>NC_091826.1:92429307-93086807 GCF_038994185.2 Dermacentor albipictus | reverse complement strand
TACTTTTTACACCGTCGCCGATTTTTCTACGTCGCAAGGCCCTACCTCTCCCATTTGCCGTCCTCACCACTGTGTCTGGATTATCCTCAATGCTTGTGTGTAACCCGTCTCACTACCATGTGACCTTACTGCGCGGCGAATCACTCGGTCGTGTTCAGCCCCTTGACCCGCTTCACATTCTCGATGTTTCCGACGACACGGCCTGTTATGAACTCGACGCCCTCACTTCTCCCGTGCCGTGCACGTCCTCCTCATCATCGTCGTCGTCATCATCAGACGTTCTTGAATCTGTCGTAGACGCCGATCTGCCACCTCCATATCGCCAGCAAGTCTTCGCGCTTCTTCAGAATTTTCACTCGTCGTTTGACTGTGACCAACTATCTCTGGGGCGTACGGCAACCGTCACTCACAGCGTACACACTGGTTCCCATCCTCCTTTACGCCAGCGACCATACCGCGTGTCGGCAGCCGAGCGAAAGATCATTAACGAGCAGGTCGACGACATGCTGCACCGTGGCGTCATTCGCCCTTCCCACAGTCCTTGGGCGTCTTCTGTAGTATTAGTACGCAAGAGGGACGGGTCAATACGCTTCTGTGTGGATTACCGTCGACTCAATAAGATCACTCGTAAAGATGTCTATCCGCTGCCTCGGATAGATGACGCCCTCGACTCCTTGCAAGGCGCGGAGTACTTCTCATCTCTGGATCTTCGCTCCGGCTATTGGCAAGTGCCGATGGCAGATGATGACTGTGAGAAGACGGCTTTCATCACGCCCGATGGCTTGTACGAATTTACCGTAATGCCATTCGGGCTGTGCAACGCGCCCGCTACTTTCGAGCGTATGATGGATACCATCCTTCGCAACTACAAGTGGCAAACATGTCTGTGCTACCTTGATGATATCGTGGTGTTTTCGACAGATTTCCCGACGCACCTCGTTCGCTTGCGTGAGATACTGACCTGCCTCACCTCTGCTGGCCTTCAACTTAACATCAAAAAGTGCCGTTTTGCTGCTCGCAAGTTAACAATATTGGGTCACGTTGTATCGCAGGACGGCGTGCTTCCTGACCCAGCCAAGCTTCGCGCGGTCGCAGAGTTTCCGACGCCCACTACTCTTAAGGCGCTCCGCAGCTTTATAGGGCTCTGCTCTTACTTTCGGTGTTTTGTGCGCAATTTCGCAACTATCATCGCACCACTCACCAATTTGCTTACCGCTACCAACGGTATCTCCGCGTGGTCAACTTCCTGTGACGAAGCCTTCCAGCAACTACGTCGCCTACTTACTTCGCCACCGATTCTTCGACACTACGATCCCACAGCGCCTACAGAGGTACATACGGACGCCAGCGGTATCGGACTTGGTGCAGTCCTCGCACAACGACAAGACGGCTATGACGAGTACGTCGTCGCGTATGCGAGCCGCACCTTAAAGAAGGCAGAAGCCAACTACTCAGTAACAGAAAAGGAGTGCTTGGCCATTATTTGGGCGCTCGTCAAATTTCGTCCATACCTATATGGTCGCCCTTTTGACATTGTCACCGACCACCATTCACTTTGCTGGCTGTCCTCGTTGAAGGATCCGTCAGGTCGCCTAGGGCGATGGGCACTCCGCTTACAAGAATATGATATCCGCGTTGTCTACCGATCGGGCAGAAAGCACTCTGATGCCGATGCGCTTTCCCGGTTTCCGCTAACTTGTGATGTGGCTTCAGTGTCTCCGCTCTTCGCATCCATGTCCGCCTTCAACGTCGCTGATATGCCAGACGAGCAGCGTAAGGATCCCCTGCTTTCAACTATGCTGAATTTCCTCCACGACCCATCCGCCACACCCTCTTCTCGAACACTTCGTCGCCAAGCCGCTCACTTTACTGTCCGCGACAACGTTCTTTATCGCAGAAATTATTTGCCTGATGGTCGCAAATGGCTCCTGGTGATACCACGACACATGCGTTCTGACATATGCGCTTATTTTTATGCTGCTCCTCATAATGGTCACGCCGGTGTTCTGAAAACGTATACTCGGCTAAGGCAGCGTTTCTAGTGGCACGGCATGTATCACTTCGTGCGCCAGTACGTACGCGCATGCACGGCGTGCCAACGGCGCAAAATTCCACAGCGCCCTCCTGGTGAGCTACAGCCGCTGCCCTGCCCGCCCTTATGAAAATGGATTTAGAGTTCCTTTAGAACTCCTAATGAGTTCCTATGGAGTCAAAAGGGACTCTATAGGAACTCGCGATCTATAGAGTCGTCTGCATAGAATCTCTATAAGAAGTCTATAGAAACCTTTCTATAGAAACAAGTCATTTCACACACAATAGATGTTCTAAAGAGGGTGTATTGACGTCCTATGTACTGAGTTCTATAAAGTAATTTTTATAGAATGTCTTTAAAACTTCTAACGCGACCTGTCTATAGAATGGTTCTCCATTCGTTCTCTATAAATGTTCTATAGAGATTGTATTGATATCATATGTACTAAATTCTATAAAATAATGTCTATAGAAAGTTTTTAACACTTCTAATGCGGCTTGTCTATAGACTGACTCTCCATTCACGCTCTATAAGCAGTCTATAGAGGGTTTATTGTCATCATATGTACAATATTCTATAAAATAATGTCTATAGAAAGTTTTTAACACTTCTAATGCGACTTGTCTATAGACTGACTCTCCATTCACCCTCCATAAATGTTCTATAGAGGTCGTATTGACATTTTATGTACCAAATTCTATAGAAAATGTTTTATAGAACGTTTTCGGAAACGTTCTATAGAGGTCGTATTAACATCTTATGTGCCAAATCCTACAGAAAAATTTTAATAGAACCTTTTCAGAACTTCTAATGCGGTCTGTCTATAGAATGGCTCTACATCCTCCATAAAAGTTCTATAGAGGTCGTGTTGACATCTTATGTACCAAATTCTATAGAAAAATTTATAGAACGTTTTCAGAACTTCTAATGCGGCCTGTCTCTAGACTGGCTCTCCATTCCCGTTCTAAAAGTGTGCCATCATATGGCATACGTACTGAGTTCTGTAAAGGAACGTTTATAGGAAATTAAACAAGCTAAAGTGCGGCCTGTCTAAGAACGGCTCTATATTTTCACTCTATAAACAGTACCCAGTATCCAGTGCATCGCCGGATTATGGGACCAGTGCCGCGCGCTGGATGCGTGGGGCGCTGGGCAAGCGCGGCGTACTGGGAGGCGCTGGTTACTGGTGCGAAAAACAGCTCTAGCGCGTTAAATACGCGGTGCCTGGACACCGTATGTCTTTTTTTTTTAATACAGAAAGCAACAGATAGCGTTTTAGTACAATATAAATCGAAAAAATGAACATGTAAAAACAGAAGTGCTGCAGATCCGCAGCCCGGCTCATTACCGCTACGCCACGTCAGCATAGGGACATATGGGCGGATAATTTTGCTCATCAAAATCGAGAAGCAGTTTTAGTTTCACGGAGAGGAGTCTTGCACAGACGTGGTAGATGCGCTATCGGCCAGCAACTAAAACTCACGCCTGTACCACAAAGAAAAATTTGCTCTCCGTATTCAATAGTGTGCTCGGAAGTGCCATAACATCGACTGCGATTGGTATTTTAGCTTCGAAAAAAGTCCTAAATGAACCACCGACCCGGGACGCTGCATGAATGAGCTGTTACTGCCGATTTCGATAGCCGTTTCTTGTTCTTCACGCGAGGGGTATGCAATGTTTTCTTAGTTCAGTGATGCCTTTCAGTCTACACGTCTGTCTAGCCATATATATTCGTCAGAGAAACGCAGGCTAGTGCTGGGAGCCTTCGGTGACAGCACATATACCTGCGTTTATGATGCGTCACATCGGCGCTCCTCACTTCTTGTGCTGGCACTGTAGACATGAAAAAATTGTTTATTTAAAAGCACCGATGCGAAATCTGAAATATAAAGTAATTTATCCTTTTTAGACTTCTTGGTTCTTGAGGTTAGACGCGCCGATAGCGTGCAGACGGACTCGGCGGACACGCTATGCCTAAGCTTCGATGGGGCTGATCTCGGCGCGGGTAGCTGGCGAAAGCTAAAATGTGTGTATTTGAGCCTCAGAACTCTTTTTAGTACAATAGGGAAAGTGGAAGCGCACGAATCGCCTCAGCCTTGTTATCGGTGCGATAATATCAAGCAGCGGTAGGCTTCGAACTCGGGGTCCTTTCGAGCGCGTCTGAACGACTTCTGGATTTCATGTCCACTTCACAACACTGCGACAGTGGCGATAACTCCCAGTCATATGTTACGTGCGAACTACTAAAAAAGCTGCGTCCTCTGCGTTTGCGTGGTTTCGTTAAAGAATTTAGCTGTCCGCCCTGTCAAAAGGCAAAATGCAAAAAACGAAAGTGATTTTCAGTGTCACATGTGCAGGAATAAACAAGGCAGCTCACGCACCTTTATTCCATGCTGCGACACGAAATAGTTCTATGACCCTAAGATATAGCGTTATTTAGGACAAGATACTAGTATCAAGCCATGAAATCGTATAAAGCATTTAATATTCAGCAGCGCTCGTGCTTGCGTGCTGGAGCCAGCGCGGCACAAACACAACCAGCGCCGTTTCCAATGCGAGCGTCTCTTCCAGTGTGACCCAGCTCTTATCCAGCGTTCTCACTGGTCTCGAGTGAGTCCCAGCGAGCGCCAGCGTACCCAGTGCGATCCAGTGCTTAAAAAAAAGAAAGAAAAAGAAAAAAGAAAAACGCGCTGGTTTCACACTGGAAGGCACTGGAAGACGCTGGTTCTTGCAATCGGCATTTCAGAGGTTTTTCACTATCAAGTAAGAGCATCGTTAAAAAATGGCTGTGGCTTAGGTAAGGTTAAGCCCAGGATGCGAAGCATACTAGCCTTTATTTTAGTTGTTGAACCACTGTTTAGCCTGGTGAACTGCTGTTGCTTGGCTATATTTGGTTCGGCTAGACGAAGAAACAACTCATGCATTACTTCTTCGCCTTCAAGAGTGGAACGCGACAGCGTTCCCGTCGACCCGCCAAGGGGTGTAAGACAATGGGCTACAGGGCAGCGACTACGCGCCCCGCATTGGACGCGGTGAGCGTCGAGCAAAGCAGCGTTCGGCGCGGCAACGAAATGTGCGCCTGAGCAAGAGACGCACGCCTTAGAAACAGCGCGTTTCTAAGGCAACACCGCATTCACTAGAGGCGCTTTTGTACCGCTTTGAAGCGTTGTACTCGTGGCTCAGTGGTAGCGTCTCCGTCCCACACTCCGGAGACCCTGGTTCGATTCCCACCCAGCCCGTCTTGCAAGAGTTGAGCCAAAGCCACTTCTCCTCTGTCGTGACGTCACGGTGTCACGTGATTTCATGGTCACCGCCGCGCCTGAGGAGCTGGGTTGAGCCCTCGTAATATGCTTCGCATAAAAGACACTCATTGACCAAGGCAAACATCACACTAATCGAAATTAGGAAAACCAAAGAAATATAACGGAAGCGCGCATTGTGGTTTATATCGCATATGCAGGTAAATCACAAAGATGTATACCAAGAAACACTAAGCAAAACTGCGCCTTAGCAATCGCGTCATATCTATTTGCTGGCATGCAGTGACTGCAGCACTTGGGGCGGAAACAGATCGAACGCCGCCGCACATTTCTGGCACATACCACTCAAATGCGACAAATGCACGCTGCAGAAAGATTTTTTTTTTCAAGGAATCTTGAAAAGTCACAGACCACATGAGCGCGATCCGCTCATGATAAGCGCATCGCCACGAAAGCAAGATAGGGAACACATAAGCGTAACCTGTGCCTCACGGGTAAAATTAAACATCATCGTATATACGTTGCTGTGCGACGGACACAAGCGCACGGAAACATCACACACTGCACACGTGTACCTCCGAGGTTGTGTCGACAATTTCTGGGCTACATTTAAACGACAGCAGGAAGTTACTTCAATGAGAAACAAAGTGAGGGCGCCAGGCACTGCAGGTAACGGCTGCGCATAAAGTCAGTTAGGGTTTTAAGGCCAGTGACCGAGGTTGAAATCGTTAAAATCACACCGCAGCGATAGCTTACACAGGGTAAATTGTCGAGATCTTGAAGGCCATGCTTTTTGCTGACTACATGTGGCATAAGCGATTCAAAAGCAAGAATACTGCATGTAATTTATTTCTACCCTAAACTATAGCACACAATATGAGCATGTCAATGTTTCTTCTTGTCTAGCAACATATGTATGTAGTTCGGCTCAAAGGCCGGCTCAAAACAGCACAAAACCTGCTGTAGTGGGTATTATTGTAGGAATCACGGAGGCCACAGCAGCCGCACTATTATACAGACGGCGCTGGCGGCGCCGGTATTTTCGTATTCAACGCGACAGGTAGAATACGAAGATACGGCGTGTTGTTATTGCTCCGTCTTCAACGGTTGTCGTGCGAGCTGCGTCGATGTGTTTGTTTGATCGTGTGTTATTAGGTTTGCTGTAATGAAATGAGACGTAGTTCGTGAGCACGAAAGTGCCAGAAGATGGCTTGAGTCTCGCTGTAAGCACGCCGTATGCGTGGCGCGCCGGCTAAATGTGGACCAACGATTTTCGTGCCATGGAGTGCGTTCCCTTTGTCTCCGCTTGTGTTCGTGGAAAGTTTGGTGGACGGCGCAAAGAAGTAATGCGTATTATTAGCGCGCCTCAGCTCGTCCACTACCCAGTGGCTTGTTTGCTGCAAGTAACATCGCAGACGCATCACTGGAAACTTGGAGAGTGCCTTTCGACCTCGTCGTACTGTTGAAACGGTAAGCAATCGTGCTCGCCAACTACACGTGCGTTCATCCGTGTTGTGTGTGCTTCCCGTGTGTGTATAGAGTGCCTTGCGAACGTAGTAAGTGGAACACCCACGACAACAGTGAACCCTGTGCTGATACTTGCTACGCGCTGGTTGTAAGAATTGTGTACGCAACTCTATTGCCACAGTGCGGAATTGATAATCCTGATAAGCGTTTGCTTCCCCAGAGAAAAGTTTCGGAAATCGTGTTCGCCTTGTGCAGTTGTGCGTGAGCTCCCGCTTGTCTGCTAAAGTTGCATAGTAACGACCCGTCTACCTCTTCATCGATTCTTTCTTCAATGACGTTTCCTCACTTATAAATGCTTCGACGTTGTGCACAATCTCTGCTTACGAGGTTTTTGGCTAACGAACAGTTCTAAGAAAAAAATGTAAGCCAATCACAGCATGCTACTAGTACAGCTTTATTTCCAAGGCAAGATGTGTTGACATAACTGACTTAACTAAGCATTACAGGGGAACGTTGCCTATACTAAGTAATGGAAAAAAAAACATTAAGTTTAGATTGTAATCTGCTGATGCGGTGCGTCCAAAACTTTATTCGATGTAGAGGTTCGCATTGTCATGACATTCGATGATTTCAAGCATTTGCTCTCTTTCCACATTAGTGCAGACATTGTTTTCGTGACTCTTTTAGGTGCTGATTGCATGTTTTCACGATATCACAGCTTTATTGTGCCACTGCTATAAGCTAACATAGAATTGATTTTGTAGTGGCGAGGCCGTGACCCACAACATAAACTACAAGATCGAGGAGCCCCAAGAAATGCAGACCCTGTGGATATATGGCTGCAGCAGCATGGCGTGTGATCTGGATGGTCATGACAGGTGTGTATGAAATGTACGTGTTCCAAAAAGGGTGCTTGGTGTCATTCATGGTGAAGTTTGTCAACACATTACTTAATGCAGCATACTAAAGAGACTAAATATTTATGCAACCTTATTGAACTTGCTACCTATTAGTGTGCATAGCCATTATGCCCACATGATTGTGTTGTGTATAAAACTACACCCAACCATTCCTGATGTTTAGTATTTCTTTTGCGTAAGTTGCTTACCTGCAAGTTACATATATTTTTTGCTTTGTACATAGTGTATTTATGACTTTTTATTGGGGTTTTATTCTTTGAAAACTATTTCCTATGCTGTACCCCTATTTGCATAATTTTTTTCTGTGTGTGCTACAATCTCGTGCAGTTTTCTGTGCATGTAGGAATTCGAAGGGTAGTGGACTAAATATGTCACAGGTCTAAGCACGTAGTGTGCACATCTTTGTTTATCATTGATATCTTTACAGTTACTTCTCTGTTCCCATAGTAACAGCCACTGCAAAATACACATTTGGTGAGCTTTAATTTCTTGAAAATTAATATGAAGGTCAGTATTTACTAAGCTGCATTTACTTCTGTAGTACATAGGCACAGACTGATATGGATACCTTGTGACCTACACAGGATGCCTTTTTTGTTTGTTGCATTAAATATGGGGGCTCACCCACATCTCTTACTATATATGTGGTATGCCTCATCGATTTCACTTGTCAGTTTTTATGGTGGATGAAAACAGATGAACGATTGTAATCCAACATGAAGCCCCGTTGTGGAAACGTACGGCCAAGTTGGATGACCATACTAGTCTTTTAAATGAAATATAGTGATCTCTTATACACATAAGATGCCGGCCAGTTTGCCCTATGTACGCTTGACCACATGTGAAAGGGATACAGTGCACTCACTGCCTGTGACACACGACAAATTTGGTGGTATCTTTCACCGAGCAAGCCTCCCTTGCCTGCTTGCCTTTCTCAATTCTCTTGCACACTTCTGTGCATATGGCACCCTGACAAGAAAGGCTTGCTTAGATACCAGTAAATTTGTCTTGTCTGTCAGGGGTAGTGTAGTCTATTCTTGTGATCATGTGTATATTTGGTCAAATGTACATGCAACAGATTGGCCGGTGCCTCAACACGTACCTAAGACAGCACCATAATTCACTCCCCGGATCAGTATGTTCATCCCACTTGACCATGCACCGATGGGACTGGGGCTGCGCGCCAGATTTAGACTGTTCATCTGTTTTGTTCAGCTGCGGCAACCAATTGACCAACAACATCGCTGAGGAATGCCACATAAAAAGACTGGGTCACAATCTGTTTACTGAATTGTCCGCAACCTTCGTAGTAACAAATTTGTTTGTTGCAACTAGTTTTAGGCACGTTATTTCTTGTTAAATTTTCTGCTTAACCTATAGAGCAGTTATGCAATCAATTTTCAAAGTTACTTGATTAGCATAATTTTTGTTTTCTGTTTTTCACATGCCAGGTTCCAAGAAGGACCCTTTTTAATTAAAACTTAATTAAATTAACTTTTCAATTGCAATTGGGCAGTCTTATCATTGCGTTTAGGATACATATCAGTGTACATACCCGTACTAGATTAGAAACTAATTGTTTCAATAACTCAAAAAGCACGAATATACTGTGTCAATTGTATCTGACAGTGACACCGCGACTGTGTTCCAAATACCACAAATTGGCAGTTATCCATCATAGCTTGCGAAAACAACTTAAAACATTATTGTTCCCCATACAATGCATACTTAGATGCAT
Source organism: Dermacentor albipictus (assembly GCF_038994185.2). NCBI lineage: Eukaryota > Metazoa > Arthropoda > Arachnida > Ixodida > Ixodidae > Dermacentor > Dermacentor albipictus. The sequence continues at coordinate 93,077,390 of NC_091826.1, read as the reverse complement.
CGTCATGATTGCCCAGGCTCCATGTGAGAAATTTATTATTCGCATATTAAGCATAGTACATACCAACTATGGCTAATAGCGGATGGAATATTAATTTTGTCTACCGCTCAGCAATAGAAGCCAGTAGGTCATTCCCTTCTTTTAAAAAAAAATTTTTTCTATGCATAGTGTGACATCTGTATAGGACTTAGCTCATGGGTGTTCCTGCTTGCTTATGTTATAAATGGGAATGTGTTGTCATTGCAAGATGAGATTAATGTGTGACTAGGCTGTTGTCGTTCGGAGATGCTTTTTGTCATCAGCAATGATATTCTACTGCCAGGCACATTGGCCCAGTGCTGATGTCACCGAATCTTGGGAAAGTAAAAATATTCTCAAAAGTGATTCTCAAAAGAACTGCCACTGTTTGGCAGAGTGGTGGGGAGGTGGGGCGTTCTGCCACCTTTCTGTTATAATTTTTTTCTGAAATACTGAAATGAAAGTTAGCATAATGCTACAACTATATAGATATTTGTGGCATGTTGGTGCCTGCTAATACATTATGACTGAATGTTCATTACACCTTTTGAAAATTAATTTCAATTTTATTTTCCAGGCTCCACCGTCGCCGTTACTAGACGGACCAAATGAGGCCAAAAACTAGCCTTTCCTCACTCCATTCCTGGGAAGTGAAATAGCAGGTGGTCATGTAAGAATGAACTTGCAACCATGTGGGCAGCAGCCAAAGCTCCCTACAGTTCATGCTGGTGGTGGAATGCTAAGACAAACCGCAATATTTGTTTGTTTACTTATTCACTTAATATTTATTTATTCATATCTCATGAATACTGTGCAGTTTTTTTAGCAAGGAGTCAGGTAAAATAAAGAAATATTGTTGCATCAAAGTAAACATTATTTGAAAAAGCATAATTCACGTAGCACGAATTCATGGAAACTGTAAATTTTGAAGAAACAGAGCAGTAAGGTTAACAAATCTTATATAACAAAAAATGAGATCCCATTTCTGTTGGACCTAATACCATAATTTAATCTGTCAAATTAGAGATACCATATACTGCTCTAATATACAATCACTAATTTATGAGTAGATGCGCGAAACTCTCAAACGTTGCAACAATTTCATGTAAGCTGTAAATTCATATATACAGTTTGTTGACTTTAGACATAGCAGATGGAGTCTGCAGAACTATGATATCTCTTTCTGGCACAGAGACGGGGATTAGTAAGCTTCGTGGTGTTATTTTTCTTAAACCTGCCAAATAGTTCTTCCTGCAACAGGTGGAATTCTCAAATGCCGCAAACTTAATTCAAATTAGTGCTGTGGTTGTCTCAAAAGTATTTCTGTATTTTGGATGTATTTGAGTAGGAAAATTTACAGAATTAACGAATTTGTGCTAGCTCTTTTTTTTATTTACAGTTGCAAACTAAGTCCTTTTCCTTCAAGTTTTGCTATTTTCAGAAAATTTTAATGAAAATTGATGGTGTTAATGTAAAAACTATTATTTAAACATTTTTAAATGTATCAAACCTCATCAAATTTGGTTGCATAGTTGCCGAGAAAAACGATTTTACTGTTCATGTGCATTACATAGGAGCTCCTGAGCTAAATCTCTTTTTAGTCATTGCGCGTGTCGGTCTGGTTTGTATTTGTCACCCTAATTAGAATATTGGCTCTGATCTCAAAATTGTTTCCCTTACAACGAAATACAAGCTTTTAAACTTTTTACGATATATGCTGTACTGCTCTATGATAACCCCTGTTTGCCACATTTTTGCAGGGCCTACCAGTGCTAATTTTACACATAAACATAGACTAAAATGCCGTGTGGTTTCGGTATATGGTGTACTTATCTGTGAAAGCCATTATTTGCCACATTTTTGCAGCAACTGCCAGTGTTATTTTTGCTCAGACTAAAATGCTGTGTCGTTTCGTCAGGCTGACACAACATTGGAGTGCACATTCATATCAGTCTATTTTCAGGCTTTAGTATCCAAACATTTAATGTGCACTGCTGGAACAGGCACTCCTTTTTCAGTTTTAATGGTATGGTTTCTTGTCCTAGTCAAACCTGTTATTGCGAGGTGTCAACTGTAATCAAGTCTGCCACTGATTCTTTTACCTCATGTTTCGTGTGTTTGCACCACCAGCTTGACCTGAGAAGCATGTTGGCAGCTACAGTTTGTGTGTTGCAAGTTCTAGTCTGAAGTGTGTATGTCACATATATGAAGCATGTATCTAGTCTGAAGTGCAATAAACATTTCAAACTGAATACTTTGTGGTTGTAGCACCAATTATTTTGCCACTGCATTTACTGTAGTCCTTATTGCCTACAGTAGAACTTTGGTAAATTGCAAGTACTTTACACACATCGGCCTAGCTTTTATAGGCATTTGCTTGTAGGGACTCGAAAGCAACTGCATAGAAATATTCTATAGAATTTTTGTCTTTAGCATCTCTAAAGCAATGCGATAGAAATATTCTATAAAAATTTGCCTTTAGCATCTCTAAAGCAACTCGATAGAAATATTCTATAGAAATTTGCCTTTAGCATCTCTAAAGAAACTCGATAGAAATATTCTATAGAAATTTGTCTTTAGCATCTCTAAAGGAACTCGATAGAAATATTCTATAGAAATTTGCCTTTAGCATCTCTAAAGAAACTCGATAGAAATATTCTATAGAAATTTGTCTTTAGCATCTCTAAAGAAACTCGATAGGAATATTCTATAGAAATTTGTCTTTAGCATCTCTAAAGGAACTCGATAGAAATATTCTATAGAAATTTGTCTTTAGCATCTCTAAAGCAACTCGATAGAAATATTCTATAGAAATTTGTCTTTAGCATCTCTAAAGCAACTCGATAGAAATGTTCTATAGAAATGTGTCTTTAGAGTTCCTATAAGAATGCGGTGGCCAAATAACTTTTGAAACTCTATAGGAAAATTCTATAGGCAATCAAAATAAACACAATAGAGTTCTATAGAGAAAGTTCAAAAGACTTTCTAAAAAAACACATTAAAAATTTTTGTAAGGGCGGCTCAGCCCTTCGATCGCGTCGGCATAGACCTATATGGGCCACTTCCCTGTAGTTCCTCGGGTAAGCGATGGATAATTGTAGGTGTCGACCACTTGACGCGCTACGCCGAGACTGCCGCACTCCCGGCAGCCTCTGAGCGCGAAGTTGCGTTCTTCATCTTGCGGAACTTCGTTCTTCGACATGGCGCACCACGCGAACTGCTCAGCGACAGGGGCCGTGTCTTCTTGTCCGAAGTCATCCAAGCCCTTCTCGCTGCATGCAGCATCGTTCACCGCAAGTCTACAGCCTACCCCCCGCAAACGAACGGCTTGACAGAGAGGTTCAACCGCACACTCGGTGACATGTTGACTATGTACGTCGCCTCGGACCACAGTAATTGGGACACTGTTTTGCCGTTCGGCACGCATGCCTATAATACGGCCACACAAGCTACCACTGGCTTTTCGCCCTTTTTTCTGCTGTATGGACGAGAGCCCTCGTGTACTATGGACACAATGCTCCCATACCGACCCGACGCTTCCGAATGCACGCCTGTGTCTGAAGCCGCCAAATACGCCGAGGACTGTAGGCAGCTCGCGCGAACTCTTACGACCGCCGCTCAAGGCCGCCAAAAGCTGCGGCGTGACAGTGACGCACTTACACCAGTTTTCCCGACTGGTTCCTTTGTTTGGTTGTGGGTCCCGCCTCACAGCCCTGGCCTTTCGGCCAAACTCCTTGCACGCTATGATGGCCCCTACCGCGTCATAGACCGTACCTCCGCTGTCACCTATGTTGTAGAACCTCTGACACCTTCACCCGACCATAGGCATCGCGGGCGTGACACGGTTCATGTCAACCGACTTAAGCCGTACTATGATCCCCTCATCCTACCTACGCCGTAAGTCGCCAGGATGGCTCCTCTTCTCTCTCGGGGGCCATTGTGGTGAAGAGGAAGACGAAGAAGGCGCTCGTGTGTCGGCTGTGCGCGTGATCAGCGCTCGACTACTGCCAGTGCTACTAGACTGTGCCTAGTGCCTCATATTAAATCATCTTCTTGCACATAGAACATACCTGACTCATCCCAAGTCCCAGAAAGATATAAAAAAACATCTTAATTCCAGCCATTCCCCCAGCCCCGGCCATTATATCGTGTACATTAAAGTACAAGTAAACCGGCGACTGCGCTTTTCCAAGACACTTTGGCATCAGCCGACGCGATGTTGTGCTACGTACACAGACGTGTTCACAACAGAGGCTCTCAGCCAGACCATGCTAGACAAACCGGAATGTCTTGTACCCGATCTCATGAAAAATCTGGGGGAGCAAAGCCTGTTTTCAGTCATGCAAAAGACCGAATGTTTTCCTTAAGAGGCCCTGGTTTTTGAGCTCCTTGGCGCTATCTCTTGCGCGTTCTGCCGGCGCAAGCAACACGATCCCCTGTTATCACTCTTGGCAATCGCTATCATCACTCTCGCCAATCTCTTGATTTCCGAATTAAGGTATATATTGTTGTGGGGACGTAAAAAGCGCCACAAACATTTCCCTCTAAGATTCAGTACACGCCAAATTAACTAGTCAGCGCGGTCGAGCTGCTTTTTGCTATGTGGCTCACAAAGTCAGACGTAGCAAGCGCACCCTAAAGGTATGTCAAAACGTAACGAAATTATTTGCAATGATGTCGGGGGTCAGAGAAATCCGGGCGAATTTGTCTCAGTAAGCATCAGTACACGCGGAACTGCGTGGCACGGCGGAGCTGCTTTTCGCCAACTGCGCCACAAATCCTGGTGCCGCGAGTGTGCCTAAAATCTACCGAAATAAGTTGCAACAATGATGAGGCTCTTGGAAAGCGTCGCAGCTATCCCCTATTACGAGTCACTGCTCAAACCGCGCCAGGACGGCCCAGCTGTTCTTCGCTGACTGCGCCAAAAGTCTCGTTTCTGCGCCGTAAGCCTAAAATTGCTAGAAATAGGGAGCAGATTGTCAAGGAAAATTTGTTACTTTGCGTAGTTCAACAGTGCCGTCATAGAGAAAGGAATACAACATGAGTGGACACTCCCATGGAGCCCAGCGGCCCAACTGACTGCAGCACGCCAAGCCGTCGGCGTTAATACTTGAACGACATTTCCGATTTCGGTTTTAGACGCGTGCGTTTTGAATACTAGCTGGTGCGCATAATGTCGGCTACGGTTTTTTTTTTCTAACCGCGCACTGTTTTCGTGCTAAACCATTTTATTATTAACTCAAATTGATTGCGAAAGATATTTACAAGCCTTCATCGAATATGTGCCCCGTGCAATTTCATAAGGACGCAAGACGCCTTGTGAAACGAGGAAATGTTTATTCTATATCAATGCTTGTTGAGGGCTTTTTCTGGATTCATCCAGCGTTGTGGCACCAAGTAAGCAGCACTCGTTCCCGTAGGAAGTTCCACCAGACGACATCAGCTGAAAAAATTCAATTACAAGCAAGTGTCATTTTGGTATTAACATATAAGAATGCGTGTAGAGGCGAAGCATGCGAAATTAGCGAATGGGGGGCTTCACAAACAAAAGCAATTCCCTTTTACATAGACGGCATAGAAGATACCCAACTTATCCCAAACAATACCGTAGACACCACGAAAACATTCTATTTCCAAGCATTGCCCTCTTCAGGGGCCTCATTTCGTGCACAATAATAGCTCAAATACACGGGCTACTGCGCCTTTCAAGAACTTAGCTACAACTGACGCGATAGTACGCTACGAATACACAGAGGTGGCCACAACACAGGCCCTAAACCAGACCATGCTGGACGCTGGCAGAATTCCTTTTACTCGCACTCAAGACAAATGCGTGGGCGCCATTTAGAAGACAGAATTTTCGAGTTACTATAGTTCCTGGCGTTTGAGCTCCTTGGCGTTATCTCTCGCGCGTTCTGCCGGGACAAGAAACAAAATCCCGTGTTATCACTATTGACAGTTGCTCGTTGCGTTTTCCACAATCGTGAGTACCGAAAGCAGGCTTAAATTGTTGTGGGGAAAAACGAATGTTCACAACCTTGTCGCAGAAAGATTCAGGGCCGGTATTTTGTAGCGATGCCTTTTCCGATTTTATTTTTTTTCAGACTTTTCGCGCTTGGCCAGTGGCCAGAGCGACGGTCTGCCCACATTATCAACTGGATCAGGCGGCCGTGTGTGGTGGATGCTAAGAATAGCATAGAATAAGGCATAAGGCATCGCTACAAATTAGCGGCCCTGTACGCGTCAAATTAACTTTGTCACCACGGTCGAGCTGCTTTTCGCTGCGTCACGACAGGCGTGGCGAGCGTGGCTCATATGGAGCAAAAACAGGTATTCAAAATAATTTTCAACAATGTTGGGCTTCAGAGAAAGCGCCATGAACTTGTCTTGTCAGTCCATTAAAGCGCGAAACCAAACTGCGCACTACGGCCGAGCTGCTTTTCGATAACCGCGTCACAGTGCCAGGCACGCCCACTGCGCTTTAAACGTGCCCCAAAAAGTAACGAAATTAGTCACAGTAATGTTGGCGGTGAGAGGAAACGCCAAAACTTTTCGCAGTAAAATTCAGTACATGCAAAACTGCACCACAGCACCTTGTGTGACTAGCGTGCCCAAAAACTACAGAAATTAGTTAAAATAGTATTGGGGCTCATAGAAAGCGTCGGAAACATCTCCCAAGATGATTCATTATTTCAAATTACCTGCACCACGAATGGCCGCGCTGTTTTTCGTTAACTGCCTCACAAGTCTAGCGTGGGTGCGGTGCCGTAAGCCCAATTGCTTAAAATGCGTCGCAGACTGTCGAAAAAAAATTCTCACCTTGCCGTAGTCTAATAGTGCAGCGGTGTCATGCCGAAGTTGTGAAGGAACGCAAGTATTCGCAGGGAGCCGCGTAAACCAGGCTAAATTCAAACATAGAAAAACAAGCCGAACAGGCCAACGCTGCAGATGCCCGGCCGGCCTCTCTCGCTTCGGCGGTGTCTGACAAATGACGCATGCACCTGGCTTGTCATTCGCCAATTCGCCTGTCGCTAGGCAACGGAAGTGAGCCGCAAAGTATTATTTATACACAGATATATTTACTTTTGCCGGGAAAGCATGAAAAAATAAAACAATTCCTGTTAACGTCATTTTATATACAAATTTTTTTCGATGCTCGCGGCAGCAAGCGGTCGGCGTTGTTACTATAGCGTGACGTACTTCCTCTTGCCAATTTTGGCCGATTATCCCCTCTTGTTATATTTCTTTCTCATAGCGCCATGTCAAAGGGCAAATGAACGTGAAAATACGCTGGAAGATAGCAATCCAGGAAACATTCACGTTGACACGGTAATGGAGCCAACTTTCAATCGCTCAACTCTGCATGCCATCGTTCATGATACCCCGAGTTGCTCTGGCAGCATTTGTGAGTTTTCCACAAATACTATGCATTTTTTATACGTCCTGAGCAGCTAGGATACTTCCGAAAACTACTTCGCAACGTCCAAAGGTCTGTTATCTAAACTTTCGCACGCAAGAGATTTCTAGAGCAACGCTGATGATTTTTCCCCCTGTCGTTGGCTACCTCGTTTCCTTTGCAAGATATAATATACTTTGTACTTTGTATATATATCTAGATATATTAAATTCAGTGGAAATTAGAAAAAAATGAAGTGTGTCCGGGGAATGTGAGAATGCCCTATACTAAATTAGAGCGAAGCTCTCTGCGTGTTTTCGTTTTGCGATTTATTCAGGCAAAGAATTTGAAGCAGAAATTACCGCACCGACTGGCAGCGGGACAGTGCCATCAGTGCCGTCGCAGGGGGAGGGGCACTATGGGAACGCTGGCATGATGAGCGTGATCCGAGTTGGCTGCGGTAGAACAGAACGAGCGTGAGAGCAGTGGACACGAGCGCTTCTAGCGAGCGCGTTTGGCATTTAGTCGGGTGTGCTGCCACAGCGCCTGCTCCTGGCTATTATGAACCGCTGCGAGGGAAACGCACTCAAACGTCAATCGCACACCCAACGCCTTCGTGGCTGCCTTGTCGCCTTTTAAGAGGAAGCTTTGGCTCTGGTGCTCGTATCTAAACACTTTGAAAGGAGAATTCGTTTTTCTCGGCAACCAGTGCACCAAATTTGGCAAGGTTTGATGCATTTAAAAGAAAACATCATTGTCTAGTGACTGTTGGTTTCGAACATTCCATTTAGGTCTTCAAATTTTATAAAGAATTGGTGAAAATCGAAAATTTTGAGAAAACAATGGTATGAATTTTAGAACTTTGTAAATCAGCAAAGAAAGTATGATGTGACAATTCTGTGAATCGCATGTCATAGTACAACTAAAGCGGACAAAATCCATATGTTGCACGTTAATCTAAAAATATATAGTAATATGGCAATACAGCTTTTGCAGAACCCTTGTGCACAACGTAAAATTGACATATCTAATTTGTCCGCTTTGAATAGCCTAATCAATGCCGGTTACAGAACCATGATATCTGTTTTTGATGGAGAGCTAATAATATAATAATTTCGTGCATCTAATTTTTCAAACTTCTGAATTTTTGAAAATCCTTTTAATAAAATTCAGTCTCTAAATCAAAATTACGCTTTCATCAGTCACTAGAATTTAACTTTCTCTCTGAAATACAACAAATCTCATTAAAGTAGACGAGGGGGGATTGTTAGCTTACAAAAGAGTTTTTGTGTTATACATGTATTTGAATAGGCCGCGTCGGAGTTGGGCCGCAGCCAAAGCTTCCACTTAAGCGGCAGCAGATCCTGCTTGATGCTATGTTCGTTTGTACGAGAAACGCTTGAGTGGCCTGCGTTCACGACGCGCAAGCAGGCATGTCACGTGGTATCTGTCTTTTTGTACTTTACGGGCATCTGCAATAAGCGGAAAGCCACTAATACCCAATAGAAACTTGGAAAGTGTTTATTCAGAAGTTTTGGAAAGCGCTCTAAAACTTTCTAATTGGAATGTTTTTCCTAACTTCGTTGCTTCCAAAGATGGTAAATCAATCTTGACTGATTATACAATTGAGCAGTGTACGAAAAATAGTGTCACTAACTGCATACAATAGTCAGCCACATGCATTGGGACGCGTCGTGTAACAGAGAGCATCGGCATATTTTTCAACTGTGGCTAAAATTGGCCGGGACACCTGGTGCGCGCCTCCTTGTTCTCCTCATTATCGTCCATCGCAATTTCTTGTTCCCTTTACATTGCGCTCTCTTCAGCATAGCAGGCCACAGCATCCTAGATCATGCCAACTTTTCTGCCTTCCCTTGAATAAATTGCCCCACTCTCCCAGCAATATACTTTACCAGAAAGGCCATTTGCTTATCCCCGATCTTTGAATCTTACCATCTGATTGTTTGCGATGTGTCTTTCGTTTAAAACAAAGCAATTATTCTACCGCCGGGCCTCAGAATAATGCCTCCCGAAATATGCAAGAGGAATCCCCGCTATATAAAAATGCGTGTTGTGGAAGCACGGTGAGTCCAATCGAGAGAAAACATTACATGTCGCAGCATACCACGTTTCAAGAGTGGTCAAAACATGACGAGGTAACAAAATTGTGTCATCGGGGATTGAAACCTTAAAATTAACGTAGAAGACAGTCATTGCGGGCTTTGAGGATGGTCTGCTAGGATACGCCGTAGATACAAAGAAGTTGAATAGAATGTGAATAGCAGATATCAGATTAACAGGATTAAGGTAAAAAAACACCCGGTGAACAAGCCTGAGAGGCCAATACTGCACACACGAAAAAGTTTGAAGATTGTCGTGCAGACTGGATAGCATATTCACCGCGACGCATTGCTTTGGAGCCAACTCACATCCGCTCAACGCAAAGTGGCATCGTTCATAGTCCCAGTGGTTGCTCTGGCTGCATTTGTGACTTTCCGACACATATTTCGTCTGTGTCTGATCATCGCGGGCATTAGGGCAGCTTTTCCAAACCATGTCGGAAGAGAGAAAAGTCTGTTATCTGAATGTGCAGAAAGCGCATCTATAGGGCAACTCCGGCTATGTTTTGACCATGTCAAGGTCAAACATACCACGGACTCTCAGGCACCTAAACATGTCAAGGACATGTTTAGGTGCCTGAGACCGCCCCTGTCATGCGTTTTGTTGAAGAATTGCTCCACAAATTCGAAACTGATTTCCAATGAGCAAATAAGCGCAAAATATAAATCGAAACATGACAGAGCCAGCGAGCCAACATCTTCGTGTGAAGTCAGTCCCATCAGCGTGGGGAACGAAAGCAATCTAAGGCAGATGCTCAGCAGATTCGTGACAGCGGCTGACCATTGACACAATGTCTTCGGATGAGAACGTCAGTTGCATAAACTATTAAGGACTGTCAAACAATTACAGCTAAGAGTCCCACGAATTCAGCAGCCATGGATCCTCGTTCGGGATTGGCCCCCTAACACGACAGGCAGCACTTAAGGCAAGACTTCGCGTTGCAACATGAAGACCAAGGGCAGCCCTAACCATTAATCTAACTTTTAGGTTTTTAGCGCACAAAAAGTCTCCGCATCGTACCTCAGTTTCTCGTCCCTTTTTGTGCGCTAAAAACCTAACGTTATTGAATACCAACATGCCCAAACCTACGCTCTTTGAGTGATCTAATACATGCTGTTTACTATCTTCGGTGTTAGAACCCTTCTCAGGGAACCTTTCGCACACTCCCTATCAGATGTTGTGGAACGCCGCTATCTGCGTTTGTAGGTCAAATTATGGAGCGCACTATTTCACCGGAAGAACTCTGAGTGTGCAAAGCGCTTACCGGTGCATTTTGTTGCGTTGACATCGTACACCGACCGCTCGTCGTTCTGTTGATATATTACGCAAGCAGCACGGCGTTGACATCAAGTAATGTTAGAACATAGCAGAACACGCTAATGTTGCACACGTAATCTATGTCGCATCACTCTGGGTCACGCTGGTATGAGTGTCCGGACACCTTCCCCAATAGCGACCGGGAGAGCGTAGGACATGTTCTTATTCCGGCTACTTACCATTACTCGTACTCTCTTGATACACACAATGTATGCGCTACATAAGTTATAGATCTATTGCAGCATTGCGCGAGTGACCATTCATTTAGAGTGGTAATATTTTTCACGCGGAAATGCTGATGCATATACTTACACCATTGGTAGCTGAACCAGGAGGTTGTTCACGCTGTTGTATTGAAGGGGTCTCCGCTTTTTACGAATTTGCGATACGAGGCGAACAGTGCACCTTGGAAGCTAAATAATGAGTCAGCCAACAATATTTAAAGATTCACCCATGTGCGAAGAATTAAATTAGGCAACTACCGGTGAGCGCCACTGGCAGCTTCGAGACCGGGAACCTTCCGATGTTGATAGTGCGCTGTGTCTTCGCTTCTCTATTTTTGTGTATGCACTGTGTGAAAAGAAATTTGTTTATTTCAGATCCGTATAGTCAGGGCGGAACGACAAAATCGGCTTTCTTCACTCGAAAGGCTTAATTATCTCCAGGTCAGCCGCTCTCAGCCGCCAGTACTATACACGCGCCAAGTCGACGACTGTGATTGGCCTTAAACGGACCTAACATGATCGACGTTGGCTCAGACTTTGTGTTAGGCTGGCGATGGCGTAAATTCGCGCAGCCAATAATTCAACACCACCTACCTCCCATCAATTGCCCGTCCACAAAGAGCGTAATTTCTCGCGACAGCAACTTCGCACGCTAGACGTTACTTCACGTTCGCCGGCTCGACCACGCTGTTGTCGGCTATAAATTCCCAGAATACTCTGTGTATGGCGCCATTTGCATCGTAACAGAAAGTAACCAGCATCTGAGGAATAAGATAAGCAGGTGGTCTGAAGCAAATAGGTAAATTACTGTGCAATAAATCTGTGCGGCTCTGAAACCTGCTTGTTTCTTTTTTAGTACCTGACGGGTCAGTGGAGAGGAAAGTACCCAGGGAATTTGACACCCATGGACACCAAAATGCCGGAGTTGCCCTTTCATAATGAAGGCGCAACATTGAAGATGTTATCTTAGCTCGGATGTGGGGTTTGTGGCTAGTAGCGGTACGTGGGTTGTTTATTGAAATAAATGAATGATTTGGTCGCGGATGATCAGATAACGAAAGAGGCAAGGATGAGAATAAATACCTAAGCTTTTCAGGACCCAATCCTGGTGTCATATACGATGAAAAGGGCAACTGGTGCGCTCGTATCGTGCTAATTGAGTCTAGGGCTGAGCATGCTTTAGGATTGCTTCCGAGGCTCAGCAACCGGTGCTATGGGCAAAACCGACACACTCTTACGATATATAAAATGTTTATGCACCCTATATTAGAATTTCAGTGTGTTGTGCTTTCGGGAAGCCCTGCTTGAAAATTAATCCCATGCTCCTCTCATTACTTGCAGCTCTGTGCCTGTCACCGGGAACCCGAAGGTTTATAGCGATGAACGTTTCATACCTGGAAGTGTTCCCATTGAGTAACAAAGTAAACGACAAGAGCGGACACTCGAACCATTTCGCGGCCGAGCTATGGAGCTTCGCTGATTCCACCGGGTTGTAGAGCGCACGAAGAAAGTACGGCTGTGGCTTCGGCTACGGCTAGCGGCTTGACAGACGGCACGGCCACTGGGCACGACCCAACACATGCGAAGCCTAGTTAGACCGCGCCGCCGGACTCTATCTGTAAAATGCACCTCAGCACCACATTTGGGTTCTTCTGCCGGCCTCCGCTTCGTCGCCGTTTTAGGGTAAGGCAACAGCAAGTTCTTTTGCTCGTCGTTAACGAGTTATTGTATTCGCATTTCGTTATATCACTGTTGGCCGCATGAACGAGTGACGGTGGCCTTGCAGCCACGAAAAGCTGCTGCGCATTTGCTACGCTGACTATCATTTCGCATTCTCTTTTTTTTTTTTTGTGCGCAGCAATGAGAGGTGACTGTAGCAATAACAGTCACGCGGCAGCGTCCGAGCTGCGAGTCAGGTTCGATGCAATGACGTAGTTAGAAAATAAAATAAAATGTTTCGTTAAAAATGCAGGCTATGAACACATGCCATTTGCGATAGACAGCTGTATGTTAGGCTCACCGACTGTTAAAAAAGTTTGGTGCTCTACTTTTGCAAAAGAAATGTAGCTATTTCTAAAGCCGTACACGTGCAATATTTGGAGTATAGCAATAATGCACCGTCCCTGAACGTCTGTAGCAGGCTATATGCGCTCGAGTGTTCTTAGCTTTTGTGCATTGGGCTCAAGATACGTGTTTTCATGTTTTGATTGTGTATGGAGTGGTTAACGTAGAAAGTTCCTTGTTTCTTAGCATTTTTAACAGTGCTTGTTTAACCAAACAAAAAAAAATACGCATTACATGAAGGAACGCAGCATCACCCGTCTAAAGCTCTGAAGACTCCAATATTGCTGATACGAAGGAACGTAGCGCCTACATTCAGAAGCTTTGAAGCCTCCGGTATTGCTTACCTTTTGTCTGTCATTCTACGTGTTGCAGGAATCTCCACCGTTTCCTCATATTACACTGTACAGCCAAAGGACAGCATGCATACTCAAGGGCAAAATTGCAAGTATCAGAAGACGATTGCAAGGCTTCGAAGACAGCAGGTGAAGACCCCCAGCACAAAGTGCTTAATTGTAGCTGTGTAATGACGGATATACTGGCTTACACATTCAAGATGAGGATGTTCGTGCGTGCTCAATTATTTTTGCAACAATTCCATTTCGGCACGCACTCATTCGCATAATTTTGATAGCATAATTAACCTTGCTTCGCAGAAGTACAAGAAAAAAACGTCATATTTTTGTTACTTCTAAAACAATCCCCTTTTGAGCAAATTAATTGCTGGCGTGTATGTGCAGTTTTTTTTTCTCATTGTCTGGATTGTTGCAACACGTCTTCTATTTGTTTTACTTGCGCAAAGTTATTGCCATCACGCCATTAATTTCCGGCTATTCTCCATTATACCGGTGTCACACGACCACCTTCGATCGCGATCAAGTCCGATCCGGATCGAAATTCTCGACTGCTATGGCTCCATCGCGCAGCTTGCCCAAAACAACCAATCGCGACCGAGAACTTCATATCGGCTTGGGCTTGATCGCTTTTGAAAGTGACCGTGTGACACCGGCATTACTTGCATTTCGCCGTTTCTTCCCGTTTTCGTGTGTCTGCTTCTTACAATCTTGCTGTAAGAAATTGTTGTCTGCTCTTTTCGTGTTCTTGAGTGCACCAAGTTGAGTTGTAACTAAGGAACATGGCACATTTATTTACGATGCACCTTTTGGCGTGAGTTAGTAGATGTACAATATCATACGCGATAGTTGGCATGATCGTTGCGCTAAGTTACAGCCTCAAACACCAAATATGAATATAAATGAAACTAACATGAAGTGAAACACCTTTGCGCGCTCGTCGTCACAACGTATAAACGCGGTACAAGCGCGTGCATGAAATCACTCGATCTAAACAAGAATATAATAAGAAACGAAATTGAAATTAGGGCCTCCGAGATTCGGCGGCGGGCGCGACCATCATGGAGGCTGATGCGTTTCGCCGTTTCCGCTCGGTGCGCTGAAAGCCAAATTCGGCCGCAGGTGCCTATGGGAATGTCCACTCTTTACGTTTGCTATGTTACTCTCTGGTGTGCCTACCAAAATTATTTTGCAGATTCCGCCTCCTAACTTTCCATACAAGTTTAAAACCCGATGACATTACTCAAAAAAAGATAGCATTATGTTTTATTAGCAATCCCAATCCATCCTTTGTCGCACATGAGCTGAGACTACACATTATTCGAATGGCGTTCTTACTGAGATAAATAGAAGACTTAAATGCCTGTATCTGAGATATACCTCCAGTAAATGCAAATAATTAGAACTAAAATATTATTATTAATAATAATAATTAGTGTTTTATGGCGCAAGGGCTACAACGGCCAAAGAGCGCTAGCAACAATGTTTAGTTGTGCGGCAGAATGTTATAAACACGACAGTGGGTATAATGGGTCCCAATGCCTGTGGCGTACTACGGTGGCTGTAAAGGCCTAGGAATTAAATACATAACGCTTGCATTTCTTGATAGAATTTAGGATGATTATGTATGATTTTCGGGTAGCGTAGTGAAGGTGAGTTTAAAAGCGCTAAGGTATATTCTTCAAAAAGTTCACATCATTAAGATAACTTAACACCAGGTCGAGGGGGAACATCGGCTCAGCCAATAGGAAAAATGCAGGGTGCATAGATGAATTATACAATTAATAATATATAATATACAATATATAAAATTATACACGTGGATATTTTTTAGCAAATTCAAAAATCAAATTAAAGACAGTTGGTTTGTAGATTATCTTGCCCACGTGCAAATCAGTAACGTAGTAGCTACAACGGTCTCAATAATTGAGTAGAAATCCAGCGTAGGTACTTTGTCCCCTTCACATGGGTATTGATTTTTTTGAATTCGTAATTTCACTCCGATTCCTAAAGCGGAGCTGGGGCAATGATTCTTGCGCTGCGCACGCTGCTTTTAAGTGCAGCCAAAACTGTTATTATCACAGATTCTCTTTCAGGGGGTTTTCTTCTACTCTCATCAAAGTTTCCAGTATTAAAAGTGTTCCTGTCATTATTCCCGTTGTACATCATAATTTTTAGTTTAGTACACGTTCTTGGTCACAGTGTAAATTATTTCAAAGTGAATGCCTAGTTGTTAGCGCATTGATTCTTTTATACCCCTGTAACTCCTGCTCTGAATTTCTACATGTGAATTTCTATGTGAATTTCTACATGATCGGAATGGAGAAACTGCTATGACCACGATCCAACAAAAACGAGCACATGATAATGGTTGCGTGACAATGAGCGTATATCGAGGGTGCAATGACGACGATGATGTAACCACTCGGGCACATTTGTGATTTAATCACGAAAGCTCGATTATGATGAAATGACAAAGAAGAAATGAAGTCGATGAAATGGCGAATGTGCTATGACTACGACAGAGGGACGAAAAAAATGGCGCAGGACGAGTTTGAAACGACGGCAACATGACGATACCTAGAAGATGATGATGTAAAATGGCGTGACGATGACATAGCAGAAGCAATGCAGTCACGTGTACGGCGTGACGATGATGTCACAAACCCATCGGCATGTCAACCTAGCCGGTGGCACATACCCAGCTGGAAAAATTAATCGAAACTGTTGTCTGCACAATAACCGAGCCAGACGGACCACTGTGGATGGCACCAAGGCGTAAGACATGTCAGCGAGCGGAGAATTACCAACTCATGATTAAGATCATTACGCTCCCCATATATATATAGTGTTAAAAACGAAGTAAATCTAGCATGCGTGGAATGGTAAACATGTTGAGTTCCGAAACGCAACTGCTGTGAAGATGTCAAGCAGATTTTCCCCATCAGTTTGTAGTTTCTTTTCGGTAAGAAATATTACACGTCCTTTATGTCAAAAGAACTAGATGATGCATTGATGTCAGTTTGTTTCTTTAAGGAAGATATTGATTTCCTCTAAAATTTTTCTAAAAGGGGTCGTCAGCATGTAAAATTTCGACTATTTCTTGCAATAAGAGTGCAATCACATTTTACAGGGGTACCTGTAAAATGTGATTGCACTCATATTATATTATTACATATTATAACAAGCGGACTCTGGATTATGGGTCAGATGCTTGAGATGACATAGCAAACAGAATCAACACAGAAAATCAACAGTCTTTCCTTCTTTTCTTGTGAGTGCACCAGACAGCGCTGCTTCAAGCTAGCTGCCCACAACATCTGCCCACAAAGGCAAGCAACTCTGAAAGCACAGCAATAACGGCGAGCTCAGATTGCGATCGTCGATGACTGATCGGCGACATTTAATTTTCTGCTGGTGCTAATCAACCATGCGCGGTCTTGGTGCGGAATTGTTTTAATATTTAGTGAAACTTATTCCGAACGAGCTTTACAAGTCTCAATGGAATTTGTGCCACGTGCAATTGCATAAAGTTGACGCAAGAAGCTTTGTGAAATGAGGAAATGTTTACTTTGATCCATGTAAATGCTTGTTCTAGGCTTTTTGTGCATTTATCCAGCATTGTGGCACCAGGTAAGAAGCTGCAGTTCCCGTGAAAACCTCCACCCCTAAATGTCAGCTAAAAAAAAAATAAATTTGAAGCCTGTGTCCTTTTAGTATTTTGACCTTATTGGAACACCGCAGGTAGAGGTGAAACGTTCGAAAGTGGTGACAGGGTGGCATTACAAACGAGAGTAATTCGCTTTTAAATATATTGCGTAGAACATACCTGACTTATCCCAAGTACCAGAAAGATATAAAGAAAACATCTTATTTCCTGCCATTCCCCCATACCCGTCCATTATATCGTGTACTTTAAAGTACAAGTAAACCGGCAACTGCGCTTTTCCAAGACACTTAGGCATCAGCCGACGCCCTGTTGTGCTCCGTACACAGATGTGTTCACAACAGAGGCTCTCAGCCAGACCATGCTAGACACTCCGGAATGTCTTGTGCCCGATCTCATGAAAAATCTGTGGGAGCAAAGCCTTTTTTAAGTCATCCAAAAGACCGAATGTTTTCCTTAAGAGTCCCTGGTTTTTGAGCTCGTCGGCGCTGTCTCTTGTGCGTTCTGCCTGCGCAAGCAACACACTCCCCTGTTGTCACTCTTGGCAATCGCTCTCATCATTCTCGGCAATCTCTTGACTACCGAATCAAGGTATATATTATTGTGGGGACGTAAAGAGCGCCAGAAACGTTTCCCGCTAACATTCAGTACACGCCAAACTAAGTAGTCACCGCGGTCGAGCTGCTTTTTGCTATGTGGCTCACAAAGTCAGACGTAGCAAGCCTGCCCTAAAGGTACGCCAAAACGTAACGAAATTATTTACAATGATGTAGGGGATCAGAGAAATCCGGGCGAATTTGTCTCAGTAAGAATCAGTACACGCGAAACTCCGTGGCACGGCGGAGCTGCTTTTCGCCAACTGCGTCACAAATCCTGGTGCCGCGAGCGTGCCCAAAATCTACCGAAATAAGTTACAACAATGATGAGGCCCTTGAAAAGCGTCGCAGCTATCCCCTATCATGAGTCACTAACTCAAACTGCGCCAGGACGGCCCAGCTGTTCTTCGCTGACTGCGCCACAAGTCTCGTTTCTGCGCCGTCAGCCTAGAATTGCTAGAAATACGGAGCAGATTGTCCAGCAAGATTCGTTACTTTGCGTAGTTCAACAGTACCGTCATAGAGAAAGGAATACAACATGAGTGGACACTCCCATGGAGCCCAGCGGCCCAACTGACTGCAGCGCGCCAAGCCGTCGGCGTTAATACTTGAACGACACTTGCGATTTCGCTTTTAGACGCGCGCGTTTTGAATACTAGCTGGTGCGCATAAGCTCGGCTATGGTTTTTTTTTTCGCTAACCGCGCACTGTCTTCGTGCTAAACCATTTTATTATTAACTCAAATTGATTACGAAAGATATTTACAAGCCTCCATCAAATATGTGCCACGTGCGATCTCATAAGGACGCAAGACTCTTGGGAAACGAGGAAATGTTTAGTTTATTCTATATCAATGCTTGTTGAGGGCTTTTTCTGGATTCATCCAGCGTTGTGGCACCAAGTAAGCAGCAGTCGTTCCCGTAGGAAGTTCCACCAGACGACATCAGCTGAAAAAAATTACTACAAGCAAGTGTCATTTTGGTATTAACATATAAGAATGCGTGTAGAGGCGAAGCGTGCGAAATTAGCGAATGGGGGGCTTCAGAAAGAAAAGCACCTGGCTTTTACATAGACGGCATAGAAGATACCCAACTTATCCCGAACAATACCGTACACACCACGAAAACATTCTATTTCCAAGCATTCCCCTCTTCAGGGGCCTCATTTCTTGCAGAATAATAGCTCGAATACACGGGCTACTGCGCCTTTCCAGAACTTGGCTACAACCGACGCGATAGTACGCTACGAATACACAGAGGTGGCCACAACACAGGCTCTAAACCAGACCATGCTGGACGCTGGCAGAATTCCTTTTACTCGCACTCAAGACAAATGCGTGGGCGCCATTTAGAAGACAGAATTTTTGAGTTACTATTTCCTGGCATTTGAGCTGCTTGGCGTTATCTTTTGCGCGTTCTGCCGGGACAAGCAACACAATCCCGTGTTATCACTATTGACAGTTGCTCGTTGCGTTTTCCACAATCGTGAGTACCGAAAGCAGGCTTAAATTGTTGTGGGGCAATACGAATGTTCACAAACTTGTCGCAGAAAAATTCAGGGCCGGTCTTTTGTAGCGATGCCTTTTCCGATTCTATTCTTTTGCAGACTTTTCGCGCTTGGCCAGTGGCCAGAGCGACGGTCTGCCCACATTATCAACTGGATCAGGCGGCCGTGTGTGGTGGATAATAAGAATAGCATAGAATAAGGCATATGGCATCGCTACAAATTAGCGGCCCTGTACGCGTCGAACTATGTCACCACGGCCGAGCTGCTTTTCGCTGCCTCACGACAGGCGTGGCGAGCGTGCCTCATATGTAGCAAAAAAAGTATTGAAAATAATTTTCAACAATGTTGGGCTTCAGAGAAAGCGCCATGAACTTGTCTTGCCAGTCCATTAAAGAGCGAAACCAAACTGCGCACTACGGCCGAGCTGCTTTTCGCTAACCGCGTCACAGTGCCAGGCACGCCCACTGCGCATATAAAGTGCCCCAAAAAGTTACGAAATTAGTCACAATAATGTTGGCGGTGCGAGGAAACGCCATAACTTTTCGCAGTAAAATTCAGTACATGCAAAACTGCATCACAGAACCTTGTGTGACTAGCGAGTCCAAAAACAACAGAAATTAGTTAAAATAGTATTGCGGCTCATAGAAAGCGTCGGAAACATCTCCCAAGATGATTCATTATTTCAATTTACCTGCACCACGAATGGCCGCGCTATTTTTCGTTAACTGCCTCACAAGTCTAGCGTGGGTGCGGTGCCGTAAGACTAATTGTTTAAAATGCGTCGCAGACTGTCGAAAAAGATAGCCGTAGATTGCCTTGCCGTAGTCGAATAGTGCAGCGGTGCCATGCCGAAGTTGAGAAGGAACGCAAGTATTTGCGGGGAGCCCCGTAAACCAGGCTAAATTCAAACATAGAAAAACAAGCCGAACAGGTCAACGCTGCCGATGCCCGGCCGGCCTCTCTCGCTTCGGCGATGTCTGACAAATGACGCATGCACCTGGCTTGTCATTCGCCAATTCGCCTGTCGCTAGGCGACGGAAGTGAGCCGCAAAGTATTCTTTATACGCAGATATATTAACTTTTTCCGGGAAAGAATGAAAAAGTAAAACAATTCCTGTTAACGTCATTTTATATACTATTTTTTTTCGATGCTCGCGGCAGCAAGCGGTCGGCGTTGTTACTATAGCGTGACGTACTTCCTGTTGCCAATTTTGGCCGATTAACCCCTCTTGTCACATTTCTTTCTTATGACACCGTGTCAAAGGGCAAATGAACTTCAATATACGCTGAGAGAGAAACAGACTACAAAACGTGGGGCGAACAGCGGTAATGGAGCCAATTTTCAATCGCTCAACTCTACACGCCATCGTTCATGATAACCAGAGTCGCTCTGGCAGGATTTGTGAGTTTTCCACAAATACTACGTATTTGTCTAATGTTCCTGAGCAGCTAGGATATTTCCGAAATCTACTTCGCAACGTCCAAAGGTCTGTTATCTAAACTTGCGCACGCAAGACATTTATAGGGCAACGCTGAATATTTTTTTCTCCCTGTCAACGTATTGCCATCTTTAGGTTCCCGCGATCCGTCTGTCAAGCGTTTCTATACCCTCGGACAAATTTCTGCGGCTGTGAAGGAAAAAATGGCAGTGGATCGGCTATGCCAGGATATACGTATCGAAAACTAAGGAATAGCATGGTTAGGTTTGGTTAACCTTGGGTGCGATTTTGTAGGAATTCTATTACTTTCTTTATGTCCGTTGCCGCCATCACCGCACATCCATTGGTCGAAAATGACCGGGCCGCGCCCATTTTATCTGTCAGTCACACGACTTCAGGAAACCGCGAAAACCAGGAACGTCATAGTGACGTTGACCCATTCATTACGCGGAGCTTAAGGCATGGATTTTTTGGCATGGCCAGAGGCGGGGTCGTTTCCGAAGGAATAAAAAATGGCTGCCGCGCTCATCGCTATGGCCGTGGCTGTTCGCCGTCGCCGACGTGAACACGGAGAGCCAGACGGCGCGTTTGACATGCCGAATGACCATTTTTGACGGCATTTTCGCCTCTCGATGGGAACGGTGCGGTTGTTGTGCGTGAAACTGGCGGGGGAATTAGAAGCGGAGCGAGTGGACGGGACTGTCGGTGGAGTGGAAGGTGTTGTGTGCGCTGTGCTTCTTTGCCACCAGGAGCTTCCAATAGTCTGTTGGGAGCGAGAAGACGATTCGTGCGTCGCAGTCGACGGTCAGCGAGGGCGTGCGACGGGTGGCAGAGGCTGTTGGGAACGCAGGGGCGCGCAACAATTGGGTCCATTTTCCGATGACGAACGACCGTGGAAAAGGCAGCCGTGAAGGAGGGTTTTTCTTCTGCGCGGTGCAATCCCCGGCGTCATCGGTTGCATCGATGGCACCCTCATAGCCATTGTCGCATCCAAGGGTGAGCGCAAGGCTGCATTCATGTGCCGCAAGGGATACTACGCCCTGAACTGCATGTTTGTAAGTAAAGCCCATGTTTTCTGGTGCCGATCCTTTTTGTTGCTCTTGTCAATGGGCACTTTCTCTGTTTACGTTTCATATCTGCGACGCGGACACGAAGATCCTGGCCGTCGACCCTCTGCATCCGGGGTCGGACCACGATGCGTTCGTCTGGCGGGTGGCATGGCTGCGCCGGCAGTTCCAAGCGGGGCGCATTGTGAATACCGGGGAACATGCCTCCTCGGTGACACAAAACATTTCTTTTTTTGGGCGCAGTCACGCTTCAGTAGCGCAGAACGGCGTGTCCGCTCCAACCCAAACTTTTAACGAAGTTACAAGTGCATGATTAAGGCGCGAGTAAATTAAAATGAAGATATTGACTGCCACCATTGCCAGAGTTCGAAGTGTTCGAAGCCCTATTATTGATTTATTTGAGTGTTATGCTATGTTCACACTACGGTCGTAAAGCGCGTAACAGCTCTTTTGGCGTATCGAACGTAACGGCTGTAAAAAACGTTACGGCAGTTAAGCCGGCACCTTTGTTCACATTTACTGCTGCCTAAATTACGGCTTTTGCAACAGGCCAATCAAATTTGGAGCTGCAGAATCGACGTCACCAGCGGTCCAATATGGCTCCTGCCAACATGCGAGCGCTGGCCGAGATCGAAGAAATTCACGCTCAAAACAAACTTGTAGTCATGTATTCAATCGCCCAAAGACGACGAAGGCGACGCAGAAGGGTTTGGGTGCGGCAAGTATTTCTCGACAGGGCCGTGGACGGCGATTTTCACAACCTTTTCGCCAAGCTCCGAGTTGGTGACGCTGCGATGTTTCATAACATCATGCGCATGTCGCCCCAGCAGTTCCGCTTCCTTGAAAACCTAATGAGACCACTCATCGAAGTTCGGAGCACGCATCTGCGGCCATCGATTTCCTCGGCGGATAAACCAGATGAACTGAAAACAGTCTCGCAAGGCGCACTACAAAAATTTTCACGAACACAGCCAATCGTGCGCACGGAATGGCGGAATGGCACTTCCCGCGCCCGGAGCTGTCTGCAGACGGGAGGACGGAAGTGTCGTAACCTGTTGTTGAAAGCCGAAAGCTTATCGGTCATTGGCTGTGTCGCAACGGTCGTAACATAACAGTCGTAAATGTTGCCGACCCTTTAACACTCTCACCCACGATTTTCGCGAGAATTGCGCACGTTGGTACCTTTACGTTCGCAGTCTGAACTAGACGCATACGCTTGTTGCGCTTCCGCTTACGTATGTTACGAAAAATCGGCGCCTTACGAACGTAGTCTGAACATAGCATAAGGCTGAGCACGCTTTAGGATTGCTACCGAGGCTCAGCAGCCGTTGCTATGGGCTACGCACAGACACTACAATGATATATAATGTGTTTATGCCCCCTATGATATAATTTCAGTGCGTCGTGTTTTCAGGAACCCCTACGTGTAAAATTAGACCCTTGGTCCTTTGTTTGTATGTTTGTAATGTTTGTAACCATCAACGTTCTATAGCAGATAGCGTGCTTCGGATTCGATAGCGTGCTTCAGATAGCGTGCTTCGATAGCGGATTCGAAGCTGCCCTGCCCCTCCCCTCCCTTCCGAGTTGCCACACCGCTTTTTTCATTATTAACGCGCGAAATGAAGCCGCAATTGTCCGTTCCCGTTGCGCCCAGTAGCGAAAAACTCAGCTGCTCCTGACGCCGCAACGCCGCCCCCCCCCCCCTCTCTCTCTCCCATCTCGCCACTGCGTTTCGAGCGACGGAAGGCGGCGTGCTTGCTCTGCCGGTATCGTGCTTCGTTTGCGCTAGATTTGGTTTTCCTCGAGTTCTTTCACTCGCACGTACTGCATACGATGCGCGGCGAAGGTGTTATCACCCTAGGGCTTTATACCGAACATCCCGGCGACGCGGACGGAGATGGTGCAAATGCGCCTGCAATGACCATATGTGTTCTATCGTCATAGAAGTGTTTTTCCGAGTGTGAAAGTAGCACGCGAATATGGCAAAATTGCCGCGCGTCTGGCCGCTCGAGGGAGTTTGTATGTATTCGCAGGATTCTTTTTTTTTACACGCTCTGAAAAACAATTTTATGCAACATGTATTCAGCAAAAGCAAACTCTATCGTGAGTTTCTGATGTTCCTCTGCAATTTTATGACTGACACTTTTCATCTATAATAATTGAGAAGTTGAATAATAATAAAGAATAATAATATAATTATGTGGAATGCAATAAAAAAGATAATCTGAGTATCTCCAAGCGACGGCCAACAACATTACCTCGGTTCTGTCTAGTTACGTAGCATTTTCATATTTATAAACTTTGTCTCGTGTTAAGTCAAACGTCTTGTGTGAGTATTTACACGACCTCAAAGCAGAGAGCAGTTCGATTTCACAGCAAGAGTCTTCAGTACCATAAAGAATCTCTGGGGTACATTGGTGGCCTAATCTTCGCTCATGTAATTGTTTACATTTCGGTAACACTGCTTCGCCTTTCAGGCTAAACTGCAGCCTCCTTATTTTTTTCTTATTTTTTATTACTGTGAGTCGGTGTGAAGCGCTGCTGGGAATGACTGCTATAGATTCCGATTTCCGGTGAATGTGGCTTGACTTAATTTCGGTTTCTGAGCTGGTTGTATATATTTATGACCTTTACGTGCGAGTGATGATGTTTCCATTCCTAACTAATGTACATTATTAAAAGAACTTTCTTTTTTCGTGAGTTGTTAGCTTAGCTCACTAGAAAGGGAAGCAATAGTGATGCACATACCATTCATGTGCATTGCATACAACGTTGAAAAAATACTCTACCGAAAGGGCCACTGAAGTCTTCAGGTGTTTTTTAGGCTCAAAAATGCACTCAAAGGAATTTGAAGCGAAAGGAACATACAGCAAGATATTCCTTATATAAGCATATGTTATCCATACCATTAGAAATAACCGTGCGTTGGCTACCTCGTTTCCTTTGCAAGATATAATATACTTTGTACTTTGTATATATATTTAGATATATTATTTACAGTGGAAATTAGAAAAAATGAAGTGTGTCCGAGGAATGTGAGAATGCCCAATTCTAAATTAGAGCGAAGCTCTCTGCGTGTTTTCGTTTTGCGATTTATTCAGGCAAAGAACTTGAAGCAGAAATTACCGCACCGACTGGCAGCGGGCCAGTGCCATCAGTGCCTTCGCAGGGGGCGGGGCACTATGGGAACGCTGGCATGATGAGCGTGATCCGAGTTGGCTGCGGTAGAACAGAACGAGCGTGAGAGCAGTGGACACGAGCGCTTCTAGCGAGCGCGTTTGGCATTTAGTCGGGTGTGCTGCCAGGGCGCCTGCTCCTGGCTATCATGAACCGCTGCGAGGGAAACGCACTCAAACGTCAATCGCACACCCAACGCCTTCGTGACTGCCTTGTCGCATTTTAAGAGGAAGCTTTGGCTCTGGTGCTCGTATCTTAATACTTTGAAAGGAGAATTCATTTTTCTAGGTAACCAGAGCACCAAATTTGGCAAGGTTTGATGCATTTAAAAGAAAACATCATTGTCTAGTGACTGTTGGTTTCGAACATTCCATTTAGGTCTTCAATTTTTATAAAAGATTGGCGAAATCGAAAATTTTCAGAAAACAATGGTATGAATTTTAGAACTTTGTAACTCAGCAAAGAAAATATGATATGACAATTCTGTGAATCGCATGTCATAGTACAACTTAAGCGGACAAAATCCATATGTTGCACGTTAATCTAATGATACATGTAGTAATATGGCAATACAGCTTTTGCAGAACCCTTGTGCACAACGTAAAATTGACATATCTAATTTGTCCGCTTTGAATGGCCTAATCAATGCCGGTTACAGAACCATGATATCTGTTTTTGATGGAGAGCTAATAATATAATAATTTCGTGTATTTAATTTTTCAAACTTCTGAATTTTTGAAAATCCTTTTAATAAAATTCAGTCTCTAAATCAAAATTACGCTTTCAACATTCACTGGAATTTAACTTTCTGTCTGAAATACAACAAATCTCATTAAAATAGACGAGGGGGAGGGTTAGCTTACAGAAGAGCTTTTGTGTTTTACATGTATTTGAATAGGCCGCGTCGGAGTTGGGCCGCAGCCAAAGCTTCCTTTTAAGCGGCAGCAGATCCTGCTTGATGCTATGTTCGTTTGTACGAGAAACGCTTGAGTGACCTGCATTCACGACGCGCAAGCAGGCATGTCACGTGGTATCTGTCTTTTCGTATTTTACGGGCACCTGCAATAAGCGGAAAGCCACTAATACCCAATAGAAATTTGGAAAGTGTTTATTCAGAAGTTTTGGAAGGTGCTCTAAAACTTTCTAATTGGAATCTTTTTCCTAACTTCGTTGCTTCCAAAGTTGGTAAATCAATCTTGACTGATTATACAATTGAGCAGTGTACAAAAAATAGTGTCACTCATTACATGCAATAGACAGCCACATGCATTGGACGCGTCGTGTAACAGAGAGCATCGGCATATTTTTCAACTGTGGCTAAAATTGGCTGGGACACCTGGTGCACGCATCCTTTCTTGTTCTCCTCATTATCGTCCATCACAATTTCTTGTTCCCTTTACATTGCACTCTCTTCAGCATAGCAGGCCACAGCATCCAAATCATGCCAACTTTTCTGCCTTCCCTTGAATAAATTACCCCACTCTCCCAGCAATATACTTCAGAAGCAAGGCCATTTGGCTATCCTTGATCTTTGAAACTGACCATCTGATTGTTTGCGATGTGACTTTCGTTTAAAACAAAGCAACTATTCTACCGGCGTGCCTCAGAATAATGCCTCCCGTAATATGCAAGAAGAATCCCCGCTATATAATAATGCGTGTTGTGGAAGCACGGCGAGTTCAACCGAGAGAAAACATTACATGTCGCAGCATACCACGTTTCAAGAGTGGTCTAAACATGTACGAGGTAACAAAATTGTGTCATCGGGGATTGAAACCTTAAAATTAACGTTGAAGACAGTCATTGCGGGATTTGAGGATGGTCTGCTAGGATACGCCGTAGATACAAAGAAGTTGAATAGAATGTGAATAGCAGATATCAGATTAACAGGATTAACGTAAAAACACACGGTGAACAAGCCTGAGAGGCGAATACTGCACACACGAAAAAGTTTGGAGATTGTCGTGCAGACTGGACAGCATATTCTCCGCGACGCATTGGTTTGGAGCCAACTCACATCCGCTCAACGCAACGTGGCATCGTTCATAGCCCCAGTAGTTGCTCTCCATGGCTGCATTTGTGACTTTCCGACAAATATTTCGTCTGTGTCGGATCCTCGCGGGTATTAGGGCAGCTTTTCCAAACCATGTCGGAAGAGAAAAAAGTCTGTTATCTCAAAGTGCTGAAAGCGCATTTATAGGGCAACTCCGGCTATTTTTTGACCATGTCAAAGTAATGACATGTTTAGGTGCCCGAGACCACTCCTGTCTTGCGTTTTGTTGTAGAATTGTTCCACAAATTCGAAACTGATTGCCAATGAGCAAATAAGCGCAAAATATAAACCGAAACATGACAGAGCCAGCGCGCCAACATCTTCGTGTGAAGTCAGTCCCATCAGCGTGGAGAAAGAAAGCAATCTAAGGCAGATGCTCAGCAGATTCGAGACAGCGGCTGACCATTGACACAATGTCTTCGGATGAGAACGTCAGTTGCACAAGCTATTAAGGACTGTCAAAGAATTACAGCTAAGATTCCCACGAATTCGGCAGCCATGGATCCTCGTTCGCAATTGGCTCCCCAACACGACAGGCCGCACTTAGGGCAAGACTTCGCGTTGCAACATGAAGACCAAGGGCAGCCCTAACCATTAATCTAACTTTTAGGTTTTTAGCGCACAAAAAGTCTCCGAGTCGTACCTCAGTTTCTTGTCCCTTTTTGTGCGCTAAAAACCTAACGTTATTGAATACCAACATGCCTAAACCTACGCTCTTTCATTGATCTAATACATGCTGTTTACTATCTTCGGTGTTAGAACCCTTCTCAGGGAACCTTTCGTATACTGACTATCAGAGGTTGTGGAACGCCGCTATCTGCGTTTGTATGTCAATTTACGGAGCGCGCTAGTTCACCGGAAGAACTTCTCTCAGTGTGCAAAGCGCTTACCGGTGCATTTTGTTACGTTGACGTCGTACACCGACCGCTCGTCGTTCTGTTGATATATTACGCAAGCAGCACGGCATTGACATCAAGTAATGTTAGAACATAGCAAAACACGCTAATTTTGCACACGTAACCTATGTCGCATCACTCTGAGTCACGCTGGTATGAGTGTCCGGACACCTTCCCCAATATCAACCGGCAGAGCATAGGACATGTTCTTATTCTGGCTACTTACCATTACTCGTACTCTCTTGATACACACAATGTATGTGCTACATAAGTTATAGATCGATTGCAGCATTGCCCCAGTGACCGTTCATTTAGGGTGGTAATATTTTTCACGCGGAAATGTTGATGCATATATTTACACCATTGGTAGCTGAACCGGGAGGTTGTTCACGCTGTTGTATTGAAGGGGTCTCCGCTCTTTAGAAATTTGCGATACGAGGCGAACAGTGCACCTTGGAAGCTAAATAATGAGTCGGCCAACAATATTTAAAGATTCACCCAGGTGCGAAGAATTAAATTAGGCAAGTACCGGTGAGCGCCACTGGCAGCTTCGAGACCGGGAACCTACCGATGTTGATAGTGCGCTGTGTCTTCGCTTCTCTCTTTTTGTGTGTGCACTGTGTGAAAAGAAATTCGTTTATTTCAGATCCGTATACTGAGGGCGGAACGACAAAATCGGTTTTCTTCACTCGAATGGCTTAATGGCTTCACTCGAATGGAACAGCCGCGAGTACTATACACGCGCCCAGTGGACGACTGTGATTGGCCTAACATGGACCTAACATGATCGAAGTCGGCTCAGACTTTGTGTCAGGCTGGGGATGGCTTAAATTCGCGCAGCGAATAATTAAACACCACCTACCTCCCATCAGTTGCCCTTCCACAAAGAGCGCAATTTCTCGCGACAGCAACTGCTCACGCCAGACCTTATTTCACGTTCGCCGGCTTGACCACGCTGTTGTCGGCTATAAATTCCCAGAATACTCTGTGTATGGCGCCATTTGCATCCTAACAGAAAGTGACCAGCATCCGAGGAATAAGATAAGCAGGTGATCCGAAGCAAATAAGTAAATTACTGCGCAATAAATCTGTGCGGCTCTGAAACCTGCTTGTTTCTTCTTTTAGGAGCTGACGGGTCTGTGGAGAGGAAAGTACCCAGGGAATTCGACACCCACGAACACCAAAAATGCCGGAGTTGCCCTTTCATAAAGAAGGCGCAACATTGAAGACAGTATTTTAGAATAGCTCGGATATGAGGTTTGTGACTAGTAGTAGTACGTGGGTTGTTTATTGAAATAAATAAATGGTTTGATCGCGGATGAGCAGATAATGAAAGAGGCAAGGATAAAAATAAATAGCTAAGCTATCCAGGGGCCCTATAACGTAAAACTATTCCAATATGTTTCTATTCCAAATTCCTGACGTCAAATTTGCGTAACCACCAACGCAAGCACCGGGCGGTCACCCGCAGGGTTGTCTGAACAGACCAATCAAACGCTCTCATCGTTCATAGGAGGTCACTTTTGTTTGCTTGAAAAACGAATAGCATTGCCTACACTGAGCGGCTTGTCGTATCTAATTGGCTGACAAGAGGCGAGGAGAACGTTCAAGAGGAGAGGGATTCGATGGGGCCGAGCCACTGCACTGAAAGTCGATTACCGGATGAAGAGGGTGGTGCCGGCGTCTACGATTGGTTGGCTTTCCCTTACTTAGCTTGCGGTGGCTGGACGAAAATCGCGGCGGCATGCAACGGAAGCTCAAGAATGACGCTAAAACGGACCCTCAGCAAAGAAGAGTTGGCAGAATGAGGGGGTAAACGTGCCGAATGTGCTCGAAAACGTTACACGGCCACGCAAGAAGTTTTATTATACGCAAATACACCGATGCTCTCCGGCAGGTGCAAGTAGCCAGTGTCTGAGCGATCGGCGGCAGGCACATTCTATTCCTTTCGGAACGGGGCAGCCTGCAGCTATTCCGAAGAAAATTCAGTTTTGTTCGGCATATTAATACATCTTTATCGCGCACACGTCACTTTGACGCGGTAAGTTCTTGCGGTTTTGTGACGTCGCGTGACTGGCAGGTGAAGTGGGTGCAGCCCGAAAACTTTTGACCAGTAGTCGAGGGCTAATGGCGAAAAGGGGTCGAATCAGAAATAACTGTTTTTCTTTTTTCTGTCAAATCATGCATAATCAGCGTGCACACATCATATCAGATGGGGAGGTATCGCGGTTTTCGTGACGTCGCGTGACAGACAGGTGAAGTGGGGGTGGTCGAAAAAAGTTTTTGACCAATCGTGGAGGGCTGATAGCAGAATTGGAATAGAAAAATTTGGAATAGTTTTACGTTATAGCGCCCCAGGACCCAATCCTGGTGTCATATACGATGAAAAGCTCAACTGGTGTTCTCGTATCATGCTAATTGAATCTAGGGCTGAGCATGCTTTAGGATTGCTTCGGAGGCTCAGCAACCGGTGCTATGGGCAAAACCAACACACTCTTACGATATATAAAATGTTTATGCACCCTATATTAGAATTTCAGTGTGTTGTGCTTTCGGGAAGCCCTGCCTTGAAAATTAATCCCCTGCTCCTCTCATTACTTGCAGCTCTGTGTCTGTGAACGGGAACCCGAAGATTTATAGCGATGAACGTTTCATACCTGGAAGTGTTCCCATTGAGTAACATAGTAAACGACAAGAGCGGACACTCGAACCATTTCGCGGCCGAGCTATGGAGCTTCGCCGATTCCACCGGGTTGTAGAGCACACGAAGAAAGTGCGGCTGTGACTTCGGCTGCGGCTAGCGGCTTGACAGGCGGCACGACCACTGGGCCCGACCCAACATATGCGAAGCCTAGTTAGACCACACCGCCGGACTCTTTCTGCAAAATGCACCTGAGCATCACGTTTGGGTTCTTCTGCCAGCCTCTGCTTCGTCGCCGTTTTAGGGTAAGGCAACAGCGAGTTCTTTTGCTCGTCGTTAACGAGTTATTCTATTCGCATTTCCTTATATCACTGTTAGCCGCATGAACGACTGACGGTGGCCTTGCAGCCGCGAAAAGCTGCTGCCCATTTGCTACGCTGACTATCATTTCGCATTCTTTTTTTTGTTCGCAGCAATGAGAGGTGATTGTAGCAATAACAGTCACGCGGCAGCGTCCGAGCTGCGAGTCAGGTTCGATGCAATGACGAAGTTAGAAAATAAAATAAAAAGTTTCGTTAAAAATGCAGCCTATGAACACATGCCATTCGGGATACACAGCTGTATGTTAGGCGCACGGACTGTTAAAAAAGCTTGGTGCTCTACTTTTGCAGAAGAAATGTAGCTATTTCTAAAGCCGTACACGTGCAATATTTGGAGTATAGCAATAATGCGCTGTCCCTGAACATCTGTAGCAGGCCATATGCGCTCGAGCGTTCTTAGCTTTACTGCATTGGGCTCAAGATACGTGTTTTCACGTTTTGATTGTGTATGGAGTCGTTAACGTAGAAAGTTCCTTGTTTATTAGCATTTTTAACAGTGCCTGTTTAACCAAAAAAAATACGCACAACATGAAATAACGCAGCATCACCCTTATAAAGCATTGAAGACTCCAATATTGCTGATACGAAGGAACGTAGCGTCTACATTCAGAAGCTTTGAAGCCTCCGGTATTGCTTACCTTCTGTCTGTCATTCTACGTGTTGCAGGAATCTCCACCATTTCCTCAAAATACACTGTACTGCCAAAGGACATCATGCATACTCAAGGGCAAAATTCCAATTATCAGAAGACGATTGTAAGGCTTCGAAGACAGCAGGTGAAGACTCCCAGCACAAAGTGCTTAATTGTAGCTGTGTAATGACGGACATATTGGCTTGCACAGTCAAGATGAGGATGTTCGTGCATGCTCAATTGTTTTTGCAACCATTCCATTTCGCCACGCAATCATTCGCATAATTTTGATACCATAATTAACCCTGCTTCGCAGAAGTACAAGAAAAAAACGTAATATTCTTGTTACTTCTAAAACAATCCCATTTTGAGCAAATAATTTGCCGGCGTGTATGTGCAGTCTTTTTTTTCTCGTTGTCTGGATTGTTGCAACACGTATTCTATGTGTTTTGCTTGCACAAAATTATTGCCATCACGCCATTAATTTTCGACTATTCTCCGTTATACTGGTGTCACACGACCACCTTCGATCGCGATCAAGTCCGATCCGGATCGAAATTCTCGACTGCTATGGCTCTGTCGCACAGCTTTCCCAAAACAACCAATCGCAACCGAGAAATTCATACCGGATTGAGCTTGATCGCTTTTGAAAGTGACCGTGTGACACCGGCATTACTTGTATTTCGCCGTTTCTTCCCGTTATCGTGTGTCTGCGTCTAACAATCTTGCTGTAAGACATTGTTTTCTGCTCTTTTCGTGTTCTCGAGTGCACCAAGTTGAGTTGTAACTAAGGAACATGGCACATTTATTTACGATACACCTTTTGGCGTGAGTTAGTAGACGTACAATATCATACGCAATAAAGTAATACTTCCTCAACCGTTGGCATGATCGTTGGGCTATGTTACAGCCTCAAACAGCAAATATGATTTGAAATGAAACTAACATGAAGTGAAACACCTTTGCGCGCTCGTCGTCACAACATATAAACGCGGTACAAGCGCCTGCATGAAATCACTCGATCTAAACAACAATATAATAAGAAACGAAACTGAAATTAGGGCCTCCGAGATTCGGCGGCGGGCGCGACCATCATGGAGGATGATGCGTTTCGCCGTTTCCGCTCGGTGCGCTGAAAGCCAAATTCGGCCGCAGGCGCCTATGGGAATGTCCACTCTTTACGTTTACTATGTTACTCTATGGTGTGCCTACCAAAAGTATTTTGCAAATTCCGCCTCCTAACTTTCCATGCAAGTTTAAAGCCCGATGACATTACTCAAAAAATATAGCAATGTGTTCTATTAGCTATCCCAATCCATCCTTTGTCGCACATGAGCTGAGACTCCACATTATTCGAATAGCGTTGTTGCTGAGATAAATACAAGACTTAAATGCCTGTATCTGAGATATACCTCCAGTGAATGCAATTAATTAGAATTAAAATTATTATTATTATTATTATTATTATTATTATTATTATTATTATTATTATTATTATTATTATTATTATTATTTAGTGTTTTATGGCGCAAGGGCTACAATGGCCAAAGAGCGCCAGCAACAATGTTTAGTTGTGCGGCAGAATGTTATAAATATGACAGTGGGCATAATGGCTCCCAATGCCGGTGGCGTACTACGGTGGCTGTAAAGGCCTAGGAATTAAAAACATAACGCTTGCATTTCTTGATAGAATTTAGGATGATTACGTATGATTTCGGGTAGCGTAGTGAAGGTGAGTTTAAAAGCGGTAAGGTATATTCCTCAAAAAGTTCACATCAGTAAGGTAACTTAACAGCCGGTCGAGGGGGGACATCGGCTCAGCCGATAGGAAAAATGCAGGGTGCATAGATAAATTATACAATTAATAATATATATTATATAATATATAAAATTATACACGTGGATATTTTTTGGCAAATTCAAAAATCAAATTAAAGACAGTTGGTTTGTAGATGATCTTTCCCACGTGCAAATCAGTAACGTAGTCGCTACAAAGGTCTCAATAATTGAGTAGAAATCCAGCGTAGGTACTTTCTCGCCTTCACATGGGTATTGATTTTTTTGAATTCGTAATTTCACTTCGATTCCTAAAGCGGAGCTAGGGCAATGATTCTTGCGCTGCTCACGCTGCTTTTAAGTGCAGCCAACACTGTTATTATCACAGATTCTCTTTCAGGGTGTTTTCTTCTTCTCTCATCAAATTTTCCAGTATTACAATTGTTCCTGTCATTATTCCCGTTGCACGTCATAATTTTTAGTTTAGTACACGTTCTTGGTCACGGTGTAAATTATTTCAAAGTGAATGCCTAGTTGTTAGCGCAATGATTCTTTTATACCCCTGTAATTCCTACTCTTTGGGTAAATTTCTACATCAACGGAATGGAGAAACTGCTATGACCACGATCCAACAAAAACGAGCACATGATAATGGTTGCGTGACAATGAGCGTATTTCGAGGGTGCAATGACGACGATGATGTAACCACTCGGGAACATTTGCGATTGAATGCCGACAGCTCGATTATGATGAAATGACGAAGAAGAAATGAAGTCGGTTAAAAGGCGAAGGTGTTATGAGGACGACAAAGGGACGACAAAAATGGCGTAGGACGAGTTTGAAACGACGGCAACGCGACGATACCTAGAAGATGATGACGTAAAATGACATAGCAGAATTGATGACATAGCAGATGCAATGCAGTCACGAGTAAGGCGTGACGATGATGTCACAACAACAGCGGCATGGTAACCTACCCGGTGGCACATACCCAGCTGGAAAAATTAATCGAAACTGTTGTCTGCACAATAACCGAGCGAGACGGATAACTGTGGATGGCACCAAGGCGTAAGACTTGTCAGCGAGCGGACAATGACTAACGCATCATTAAGATCATTACGCCCCCCATATGTATATATATATATATATATATATATAGTGTTAAAACGAAGGAAATCTAGCATTCGTGGGATTGTAAACATGTTGAGTTCCGAAACGCAACTGCTCCGAAGTCGTCAAGCAGATTTTCCCCATCAGTTTGTAGTTTCTTTTCGGTAAGAAATGCTACACGTCCTTTATTTCAAAAGAACTAACAGATGCATTCATGTCAGTTTTTTTCTTTAAAGAAGATTTTGACTTCCTCTAAATTTTCTCTAAAAGGCGTCGTCAACGTGTAAAATTTCGAGTTTTTCTTTCAATAAGAGTGCAACCATATTTGACAGGTACCATTTTCGGATATTATAACATGCGGATACTGGATTATGGGATAGATGTAAGAGATGGGCATAGGAAACATAATCAACATAGAAAATGAACACTCTTTCCTTCTTTTCTTGTGAGTGCACCAGACAGCGCTGCTTCAGGCTAGCGGCCCAAAACATCTGCCCACAAAAGCAAGTGACTCTGAAAGCACAGCAAGAACGGCGAGCACAGATTGCGATCCTCGATGATTGACCGTCGGCGATCGTGCGATAATGGACACTCTCATAGATACCAGCGGTCGGATTGAAAGGAGTTCACTCACCCGCCGGCATTAATACCTGAACAACAATTCCGGTTTTGGGGTGCACGCATTTTGAACGGTAGCTGGCACACGTCACATCTGCTGCACTCATCGTC
Organism: Dermacentor albipictus; assembly: GCF_038994185.2. Classification (NCBI taxonomy): domain Eukaryota; kingdom Metazoa; phylum Arthropoda; class Arachnida; order Ixodida; family Ixodidae; genus Dermacentor; species Dermacentor albipictus. Next base: position 93,042,232 of record NC_091826.1, on the reverse strand, counting down.
GCAACATTTAACTTTCTGCTGCTACTAATCAACCGTGCGTGGTCTTGATGCGGAATTGTTTTAATATTTAGTAAAGCTTTTTGCGAACGAACTTTACAAGTCTCAATGTAATCTGCCCCACGTGCAATTACATAAAGTTGACGCAAGAAGCTTTGTGAAATGAGGAAATGTTTACTTTGCCCCATGTAAATGCTTGTTCTATGCTTTTTGTGCATTCATCCAGCGTCGTGGCACCATGTAAGAAGCTGCAGTTCCCGTGAAAACCTCCACCGCTAGATATCAGCTCAAAAAAATAAATTTCAAGCCTGTGTCCTTTTAGTATTTTGACCTTATTGGAACACCGCAGGTAGAGGCGAAACGTTCGAATGTGGTGACGGGGAGGCATTACAAACAAAAGCAATTCGCTTCCACATACATGGCGTAGAACATACCTGACTTATCCCAAGTACAAGAAAGATGTAAAGAAAACATCTTATTTCCAGCCATCCCCCATACCCGTCCATTATATCGTTTACATTAAAGTACAAGTAAACCGGCGACTGCGCTTTTCCAAGACACTTTGGCATCAGCCGACGCCATGTTGTGCTACGTACACAGATGTGTTCACAACACAGGCTCTCAACCAGACCATGCTAGACACTCCGGAATGTCTTGTACCCGATCTCATGAAACATCTGTGGGAGCAAAGCCTGTTTTAAGTCATCCAAAAGACCGAATGTTTTCCTTAAGAGTCCCTGGTTTTTGAGCACCTCGGCGCTATCTTTTGTGCGTTCTGCCGGCGCAAGCAACACACTCCCCTGTTAGCACTCTTGGCAATCGCTCTCATCACTCTCGGCAATCTCTTGAGTACCGTATCAAGGTATATGTTGTTGTGCGGACGTAAAAAGCGCCACAAACGTTTCCCGCTAACATTCAGTACACGCCAAACTAACTAGTCACCGCGGTCGAGCTGCTTGTTGCTATGTGGCTCACAAAGTCAGACGTAGCAAGCGTGCCCTAAAGGTATGCCAAAACGTAACTAAATCATTTGCAATGATGTAGTGGGTTAGAGAAATCCGGGCGAATTTGTCTCAGTAAGATTCAGTACATGCGAAACTGCGCGGCACGGCGGAGCTGCTTTTCGCCAACTGCGCCAAAAATCCTGGTGCCGCGAGCGTGCCTAAAATCTACCGAAATAAGTTACAACAATGATGGCGCCCATGGAAAGCGTCGCAGATATCCTTTATCACGAGTCACTAACTCAAACTGCGCCAGGACGGCCCAGCTGTTCTTCGCTGACTGCGCCAAAAGTCTCGTTTCTGTGCCGTAAGCCTAAAATTGCTAGAAATGAGACACACAGTGTCAAACAAAATTTGTCACTTTGCGAAGTTCCATAGTGCCGTTAAAGAGAAAAGAATACAGCAAGAGCGGACAGTCCCATAGAGCCCAGCGGCCCAATTGACTGAACCTCACTTCCCAATTCATACCTGAACGACACTTCCGGTTTCGGTTCCGGATGCGCGCGTTTTGAATACTAGCTGGTACGCATCATGCCGGCTATGGTTTCTTTTTTTACTAGGAAGCAAGACGACTTGTGAGATGAGGAAATGTTTATTTTATTCTATATAAACGTTTGTTGCTTGCTTTTTCTGGATTAATCCAGCGTCGTGGCACCATTAAGCAGCAGTAGTTCTCGTAGGAAGCTCCACCAGACGACGTCAGCTGAAAAAATTAAATTACAAGCAAGTATAATTTTGGTATTCACATATAAGAATGCGTGTAGAGGCGAAGCGTGCGAAAGTTGCGAATGGGGGCTTTACAAAGAAACGCAATTCGCTTTTACATAGACGGCATAGGAAATACCGAACTCTACCCAAACAATACCGTACACACCACGAAAACATTCTATTGCCGAGCATTCCACTCTTCAGGGGCCTCATTTCCTGCGCATTAATAGCACGAATACACGGGCTACTGCACCTTTGCAGACCTTGGTTACAGCCGACGCGATAGTGCGCTACGAATACACAGAGGTGGCCACAACACCGGCTCTCAACCAGGCCACGCTGGACGCTCGCAGAATTCCTTCTTCTCGCACTCAAGACAAATGCATGGGCGCCATTGAGAAGACCGAATTTTCGACTTACTACTTCCTGGCGTTTGAGCTACTTGGCATTATCTTTTGCGCGTTCTGCCAGCGCAAGCAACACACTACAGTGTTTTCACTCTTGACAGCTGCTCATCGCGTTTTCGACAATCGTGAGTAACGAAAGAAGGCTTAAATTGTTGCGGGGTCATGCAAATTATCACAAGCTTGTCGCAGTAAGATTCCGTACGCGCCACACTAACTTTGTCACCATGGCCGAGCTGCTTTTGTCTTGTCTTGTCATGAACTTGTCTTGTCAGTCCATTAAAGCGCAAAACTTAACTGCGCACTACGGCCGAGCGGCTTTACGCTAACCGCGTCACAGCGCCAGGAGCGCCGACTGCGCTTAAAATGTACCCCAAAAACTAACGAAATTGGTTTCAATAATGTTGGCGTCAGAAGACGCGCCAAAACTTGTCGCAGTAAAATTCAGTATACGCGAAACTGGGTCGCAGCACCCTGTGTTACTAGCGTGACCAAAAACTACCATAACAGTCGAAATAGTATTGGGGCTCATGGAAAGCGTCGCAAACATCTCCCAAGATGATTCATTAATTCAAATCAACTGCACCACGAATGGCCCCACTGTTTTTCGTTAAGTGCATCACAAGTCTAGCGTAGGTGCGGTGCCGTAAGCCAAACAGCTTAAAATGCGTCGCAGACTGTCGTACAAAATTTCTCACCTTGCCGTAGTCTAATAGTGCAGCTCTACAATGCCGGAGTTAAGAAGGAATGCAATTATTCGCTGGCAGCCCACGAAACCAGGCTAAATCCAAGCATAGAAAAACAGGCAGACAGGGATACCAAACAGGCCAACGCTGCAGATGCCCGGCGGGCCTCTCTAGCTTCGGTGGTGTCTGACAAATGACGCCAGCACCTGGCTTGTCATTCACAGATTCGCTTGTTGCTAGGCGACGGAAGTGAGCCACAAAGTTTTATTTAATTTATACGCTGATATATTTACTTTTGCCGGAAAATAATGAAACAATAAAACATTTTTTCGATGCTCGCGGCAGCAAGCGGTCAGCGTTATTAATATAGCGTGACGTATTTCCTTTTGCCAACTTTGGCCGAGTGTCCCCTCTTATTATGTCTTTTTTTGGTACCATGTCGAAGGCCTAATGAACGTGAAAATTCCCGGGAGAAAGAGGATTGGAGGAGTCGCGCACTGCGCTATTGGAGCCAACTTTCAATCGCTCAATTCTACATGCCATCTTTCATGATAGCCAGAGTTGCTCTGGCAGAATTGGTGAGTTTTCCACAAAATACTACGTACTTGTCTGATTATGATGAGCAGCTATGCTATTTCCGAAAACTGCTTCGCAAAAGGCAAAGGTCTGTTATCTAAACTTGCGCACACAAGACGTTTGTAGAGCAACACTGGAGATTTTTTTAACCTGTCAATGTATTGCCATCCTTAGGTTTCAGCGGTCCGCCTGTCAAGCGCTTCTACACTTTCGGACAAATTTGTGTGGCTATGACCGAAAAAATTGGCAGTGGCTCGGCTATGCTACGATATACGTAGCGAAAGCTAAGTGTGACGTAGCAGTCGTCACTACGTTTATTCCGACTCGAAGATACGGCGAAGCGATCACGCCCACAGCACGGATCACACTCGAGAGCCAGCCCCACAAGCGATGATGAAGAAGAACCCCATATGAGCCCCACATGATGATGATCATGTACAGATGACAAAGAATAGCTTATATCTCGCTACACTAATGTCCCCTCGCGCGAGAGCGGCTATCCTGGCCGCAATTCAAAGGGGCGGCGAACGCCGCGTGAAAGGCTTCATACGGGACACGTGGACAACCTCAGCAGCGCGGCAGCGGCGGTCACTTGGAACAATAACTGGTACCACGCGATAGTTAACCGGGGAAGTCTGCTCCAAGACTTTGTAGGGGCCGATGAACCGAAGTTGAAACTTGTCACACAAGCCAGGAGTACGAACTGGTGTCCGGAGTAGCACTTCGTCGCCAGGGCGGAAGCACACGACGCGATGAGAGGCGTCGTAATGCTGCTTGCGGTCCTGTTGCTGTGCTTCGGTGTTGATGCGAGCGAGCTGGCGACAACGCAGAATGCGGGACACATATTCTTCACAGGAGGATGGACATTGATTGACAGTTGGCGCGAAGAAAGAGGCGTCAAGACAGGAACTGGGCGAACGACCATAGACAAGGTAGAATGGCGAGTAACCGGTCGTGCGTTGAACCGCGGTATTATACGCAAAAGTCACGAATGGCAAAATTGCGTCCCAGTTTCTGTGATCCGGTTCGATGTACATGGCTAGCATGTCTGACAGCGTACGATGAAATCGCTCTGTGAGGCCGTTAGTTTGCGGATGGTAACTGGAGGTAGTCTTGTGGGTGGTTCCGGAGGCTCGGAGTACCTCGTCTACTAGTTGCGAGAGGAATGCTTTTCCACGGTCGCTCAGGAGGACGCGAGGAGCACCGTGGCGCAGTATTAAGGATTGAAGTATGAATGCAGCAACTTCAGAGGCTGAGGCAGAGCTCACACAAGTTGTTTCGGCGTAGCGTGTCAAGTGATCAACGGCTGTCACAATCCATCGTTTACCGGTGGGAGTCACAGGAAGAGGACCATACAGGTCAATGCCAACGATTTCAAATGGTTGCGACGGACAAGGAACCGGTTGCAGTTGTCCGCTTGGAGCTGATGTAGGGAGCTTTCGACGCTGACATAGGGCGCAGGAAGCGACATACCTCGCTACACTGGCGGACAATCCAGGCCAGTAGAAGCGACCTTTGATGCGGTCATAGGTTTTCTGGAAACCAAGGTGACCAGCAGTCATGTCGTCGTGAGAAGCCTGCAGGACATGAGCACGTAGAGAGCGTGGCAGGACAGGAACCCAGCGCTGACCGTCAGGGTGATAGACATGACGGTACAGGACGCGGTTGTCAATCTTAAATTGCGTAAGCTGTCGACGAAGGTGGGCGTTAGGTGGGCGCGAAGCTCCTTGAAGGTGGTATATGATGCGCCGACAGTAAGAGTCCGCCAATTGATGAGATTGAAAGAATCCGTTGTCGTGTTTAGGCATCTCGTCTACAGGGGCCAACAAGAAAGCATGTGAAGAGGGGTCATGCGAAAGCTTGTCACGGATGGTAGTTGGAGGTCCATTGCATGGCGTCGTAGGAAGCGGACAGCGAGAAAGCGCGTCTGCATCCTGGTGTTTTTTTCCGCACTTGTAGGTAATAGTAAAGTCGTATTCCTGTAGACGAAGGATCCACCGACCAAGCCGTCCAGACAAGTTTTTCAGCGTCGAAAGCCAGCACAATGCATGATGGTCTGTAACGATGGTGAAATGGCGGCCGTGAAGATAAGGTCGAAACTTCTGTACAGACCAAACGATAGCTAGGCATTCCTGCTCTGTGATGGTGTAATTCCTTTCGGCGTTTGTCAGAACGCGACTTGCGTATGCGACGACCCTCTCCCCTAAAGCGTCGTCTCGCTGTAGGAGAATGCCACCAATGCCATGACCACTAGCATCCGTATGCAGGAGGGTAGGAGCAGCTTCATCAAAATGGCGTAGTACTGGTTCCGATGTGAGAGCGCGCTTCAGATGGGCGAACGCAGATTCACATTCGGGAGACCACACAAAGGGAACATTAGAACCCAGTAATTTGTGCAGAGGTGACGCTATTGAGGCGAAGCCTCGTATGAATCGGCGCAAATAGGAGGCGAGGCCTAGGAAACTGCGCAAATCTTTGGTCTTTTCGGGACGAGGGAAGTGCCGAACTGCCGAAACCTTGTCAGGATCAGGACGAATGCCATCTTTGCTCACAATGTGACCGAGTACCTTAATCGTCTTGCTCGCAAAATGGCATTTCTTGGTGTTTAGCTGAAGTCCAGCGTTGGCAAGGCATGTGAGAACTTCATCCAGACGTTGCAGGTGCTGAGAGAAAGTTGACGAGAAAACAACAATATCATCCAGATAGCACAGGCACGTCTTCCACTTCAGGCCACGAAGAACGGTGTCAATCATGCGCTCGAACGTTGCGGGTGCATTGCAGAGGCCGAATGGCATGACATTAAATTCGTAGAGCCCATCTGGTGTTGAAAACGCTGTTTTCTCTTTATCGTCCTCATGCATAGGTATCTGCCAGTAGCCGGAACGTAGATCGATGCTGGAGAAGTACTCGGCACCTTGCAGGGAATCCAAGGCATCGTCTATTCGCGGCATAGGGTATACATCCTTGCGCGTGATCTTGTTAAGTGCTCGGTAGTCGACACAAAATCGAACAGAGCCGTCTTTCTTCCGAACCAAAACAACGGGGGAAGACCAAGGGCTAGCAGAAGGGCGTATTATATTCCGTTGGAGCATGTCCGCGACGTTCTCGTCAATGACTTTCCTCTCGGCTAGCGATACGCGATATGGTCTACGGCGCACGATGGATGTACCATCTGTCTGTATCCGATGCGTCGTAATCGAAGTCTTTCCCAACGAAGCTGAATGCACGTCAAACGAAGCTTCATGTTTCTGGAGCAAAGCAAGCAATTGTTGTGACTGTGAAGGTGTCAGGTCGGAACTGATGGCAGCTGCAAGAGCTGAAGGAGATGCGGTCCGTCCGGTACAAGGAACTTCAGAGGAAGCTGGTTTAAATGAAACAACAGATATAGACTCCGATTCGGTGGCGGAAGCCAATGTAGTGCCTTTAGGGATGAGAATTTTTTCGGATGTCGGGTTTGTAGCGTAGAGAAGCGCAGAGCCATGATCAAACCTAACCAGCCCTGATGCAAAGGTAATCCCTCTTGCGAGACAGCGTGCAGATGGTAATACAAGCACGTCGCCGCAGTCAATCACATCAGACGTAATAGTCACAATGCTTTGATGCCGAGGAGGTAGCGCGGTATCTTCTGCAGCAAGAAAGTGAAGTCGTGCGTCATCTGCATGAAGTGAATATGTCGTGTCGGTCATGTGGAGAACGCCTTGCCCACAGCAGATGGAGGCGGAGGCCGTAGAAAGAAAATCCCATCCCAATATGAGCTGTTGCGCACACGAACTTAGCACTGCAAATTGTACGTAATGCAGAAGTCCATCGATAGAAATACGAGCTGTGCACATGGCGATAGGTCGAATGGCAGCCCCTTGAGCAGCGAGTAGCGTAGGTCCATCATAGGGGGTCGTAACTTTCCGAAGTCGCGAACACAATTCACAGTGAATGACTGAAACACTAGCACCAGTGTCTATTAAAGCTTCTACTTGGACACCTTCTATTACAACCAATATCACATTGCACGGACGCGATGGAGGAATTTCTGTCCTGTCGTTCGATGCAGCTTTTCCTCCAAAAGCTGCATACTTTAGTTTTCCGGACGACGATCGGCGAATTGAGAAGCAGGTCTTAGTGGGGACGTAGAGCGGCGAAGGGGGGACGGCGAGCGGCGTCTCGCAGGACGGTACGGCTGAGCCGTCTCGGATGCTACAGTAGGCGATGGAGAGCGTCCGCGCGGTGGACCATAAGGACGGCGTTGGTCGTGGAAGCTCCCTAAACGTTGAAAAGTAGCTCCGGGCGAAAAGTCATCCCGTTCGTATACGGCATATCCGCGACGCTCGTCTTGCTGGCGCTTGCGGCAAAAACGTGCTATGTGGCTACGATAGCCGCAGTAGTAGCAGATGGGACGAGGAGGACGCCACTGCGGATAGCTGGTTTGGGTAGGTGCGCTGGTAGTCATGGACGCGATGGGGGCCGGTGTTGGTTTTGGAGGCATCGGTGGAACGATGACTGGAGTAGCTGCGGCTACTTGTGCGTACGTGGATGGGGCCCTAGGGGTTAGAGGGTCCGTGTACGCTGCACCAGCCATGGACGCCAATTCCTCCTTGATAACGGCTCGCAGATTGGTATCGGAGGCATGACAAGGCATAGACCCTGCGGCTAAGCCAAGATACTGGAGCTCTTCTCGTATTATTGCGCGTATCATTGCTCGTAAAGTAGGGTCGTCGGCAGTAGTGTTCGGAGTGGTGTCTGGCTGCAACCGTACTGATTCGAGTTCGTCAAGGCGCTGGCAAGTAGCGACGATATCAGCAACGGTAGCGGGGTTCTGGATGGCTAAAGCATGGAAAGCAATAGCTCCGATGCCTTTGAGGGTGTGGCGAACTCTGTCTGATTCTGTCATAGCCGGGTTCACCCGTCGACAAAGAGCAAGCACATCCTCGATGTACGACGTATAAGATTCACCGGTTTGTTGCTTGCGAGTGTCGAGCGTCTTTTTGGCGAGGGCGGAACGAACAGCCGGTGTGCCGAAGATTTGGCGGAGCTGCTGTTTAAAAGCGCCCCAGTTCGTGAAATCAACCTCATGGTTGAAAAACCAAGTCTTGGCCACTCCGGTCAGATAAAAGGCGACGTGACGTAGCTTGGACGCATCGTCCCAACGGTTAGCCGAACTCACTCGGTCGTAGTCGTCCAGCCAATCTTCGACGTCTTCCCCGCGAAGTCCAGCAAACAGATGGGGATCACGCTGGTGTCCACTGACAACCCAATACGGGGAGGCCGGGGTAGCCGAGGCCGAGATGGTGGAAGTAGAAGTGCCTGTTGGCTCGTCCTGCGACATGGTGGCGGACAGCTGGCACAATCGGCGACCCGATCGAAGCTCCAGGAGGTTGAGCGGGGAGTCAGAGGACGGAGGACCGAAAAGCACACTCCACCACTTGTGACGTAGCAGTCGTCACTACGTTTATTCCGACTCGAAGATACGGCGAAGCGATCACGCCCACAGCACGGATCACACTCGAGAGCCAGCCCCACAAGCGATGATGAAGAAGAACCCCATATGAGCCCCACATGATGATGATCATGTACAGATGACAAAGAATAGCTTATATCTCGCTACATAAGGCATAGCATGGTTAGCTTTCGCGAAACTTGGGTGCGATTTTGTAAGAATTCTATTTCTTTATGTCTTTTGCCGCCATTACCGCGCATCCATTGGTCGAAAATGACCGAGCCGCGCCCATTTCGTCTGTCAATCACGCGACGTCAGCCACACGCGAAAACCAGAAACGTCATAGGGACGTTGACGCACTCATTATGCGGAGCATAAGGCATGGATTTTTGGCACCGCCAGAGGCAGGGTTCTTTCTGAAGGATTAAAAAATGGCTGTCCCTCTCATCGCTATGGCCGTGGCTCCTCGCCGTCGGTGACGTGAACACGGAGAGCCAGACGACGCTTTTCACATGCCGGATGACCATTTGGCATTTTCGCCTCTCGAAGGGAATGGTTCGGTTGTTCTGCGAGGAACTGGCGGGGGAACAAAAACGGAGCGAGTGGTAGGGACTGTCGGTGGAGCGGAAAGTGTTGTGTGCGCTGCGCTTCTTTGCCACCGGGAGCTTCCAGGAGTCCGTTGGGAGCGAGGAGACGATTCGTGTATCCCAGTCGATGGTCAGCGAGTGCGTGCGACGGGTGGCCGAGGCTGTTGTGAACGGAGGGGCGCGGAACAAGTGGGTCCATTTTCCGAACACGGCCGAGGGAAACGCAGCCGTGAAGGAGGGTTTTTTTTCAGCGCGGTGCTATCCCCGGCGTCATCGGTTGCATCGACAACAGCCTCATAGCCATTGTCGCACCCAGTCAGCGCAAGGCTGAATTCGCCTGCCGCAAGGGATACTACGCCCTTTGCTGCATGTTCGTAGGTAAACATTACGTTTTCTTCTGCTGATCCTCTTTTCTGTGTTTACGTTTCAGATCTGCGAAGCGGACACGGAGATCCTGGTCGTGGACCCTCTGCGACCGGTGTCGGACCACGACGCGTTCGTTTGGCGGACGACATGGCTGCGTCTGCGGTTCCAAGCGGGGCGCATCGTGAATCATGGGGAATATACCTCATCGGCGAGACTAAACATTTCTTTTTCTGGCGCAGTCACGCTTCATTAGCGCAGAACGCCGTGTCCGCTCCAACCCTAACTTTTAACGAAATTACAAGCACATGATTAAGGCGCGAGTAAAACAAAATGAAGATATTGACTGCCACCATTGGCAATGTTCGAAGCGTTAAGTTACAAGCACATTATGTGCCTGCGAGGAGGAGACGAAATCAAAACGTACTAGTGCTGACTGCACCCAGTGCCTGCAAGAAGCAGAAGAAATGAACACACATTAGTCCTGCTACTACTACTCCCATCGATAGCACCAACAAGTGTTGATTTGTTCTCCTTGTGGAAGGCACCGAGTAGTGCACTTGGAAATTGGTTAACAGTTTGTGTCGTGTATGCACGTGCTTAACTCATGCTTTTACTTGGGACTTACAACCTCTGAATTCTGCCTTTGTTGAATGGTGCTGTAGCTTTCCTCAGTTAACAACTTTCGTCTCGACAGAGGAATACTCAATGTACTATTTCCATCTTCGTGCAGGTGACAGTGGCTACCGATTGGAACCGTGGCTCTTGAGACCAGTTCTCGGCCATCCTCCAGTGCAGACAGCCGAGGGGCAGTACAATCCAGCGCATTACGCCATGCGTCCCGTAGTTGAGAGGTGCATTGGGCTCTTAAAGAGTCGTTTGCGCTGTGTTCAGCGTTATCGCAACCAACTCCACGAGCCGGAACGCTCGGCCAACATTGTCGGGCCATGAGCCGTGTTGCAGAACCTTCGCCTTTCTGAGGGCGACATAGAATCGGGCGATGACAGCGACGACGACAGCAGCAGCAGCAGTAGTAGTGAGCTCGACTGTTATGGCGATACCATTCCGCAACGTCTGCACCGAGACACTTTGGGTCAAGAATCAATTATTTCAGAGGGCGGGCTGTTCGCGACTCTGTGATTGGCATGTGAGGCCGAACCCGTGCGCAGCACATGCGTTACCTGAGGAGTGTGCAACGGCAGCTGCGACGTTAACAGCGGCTTCAGTATCGCAAGTGTATGCACACAGTTGTAACATAACAAATGACAAATAACTGCATTGTGCATTTCATGCTGTGAAATTGCAGACACATTTCCCATGCTAAGCTTTAGTTGATGTTTACATAATGCAAAACATAATGATTTGTTGAGAAACGTAAAAGTTGTGTAGTGAAGGGTTATGTAAAGCCTGCATTCATAATAAACGAAACAGTATGTTTAGTTGTGACATATAACATTGAAAGCAAACTACAAATAGGTGCATTTTCAAAGTGTCTGCCACGATTTGCTTGCTGCTGCGGTCGTCACCTAGATGCCCTGCGTACCATTCATGTAGCCTGCAGTTGTCATTTTTATTCTTGCTCGTATCGGTGAGAGTTCTCTTGTCCCCTTACGCATTGACGAACATAAGCACCTGCCTCCTCGCTTTCTACTCGCGCAGACATGCTCATAAAAGCCAATTACATTTCGCTTTTACATAGACGGCATAGAAGATACCCAACTTATCAAGAACAATACTGTACACACCACGAAAACATTCTATTTCCAAGCATTCCCCTCTTCAGGGGCCTCATTTCCTGCACAATGATTACACGGGCTACTGCGCCTTTCCAGAACTTGGCTACAACCGACGCGATAGTACGCTACGAATACACAGAAGTGGCCACAACACAGGCTCTAAATCAGACCATGCTGGACACTGGGAGAATTCCTTTTACTCGCACTCAAGACAAATGCGTGGGCGCCATTTAGAAGACAGAATTTTCGAGTTACTAGTTCCTGGCGTTTGAGCTCCTTGGCCTTATCTTTTGCGCGTTCTGCCGGGACAAGCAACACAATCCCGTGTTATCACTATTGACAGTTGCTCGCTGCGTTTTCCACAATCGTGAGTACCGAAAGCAGGCTTAAATTGTTGTGGGACACTACGAATGTTAAGAAACTTGTCGCAGAAAGATTCAGGGCCGGTATTTTGTAGCGATGCCTTTTCCGATTCTATTCTTTTTCAGACTTTTCGCGCTTGGCCAGTGGCCAGAGCGACGGTCTGCCCATATTATCAACTGGATCAGACGGCCGTGTGTGGTGGATGATAAAAACAGCATAGAATAAGGCATAAGGCATCGCTACAAATTAGCGGCCCTGTACGCGTCGAACTAACTTCGTCACCACGGCCGAGCTGCTTTACGCTGCGTCACGACAGGCGCGGCGAACGTGCCTCATATGTAGCAAAAAAAGTATTGAAAATAATTTTCAACAATGTTGGGCTTCAGGGAAAGCGCCATGAACTTGTCTTGTCAGTCCATTAAAGCGCGAAACCCAACTGCGCACTACGGCCGAGCTGCTTTTCGCTAACCGCGTCACAGTGCCAGGCACGCCCACTGCGCATTAAAGGTGCCCCAAAAAGTAACGAAATTAGTCACAATTATGTTGGCGGTGAGAAGAAACGCCAAAACTTTTCGCAGTAATATTCAGTACATGCAAAACTGCATCACAGCACCTTGTGTGACTAGCGAGTCCAAAAACTACAGAAATTAGTTAGAATAGTATTGGGGCTCATAGAAAGCGTCAGAAACATCTCCCAAGATGATTCATTATTTCAAATTACCTGCACCACGAATGGCCGCGCTGTTTTTCGTTAACTGCCTCACAAGTCTAGCGTGGGTGCGGTGCCGTAAGCCTAATTGCTTAAAATGCATCGCAGACTGTCGAAAAAGATTGCTCAGCTTGCCGTAGTCGAATAGTGCAGCGGTGTCATGCCGAAGTTGAGAAGGAACGTAAGTATTTGCAGGGAGCTCCGTAAACCAGGCTAAATTCAAACATAGAAAAACAAGCCGAACAGGCCAACGCTGCAGATGCCCGGCCGGCCTCTCTCGCTTCGGTGGTGTCTGACAAATGACGCATGCACCTGGCTTGTCATTCGCCAATTCGCCTGTCACTAGGTGACGGAAGTGAGCCGCAAAGTATTATTTATACACAGATATATTTACTTTTGCCGGGAAAGAATAAAAAATGAAACAATTCCTGTAACGTTATTTTATATACTATTTTTTTTCGATGCTCGCGGCAGCAAGTGGTCGGCGTTGTTACTATAGCGTGACGTACTTCCTGTTGCCAATTTTGGCCGATTAACCCCTCTTGTCATATTTCTTTCTTATAGCACTGTGTCAAAGGGCAAATGAACGTGAAAATACGCTGGGAGAGAAACAAATCCACGAAGCATGAACTTCGAAGCAGTAATGGAGCCAACTTTCAATCGCTCAACTCTACATGCCATCGTTCATGATACCCAGAGTTGCTCTGGCAGCACTTGTGAGCTTTCCACAATAAAATTATTTGTCTAATCGTCCTGAGCAGCTAGGATACTTCCGAAAACTACTTCGCAACATCCAAAGGTCTGTTATCTAAACTTGCGCACGCAAGACATTTATAGAGCAACGCTGAAGATTTTTTCCCCCTGTCAACGTATTCCCATCTTTAGGTTCCCGCTATCCGCCTGTCAAGCGCTTCTATACACCTTTCCACTGAAGCCCGCTTGGGCTCCGCCATACTGCGCCGCTAGCGACGTCTGACGGCGACGCCATCTTGGGCTGTTGGCTCTCCAGGCTTTCGGTCTAGCCGCGCACACTCAACGTAACGTGTGTCTAATACCTCTCGTTTTCGTTCTATAAAAGCCTTGCGGAAACGTTGGCTTGATTAATTTGTACATCTCCAGGGCCTAGATCACTGACACAAAGGCTAGCATCGCCAGTGTTTCGCGTGTTCTGGTGTGGGTGCACGTACCGTGCGCGCTCAACGTGCGTGCTCACGCTCCGGATGGCGCCGTCATCTGCACAGTCGGCCACGCCTTGCGCTGGTGCGTCTAAGGAACCCGTTGACTTGGGAGGTAAGACCACTCACTATGTTCCCGATTTATTTCACCGCTTTGATGTTCACGACAGCGTCGTATTGACAATTCTCCAAGCGAGCACGATGAAATGGCATGCTCGCACTAGGTCTCCTTGCAAATTCAACATTGCGCCAGGGCAGATAGCCAAATGCCGCTACTTCAACGCTGTATAACCGGCCGGTGGTGCAGAAGTTTTCTGCTGGCTCTGGTAAATCTTGAACTGCAATAGCACCTTAATTCCAAGACGAGCGCTCGCTGTTTTTTACGAGATCAGTTCTTCCGTTACGACGTCGTGCTTCGCATGTTTTCGGAGGCATTCAAAATCGGTGGTTTATTGAAGCTAATGAACGAAAGCTCGCCTTTGACTCGCAGTGATCTGCTCCAGCATTAGACCGAGCTCTGCCGTCAGATTTTTCTCTCTTGCCGGCGTCGAATTGCTGCCGTACGGTGCAACGATCCGGATCGCGTTGGTTGAGCTCACAGCTTAATTAGGGCGGGTAGGCGACAGCCTACAATCGTGATCGAGAGGCTCAAACGCGATAGATGGATCGTGAATGTGTGGATATGGATAGAATAAAATCGCCGTTCAAAGCGCCCGTGCGACAGCATTAGAGTTGCAAGCAGTAAGTCATGATTTATGACATAGTTGTAGCCTGTCGTTGCTGTTATTGCCTTCATCATTTTTCAGCATTTGTCATGTGCAATTTATGAATGCAAATCGTTATCCATCTAAGAACACCAGCAAACCTATCTTAAGCTTCATTTTGTTGTTCTGGCCTTTTTTCTAGATGGCCGCAGTTATGACCATCCTGACCTGGTGAAGAGATGGCTAGACGACATGCGAGAGTGGCCTGCTGTGAGAGCCCCGGATATAATTTTTTATCTATAGAATTCCAAGGCATGCGACCTGCAGGCTGTAAGGAGTTACAGATCACTGGAGTCGTACAACTATTTCCAGAGTGGATGGGTTGGAAAACTGTTCGTCCACTGCATTGACCTGGAGCTCAGCTGTGTGAAAGGGGAAGTGTCTCCATCGCAAGCTCTCAGTGGCACTCCCCGTACTACATGGGTTTGTGCAAAAAAAAAGTGGGGAGGTAATCACAGCTGGCTGCACATGTATGGCTGGCCGAGGTAAAGTCTGCAGCCACGTTGGAGCCATTTTATGGAAAATTGATAGGCAGTTTGTCAAGGGTTGACAACCAAGACGGGCACTGACCAAACAGCAGCCTGGAACTCGGGCACAAAGCGAAATGTTCAGCCTGCTCTGCTTGAAGATATAGACTTTCATCTGGAGCAAGGCACTGTAGATCCTCAGCCTGCGGGGTGTTCAAGGCCAACGTTCGTGCCACCAACAGAAGAAGACATACGAAAGCTGCATGAAGAGTCGCCATTTCCTGACCTTTTTACCATTCCTGGTACGTATTTCAGATGCCACACTACTGTCATATGATGCACTACTAGTGGGAATTTAATGAGTACATGAATGGCAGCACTTTGGTTTTATATAGGATAGGCATGGACAAAAAATTGTGCCTTCAGCCAAATTATGCAATCAGCAGTGATATGAAAGTATTAATCTGTTTATAAATTATTAGGAGCTTGCTGTGCACTTATACTCGTACTTACCATAAAAGTATTGACATTTTGTAATTGCAGGTGTTTATTGTAAACGCGACTATGATGAGAGAATGTGGATAGCTGAAATGTTTTTTGTTCCGCAAGCAGCGATAAAAACCCAGAGTCTGGATGAAGCACTGCAATGTGTCTGCAGTTTACCGCCTTCATCATAAGATAGCTTGTACTAAGCGGGGATTACATTTTTAATGCAGAGGAGGAAACTTGCTATCTCAGTGCTCCAGAAGTTTTGTTAAAGCAAAAGAGGTATTGAATATGTGTTGTGTGCTGTGTCATACAACGTTTCTGTTTTGCTGAGAACACTATTTTGGATAGACGAGTTTAATGGCCCTTGTGTGATGACTGGAATATATAATTTGAAATGGTCATCTTGTAATTGAGTGCACTGCATGGACAAGCGCAGCTACAATTTCTGTCTTTCAAGGGCAGCAATAACTTCGAAATGAAGCATAGAGCTGTTCAAACAACCACTACCTTATAGTAGCGTACTTCATTGGAAAATCAAATTTGTACATGTGGAAGCTGTGGCTCTGCAAAAAACTTTCAACGCTGTTGTGCGATATCCTTGATAAAATCAAATAACCTAAAAATTTGTCATGCCTTTGTATTGCTACTTGTTAATCTGCACACCATGGCACATTTGCCTAACTCACTAGTTAGTGTAGTGGTATTGAAGGGATGATGTTGGTTGGTTACGTAGTACCATTATCTTTCACTGTTTTCATGCAGGTACACTCCTATACGAAACACTGAATGCGCCTCCACGGCAACAGCATCTTGCAGCGGATATTCTTGTGGAAAACACGCATGGGGACCACACAGGGGACAATGCTCCAAATGGCTGTGCATTGTGCTGTGCGTTTTATGATAAGTATGTAGCCTTATCTACAGCAGCTACTGCTACTCTCAGCTTGAAGACTGCCAACCAGTCTTCTGAGCTGTGGATGGTTTCTCGCAGACTGCGCCTGACTGCGTCAAATGTGGCCAAAGTGTCAAAAAAGGAAACAACCGCAGGAAAAAAAGCTGCAACAAGAATGCTTTGCCCAGTGTTCTCTGGCAATGCAGCCACAAAACATGGAAAACAAATGGAGGCAGTTGCCCGCGCTCAATTCTCGAAAAAAACAGGTTTTTTAGTTAGAGAAGTCGGTACGTCAGTACACCAAAATCTTCCGTGGCTTTCGGCTAGCCCTGATGGCATGATTGACAATCCAAATGCCATTGTTGAAATAAAATGCCCATATGTTCATGACATCACGCAGCCAATTGGGCAAGGAAAGTATGATGTCAGGCTGAGCCAGGGCGGGACATTGTTCCTAGCTGAAAATGGGCCAAATGGCTATTACAGTCAGGTGCAACTTCAGTTGCTGTGCACTGAGAAGCCACTTTGCTTTTTTATGTATGGAGCGCTCAAAGTGATGTGCTCATTAATGTCCCTTTTGACCCTGCCTACATAGCCAAAAATATGCCACGGTTAAAGAAATTTTACTTTGCTGAATTGCTTCCACGCATGGTAGACATGCACAATGATGGAAGTCTAGATATACCTAACGAGTACTCAACAATTTGTCAAATTTAAAACCATGCCAAATAAATAAATATGAGTGTAAGTACTTTTCAGTACTGCACTGGAGTACTTGAAAAAGAGCATGGGGCATAGGAAATGTTGCAAATGATACAGCCATGGAGATTTGCGATCCACTTCCACTGTGCTCTGCTATCTCATTCAACACTTTAGCTGCACCACAGAGTACAAGAATAGGATGCAAAGGTATAACATAAAACCAATACAAGCAAGTCTGTTTATTCTCCTAAGCAATTGGCTTCCTGATCAATTCGGACTTCATGTTGCAGAGTCCTGCACATACAAATACCATGTTGCTAATGCTTTTCTTTGACCGTATGGGAAGTGCTTGCTTAAAGATCCTGTAAGTCTTAATCCTGTTTATTGCACGCTCGACATGAATTCGAACAGATGCAATGCGTCTTGTGCTCGTCACCTCTTTGTCACTCAGCTGTGGTTTTCCTGAAATTGTAATGCAGAAGTTAGCACTTATGCAACATGCCCAAGGATCAGTGTTCTCAATTTTTTTATAATCAGTGTATGATAGTTTTATACATGCGCTCATTTTTATGCAAGAGTGATCTTGCAGAAAGGGGCCCACAGACTCAGAAGCATGAGGAAGACCTACTATTATTTCCTTCTCTCCGCATAGTGTCTCTAAAGTATTTGATGTAGTAGTTCTGCGGAAACCCACAAGGTGGAGAGAAGTAATGAATAAAGGGAAAAGCAGGCATCCACCTGTTCGTAGCAATTGCTACAAAGGAAACCCATACGGGTTCCTCGAAAGAAAAGCGTCATAGTTGAAGAAAAATTTGTCCTGCTCCGGGACGAATTTTTCTTCACCTATGAGGCTTTTCTTTCGAGGAACCTGTACGGGTTTCCTTTATAGCAATTGCTATGAACGGGTGGATGTCTGATTTTCCCTTTATTCGTTGTCTCTAAACTAATAAGTAAACAGTCCATCTTTCCTTCAAGGTAGCACATGTAGCCTAGCTTCGACGTCGACTTTCACTGCTCCTTTCTACAAAACCCTGGGCTCATCTTTAAAATGCTGTCAGGCAAGAGGCTAGAACTTCTTAGTCTCAGCAATGTGGATGCCACGCTGTCGCTGTTGTCACGTACATGCCATGCAGCATGAATTCACTGAGAAAACTAAACACGTTCTGCTTGCTGTGCTTATGAAGTGATGTTTCATCATTACTCTTCAAATAAACAAGTGGTTCTAGTCTGCATCCAGGTCAACAGCTTAAATGAAACTATGCCATGATGAAACACAAAAAAGGCATTTTAGGTGTCAAAGCTAAAATATGCAGAAAAATCGAACGAGGCACTTATACGTCTTCTAAATGTTCGAATAAAATGGTACCACACCCTTAATCTGTATATTAGCTAAGTAGGCAGGGTAGAGACGGCGGGGATAAAATATGAATTTTTCCTGAACATCCAGGCTCTAGTGATTACTTAAGCGCATGGAATCCATTACACTATATTCAAGGCTTTGTCCTATTTTCTTAAAATTTAGTGGCATGTGTACTGGTACCAAAATACCACATGCTGTTATTGTGGTGTTACATATTGTGCCAATACAGAAAGCTAAAAATAAATTTCTTGACATATTTTTACTAAAACCTTAAACAGCACAATATAGCATTTAAGAGGTACAAAACAAGCGACACGCATTATAATACATAGGTAAGCTTCAGTTTCCTTGTGCACTAAGGCTGCAGCTGCTTCGTGCAATTCTAGTAAACACATGCATATGTATAGTACTAAAGCTGTAACCATTCACGTCAAGAATTCTGAAAAAATGGCAGGTCAGCTTATAATTATAAGGTACAGTACTTGCAGCCTCAGACGATAAAGGACCCTGAACCAAAGAAAACATGCCCCTAGCTTTCTGCGCCATCTTTGTTAGGCCCCACCTTAAACCGCAATGCTTTGCACTTTTACTAACACACCTTCATTCCACCCAGCAAAGCACTAGAGCTCTAATTAACAGCACAACAACAATGATAAATAAGAGCCCCATACCTTTCGTAAATGCCGGTGTGTTCACTCGAACGCCTTGTAGTTGCATTTCATCTGTGAGGGCGAAACCCCTGTCTGCCATCACAACATCGCCATGTACCAGGTAGTCGCTGATGCCACTGCTGTTGGTAATGAATTTGTCCGAGGCACGCCCTCCATAAGCTTTGGACACAAACATTATAAACCCATTTGGGGCAATTGCTACAAGAAACTTCACGTTGTTGTGTGCTTTGTAGCTGCTGAATGTTTGTGCCCTGGCCATTAGCTTTTCGGGGCGCTGCAAAAACACCTCTGTGCAATCAAGAATGCATGTGGTGTCGTCATGCTTATTTTCAATGAAGGAATCTGGCATGCTGTTTTGAATGTGGGATTTTGGCAGCCAGATTACAACCTTCTTCATGATCTTGCAGAGCAGGCTGAGTATTTATGTCACGTCGTTGCTAACACTTGACACAGAGATTTGAAAAATCCGTGCGAGGTGTCCATACAATAGCCCAAGGTGAAGCCTCATGAGACAGAGTAATAACTGGTCAGTACGTGTTAGAACACTTGGCTTCTTTGCCAGGATTGAAACTGCTCTTATGAGCCTCTCAAACACGGTCTGGGATATACCAGTGTAAAATAAGATGTCGTCACTTGATAGCGATTCAGCAAATGATTTTCCAGTGAACCCAATGGGGAGGTGCTGGACATATGTGTGGTCTTCATATGAATTGTCCCCCCACTGTGTCCATCGGTCGCACATTTGCACCTGTGGGCAAAAGTACATAAGCATTCAGAAACCCGCAGGCTTATTATGTTGAGTACATGGTTAGTATGAACCACATAAGTAAGCACTGGCAGATGGATATCAATCTAAAAAAGACCGTTCTATTATCTATAACCAGAAAAAAAAGCACATAAGCCTTCCAGTACATCCTGAACAACATTCCTCTTGCACCTGTTCATGAGCGTAAGTACCTTGGCGTGACACTAACATCTGACTTCAGGTGGGATTCTCACATTAACAATATCACATCAACCGCAATAAGACTGCTATACTTCATTAAGAGACGCCTTAAACTAGCACCATCTGAAACAGTTACTCGCATATAAAACACTTATAAGAGCGGTTCTAGAGTACGCCAACACCGTTTGGTTCCCGTTTACTAACAAGATGATTAAAAAACTTGAAGGGGTACAGCGAAAAGAGCTGAGATACATATATAATAGACTTTCCATCACAGACTCACCAACAGCATTGCTGAAATGGGGAGAACTTCTAACCATGGATAACAGAGCCAAGCTGGCTAGACTAAAAATCATGTATCAGTTAATACACAATCAACTCAAACTGCCTATTATGAAATACATATCAACGTCCTCAAATAGAATAAATCGTCATAAACTCACACACACATTAAGCGAATTTTCATTCCGCACTGCTATTTTCAAATACTCATTTTTTCCAAGGGCGACACGCGAATGGAATAATCCTAACACTGACAGCTCATCCTTAGATACGTTTGGTACCCTGATTACGGATCAACTATACGTATTGCAGCAATAATTCTTTTCATTATTTACGTAGTTCCTTGTTGCCTTGTTATTTTAACGGTGTTTGTGCTTGAATATAATTACGGCAATGATGCAATATATTTCTTGTTAGCATTATTGTAACCTTGATTGTTGCGTGACTTTTACTACCTCAATACTGACCCTGTAACTGGTTTCTGCAACTATAATTATTGTTGTCATATCCTTTTCGTTCTTGTTATTCTCTTGTATAATCATGTAATCAAATTGTTAAATGCCCAAATACTTTATTGTATAAGATTTATTATGTAACACCTTATACCATGTTCCTGTGTATCACGTACAGCCCTTCCTGTTACAATCCGTGATGGGATTCACAGTATCAATAAATAAATGAAATAAGTAAGCATAAACTCCAATATATAAAGATATTTGTCACCATAGAATAGGTTTTGCTACGATGCAGATTTTACTCTCTGGATATAACACTATTATGCATCTGCAGATTATAGACACTTCACATTTGTACGCAAGCATGTTTGTTTTGCACCTGGCGTAGAAGGCAAGGTGCAAAAGCTTGTTCCTGGCACAGCAAAATCTGCATGTGCTGTTTGCTTATGCCTAGAAGTGCAGCTTGGCCCGTGTTTAGAAGAAGCAATACATTTTTGTGCCAGCATCGAATTTACCGCCGTAGAAAGCTTGGCAGTGTCTGCCTGCAGCTTATGAAACAGGCTTCTCTAGCTCCGTACTTTGTGCCTATACAGTACTTAGGCGCTGCTTGAGCCTACCAGAGCTGAAGCACTCTCAAAACTGCTGGCCGTGCACTTGTGTGTTCCCTTAGAACAATGGACACAGCTACAAGGTTAACTATTCTTAAAGGAAACACAGAGTGCAAGCTTGAGCTCGGTGGACAGTCACATACTGGCACCACAATCACAACTCGCACAAAGACTGAGAAATGCAGATAGCACATCCTGTACACTCCCTCCCAGTGGGCACATTGCTGTTAGCATCACCGAACCAAACAACACTCTGAAATGTGGATTGTCTGAAGCAACAGCTTCAGAGTCTGTGTAAATTGTTTTGTTTCGCAACCACTCAGGCACACAAATCAACAGCAACGACTACTTTAAAACATCCATGGTATGCAAAAAAAAGCACTAACTGATCAGCCTATTGTGGCCCTTGCTCACATTTTGAAAGAATATATGCCTGCGCTTGCAATTTAGTTTTGCCATTCCTACAATGTAAACATACATCTTGCCACAAGTAATCACAATCGTGCATTTTCAGAATGCTTTCTGACCACAGTTGCTTACATGCCTGACCTCCTGACGCTGCTATGTGTAGTGTACTGACCGTTCTACGAAGGCAGATGTGTTAATTTTGCTGAAGGCTATAAAAATTGCATATGGCAGGTGATTGCGGTCGGCACTGGTCTTTGGGACCAGCATCGACTGGAATGATCTGCCTACATTGCAGCCCCTGCATTTTTCAAATGTGCAATTTTAGAAATTTTCTAATAAAGTGCACCTGCTTTGTTACTTTTCTGTGAATTCCTAGAACTAATCCTGTATTTCTTACTCTTCGAATGTATTCTCGCCCCTCTTCTCTGCAATGTACAATTATGTATCTTCAGAGTATCAAAAATAAATAAATACTGTTTATCTGCTTTTTTTACTTTTCTACTGTTTTACAAACTCTCACTACTCCCTGTAGCTCTTCGCAGCCTTGAGGGTACTTGAATAAATAATTACATAGACATACCATTGCTGCAGCACTTCGACTTGCATTCCATTCCTGCTGTTCACCACCTGTGTGCTGCAAGTCTTGCTGCTCACTGCCAGTGTCCTGCTCCCCAGAATTACTGCCTGTGTCTTGCTGCTCCCTGCTGGCGTCCTGCTCCCCAGAAGGAGCAGCGTGAACTGCCTCATGATTCTGTAGTAAAACAAAAAGAGTGCTTTTAATTGCAGTGCTTCCACTTGAACGTGGTGCTGCAGTTGCAAATATAGCACATTTAGTGCTAAATACGCACACGTGTGCCCACCTTTATGGGATAAAGCTGTACGATGGCCTTGGCAGCAGCGATTGCAGCATTTTCATCTTGTTCCTGAAACAAGTATATTTAGACGTGACATACACACTTTGTGTGTGTGTGTGTGTGTGTGTGTGTTTGTGTGTGTGTGTGTGCGTGCGTGCGTGCGTGCAATAAAAGTAAGACACGCAAACATCCAAAGGACAGGGAAGGTCCCTGATAATGCTAAATAATATATCGAAGCGCTGAACAGCAGTGGTGAGGGCAGTGATTTGTGAGTGAAACCTCGTCGCCAGCGAAGCCTGCTGTGTCGTACGCACCTAAGTGCAGTGTACGCCCGCAGCACCTGCGTGATAACTACAACTGCGCAATTATCTTATCAGCCATCGGCACGGTTGGGTGAGCGGCAGCTTTTTAGTCACCGCCTCCGTGTCGCAGCTAGCTCTTTGGATAGGAAATACAGTTGTAAACGCGCGAACGCAGTGCAACGCAGCGAAGAGATCGTTCTCTTAAAACGTTAACCCATACGTTGGTTTATTTGCAGAAGCTCTGCGCTAGTCACTAGCACGAAAGTAGCTTTCCCTCTTAAGAGCGATGTGTTCTCTTGAACTTCGAGGATGCATACCTTAATAGAAGCGGCAGCACAGAGCAGACGCAGACCTTCGCGGGAGGCGTCATCCTGTAAGCGCGCGATAAGAAAACGTTACCTCGCGCAATTACGGTGTTTCGGGCATTGCACAGCTCTCGTGGAACAGAAAAAAAAAGAATTGAACCGTTTCCCCGGAAGCGTCTTCCAGAAAATCGGTATCCCCCGTGTCGAGATGGAGGCTGCATGCCAGTGAGGTTGGTGGTAGGTTCTGGGCAGTCCTCTGAAAAAGCGCCACCAATTACTGACGTTTCGGTCGACAAGAAGTCTCGTTATGCCTTTTTCTTTGGCTGTTCACTGTCGTACTTCACTAGACGTCGTCGTCCTTTAAGCACCTGTAACGAATAATTTTGTATCAGGAGACGTTTTGGCACCCATGTAAACAGGCTTTACCTTTCTCTCGTATCCGAGGCGAAGCATAGTCACGGGGTCTTGATCGCTGCGCTTACCGTCAACAAAATGCATAGAACACACGCGTGACGATGGCGAAGGGACGAAATCTTTTCAATTCGCTGCTGCGATCCACTGTCTCTTTAAATTCGCATCAGCTGGAAACCTATGTAACAAATAAATGTTGCAGCCGCACTCCTCCTGCACCACGTCGTGCGTGCCGCACAGCTGTTTTCTTGCAGCATTCCTCTTCTTTTGATTGTTGCTACAACCGTAAACAGCGCAGTGATGCCCTGTTGAAAAACTGTTCTTAAACGACATTCCAAAATTCACTAATAAGCCCAATACAGCGCCCGTATCACACACGCTATACAGCACCTAACCAAGTAATTCGCCCGTACAACAGCCCAGAGGCCTACTACTCTCGTTGCCAGGAGACAAGTGCCGGCTCCCGAGTCGCTGGTTTGAGGTTATCGTTGGAAATGTCTATACCCTCGGACAAATTTCCGCGGCTGTGAAGGAAAAAATTGGCAGTGACTCGGCTATGCCAGGGTATACGTAGCGAAAGCTAAGGAATAGCATGCTTAGGTTTGGTTAACCTTGGGTGCGATTATGTAGGAATTCTATTACTTTCTTTATGTCTGTTGTCGCCATCACCGCACATCCATTGGTCGATTCACATGACTTCAGGAACCCGCGAAAACCAGAAACGTCATAGTGACGTTGACACATTTATTAGGTGGAGCATAAGGCATGGATTTTTTGGCACGGCCAGAGACAGGGTCGTTTCCGAAGGAATAAAAAATGGCTGCCGCGCTCATCGCTATGACCGTGGCTCTCCGCCGTCGCCGACGTGAACACGGAGAGCCAGGCGACGTGTTTGACAAGCCGGATGATTATTTTCGACGGCATTTTTTCCACTCGATGGGAACGGTGCGGTTGTTGTGCGAGCAACTGGCGGGGGAACTAAAAGCGAAGAGCGACGGGACTGTCGGTGGAGCGGAAAGTGTTCTGTGCGCTGCGCTTCTTTGCCACCAGGAGCTTCCAAGAGTCTGTTGGGAGTGAGGAGACGATTCGTGCGTCGCAGTCGACGGTCAGTGAGTGCGTGCGACGGGTGGCAGAGGCTGTTGTGAACGCAGGGGCGCGGAACAAGTGGGTCAATTTTCCGAAGACGACGGAGGAAAAGGCAACCGTGAAGGAGAGTTTTCTTCTGCGCGGTGCTATCCCCGTCGTCATCGGTTGCATCAACGGCAGCCTCATGGCCAATGTCACGCCCAAGGGTGAACGCAAACCTGAATTTGCGTGCGGCAAAGAATACTACGCCCTGAACTGCATGTTCGTAGGTAAACCTCACGTTTTCTGGTGCCGATCCTTTTTGTTGCTCTTGTCAACGGGCACTTTTTCTGTCTACCTTTCAGATATGCGACGCGGACACGAAGATCCTGGCCATGGACCCTCTGCGACCGGGGTCGGACCACGACGCGTTTGTTTGGCGGGTGACATGGCTGCGGTGGCAGTTCCAAGCGGGGCGGATCGTGAATCCCGGGGAATATACCTCCTCAGTGACACAAAACATTTCTTTTTTTGGATGCAGTCACGCTTCAGTAGCGCAGAACGCCGTGTCCGCTCCAACCCAAACTTATACCGAAATTACAAACACATGATTAAGGCGCGAGTAAAATAAAATGACGATATTGGCTGCCACCATTGGCAAAGTTCGAAGTGTTCGAAGCCCTGTTATTGAATTATTTGAGTCTAAAGCTGCGCATGCTTTAGGATTCCTACCGAGGCTGAGCAGCCGGTGCTATGAACTACGCACAGACACTACAATGATATATAATATGTTTATGCCCATATATGATATAATTTCACTGCGTCGTGTTTTCAGGAAGCCCTACGTATAAAATTAGACCCTTGGACCTTTTAGAATCTGAAGCCCGGCGTGTGTGCCTGGGACTCCCAATGTTTGTAGCCATCAACGTTCTTTAGCAGATTGCGTGCTTGCCAACAATCCTTTGCAGATACCTCATCCCAACCATAAAAGCATTTTCAAAACTTTGCGAGGTTGCGAGGTTGCGAGGTTTGAAAGGTGTTATCGCCCTTGGGCTTTATACGGAACATCACGGCGTCGCGGACAGAGATGGCGCAAGTGCGCCTGCAGTGTCCATATGTGTTCTATCGTAGTAGAAGTGTTTTTCCGAGTGCGAAAGTAGCACGCGAATATGGCGAAATTGTCGCGCGTCTGGCCGCTTGAGGGAGTTTGTATGTATTCGCGGGATTCTTTTTTTTACACGCTCGGAAAAACAATTTTATGCAACACGTATTCAGCAACAGCAAACTGTATCGGGAGTTTCTGATGTTCCTCTGCGATTTTATGATTGACACTTTTCATCTATAATAATTGAGAAGTTGAATAATAATAAAGAATAATAATATAATTACGTGGAATGCAATGAAAAAGATAATCTGAGTATCTCCATGCGACGGCCAACAACATTACCTTGGTTCTGTCTAGCTACGTAGCGTTTTCATATTTGTAAACTTTGGCTCAAGTTAAGTCAAACGTCTTGTTCGAGTTTTTGCAAGACCTCTAAGTAGAAGGAAGTTCAATTTCACAGCAAGGGTCTTATGCACCATCAAGAATCTCTGGGGTATATTGGTGGCCTAATCTTCCTTCATGTAATTGTTTACAGTTCGGTAACACTGCTTCGCCTTGCCTGCGAAACTGCAGCCTCTTTATTTTTTTCTTCTTTTTTTTACTGTGAGTCGGTGTAAAGCGCTGCTGGGAATGACTGCTATCGATTCGGATTTCCAGTGAATGTGGCTTGACCTCATTTCGGTTACTGAGCTGATTGTATATATTTATGACCTTTACGTGGAAGTGATGATGTTTCCATTCCTAACAACTGTACATTATTAAAAGAACTTTCTTTTTTCGTGATTTGTTAGCTTAGCTCACTGGAAAGGGAAGCAAAAGTGATGCACATACTATTCATGTGCATTTCATACAACGTTGAAAAAATACTCTACCGAAAGGGCCACTGAAGTCTTCAGGTGTTTTTTAGGCTCAAAAATGCACTCAAAGGAATTTGAAGCGAGATGAACATACAGCAAGATATTCCTTATCTAGGCATAGGTTATCCATACCATTAGAAATAACCGTGCGTTGGCTACCTCGTTTCCTTTGCAAGATATAATATACTTTGTACTTTGTATATATATCTAGATATATTATATTCAGTGGAAATTAGAAAAAATGAAGTGTGTCCAAGGAATGTGAGAATGCCCAATTCTAAATTAGAGGGAAGCTCTCTGCGTGTTTTCGTTTTGCGATTTATTCAGGCAAAGAACTTGAAGCAGAAATTACTGCACTGACTGGCAGCGGGCCAGTGCCATCAGTGCCTTCACAGGGGGAGGGGCACAATGGGAACGCTGGCATGATGAGCGTGATCCGAGTTGGCTGCGGTAGAACAGAACGAGCGTGAGAGCAGTGGACACGAGCGCTTCTAACGAGCGCGTTTGGCATTTAGTCGGATGTGCTGCCACGGCGCCTGCTCCTGGCTATCATGAACCGCTGCGAGGGAAACGCACTCAAACTTCAATCGCACACCCAACGCCTTCGTAACTGCCTTGTCGCCTTTTAAGTGGAAGCTTTGGCTCTAGTGCTCGTATCTAAATACTTTGAAAGGAAAATTCGTTTTTCTCGGCAACCAGTGCACCAAATTTGGCAAGGTTTGATGCATTTAAAAGAAAACATCATTGGCTAGTGACTGTTGGTTTCAAACATTCCATTTAGGTCTTCAACGTTTATAAAAAATTGGCGAAAATCGAAAATTTTCAGAAAACAATGGTGTGAATTTTAGAACTTTGTAACTCAGCAAAGGAAATATGATGTGACAATTCTGTGAATCGCGTGTCATAGTACAACTAAAGCGGACAAAATCCATATGTTGCACGTTAATCTAAAAATATATAGTAATATGGCAATACAGCTTTTGCAGAACCCTTGTGCACAACGTAACAAATGTACGGAAGGGATAAATTGACATATCTAATTTGTCCTCTTTGAATGGCCTAATCGATGCCGGTTACTGAACCATGATATCTGTCTTTGATGGAGAGCTAATATTATAATAATTTCGTGCATGTATTTTTCAAACTTCTGAATTTTTGAAAATCCTTTTAATAAAATTCAGTCTCTAAATCAAAATTACGCTTTCAACACTCACTACAATTTAACTTTCTCTCTGAAATACAACAAATCTCATTAAAATGGACGAGGGGGGAGGGTTAGCTTACAAAAGAGTTTTTGTGTTTTACATGCATTTGAATAGGCCGCGTCGGAGTTGGGCCGCGGCCAAAGCTTCCTCTTAAGCGGCAGCCGATCCTGCTTGATGCTATGTTCGCTTGTACGAGAAACGCTTGAGTGACTTGCATTCATGACGTGCAAGCAGGCATGTCACGTGGTATCTGTCTTTTTGTATTTTACGGGCATCTGCAATAAGCGGAAAGCCACTAATACCCAATAGAAACTTGGAAAGTATTTATTCAGAAGTTTTGGAAAGCGCTCGAAAACTTTCGAATTGGAATGTTTTTCCTAACTTCGTTGCTTCCGAAGATCGTAAAATAATCTTGACTGATTATACAATTGAGCAGTGTACAAAAAATAGTGTCACTAACTACATACAATATTCAGCCACATGCTTTGGGACGCGTCCCGTAACAGAGAGCATCGGCATATTTTTCAACTGTGGCTAAAATTGGCTGGGACACCTGGTGCACGCATCCTTTCTTGTTCTCCTCATTATCGTCCATCACAATTTCTTGTTCCCTTTACATTGTGGTCTCTTCAGCATAGCAGGCCACAGCATCGTAGATCATGCCTACTTCTCTGCCTTCCCTTGAATAAGTTACCCCGCTCTCTGCAATATACTTCAGCAGAAAGGCAATTTAGCCATCCCTGATCTTTGAAGCTGACCATCTGTTAGTTTGTGCTGTGTCTTTCGTTAAAAGCAAAGCAATGATTCTACCGGCGTGCCTCAGAATAATGCCTCCCGAAATATGCAACAAAAATAAAAATGCGTGTAAAAATAAGAATGCGTATTGTGGAAGCACGGCGAATTCAACCGAGAGAAAGCATTACATGTCGCAGCATACCACGTTTCAAGAGTGGTCAAAACATGTACGAGGTAACAAAATTGTGTCATCGGGGATTGAAACCTTAAAATTAACGTAGAAGACAGTCATTGCGGGATTTGAGGATGGTCTGCTAGGATACGCCGTAGATACAAAGAAGTTGAATAGAATGGGAATAGAAGATATCAGATTAACAGGATTAACGTGAAAAACACCCGGTGAACAAGCCTGAGAGGAAAAATACTGCACACACGAAAAAGTTTGGAGATTGTCATGCAGACTGGACAGCATATTCTCCGCGACGCATTGCTTTGGAGCCAACTCGCATCCGCTCAACGCATAGTGGCATCGTTCATAGTCCCAGCAGTTGCTCTGGCTGCATTTGTGACTTTCCGTCAAATATTTCGTCTGTGTCTGATCATCGCGGGCACTAGGGCAGCTTTTCCAAACCATGTCGGAAGAGAGAAAAGTCGGTTATCTATGTGTGAAGAAAGCGCGTTTATAGGGCAACTCCGGCTATTTTTTGACAATGTCGAGGTAATGACATGTTTAGGTGCCTGAGACCGCTCCTGTCAGGCGTTTTGTAGAATTGTTCTGCAAATTCGAAACTGATTTCCAATGAGCAAATAAGCGCAAATTCTAAAACGAAACATGACAGAGCCAGCGAGCCAACATCTTCGTGTGAGGTTAAGAGGGGTACCCCTATGAAAATGGTCATATCCTTTATGTTTCCTTTATGTTTCCTTCTTGTGCCCTATGTGACCTTTATGATTCCTTGTCCTTTGTGTGACCTCCGGGACGCCAACTTTGTGTGTACCACATGTTTACTCATCCTAACGTATACCTCGAGGATGTGACCTTTATTATGCCTCTAGGATGTGTCCTTTATGTTTACCGCAGGATGTTAACTGGATGTGCACTATGTGTTACCTGAGTGTACACTTGAGTGCACATGTAGGTGACATAGAGTGCACATAACAACTGTCTGTACATATAATACAGGCAGATATACCTGAACTTTGTGACAGCCGTTAATACACTCTGCAGAATCGTTGTAAGTACTAAATCTTGACTTATCCTTTCCTTTGCCCCAAGAAAACAACCCTTATTATAATTATTGTAGTATGTGCCCTTTGTGTTTACGGCGGGATGTTACCTAGGTGTGCACTTCAGTGCACACGTAGGTAACATAGAGCATATAGTGGGCGAGTTGGTTACGATTCATCGTACCTTTAGCAACAGCGCAAAAGCAACGCGGAAACAAGGAACACTCCGAAGAAATAGCGCCGTCTTGTTGTGTTTCTTCCTTTTGTCCGTGTCGCTTTCGCGCTGACCACAAGTACGAGTAACTGCTGTGTCGATATTAGCACGCGTAGAAGCAGGGCAGCGCGGATCCCGTAAATGCTTGCTTGGGCGTACAACTGAACAATTTATAATTGTGAGTTGGCTAAGTATGAAAGTTGTGTGCGGAGTATGGCCGTATTTGATTACGCGAGCATGCAAGCAGTACGCCTGTTTCACTTTGGCCGAAGTTCCGCTGCCGCTGCAAGCCAGCCATCGCCACATTTTGTCGCCTTCATTCCTTACGCTACGAGCAAATATGGTTCCACCTATGCAAGATAAGGCCTGACATTCTCAAAAACACGCCACTGGGCACCATAAGAAGCGTGTATATGTGTGGCAATTCCGAATTTCTGATCGGTAGGCGTCACAGCTCTCGCGGCTGCCCGCACACCGTGCGCCATCCCAAGCGACGGAACAGCACATGATGCGCGCTGATTGGCTCGTGTCCGCCGACAAACCACAGGACAACCGTTCGCGCATAGTTCGTCTAAAATCTCTGCATATACTTTAAAAAAACAAGGCAGCGCACCAAGACACTTTAAAATCAATAATTTGTGTTTAAATACCAGCCTTCCTTCCAGCAACGACGTTTTTAAATCTCGAAGGCCGTGCTTTTCCAAAATGCACGCCCTAAAGAAAAATGTAGATCTCGGCGGCTAAATTCACGTTTTAACCGCAGTGCGGCGCTGCCGCAGTGTAACGGTTGACGGTGAGCTGGGCCACGTTGTGTTGCTGTGAGCGGTGAAAGTGTTCGTTACGCAGTAATTTAAACATATTTTCGAAGTGCCTAAACAAACTGTGATCCGTACCGTGTGCATTAACCATCAGGAAACCTCTGGACTCGTGTAACGCCATTAGTTCGCCTTATGTTTCGTGTGATACGCCAGTGTCTTGTGTACTACAGCGCCCGTCCGAGCTGCCTTTGTTCTCGCCTGTCCGCGTTCGCTCGTGGAATACCTGATACTGTGGCTTCGAATTATGGTGCGTGAAAGAATTTGTTGACAGTTGTGCTTTCGTGCGCTGGTGTTCATCGGCGATTCAACAGTGTTCGCGCTGGAAAGAGTGTCGTCGCGTGGTGCCTGCGAGACGAAGAAGCCGTTTGCTGACCACATTGAAGGTAAGCAGGTCTGACGCTTGCGCGCATTCTCGCAGCTTTTGGTTCATGTAGTAAGCTTTGTGGAACGACAACAGAACACTTTCTGAGCGTACGTTGACCATGTTGCTGTGCACATTTAGCAAAGCGTTTCACGAGGGGAGTTTCCGTGAAATGTATCATTTCTTACCGCTTACTTGCTTTATGGAGTGATGTGCTACCACCGCCGATTGTTGGGACTTAATGGGCAAATATTTACGTAAACGCTGAAAGTTGCTGTTTTCTCGGTAGTTTCCCGGCAAGAAATTCTTCCGTAGACATGAATTTCCGCAAGTTACGTTTGTAATGCATGTCGATGTGTCACGGGCATCGCGAGTTGGCACGCGACTGCGATGTTTGACACTTGAACAGGTATTAGCTTGTGTGAAGATTACTTTATTGATAGTGTTCAGATTGAAGTGCAGCTTCGCGAGAACTTGTCTGCATTGTTTGTGTTCTTCGACGTGCTCGCGTGTATTTGTCTTCTATATTGTAGGGCAAATGTAGACCGACATTACAACAGCGAAATTTCTTTTTAATCGAGGCATCTCAATCAGACGCTCGTTTTCATTAATATTTTCATCCGAAGAACGGGATGTGAGTTCCTGCGATTGTTAAAGACAGTGGTTTGTAGCACTGCCTAATAAGGGATGCGATTTTCTTGCGATGCTTTGCGCTCGATGTTTGCCACTCTTATAACCCACCTTTCACGGCTGGCTGTTATAGTTAATAACGATAGCGGAATGTCGGTAAGATCAATGAGCAAAGGAGTAGCATCGGAAAAGGGATCGCTACAAAATCGCGGTCTAGGTTTTAGACCCTTCGTAATCGATTGTTCATTTGATTTACTAGATCTTTAAGTTTTGGTGATAATTTCCCATGTAGTTGATGTTTGCGGCTGGTTTTATTCCCGCCTGAATTTTACCATATAACAGTGTAACCACTTGAGATATAACTACGAGACATCTGTACAAGCAGGCACACAAAGATTTGTTGGCCAGTTGCCTACTCCTATAGGTCATGTACTACTTAGCAGCTGCTGCAGAAATGTTTAAAAAAATTTGTGAGCAATTTAATACCTGAGTGGACTGGCAGCTCAGTCTCTTTCAAACAACAATTAGTTAAAAGCTTCTGTGTTGTCCTGATGTTTTTATGATCTGTTTTTGACTTCTCCACGTTTCTTCGCTGTGTGCATACAGGCCAGGCTGTTCTTGCTTATATGAATATTTTTGAATAAGTGAAAAAGATTGGCTTTTGTTTTGTTTTTCAGGTGCCTTGTGAGCTCTCACCCAAGCAACACATCCCAGAGGTCTGCTGTGAGCAGACGTGGCAAACTGAAGTAACATTCAGATAGTCCAATAAACTGTTCGTAGTTTCAGACAAACTTTTGCAAAGTATAGTCAAAACTTTCTTTTAAAAGTGCAAGCACTGATCCAACCTGATCTTTCCATCCAAACATTACATATTATATTAGTCACAAAGACATAACTAGAACAGCAGCACTGCAGTGAGGAACGTACAGTGGTTCATCATCATCATCATCATCATTTATTTTCCTTAAGGACCCCTGTCGGGGTATTACATAAGGGGGGGTTACAGAAGATAAGGATAGAAACAAAGATATGGTTACAATTTCTTACAAGACTCAGCCTGTGGATTCGCATTAAAAATAAAAAAATAAAACAACAACAACAACAACAAGAGGCACACTGAATAGAATGCAAAAGCAAATCAGCAGAACAGTCACAATGTGAGACGGCAATCGCAAAAGAATGAAGGCACAGTACGGTCATTGTAAGGTTAGGGTTTAAGGCGATCAGTAAGCAGCTGCTTGAAGATAATGGGGTTGCGCTCATTGACAACTCTATCTGGTAAATTGTTCCACTCTATAATGGCGCTAGGCAAAAATGATTGAATAAAGGAAGCTGTTGAACCATGCAAGCGCTGGATGCTGCAAGAGTTAAAAAGGCGACGAGATGTACGGGTTGGTGGGATTAGAAGCCTTCCATGCAGTTCGGGGAAGTTATAATAAAGTCGCTGGAAAAGGCACAGTTTCGCAATTTTCCGACGCAACACCAATGGTTCGAGTCGTAGAGATGATTTAATCGCACTGACACTTTCTTCACGGCTGTATCTGGAAGTGATGAATCTAGCGGCACGATTTTGTATTGATTCTAACATATTAATTAAGTAAGCTTGGTGCGGGCTCCAAATAGCTGAGGCGTAGTCAAGTTTACTTCGAATAAAAGTTTCATAAGCTAGTTTTCTTGTGGATGAGGGGCACAGCGCAAGGGTACGTCTGACGTAACCAAGTGATTTATTAGTGTCGGTAGCCAATTTTGTTCTTGTTCTCTGTGTTTGGTTCTCCAAGTGTTATACTGAAATAATCTATGAAGGCTAATTAGTTTGCAATTTTAGAACAAATTGTCATGAATTTCTGTGCCATAGCAGAGTTTCAATCCATGCGCTGCATCATGTAGGGAACAGTAACCTTACAATGAAAACCAATGCAAAACTTTTTAACTCAGGAAAAATTTATAAATATAAAATGTGTACACGGAACTCTTCATCTATGCATGTCTACGTAAAATACAGGATTTAGTCACTGCGGCCACATAACGGATGCATAAAGGTAGGACACACGAAGGAAACATAAAAGCAGTGGCCAAATTTCAACATGGAGGAAACATAAAGTACGGTAACATAAGGGATACATAAAGGGAGGACACACGAAGGAAACATAAAAGCAGTGGCCAAATTTCAACATGGAGGAAACATAAAGTACGGTAACATAAGGGATACATAAAGGGAGGACACACGAAGGAAACATAAAAGCAGTGGCCAAATTTCAACATGGAGGAAACATAAAGGATATTTCCTCATGTGAACTGCGGGAAACATACAGTAAACATAAAGGACATAACCATTTTCATAAGGGTATACACCACCGGGAAAAGCGCACAAGGCTCGCCGATCACGTCAGCGTGGAGAACGAAAGCAGTCCAAAGCAGACGCTCAGCAGATTTGAGACAGCGCCTGACCATTGGCACAATGTCTTAGGGGGACGATTCGGCACAAGTTTCTCGGCGCTGTAAAATAGTTACTGCTATGATTCCGACGAATTCAATAGCCATGAGTCGTCGTTCGCAATTGGCCGGACACCACGACAAGCAACACCCATGGCAAGACCTCCCGTTTCAACACACCAGTACAGCCCTAACCATTGATCTAATACGGGCTGTTTACTATCTTCGGTGTTAGAACCCTTCTCCGGGAACCTTTCGCGTACTCCCTATGAGATGTTGTGGAACGCGGCTATCCGCATTTGTATGTCAATTTACGGAGCGCACTATTTCGCCGGAAGAACTTCTCTGAGTGTGCAAAGCGCTTACCGGTGCATTTTGTTACGTTGACATCGTACACCGACCGCTCGTCGTTCTGTTGATATATTATGCAGGCAGCACGGCATTTACATCATGTAATGTTAGAACATAATAAAACACGCTAATTTTACACACGTAAACTATGTCGCATCACTCTGAGTCACGCTGCTATGAGTGTCCGGACACCTTCCCCAATAGCGACCGGGAGACCGTAGGACATGTTCTTATTCTGGCTACGTATACCATTACTCGTACTCTTTTGATACACACAATGTATGTGCTACATAAGTTATAGATCGATTGCAGCATTGCGCGAGTGATCGCTCATTTAGAGTGGTAATATTTTTCACGCGGAAATGCTGATGCATATACTTACACCATAGGTAGCTGAACCAGGAGGTTGTTCATGCTGTTGTATTGAAGGGGTCGCCGCTTTTTGCAAATTTGCGACACGAGGCGAACAGTGCACCATGGAAGCTAAATAATGAGTCAGCCAAAAATATTTAAAGATTCACCCATCTGCAGAGAATTAAATTACGCAACTACTGGTGAGCGCCACTGGCAGCTTCGAGACCGGGAACCTACCGATGTTGATAGTGCGCTGTGTCTTCGCTTCTCTCTTTTTGTGTATGCACAGTGTGAAAACAAATTTGTTTATTTCAGATCCGTATAGTCAGGGCGGAACGACAAAATTGGTTTTCTTCACTCGAATGGCTTAATTACCTCCAGGTCAGCCGCTCACAGCCGCCAGTACTATGCACGCGCCAAGTCGACGACTGTGATTGGCCTAACATGGACCTAACATGATCGACGTTGGCTCAGACTGTGTCAGGCTGGCGATGGCTTAAATTCGCGCAGCCAATAATTAAACACCACCTACCTCCCATCAGTTGTCCTTACACAAAGAGCGTAATTTCTCGCGACAGCAACTTCGCACGCCAGACCTTATTTCACGTTCACCGGCTCCACCACGCTGTCGTGGGCTATAAATTCCCAGAATGCTCTGTGTATGGCGCCATTTGCATTGACCAGCATCCGAGGAATAAGATAAGCAGGTGATCCAAAGCAAATAGGTAAATTACTGTGCAATAAATCTGTGCGGCTCTGAAACCTGCTTGTTTCTTTTTTTAGGACCTGACGGGGCTGTGGAGAGGAAAGTACCCAGGGAATTCGACACCCATGGACACCAAAAATGCCGGAGTTGCCCTTTCATAAAGAAGGCGCAACATTGAAGATGTTATTTTAGAATAGCTCGGATGTGGGGTTTGTGGCTCGTAGCGGTACGTGGGTTGTTTATTGAAATAAATAAATGGTTTGGTCGCGGATGAGCAGATAACGAAAGAGGCAAGGATGACAATAAATACCTACACTGTAAAAAAAATTTGCCTTTCTTTACAGAAAATTTGCTGGTAATTTGTGACCGAACACTCTTCCGTAAATTAAGAACGGTCATTTCCGTAGAACGGACAACTGTAAAAAAAGAGACCGTAATACAAGATACGAGGGCTTCTGTATCTAGAAAACGGAAGACTCTGTATTCTGAATCTGTACTATAACCGTTAAAGTACGGTGCTTCTCGTATTCAGAAAACGGAACACACCGTAAGCTGAATCTGTACTATAACCGTTAAAAAACAGGTGCTTGCCGTATTCAGAAAACGAAAGACTCCGTATGCTAAATCTGTACTATATCCGTTAAAGTACAGGTGCTTCCCGTATTTCATCTTGCAGAGCATATCCATTCGAAGAATGTGCCATCGGGGACAAAATTGCCCAGGACGTGCGAGAGTCGACCGAAATTTATTGGTGTGCTATTTGCTGGGATCAGCCGTGCCACCATCTGCGATCGGAATGTGCATACGTGACCCACTGTTTTCAGCGGTCTTGAGCAGAAATGCAATTTGGTCAACGCTCGCACTTCCAGGGTACTTTCGTCCACGATAGTACATCTCCTTTAATGCAAATGTCATGAAGGCAGCTCATAGTCAAAGCAGCAGGTCACCATTGAGAAAATTGTCTTGCCAACACACTGACATGGCTGCAGAGATAAAACACTTTGCACTTTGTGATATGAATGCACTGCATAGCATATATACAAAAAGGTGCAACATTTCAGTCCTCAAGTTCTTAGATCACAGAAGCAACTTTATTTTCTTCAATCACTCATCTTGCACTTCTTCCTGGTGAAAGTTGTTCTTGACTCCAAACGCTTGCAAGGATAAACTTGCTGCTGTTAGGAGAAACAAATAGTATTCGTGAATATCCATCCTAAAGAAAGCGGCAAAAAAGTTTAATCACAGAACACGACAAAGCAGTAACTTCTGTGTTAGAAAAACATGTAAGTAGATCAACATTGTTGGAACAAGGGATGTTGCTGTAGCCAACATTTCGACATAGGTGCTTGTCATTAGGGTAGCAAATGTTTTCCTTGGCTGTGTTGTGGGATCGTGCATATCTCACTGGCCCCTAGCCTCATTGGGGGAGAAGTAACTGGTGCATATAATAGGTCAAGAGAAGCCAAAGTGTTAAAATAAAGGAAGGGTGTGCTTAGCAGTGGTGATTGTGATGGAGCGGGTATGAGCAATGCTGTCAGTACTTGCCAAGAGTAGGGGTGACCAAAACAGAAAACGATGTACACATGTATGCAGTCATTAATCCAGCAGAACCAATCTTCCAAGAAGACAAAATAGGTATCAAGATAAACAGTTTGCACTTTTGGAAAAGGAAAACGAAGAATTAAGGAAAATAAATTTTGTATCAAGATGCATCTGGTTAAGATCACTGCAAATGGTAAATGAAGGCACATTATGAATATATATTTTGTTGAAAGCCGATGAAGAAAATATATAATAACCAAATATTAAAAAATAGTGACATTAAAAGTAAACTGGATATGACCATAAAACAGTAAAGAACAGCCTGTGGAAAAAAATGGGATGGATAATATAACCAGGTGCAAGATTGCAAACCGTCGAGGACTGTTTATATTCATGCTGCTGTTGACGGCTTCAAGTTTCTGTCTTCCTGTGGAACCTTTGTCTTACTTGAACAAGGAAATGGGTCATTTTTTAAACAAGCCAGTTCAAATGCAGTTCAAAGCTTCAGCGGTGTTATAATGAAAGAAAATATTATGGTCAGTTCTCCTGCTCATCTTGAAACTTATTGTGCGCAACAAACAGGGACGAAGAATAGAAGAAACACAATGTTAAGCGCTCGTCCTTGTGTTTCTTCTATTCTTCGTCCCTGTTTGTTGTGCACAATAAGTTTCAAGATGAATTTGTTCCAACTAGGCCGGCTCGCAGTCTTGCTTCAGTTCTCCTGGGCGTGCTTTCATTCACCAGTGATTTCCACCGGTGTAAGTTCAAAATTTAATGGTCTAAATGGACCTTAGCTCCTGGCAAACCATTAGCTGGTCTTTTTTTCATCACAGATGCCTGCACATTATATGTGTTGGCAGGAGTGCTAGCGAACTACATTATACTTGTTGCCACAACCAAAGTGAAACTTGGTAACAGTGATTGCAAAAAAAAGAAGCATTCCACAATACTGATTCAAGTCATCTGGAAAAGTTGCTTAAGTTAACGTACACCCCCTACTCCACCAGACACAATTATTCACCACACTGACTCTCATGGTGTCAACCATGCTATTACAACACTAGGCATCAAGTGAGGAGAATTAGGGGATAAGAGGGCACAATGCTTTTTGTTAGAACATCAAATGTGCTTTACATAAATGCTACATTCCAACTAACAAAGGAGCAACCGGTTTGTGAGATAGTGACCAATGCATACGAAAGCTAATGACATTCTGTGCAGCAGAATGTTGACGATGAGGTGTTATGCGCACAAGTGTACTCTTTCACACAAAATGACATCCTGCACTCAAACCTTGTGCCAACATTAGAGTTTGAAAAACACCATAGTGGAAAGCAGAGTGCTAAATTTGTTGAAAATTACTAAAAATTATTCGATTATTCATTATCCATACTGTTCGTTAAAGATTCACAGATTGTTCCCTACGGGCGCTGTAAACAGGCACCCTGCTTTTACAGTGGTAGCAACAATCATCTGTGGCACCGACAAGAATAAATGCTCATGAAGTTTGTGCAAGAGTATACCCTACAAATTGCACCCCATTTCACATTCCAATATGGTAGAAGAGGAAGACGAAAAAAACTACTTTCTGGTGGAGGATGCATACCCACCCTAGAATAGAAGAAACAAGTGTACCCTAACGATTGCTGCTGCCGATGCCTGTGCACTAGCAGTTATATATAATATGGCAGTTACAATTGTTTTTCCACAAGCACTGCAAGCTGCGGCCAGTTTACCAGTACACAGCTGTAATAAATTTAGGGCAAGGTAAAGCTCTCTAATGGATTTATCTCATATGACACAATTGGAATGCAATATTCTGCAAATAAGTGAAGCGCGATGTGCCATCCCATACAATGAAACACCTTTGAAGAATCTGAATCACCACCTGCACTCTTAGGCAAAGTTACACCCTTTGGAGTGCCCCTTCTGCCACACAACAATAATCGTTATTTGCCTTCATGCGTTTCCTTTCTTGAAGACGCCACGCCCGCTACTTTGTTGTCGGGAATGCTATCATGCTGATAACGCGCATGCCGTTCGTTACTGGAAAGCACAGAGCTCGCAGCGTTAAAGAAAGGAAATGCATAAAGGCAGATGACAATTATCGTTGTGTGGAAGAAGGGGCACTTCAAAGGGTGTAACTCTGCCTAAGAGTGTGAGCCGTGACGAGGGAAAAGAGTGTGTTCTGTGTAAAGTAGTGCACCTGTATAACCTAAAGCTTTGGAGAATGCATTTAGTATGAGCTGGGAAGGTTCCTAATTTTAATTGCACACAGTGAAAACCTCCATGCAGGTTTGCAAAATGCAAACCCCCTACCTCTTTGTTGTTCAAACGTAATGACACGTAGGGCCATAACATGTACATTATGGGTTTCGTTCCCAAACAATCAAAGTGAATAGCACCACCCTAAGTGTTATGTGCCTTCTTGTTAGTGTCGAATGCTGCGATCGGCAGAGAAACGGATTGCTGGAGCAATATAAAGTATTAGGTACTGTGATCTCAGTTCTTTCACTGCTGTTTAAGCATTATCGGGTCCTAAAGTAAAGAAACGAGGAATAAATACATGTATATTTTACGTTACAACCCTCATAAGTATTTAGTAGTCTGGATTATGAAGGATTCCAGATTTACAATGCAGGACTGATTTTATTCCACTGAAAGAATGGCATCATGCCAATGATTCTGCATTTGGTGCTATATTTATTTGTATTTAGTTCAGTTGGAATGTGTGTGTATCGTCAGCGATATCGCTTGACATGTTTTATATTGACTGTTTTCTAAATTTAGGCAAATTCGTATTCGCAAATAACCTTGTATGACACCAAGAACTTGCTTAGCAGGAGTATTTCTAACATTTGCAAGATATGAGGCTCTTGAATGCATATCTCAGCCTGGGGTACACGCCGCCCCATAATCTCATCAGCAAGTTTCTGTAACTCATCTACGAGGTTTCTTATGATGAATGTAAAGTTGCTTGAATGGGAGAAATAGAGAATTTATAACAGGTGAATTATGCAGCATAAGAATGATGTCAGCATGAAGCAAGCATCAAGAACTATAAAATGAAGACTATAAAATGCAAGAATTATTTGGGATAATTTAAAATTCTGGCATTGGAACGAAATGTCTTTCAATCTATATATAAACTCTGATTATTCACTCTACTACCACTACCTTCATTAGAAACATTCATAATCATTATCCTATCTATGCCACATCATCCTAGCTAATATTCAAGCCTTCATAAGCTGCTTTTTTACTGCTAATTCTCTGTGGGAAAGAGGTGTCCGTATGAAGACCATATCATATACTTATTACCCGTTTTTTGATAAATGATAAGGGAAAAACTTCACACCAAAAATGCATTGAGCTTGAGCAAGTTCTGCGTTTGATGCTGTTGATTCTTTTTTCCCTTTGCCATCATTGACCCACCTGGTTAGCTAAGTAGACAGAAAAGCTGCAGGTGAAAGGTGGGGGTGCCAAACCAGACTTGTGCCCCAGGGGACCTTTTCACGGTCACTGGAGGAACTGCCTGTGGCCTCGGCATCTTCCTTGAGGGCCACGGCTATGTCTAAGAAACCTTGTCTCCAGAGGCTGCACAAAGAAAGATAATTTGCTGAGCTAAGTCTTTTTCTTAAAAGAACCCATTTAAGTTGTATTCGTGGCTTTGCACCACAAAACTGACACATGACTGGCCACTCAAGACACTTTATGTGTATTCGCAGGCTTATTCCTTGGAAAAACACTTTTATGTAGCACACAATGAGTAACAGTAACAAAAAAGTGTATCAGGAGGCTTTCATATTGCTCTACAACTTTTCATTGACACATTTCATTTAATTATTTGAGATATTTAATAACTAATTAAGAATTATGTAATTAGGCAGAATGCACAATATAATCAGAGTATCTCCAAGCAATGGCAAACATTACCTTCATTTTGTCTAGTTACATCGCATTTACATATTTCTAAATCTTGGTGCATGATAGTTAAGACACCCTGTAGATAAAAAAACAATATTAAAATTTTCATAATCATCTCTTGCGTGTTATTGGTGGCTATGGCTGCTTCAAGTTATTCTTTCAGTATGGTACAAGCAGTTTTGAAGTGAAATTGTTTTGCATCGAGGGCATGTAATCTAGGCAATCAAGCAAAAGGTCAAGTTGTGTTCACTATTCAGATGTTTAACTAAGAAGCTGCAGGAAAAGGAAAGAAGACACAACACCTAATAAACAATGCAAAATTTGAAAATTTAAACTGAACAAGAAACCAGTTTTTGAAAACACAGAAAAAAAGCCAGCAGCTTATATCGAATACACCCTTGCTATGTACTCCAAGTGAAGTTGTTACTGCAATGCTTGGGCACCATATGAACGTAACAATCAACAACTTCGAGCAGAATATTAATACCACTAAATGAACTGGCCTTTGAAGATTCTTGATCTGAAATCCTCAACGACTTGTTCTGGTGTTTAATCTGTCAAGCTCAATCTGTATGTTCAAAAGCTGGCTCTCGGCCATAATTTCTCTAAACGCAACATCAGCTTAAATCTCAAGATAGGGTTGACCTGTAAATAAAGTGGATAATGCATGGCAAACATCATGAACTCTCTTACATGTTAACCAGAGGGTTCACTCATGCAGCCATGAAATTGTGATGCCGACACGATATATTGAAGCTGGTTTTGTGAAGTGTTTCATGCTTCCAAGGCTTCTTCAGTTGTGAAAGCTGTCTCCGTTAGCTAAATAAGCGATGAGAATAAAAAAAGAACTTCAACATGCTCACAATATGTTGGCCATTTGCAAGTAAACAGCAGCCTTTTTGGGCGCTCAGGTTGCCTGGTGCAAATCTACTATGCCACAGTACTTGCGTTACCCAGTACCAGCCACTTTAAAATGCAATGTGTTCAGAACCCTTTCCCTCTGTTTGTCTGCTTTGGAAACAGTATAACATGTGTTCAGTAGGCGTCGAGAAAGGGGACAGAAAACACTGTGCACCACTGATTTCTAACATGTTTCGCTGGATGCAGCACACCGCACCAGATGCAGGTGAAGCCAGTGGAAATGCGATGACATGCAGTTGCTTGTCCTGGAAGCAGGGCATATGGTGGACTAACTAGTGCGTGCGATCAGATAATATTGCTGCCCAAAAACTTTTCTTTGTGGTTTTTCACATTTTAGGAGGTCTCTACATGTCTGGTAAGCACTTTTATGACAATCTGAACCCGTATACGATAGTGTTCTCTTACATCAAGTTTTTTCTGATTTACCAGTGTTTCCATTGCACGCCACTTATGTTAGCGACACTGTAGACACTACAATGGAAAAATTCTGGACACCTCGAAACACTGCTTGGGTAGTTTATGGAACATCAGGCAGGCATGTTAGGGGAATAAATGCTACACACCCGTGCAACAAAGTGCTGCCGCAAAGTTGTGAAGCACCAACTTCCGGGACAAGGCCGGCTTCA
Source organism: Dermacentor albipictus (assembly GCF_038994185.2). Lineage (NCBI taxonomy): Eukaryota > Metazoa > Arthropoda > Arachnida > Ixodida > Ixodidae > Dermacentor > Dermacentor albipictus. The sequence goes on along the minus strand of NC_091826.1, from coordinate 92,999,503 downwards.
GTCGAGGGCGCTCGATGTGCTGTTCATCCCCTGTAGTAGAGATCAGTGGCGTGGACCCTTTTATACTGGCTGTCTTTTCTGGTCGGAACCTTGGCAACAGCTTCCACCATACTTTTTTGAACCTGCAACATGTGCAGAGAAAGTCACATAACTGTGCATTGATTGTATGGCTTTATTGTGCTACACATTCTATCAAATCATTAAAAAATACAGTTCACACAATTTTACTACTGTATATAGCCAGTCTAGTTGCTATACACGCGAAACATTACCATTCCTCTGACAGAATGCAACAATAGAAGCGTACACTGTAAAGCTACACTAAAATTTATATTGATGTGACACCGTATGAGCATACAGTATGCTTACTGTATGCTTTAGCCCTGTGTCAAGTAAAAGTTAATTGTCAATCATTTATGGTGTATTTCTACTTATTCTGGGTCATCAAACTGTACAATCAATGTTCCAAGTTTACACAATGTTGGCTTTTGATTGCCTATGTGATCCGTTTCCTACTTACGCATGCAGTAATCCCACTGTAATAAGGAAAAAGAGAATAGGAAATGCCGTGATAATCTTCCACATTTGATGAGGGCAGGAGCAATGACCAATAGCATGTGGTTGAAGCTACATAATTACTCAGTTTTCACACAGCTTAATTATTCAGCAAGTAATAAAGAGCTATCCTGTGCACCTCTGCATGACCAATAAAATCTGACTACTTGACACTGCACTAAGGTTGCCGCTTGGTACTTTTCGGCAGTTCAGCTTTGGTTTTCTGATATACAGAACTGTTTAGGTACCAGTAGTTTACTTTGCGATAAAATGGAGCTTGGAGCACTGGTCATTTGCACATAAATAATGCGACAGCAAATATAACACAAGGATAGGAATATGGGTCTCTTGGAAAAAGTACATACACATTATGATTATAATGTGATGTTATGCCACAATGAAACAGAAAGCAACGCATAGAAGTGGACGGCGCTTCCATGCCACCAAGGTTATTGGACAGACAGTACTTCAGAAGTGCCCGCAACACAATGTGTTGGCGGGCTAGTTGGTGTGAATCCATAAATACTTTGTTAAGCGCGAAACAATGGACACAAGAAAGACGACCAGCACAAGGCGCTACACTCAACTGACATCACTTTATTGCGTCGCTCCTTTATAAATAGTAGAATCTAGAAGAACATCCGCAGTGAGCACCATGTGCAGAGACCACCAACAACCAATCACAAGAGTGTACTCATGCGACGGGATCCAAAAAACCATATTGAGCACTGCACAAGGTTAAAGAAGGCACACTAATGCACTGTGACCCCAATGACTGTATGAAGAAAGCTTCCGATAACTCTCAGGTGGTGGTATCACAGCACTTTTTCAAAATCGTAGTATCACGAAACATGGCTTTGCACTTCCATATTTTACAATGTTGAGCCAAATGGCAACCTGTGCCTGTTGGTATGGATCGCTTAGGTTCGCAATGTTTCGTGATGCTACGATTTTGAAAAAAGAGCCGTGATACCACCGCCAGAGAGTTATCGGAAGTTTTCTTCATACAGTCATTGGGGTCACAGTGCATTAGTGTGCTTTCTTTAACCTTGTAAAGTGCTCAATATAGTTTTTTTTTGGATTCTGTCGCATGAGTGTGCTTTTTGATCAGATGTTGGTGGTTCCTGCACATGGTGTTCACAGCCCATGTTCTTCTAGATTCTGCTGTCTACAAAGGAGGGACGCAATAAAGTGATGCCAGTTGAGAGTAGCGCCTTGTTCTGTCGTCTTTCTTGTGTCCGTTGTTTTGTGCTAAAAAGCAATGATGTATTCCTTGTGTGTGTTTGAAGACAGCTCCACACGCAGTAGCGTATCCAGTATTGCTGCCCAGTGGTTTAGCTCGCCGCAGTTTGAAGTGCCACAAAACATAAGGAGAGAAACCTGCATTATAGTCTTGTTGCAAACAAGAATATAACGTGAAGTGCATTCTGAGGCCAGAAACTATAAAAAAAAATTTCATGATGCACCGCTGTGCAAGGTTTTATAGCAAAGTCAAATACATTTAGTGTAAATATGACACTATGATGGTGCACAATGGTGGTAATCTGTAATAATATAAAAGGTGCCTTAATGTTACAACAAAAGCTGACATTACTTAATAATAGCCCTGTAAAATTTAACATGCAGGGGCACCGCTTGGTTAAACAATAGTGATGTATTGTCTATGTACACAAGTATTACCCACGCATTTCTGCCATTGTCTAAATGGCATAAATGAATGGGTAATACTTGTATACATAGATATTCCATCTCTATTGTTTAACCAAGTGGGTAAACTATGTCTGCCTGACACAAGATTAGAATTAAACCATAAATTATACATAGTCACCCTAACAGTAACACCTCATTTGAACTTCACAGTAAGTAGACGCCTGTTGATGCCAGCCTCCCCCAATGCTAAACTGTGCTGCATGCTCTACAGAGAAATTATAGTGGTATCACTCAACTCTGAAGCAATTCAGGACTGCAGCACTGTAGAAGACATCTACAAATGTCCCATTTCATGTATAACAGCCTGAATTGCTTGCACATCTTACCAAGTGCAAATTAAAATTTCTTTTTGTTTAGCATTTTTGCCTGCTAGACCACAATCCAATGTGATCAATATATTAACATATTACCTCAAAGAACCTAATTTGGCTTATAGATTAACACCTTTGCATACTGCCACAGCTGCACTCTGTCATATGCGTTGCAATCATAAAGGAGTGCTGGTCCACCAGCACTCCAATGTCACTAACAGTGATCACCTGCACAGCTAAGTAAACGGTCATGATTCAGGTGGCAAATAGCTATGAGAAAAAAAAATCCACTCACCTTGAGAGCTATAATACTGCAATAACTTGAGAGAGATGGACCCATTGCAGGCAGCAGACCTCTTCTCAGCTCCAGCACAACAGCAACTTGTCTTTCAGTAAAAGAAAAGGATTGATTAGTAATGATAAGTTACCTTGTTTTTGCTGAGTATCAATACAATCTGACTTTCATGCATATCCACTCTCCGCTTTAGTAATACAACTGAATTATTCGTCAAATAAAAGAGTCTATGATGATACCATTCGCTTCTCTTGTATGTCCAAATTTTTTCGCACTGATACCCCGTTTACTGCTTGCTTAGTGGCACGAATGCCTTGACTGCCCAGACATCATTCGAAGGAACACGTCTTGCTGCACCGCAAACGGTGCAGCAAGACGTTTTTTTCTGGTCACAATTAAAACGTGCACCCAAGCAAGAAAGTAACGATCAGAGGTAGTGAGCGACTGCTATTGCCTCGAACGTTTATTTCCGTATTTTAACAGAAGTTCTTGTATCGGATACAGTATGCTCTCAAGCCAATACAAGCGTCAATACAAGAGCTCAACTGAACGCAGTTTTATTCTACGCTTTTAACGCGAGTGAACAAAAGGTTAGAAGTACCTCACGGAAATTGCGATCGAGCCAATCGCGCTACGACTGGAATCGATCTGAAAAGATAGGTTGATCCCTTTCCCCATTCATGCGTCATTTTTACCCTAAGACGTTGCATAGTGGTCTTTTGAAACAATATTTCTGTTCGCGACACCGGCTTACCACACATCATTTTAACACCTACGTTATGCAAACCAAATAAGATTAAAATGGGCTTACCTCATGAGCAAGTTACGAGCGAGCGTAGACTGTTGAACACCCGTTGAGAGCAAGCAGGCTATCCGTGTCCAAGCGCATACGTGCACCCAAACACAGGACAACTTCTTCGATGCCGCAGCGAGCACAGTTTTGTACACGAAGTGAAAGACATCCAGCGCAAATATCTCCGCGCGATGACGGCAAATAACGAGCGCACAAGCGTACACAACACAGCAACGAATTCGGAACTTTGCCAATTCGAACGTGCCGAGACCCAAGCAGCGTAACCATCCATCGTTTCTGTTCTTCGCTCCCGATGCGTCAATCTCTCTTCCTTGGGGTCTTGCTCCACCCTGAGTACAAATCAAGAGATATTTACGGCGAATTAACAACATTTACAACACGACTCGAAAAATGCCGGCTGACTACACATGGGCATCTCCGTTTGCCACTCCTAACCGGATGGATGGATGGATGGATGATTGTGGCTCAACCCTTTGAATCGGGCGGCGGCGACGCGCGCCACCTAGCCTTTAATCGTTCTATATGCATGCATACCTATGTATTTACTCCTTTACTTTTGCGTTGATATTGTCCACCAATCAGATAGCCTCCGTTTAGTTATTTCTACCTGTTCAAAGTCTATTCTACTTTCACTGTCTTTAAAACCCAAGGCTTTGAATAGTTCCCCGTTAGATTCAACTGCAGGGTGAAGTTGTTTACAAGCAAGTATCAGGTGTTCCGCCATTTCCTCCTCCTCTCTACACGCCTCGCATACCAAATCTATCTCCTGGTATCTGGCTCGGTACGTTTTAGTCCTCAGTACACCTGTCCTGGCTTCGAACAACAATGAGCTTCCCTTAGAGTTATCGTAAATATTTTCTTTGGCTATTTCTTGCTTAAACGTCCTGTATGTCTCCAATGCCGATTTGGTTTGCATCTCTGTACTCCACATACCCCTCTCTGCCTCCTTAACCTTTTTCTTGACAGATGATTCCTTACTTGTTCCCCCGCTACTGCCCAAGTATTTGCTTGTCAATTTTCTAGTTCGCTTCCTCCACCTCGTGTCAACATTCCTCGTGTATAAGTAACTTAAAACCTTCCTAGCCCACCGAATTTCCCCCATTTTTCTCAATCGCTCCTCAAAGGCTATCTTGCTACTAACCTCTCTGCCCTCGAAAGAAGACCATCCCAGATCCCCCTGCACTCCAAGATTTGGTGTCTTGCCATGTGCTCCCAGAGCGAGCCTACCCACCCCACGTTGCCTAATTTCCAACTGTTGCCGGGTCTCTGTTCTAATACATAGAACCGCATTGGCAAAAGTCAGGCCTGGTACCATTACCCCCTTCCATATCCCTCGTACTACCTCGTACCTATTGTAGTTCCACAGTGCCCTACACTTCATAATCGCTGCACTTCTGTTACCTTTAGTCGTTAGATATTTTTCGTACTTTGTCAGATACTCAATGCCGTTATTTATCCACACCCCAAGGTACTTGTATTTATCGACTATCTCCAGCGTGGCCTCCTGTATCTTATGCTCGTCGCAACTGTTATCATTAAAAATCATGACTGCTGATTTTTCTTTGCTAAACTTCAAGCCTAATCTGTCTCCTTCTGTACCACATATGTCCATTAATTCCTGCAGATCTTCTGCATTGCCAGCCATTAATACAATATCATCCGCGTACATCAGTCCTGGTAATGACTGTTCAATCAATTTTCCTTGCTTGAGAAATGATAGGTTGAAGCCGAGTCCGCTTTGCTGTATTTTGGCCTCTAGACCTTGTAGGTACAGCATAAACATCAGAGGCGACAATGGGCACCCCTGCCTAAGCCCCCGCCGAATCATTACAGGCTCCGAAACCTGCTTTTCCCATTGTATAATCACCCGGTTACCTTTATAGATATCTTTTAAGAAATTTGTTACTCCATCTTGCACTCCTAAAGTTTCCAGAATGCCCCACAAGCCCTCTTGAAGTACACTGTCATAGGCTCCCTTGATGTCCAAAAAAGCCAGCCATAGGGGTCTGTGTTCCTTTTCAGCTATTTCAATGCACTGTGTTAGCGAGAAGAGATTGTCTTCTAGCCTCCTATGCTTCCGGAACCCATTTTGTAGCTCTCCAAGTACCCCCTCGTTCTCTACCCATGCCTGCAGTCTGTCCTTTATAATCTGCATAACCACCCTGTAAACCACTGACGTCACTGTTATAGGCCGGTAGTTATTTATGTCAGCTTTGTCCCCCTTTCCCTTATATCATTGTCATCCTACTTAGCCTCCATTCGTCAGGTACTTTACCATCCACTAGCATTTTGCTCACCACCTCCCTCAATGCTTTCTTAGATTTCGGGCCCAATTTCTTTATTAACATAATTGGAATACCATCGGGGCCTGCCGATGTGCTACTTGGTACCCTCTTCTCCGCCCTTTCCCACTCTTTTTGTCCAAGCGAAAGCAGTGGGTTGACCGGGCTATCGCTCTCCGACGTACTGCATGTACCATTTGTCTGTTTTGTAAACAGACAAACAGGGGGCAGCGCGCGCTGCCCCCTGGTGCCGCACTCTGAGCGCGGAGGACCGAACAGAATCGGTTTCGTTTTCGCATTTGTGCTCTAGTTACTGGAACTGCAATATAATTGCTTGACAATTAATTGAATTCTAAAAGAGGAGAACGCTTTCTCTCCCACAAGTTACTGCGTTTTATACAAAGGGCGAGAGAATTCAAAAGGCAGAAAGGCAGGGAGGTCAACCAAAGCATTCGCTACTGGCGATAGCAAACCCCTGTGCTATAATGAAGTGCAAAGCAGTGCACTGCGATGCGTCCATAAGCTCTAGTACAGTGATAATTTGGGCTGGTTGGTGCATGTAATGAACGGGTAAATAATGAGTAGTGTCATAACATTACCCATGCATAAAGCACGTGGAACTAATGGTATTGCATTCTAGGTCAAAAAGAAATAAAGCTTGAATCGTTACATCTCGACACTGGGCATTCTTTCTTTCCGAAATATTTTTTTCTTTTTGACAGTATACACAGTACTAGCACGGTAATAGGTCCTTCATCTTCCGTCACCTTCCAGTAGTTTACACACATGTCGGTGCATGTTCGCGTTCTTCATTCTACCGTACAAGAACGAGCGCGCTTACCGGTCTTGTTTCAAGATGAAGCGCCAAATGTTTGCGATTACATCTTACCGCAAGAATTAACACATGAACAGTGAAGATTATGCGTAATCGATTTGTCTCAATGAATGGGCAGTTATTGTCAGAGACGAGATATTTTGTAAATATCATGGGAATGAGTTCAACCAACTACATTGCAGTTCAGCAGTGCCCTTTGACACTTGGGTTAATTGCTTGCCGCATTCGAAAATTTCCTCCGACCGTTGTACTTGGATCTATAGGCCGCCAGTCCCCTTCGAGACCATTTATTGCCAAATGTAAACGCAGTTACGGTCATTATACCACTCCCTGCGTTTCGGTACTGATTTAGAGTGCGCACAATTTTTGGCGTATAGAGCACCAATGTCATTCCCAGTGCACCAGCACCTGAGTGCCGCAAGCTTGTTTACGTATGCACGTATGTCCCCTGCTCTTCATTCACTTAAACATATATGCTGCGTTAGTAACTACAAAGCGCTTAATTTGAGAACATTGCGAGAACACGCATATATTTGCGCATATGATCAGCGTTACAAAGTCCATATGCGCGGCAAACTGCGACCGGAATAGAAGATGCGTATATATATTTATACGATCTGTTATTGCAGCTTCTGGAAGAAGGCTAGCTCTCACATTTTGTACGCAACTTCATAATGCGTACAGTTTGCGTGTTCAATAAAGTATTGTTAGCTGAAACTTTATGAGTACGAGCGCTCAGTCAGACAGCTTAAATTTTCTCACAATATACGGATGTTCACATAACAAAAATACGGAATTCTCTCTGTTTCGTCCAAAACAGCGTATAGCCGTTATATGATTACAGTGAAAATGTCCGTAAAGCTGAATACGGAGAGCACTTTCCGTATATTAACGGCAGATTTTGCCGTATTTTTGAAATATGACATACTTTCCGTATTTTTATCTGCAGTTCTCCGTATAATGACAGAAATCCCCCGTAAAATTACGGAAATTTTTTACAGTGTACGCTATTCAGGACCCAATCCTGGTGTCATATACGATGGAAAGCTCAACTGGTGCTTTCGTATCATGCTAATTGAGTCTAGGGCTGAGCCTGCTTTATGATTGCTTCCGAGGCTCAGCAACCGGTGCTATGGGCAAAACCGACACACTCTTACGGTATATAAAATATTTATGTACCCTATATTAGAATTTCAGTGTGTTGTGCTTTCGGGAAGCCCTGGCTTGAAAATTGAACCCATGCTCCTCTCATTACTTGCAGCTCTGTGTCTCTGACCAGGAACCCGAAAGTTTATAACGATGAACGTTTCATATCTGTAAGTGTTCCCATTGAGTAACATAGTAAACGGCAAGAGCGGACACTCGAACCATTTCGCGGCCGAGCTACGGAGCTTCGCCGATTCCACTGGGTTGTAGAGCACATGAAGAAAGTGCGGCTGTGGCTTCGGCTGCGGCTAGCGGCTTGACAGGCGGCACGACCACTGGGCACGACCCAACGCACACGAAGCCTAGTTAGACCGCACCGCCGGACTCTTTCTGTAAAATGCACCTGAGCATCGCGTTTGGGTTCTTCTGCCAGCCTCTGCTTCGTCGCCGTTTTAGGGTAAGGCAACAGCAAGTTCTTTTGCTCGTCGTTAACGAATTATTCTATTCGCATTTCGTTATATTACTGTTAGCCTCATGAACGAGTGACGGTGACCTTGCAGCCACGAAAAGCTGCTGCCCATTTGCTACGCTGACTATCATTTCGCATTCTTTTTTTGTTCGCAGCAATGAGAGGTGATTGTAGCAGTAACAGTCACGCGGTAGCGTCCGAGCTGCGAGTCAGGTTCGATGCAATGACGAAATTAGAAAATAAAATAAAATGTTTCGTTAAAAATGCAGCCTATGAGCACACGCCATTCGGGATAGAGAGCTGTATGTTAGGCGCACCGACTGTTAAAAAAGTTTGGTGCTCTACTTTTGCAGAAGAAATGTAGCTATTTTTAAAGCCGTACACGTGCAATATTTAGAGTATAGCAATAATGCGCTGGCCCTGAACGTCTGTAGCAGGCTATATGCGCTCGAGTGTTCTTAGCTTTTGTGCATTGGGCTCAAGATACGTGTTTTCATGTTTTGATTGTGTATGGAGAGGTTAACGTAGAAAGTTCCTTGTTTCTTAGCATTTTTAATAGTTCATGTTTAACCAAAAAAAAAATACGCATTACATGAAGGAATGCAGCATCACCCGTCTAAAGCTTTGAAGACTCCAATATTGCTGATACGAAGGAACGTAGCGTCTACATTCAGAAGCTTTGAAGCCTCCGGTATTGCTTACCTTTTGTCTGTCATTCTACGTTTTGCAGGAATCTCCACCATTTCCTCAAAATACACTGTACAGCCAAAGGACATCATGCATACTCAAGGGCAAAATTCCAAGTATCAGAAGACGATTGCAAGGCTTCGAAGACAGCAGGTGAAGACCCCCAGCACAAAGTGCTTAATTGTAGCTGTGTAATGACGGACATACTGGCTTACACATTCAAGATGAGGATGTTCGTGCGTGCTCAATTATTTTTGCAATCATTCGCATAATTTTGATACCATAATTAACCCTGCTTCGCAGAAGTACAAGAAAAAAAAACGTAATATTTTTGTTACTTCTAAAACAATCCCATTTTGAGCAAATAACTGCTGGCGTGTATGTGCAGTTTTTTTCCTCATTGTCTGGATTGTTGCAACACGTCTTCTATGTGTTTTGCTTGCGCAAAGTTATTGCCATCACGCCATTAATTTCCGACTATGCTCCATTATACCGGTGTCACACGACCACCTTCGATCGCGATCAAGTCAGATCCGGATCGAAATTCTCGACTGCTATGGCTCCATCGCGCAGCTTGCCCAAAACAACCAATCGCGACCGAGAAATTCATATCGGATTGGGCTTGATCGCTTTTGAAAGTGACCGTGTGACACCGGCATTACTTGCATTTCGCCGTTTCTTCCCGTTTTCTTGTGTCTGCGTTTTACAATCTTGCTGTAAGAAATTGTTGTCTGCTCTTTTCGTGTTCTTGAGTGCACCAAGTTGAGTTGTAACTAAGGAACGTGGCACATTTATTTACGATACACGTTTTGGCGTGAGTTAGTAGACGTACAATATCATACGCGATAAAGCTATACTTCCTCAACAGTTGGCATGATCGTTGCGCTAAGTTGCAGCCTCAAACACCAAATATGAATTTAAATCAAACTAACGTGAAGTGAAACACCTTTGCGCGCTCGTCGTCACAACATACAAACGCGGTACAAGCGCCTGCATGAAATCACTCGATCTAAACAACGATATAATAAGAAACGAAACTGAAATTAGGGCCTCCGAGATTCGGCGGCGCGCGCGACCATCATGGAGGCTGATGCGTTTCGCTGTTTCCGCTAGGTGCGCTGAAAGCCAAATTCGGCTAGTGTTCCTGTATATGCTCCCGCAGGGAGCAGAGTTGCGCATAGGTCCTCCGTCGTGCTCCAGCTCTGCAGCGAAGCCACTCCTCGCGCGCGCAGGAGCCAAATGCCGCGCGGCATTCCGCCTTTTTCTCTAGTGGTCGCGAGCTACAAGCGCCAATTGTTCGCAGGCTCTTAGCAAAGGGCACTTCTTAATACAGGCTACGCTCGAATGAGTCATTCGTGCAGTCGGAGGGGGTGAGATTCCAACCAACCGAAACTTTGTATGTACCTATGTAAACACGCATTACAAACACACACATGAACGTACAAATAGGGGGTAGGACCGCCTTCGATTCCCCCAAATAGAATACTCCCGTGGCTCGCAAACGTTCGCTCGCAAACGCGCAGTATGTTGCCACAAAAGGCGGTGCCATGATTTTCAGCATGCATATGAAGTTGTCTTATCATTGTCAGAAAGCAAGAAATGTTTTAAAGAGTGTTTAAAACTTCACACACGTAAGCTGGACACTTAGCGCATTTCGGCAACCGAAACCAGCCGATTAATGACCATCGCCAAGAGAGCTATCGTGCCTGCAGTTATGTCAGTGACCGTTAACTGAGCGTCATTTATCACTAACCATCGTTCATAACAGTTGCGCGTTTTCGATACATGCGGTGCAGACACAGATTTAAGCGCATTTCAAATGTTCACATGCGTACATTTTAAGCAAAGCTTACTTTTGCGATTCATTCATACCGCAGACTAATCAGCTATATAGTAGCAGCAAATCTGCAAGTAGAAAAAGATTCAAGATGCAAGAGCTTCTAGATTAAATTTATTTCGTACAAGGGAATGCATGAACGGCTGCTGGCAGCAGGCCAAGTGTGCTGGTTATTGGAACCTTGGGGGCAGAATTCAAAGAAAATGGAAAGGCAACAAGCTATTAAGAGTAATAACAGGTTATTTTTGTTCCACTAATCACATCAAGATGGCAAACTTGCACAGTAATTATTCACTCAGTGCAGACTGTAATCTGACAACACATTTTTGGCATCGTACTGATACAATACAAGAGCCAGTACGATGTGTTTCGTATCACTTCACCAAGGTCCTTGACTTCACATCGTCGAATACCGTACCTGAAACCCGCAGCTGCTCCTCTCAACGCACGATCGACGGTCCGCTGATTGCAATGGCGATGACACTTACGGAAACGACGAGTTCGCATGAGTCGGCGAAGCGCCCGTAAAGTTGGCTTCGCAGCGGCGCGGATCATTTGACGTCATTTTTCGCGCTCGGCCAATAGCTGTGCGAGCGGCGCCGGAAAAGGTATGCGCAACTCTGCTCCCTGCGGGAGCGTATACAGGAACACTAAATTCGGCCGCAATGCCTATGGGAATATCCACTCTTTACGTTTGCTATGTTACTCTATGGTGTGCCTACCAAAAGTATTTTGCAGATTCCGCCTCCTAACTTTCCATACAAGTTTAAAACCCGATGACATTACTCAAAAAAAAGATAGCAATATGTTTTATTAGCTAACCCAATCCATCCTTTGTCGCACATGAGCTGAGACTCCACATTATTCGAATAGCGTTGCTACTGAGATAAATAGAAGACTTAAATGCCTGTATCTGAGATATACCTCCAGTAAATGCAAATAATTCGAATTAAAATTATTATTATTATTAATAATTAGTTTTTTATGGCGCAAGGGCTACAACGGCCAAAGAGCGCCAGCTGCTGAGCACGAGGTCGCGGGATCGAATCCTGGCCACGGCGGCCGCATTTCGATGGGGGCGAAATGCGAAAACACCCGTGTACTTAGATTTAGGTGCGCGTTAAAGAACCCCAGGTTGTGAAAATTTCCGGAGTCCCCCACTACGGCGTGCCTCATAATCAGAAAGTGGTTTTGGCACGTAAAACCCCATATAAAGAAATAAATAAATAAATAAAAAAAAGAGCGCCAGCAACAATGTTTAGTTGTGCGGCAGAATGTTATAAACACGACAGTGGGTATAATGGGTCCCAATGCCTGTGGCGTACTACGGTGGCTATAAATGCCTAGGAATTAAATACATAACGCTTGCATTTCTTGATAGAATTTAGGATGATTATGTATGATTTTCGGGTAGCGTAGTGAAGGCGAGTTTAAAAGCGCTAAGGTATATTCTTCAAAAAGTTCACATCATTAGGATAACTTAACAGCCGGTCGAGGGGGAACATCGGCTCAGCCGATAGGAAAAATGCAGGGTGCATAGATGAATTATACAATTAATAATATATAATATACAGTATATAAAATTATACACGTGGATATTTTTTAGCAAATTCAAAGATCAAATTAAAGACAGTTGGTTTGTAGATTATCTTGCCCACGTGCAAATCAGTAACGTAGTAGCTACAACGGTCTCAATAATTGAGTAGAAATCCAGCGTAGGTACTTTGTCCCCTTCACATGGGTATTGATTTTCTTGAATTCGTAATTTCCCTCCGATTCCTAAAGTGGAGCTAGGGCAATGATCCTTGCGCGGCGCACGCTGCTTTTAAGTGCCGCCAAAACTGTTATTATCACAGATTCTCTTTCAGGGTGTTTTCTTCTTCTCTCATCAAATTTTCCAGTATTAAAAGCGTTCATGTCATTATTCGCGTTGCACTTCATAATTTTTAGTTTAGTACACGTTCTTGGTCACAGTGTAAATTACTTCAAAGTGAATGCCTAGTTGTTAGCGCAATGATTTTTTTATAGCCCTGTAATTCCTACTCTTTGGGTAAATTTCTACATGATCGGAATGGTAAAACTGCTATGACTACGATCCAACAAAAAGAGCACATGATAATGGTTGCGTGACCTTGAGCGTATATCGAGGGTGCAATGACGACGATGATGTAACCACTCGGGCACATTTGCGATTGAATGCCGACAGCTTGATTATGATGAAATGAGAAAGAAGAAATGAAGTCGATTAAAAGGCGAAGGTGCTATGACGACGACAAAGGGACGAAAAAAATGGCGTAGGACGAGTTTGAAACGACGGCAACGTGGCGACACCTAGAAGATGATGACGTAAAATGGCGTGACGATGACATAGCAGAAGCAATGCAGCCGTGTGTACGGCGTGCCGATGATGTCACAAACCCAGCGGCATGTCAACCTACCCGGTGGCACATACCCTGCTGGAATAATTGATCGAAACTGTTCTCTGCACAATTACCGAGCGAAACGGACCACTGTGTATAGCACCAAGGCGTAAGACTTGTCAGCGAGCGGAGAATGACTAACGCATGATTAGGATCATTACGCTCCCCATATATATATATATACATATAGTGTTAAAACGATGGAAATCTAGCATGCGTGGAATGGTAAACATGCTGAGTTCTGAAACGCAACTGCTCCGAAGTCGTCAAGCAGATTTTCCCCATCAGTTTGTAGTTTCTTTTCGGTAAGAAATGCTACACCTCCTTTATTTCAAAAGAACTAACAGATGCATTCATCTCAGTTTTTTTCTTTAAAGAAGATTTTGATTTCCTCTAAATTTTCTCTAAAAGGGGTCGTCAGCGTGTAAAATTTCGAGTTTTTCTTTCAATAAGAGTGCAATCATATCTTACAGGTACCATTTTCGGATAATATAACATGCAGATTCTGGATTATGGTTCAGATGCTAGAGATGGCTTAGGAAACATAATCAACATAGAAAATGAACAATCTTTTCTTCTTTTCTTGTGAATGCAACAGATAGCGCTGCTTCGAACTAGCTGCCCAAAACATCTGCCCACAAAAGCAAGTGACTCTGAAAGCACAGCAATAACGGCGAGCGCAGATTGCGATCGTCGATGATTGACCGTCGGCGATCGTGCGATAACGAACACTCTCATAGATCGCAGCGGTCGGATTGACTGGAGTTCACTCACCCGCCGGCATTAATACCTGAACAACAATACCGGTTTGGGGCGCACGCATTTTGAACGGTAGCTGGCACACGTCACGTCAGCTGCACTGATCGGCGCGACACTTAATATTATGCTGCAACTAATCAACCATGCGCGGTCTTGGTGCGGAATCGTTTTATTATTGAGTAAAACTTATTACGAACGAACTTTACAAGTCCCAATGGAATTTGTGCAACGTGCAATTACATAAGGTTGACGCACGAAGCTTTGTGAAATGAGGAAATGTATACTTTGCTCCATGTAAATGCTTGTTACAGGCTTCTTGTGCATTCATCCAATGTTGTGCCACCAGGTAAGAAACTGCAGTTCCCGTGAAAACCTCCACCGCTAGATATCAGCTCAAAAAAATGAATTTCAAGCCTGTGTCCTTTTAGTATTTTGACCTTATTGGAACACAGGTAGAGGTACAGGTAGAAACAGGTAGAGGCGAAACGTTCGAAAGTGGTGACGGGGAGGCATTACAAACCAAAGCAATTCGCTTTCACATACATGGCATAGAACATACCTGACTCATCCCAAGTACCAGAAAGATATAAAGAAAACATCTCATTTCCAGCCATTCCCCCATACCCTTCCATTATATCGTGTACTTTAATGTACAAGTAAACCGGTGACTTCGCTTTTCCAAGACACTTTGGCATCAGCCGACGCGATGTTGTGCTACGTACACAGATGTGTTCACAACAGAGGCTCTCAGCCAGACCATGCTAGACAAACCGGAATGTCTTGTACCCGATCTCATGAAAAATCTGTGGGAGCAAAGCCTGTTTTAAGTCATCCAAAAGACCGAGTGTTTTCCTTAAGAGTGCCTGGTTTTTGAGCTCCTTGGTGCTATCTCTTGCGCGTTCTGCCGGCGCAAGCAACACGATCCCCTGTTATCACTCTTGGCAATCGCTCTCATCACTCTCGGCAATCTCTTGACTACCGAATCAAGGTATATATTGTTGTGGGGACGTAAAACGCGCCACAAACGTTTCCCGCTAACATTCAGTACACGCCAAACTAACTAGTCACCCGGTCAAGCTGCTTTGTGCTATGTGGCTCACAAAGTCAGACGTATTAAGCGTACCCTAAAGGTATGCCAAAACGTAACGAAATTATTTGCAATGATGTAGGGGGTCAGAGAAATCCGGGCGAATTTGTCTCAGTAAGAATCAGTACACGCGAAATTGCGTGGCACGGCGGAGCTGCTTTTCGCCAACTGTGTCACAAATCCTGGTGCCGCGAGCGTGCCCAAAATCTTCCGAATTAAGTTGCAAAAATGATGAGACCCTTGGAAAGCGTCGCAGCTATCCCCTATTACGAGTCACTAGCTCAAACCGCGCCAGGACGGCCCAGGTGTTCTTCGCTGACTGCGCCAAAAGTCTCGTTTCTGCGCCGTAAGCCTAAAATTGCTAGAAATACGGAGCAGATTGTCAAGCGAAATTTGTTACTTTGCGTAGTTCAACAGTAACGTCATAGAGAAAGGAATACAACATGAGTGGACACTCGCATGGAGCCCAGCGGCCCAATTGACTGCAGCGCGCCAAGCCGTCGGCGTTAATACTTGAACGACATTTCCGATTTCGGTTTCAGACGCGCGCGTTTTGAATACTATCTGGTGCGCATAATGTCGGCTACAGTTTTTTTTTTGCTAACCGCGCACTGTCTTCGTGCTAAACCATTTTATTATTAACTCAATTTGATTGCGAAAGATATTTACAAGCCTCCATCGAATATGGATGGATGGATGGATGGAGTAACTTTATAGAAAGGTCCTGCGAGCTACGGGGCGCAAGGTCCCATAGAGCGGGCTACTCCCACGTTGGGACCGGGAGTTGTAACTCCCTGGCCGCATCGTGGGCTCGCTGGACGGCCCAGAGCTGCTCCGCCACGTCCGTGCTGCGTAATGCGTCTTGTAGCCTGGCGGAGTCTTGATCCTTGTTTGCGTGGGTCCGACCACACGGCCAGAGCAAGTGACGTACGTCTAGTGTGCTATGGCAATTTTCGCAATGTGATGTTTTGTATAGGTCAAGCATGTAGTGATGTAGTCTGTTCTGCGTGGGGTACGTGTTTGTTTGAAGCATTCTGAACGTCAGGGCTTGAGGCCTGGTGAGCTTATTGTGAGGTGTGCTGTATATTCTGCGGTCTAGATAAAAGTGCTTTATGATCTCGTTATATGTGGAGGGAGAGTCCCGATTCTCGCTGGGATGGTCACGACCAGAATAGGTGGCGTCGCGGAAGGTTAGGTCTCGCGCGCTCCTGTGAGCCATCTCATTGAGAGGGGCGTCCTCGATCTCTCCGAGGTGTGCCGGGAACCAGCAGATGGTGTGATGCTGCAGCGGTACGGATCGATTGATTATTTGTAGTGCTTGTCTTGCAACTGTTCCTTTCTGAAAGGCTTTGACGGCTGAGCGTGAGTCGCTGTAGACGTGGGTGGTGGTCGGGTCTGTGAGCGCGAGTGCGATGGCAACCTGTTCTGCTATCTCGGACTTGTGGGTCTTGACTGTGAGAGCGTTTCTCACTTGACCCTGCTTGTTGATCGTGGTGGCAACGAAGGCCTTCTTGGTTGGGTACTGTGCCGCGTCAACGAAACAGGCTAAGATCTTCTTATCACGTATTTCGCGCAGGATGAATGATCCGCGTGCCAGCCTTCTGGGTTGATGGTGCGTGGGGTTCATGTTCCGCGGCAGTGGGCGAACCGTGTAGGAGTTGCGTGTGTCCGTCGGAACGCTTTGATATAGAGTCTCGATTACTGTGGTGTCATGGCCTAGTTTGGCTAGGATTTCTCTACCCTGTTTGGTTCCAGAGAGTCTTGTCCATTGAGCCCGTTCTTGAGCTTCGGCGATTTCTTCAAGTGTGTTGTGTACCCCCAGTTGCAGCAGGAGCTCTGTCTCGGTGTTCTTGGGGATTCCCAGCGCTTGTTTGACTAGCTTCCTCAGTTGCACGTTGAGTTTGTCCTTCTCCGCTACCTTCCATCTGTGCATGGCCGCCTCGTAGGTGAAGTGGCATAGCGCAAAGGCGTGTGTTAGCTTGAGGAGATTTTCTTCCTTAAGGCCGTGTTGTCTGTTGGCTACGCGTCGTATGAGATTCAAGGCATTATTCGACTTTGTCACGATCTTCTCCACTGTAGCGGCGTTAGAGCCGTTGCTCTCAATGAACATCCCAAGGACTCTGATTTTGCTGACGTGTGGAACAGTTCCTCCGTCTTTTGTTCTTAGAGTAACGACGTGTGTGTCTCTGATTTCGTTCTTTGGTTTGGGACCGCTCCTCGATGGTTTGTAGACGAGGAGCTCTGACTTCGCAGGTGAACATCGCAGGCCAGTGGGAGCGAGGTATTCCTCGATCACGTCGATCGCTTCCTGCAGAGCGCTTTCAATTGATCCCAGGCTACCTCCGGGGAGCCAGAGCGTTACGTCATCGGCGTATATCGTGTATTTGACGTTCTCGATTTGATCCAATTTCTTGCCTAGGCCGGCTAGCGCAAGGTTAAAAAGCGTCGGAGAGATGACAGAACCTTGCGGGGTGCCCCTGCCTCCGAGTTTGTATTTCTGGGACTTGATTTCCCCTAGACGGAGGGTGGCCGTTCTGTCACTCAGGAATGATTTTGTATAAGCGTAGAGTCTCGTGCCGAGGTCGAGGTTGGAGATCGTGTCCAGTATGTAGTCATGTGATAAATTATCGAATGCCTTTTCGAGGTCTAGCCCTAGGATTACTCTCGTGTCTCTCGTGTCTGCGTCAATGATCTGATGCTTGAGGAGCTTCATGGCGTCTTGGGTGGATAGCCCGGGTCTAAAGCCGATCATTGCTGCGGGGTAGACATCTTTATCTTCGAGATGCTTCGAGAGCCTGTTTAGGACCGCGTGCTCGGCTACCTTGCCGACGCAAGACGTCAGCGAGATAGGTCTGAGGTTATTGATGTTGGGCGCCTTGCCAGGCTTTGGGATGAGCACGATAAGGGCTGTTTTCCAGTCTTCTGGTAGTGCTCCATTCCTCCAGATCTTGTTGATTTCCTCTGTGAGGGTTTCGATTGAGGTGTCGTCGAGGTTTCTAAGTGCCTTGTTAGTTACGCCATCCGGCCCCGGCGCTGACTTGCTGTTTAGGTTCTGAAGCGCCGTGCGTATCTCTTCGGTTGAGAAGTCCCGATCAAGCTCTGGGTTGGCTTTGCCGCGATATGCATCGGCGGTCGTGCCTCTAACATTTTTGGCCAGCGGGAGGTACCTGTCGACGAGACGGTCAATGAGCTCATTTTCCGTAGTAATTTTTAGTTCCTCGTGCATGATCTTGTTCAGCGTACGACCCTGGTCCGCTTTGGTTTTGGTTCTATCTAAAAGATGTTTGAGCAGGTGCCACGTCGTCCCGCTGTTGATGCGGCCGTCCGCGGCGTCGCACACCTTGTTCCATTGCTGGTTAGATAGTTGCGTGCAATATTCTGCAATCAGCCGGTTGAGGGAAGAAATTCTTTTCCTGAGCCGTCGATTGTGTCTTTGTTCTTTCCATCTCCTGGTGAGCGATTGTTTGGCTTCGAGCATGTGGGCCAGTCGGCTGTCCATGCTATGAACGGGAAGATCTGTCTCTATTTCTTTCGTGGCCGCCTTAATGTCGGCCTTTAGTTGCGACGTCCATTGTTCCATTGATTCTTTGCCTCTTCGGCGTTCGTGTCTGAACTCGCGGAACTTGTCCCAGTCGACGTACGTCATTTTCCTGGGTCCTCTGGATGGGGTGTCAATTGTTGTCTCAACAATGTGATGATCGCTGCCGAGATCCTCGAAGAGGTTGTTCCACTGATAGTTTGGAACGTTGCGGACGAAAGTGAGATCTGGCGTTGTGTCGCGGTTGACCGAGTTACCCGTTCTTGTGGGGTGCTCGGCGTTCGTGATGAGCGTCAGGTCAAGTTCATCGGCGTCGTTTAGCAAGTCCTTGCCTTTGGCTCTGCTGGCGACGTATCCCCAGGCCGTGTTAGGGGCGTTGAAGTCCCCGGCCACGATCACGGGGTTGTCGCCGGCACGGTTGCGGGCGAGCTGGAGTATTTGCTTAAATTTTTGTGCTCTGTGCTTGGGGCTGCTGTAAACGTTTAGTATGAATATGCTCTTGGCGTTCTTGGCTCTAGGGAAGACTTCCGTGAGAATGAATTCACAATTGCTGCGGTCGTGATTAACGTTGTGTGTCGTGTGGGCTAGCTTGTTGCTGACCAACGTGGCGATACCTCTACATTTGTGTTGCGGTGTCGTTGCGGTCACGTCATAGCCGGGTAGCGAAGGTGTAGCGGTATTTGTCTCTTGTAGGAGAATGACTTGGGGTTTGTCTTTTTTGGCTCGAATGTATTGTTGCAGGGAGGCCTTTTTACGGACGTACCCCCTACAATTCCATTGCCAAAGGCGAAACGTTTCAATTTGCACAGCCATCTTTGTTGTTGGCGTTGGGTGGCCTTTGTGAGGCCACGTTGTTGCTATGTCTACCGAGCGACAACGCCCGAGGTAGCTTGGTGATAGCAGGCTGTGACGTCGAATATGTGCCACGTGCAATTTCATAAGGACGCAAGACGCCTTGTGAAACGAGGAAATGTTTATTCTATATCAATGCTTGTTGAGGGCTTTTTCTGGATTCATCCAGCGTTGTGGCACCAAGTAAGCAGCAGTCGTTCCCGTAGGAAGTTCCACCAGGCGACATCAGCTGAAAAAATTCAATTGCAAGCAAGTGTCATTTTGGTATTAACATATAAGAATGCGTGTAGAGGCGAAGCATGCGAAATTAGCGAATGGGGGGCTTCACAAACAAAAGCAATTCCCTTCTACATAGACGGCATAGAAGATACCCAAATTATCCCAAACAATACCGTAGACACCACGAAAACATTCTATTTCCAAGCATTGCCCTCTTCAGGGGCCTCATTTCGTGCACAATAATAGCTCAAATACACGGGCTACTGCGCCTTTCTAGAACTTGGCTACAACCGACGCGATAGTACGCTACGAGTACACAGAGGTGGCCACAACACAGGCTCTAAACCAGACCATGCTGGACGCTGGCAGAATTCCTTTTAATCGCACTCAAGACAAATGCGTGGGCGCCATTTAGAAGACAGAATTTTCGAGTTACTAGTTCCTGGCGTTTGAGCTCCTTGGCGCTATCTTTTGCGCGTTCTGCCGGGACAAGCAACACAATCCCGTGTTATCACTATTGACAGTTGCTCGTCGCGTTTTCGACAATCGTGAGTACCGAAAGCAGGCTTAAATTGTTGTGGGGAAAAACGAATGTTCACAACCTTGTCGCAGAAAGATTCAGGGCCGGTATTTTGTAGCGATGCCTTTTCCGATTTTATTTTTTTTCACACTTTTCGCGCTTGGCCAGTGGCCAGAGCGACGGTCTGCCCACATTATCAACTGGATCAGGCGGCCGTGTGTGGTGGATGATAAGAATAGCATAGAATAAGGCATAAGGCATCGCTACAAATTAGCGGCCCTGTACGCGTCAAACTAACTTTGTCATCACGGCCGAGCTGCTTTTCGCTGCCTCACGACAGGCGCGGCGAGCGTGCCTCATATGTAGCAAAAAAAGTATTGACAATAATTTTCAACAATGTTGGGCTTCAGAGAAAGCGTCATGAACTTGTCTTGTCAGTCCATTAAAGCGCGAAACCCAACTGCGCAATACGGCCGAGCTGCTTTTCGATAACCGCGTCACAGTGCCAGGCACGCCCACTGCGCATTAAAATTGCCCCAAAAAGTAACGAAATTAGTCACAATAATGTTGGCGGTGAGGGGAAACGCCAAAACTTTTCGCAGTAATATTCAGTACATGCAAAACTGCATCACAGCACCTTGTGTGACTAGCGAGTCCAAAAACTACAGAAATTAGTTAGAATAGTATTGGGGCTCATAGAAACCGTCGGAAACATCTCCCAAGATGATTCATTATTTCAAATTACCTGCACCACGTATGGCCGCGCTGTTTTTCGTTAACTGCCTCACAAGTCTAGCGTGGGTGCGGTGCCGTAAGCCTAATTGCTTAAAATGCTTCGCAGACTGTCGAAAAAGATTGCTCAGCTTGCCGTAGTCGAATAGTGCAGCGGTGTCATGCCGAAGTTGAGAAGGAGCGCAAGTATTTGCAGGGAGCTCCGTAAACCAGGCTAAATTCAAACATAGAAAAACAAGCCGAACAGGCCAACGCTGCAGATGCCCGGCCGGCCTCTCTCGCTTCGGCGGTGTCTGACAAATGACGCATGCACCTGGCTTGTCATTCGCCAATTCGCCTGTCGCTAGGTGACGGAAGTGAGCCGCGAAGTATTATTTATACAGAGATATATTTACTTTTGCCGGGAAAGAATAAAAAAATGAAACAATTCCTGTAACGTCATTTTATATACTATATTTTTCGATGCTCGCGGCAGCAAGTGGTCGGCGTTGTTACTATACCGTGACGTACTTCCTGTTGCCAATTTTGGCCGATTAACCCCTCTTGTCATATTTCTTTCTTATAGCACTGTGTCAAAGGGGAAATGAACGTGAAAATACGCTGGGAGAGAAACAAATCCACGAGCCACGAACTCCCAAGCGGTAATGGAGCCAGCTTTCAATCGCTCAACTCTACATGCCATCGTTCATGATACCTAGAGTTGCTCTGGCAGCACTTGTGAGCTTTCCACAAATACTACGTGTTTGTCTAATCGTCCTGAGCAGCTAGGATATTTCCGAAAACTACTTCGCAACGTCCAAAGGTCTGTTATCTAAACTTGCGCACGCAAGACATTTATAGAGCAACGCTGAAGATTTTTTCCCCCTGTCAACGTATTGCCATCTTTAGGTTCCCGCGATCCGCCTGTCAAGCGCTTCTATACACCTTTCCACTGAAGCCCGCTTGGGCTCCGCCATACTGCGCCGCTAGCGACGTCTGACGGCGACGCCATCTTGGGCTGTTGGCTCTCCAGGCTTTCGGTCTAGCCGCGCGCACTCAACGTAACGTGTGTCTAATACCTCTCGTTTTCGTTCTATAAAAGCCTTGCGGAAACGTTGGCTTGATTATTTTGTACATCTCCTGGGCCTAGATCACTGACACAAAGGCTAGCATCGCCAGTGTTTCGCGTGTTCTGGTGTGGGTGCACGTACCGTGCGCGCTCAACGTGCGTGCTCACGCTCCGGATGGCGCCGTCATCTGCACAGTCGGCCACGCCTTGCGCTGGTGCGTCTAAGGAACCCGTTGACTTGGGAGGTAAGACCACTCACTATGTTCCCGATTTATTTCACCGCTTTGATGTTCACGACAGCGTCGTATTGACAATTCTCCAAGCGAGCACTATGAAATGGCATGCTCGCACTAGGTCTCCTTGCAAATTCAACATTGCGCCAGGGCAGATAGCCAAATGCCGCTACTTCAACGCTGTATAACCGGCCGGTGGTGCAGAAGTTTTCTGCTGGCTCTGGTAAATCTTGAACTGCAATAGCACCTTAATTCCAAGGCGAGCGCTCGCTGTTTTTTACGAGATCAGTTCTTCCGTTACGACGTCGTGCTTCGCATGTTTTCGGAGGCATTCAAAATCGGTGGTTTATTGAAGCTACTGAACGAAAGCTCGCTTTTGACTCGCAGTGATCTGCTCCAGCATGAGACCGAGCTCTGCCGTCAGATTTTTCTCTCTTGCCGGCGTCGAATTGCTGCCGTATGGTGCAACGATCCGGATCGCGTTGGTTGAGCTCACAGCTTAATTAGGGGGGGTATGCGACAGCCTACAATCGTGATCGAGAGGCTCAAACGCGATAGATGGATCGTGAATGTGTGGATCTGGATAGAATAAAATCGCCGTTCAAAGCGCCCGTGCGACAGCATTAGAGTTGCAAGCGGTAAGTCGTGATTTATGACATAGTTGTAGCCTGTCGTTGCTGTTATTGCCTTCATCATTTTTCACCATTTGTCATGTGCAATTAATGAATGCAAATCGTTATCCATCTAAGAACACCAGCAAACCTATCTTAAGCTTCATTTTGTTGTTCTTGCCTTATTTCTAGATGGCCGCAGTTATGACCATCCTGACCTGGTGAAGAGATGGCTAGACGACATGCGAGAGTGGCCTGCTGCGAGAGCCCCGGATATAATTTTTTATCTATTGAATTCCAAGGCATGCGACCTGCAGGCTGTAAGGAGTTACAGATCACTGGAGTCGTACAACTATTTCCAGAGTGGATGGGTTGGAAAACTGTTCGTCCACTGCATTGACCTGGATCTCAGCTATGTGAAAGGGGAAGTGTCTCCATCGCAAGCTCTCAGTGGCACTCCCCGTACTGCATGGGTTTGTGCAAAAAAAAGTGGGGAGGTAATTACAGCTGGCTGCACATGTATGGCTGGCCGAGGTAAAGTCTCCAGCCACGTTGGAGCCATTTTATGGAAAATTGATAGGCAGTTTGTCAAGGGTTGACAACCAAGACGTGCACTGACCAAACAGTAGCCTGGAACTCGGGCACAAAGCGAAATGTTCAGCCTGCTGTGCTTGAAGATATAGACTTTCATCTGGAGCAAGGCACTGTAGATCCTCAGCCTGCGGGGTGTTCAAGGCCAACGTTCGTGCCACCAACAGATGAAGACATACGAAAGCTGCATGAAGAGTCGCCATTTCCTGACCTTTTCACCATTCCTGGTACGTATTTCAGATGCCACACTACTGTCATATGATGCACTACTAGTGGGAATTTAATGAGTACATGAATGGCAGCGCTTTGGTTTTATATAGGATAGGCATGGACAAAAAATTGTGCCTTCAGCCAAATTATGCAATCAGCAGTGATATGAAAGTATTAATCTGTTTATAAATTATTAGGAGCTTGCTGTGCACTTATACTCGTACTTACCATAAAAGTATTGACATGTTGTAATTGCAGGTGTTTATTGTAAACGCGACTATGATGAGAGAATGTGGATAGCTGAAATGTTTTTTGTTCCGCAAGCAGCGATAAAAACCCAGTGTCTGGATGAAGCACTGCAATGTGTCTGCAATTTACCGCCTTCATCATAAGATAGCTTGTACTAAGCGGGGATTACATGTTTGATGCAGAGGAGGAAACTTGCTATCTCAGTGCTCCAGAAGTTTTGTTAAAGCAAAAGAGGTATGGAATATGTGTTGTGTGCTGTGCCATACAACGTTTCTGTTTTGCTGAGAACACTATTTTGGATAGACGAGTTTAATGGCCCTTGTGTGATGACTGGAATATTCTTGGCAGCAGTAGCGGCGTGTCGACAAGCGCTAAACCTCTGTTCTGCAAATTGCAGGCATCTACGGAGCATCGTTGAATCACTACGGAACACCAGAACAAGCCGCCGATTTCCAATGACGGCATCATCGGACTGGGAAAAGCCTGCTATCTGCTGCACTATCGTCATGTTCAACCGGGACACGTGTTAAGCCAGCACCGACAGAAGCCACGCCCAGCATTGGACGCTACCAAGTATAAGAAGAGCACCGGAGGCGATGTCCTACCATTCTTGGCAGCAGTAGCGGCGTGTCGACAAGCGCTAAACCCCTGTTCTGCAAATTGCAGGTTAGTTGGAATCCAGTTAGTTTTCTGTAGGTTGTACTTAGTTGCCTCTTGTTCTTGTCGCCACTGCTGCTGCCATTGTAGTATTCCTGCTCTTCTTTTTACGTGGGTTTGTTTTCCTTGCAAACATGCCACTTTCAGACGACAATGCATGTCCTGGTTGTAAGGAAAGTTGTGAAAAAGGGATGGTGTGCGGAGAATGTTCCTTCATGTACCATTTCGGTAACTGCTCAGGGTTAGCTGAATCAACTTACAAATCAAAAAGCGAGCATGGCGGAAGGGTTGGCTTTGCGAAACATGTAAGATAGCCAAGCCGAGAGGTAGCCAAAGCAACAAAACAAAAAAAGAACAAGATGCAGACATAGCGAGTGTGCTTCACGGTATTAATGCAAAACTAGAAAGCCTCATGACATTAAAGGACACAGTAGAAAAAATTTAGCACGCAGTGGAAGTGATGTCAGACAAATATGACGAAGTTCTGGTACACATGCGCAATCATGACAAAGAAATATCGCAGCTAAAGAAACGAGTCGAAACAATTGAATCTCAAGACCGCGGAACTGAAAAACGACAGATAACTCAAGATCTAAACAACCTTGAATGGGAAAGCAGAAAACTAAATCTCGAGTTCCATGGCATACCCGTCAGTGAAAATGAAGACTTATTATCAAAAATCAACGAAGTGGCAGCCGAGCTTCACATTCCAGAAATAACTAAATACGACATTGTCGCTTTGCACAGACTTCCAGCACCTAAAGATAAGATACCAGGTATCATAGCACATTTTACAAGACAGGATTTGAAGGCTCAGTTTTTACGAAAAAAACAGAACTCAACCAGTCAAAAATGAGCTGCTACATTCAGAAAAATCTGACGAAACACAGCAGGGTATTGCTTGAGGTAACCAGGCAATCGGCTAAAGTGCACGATTTCAAATACGCCTGGCATCGTAACGACAAAGTTTTCGTCCGCCAGAAAGATGGAACAACAGTACATCATGTAAAATGCAAGGAGGACTTAGCCAAGATTAAATAGACTTAAGTTTCTTTTTTTTCTTTTCCCTATTATGGCTTCATACAAAGATTACATTACACCATCCGAATTTAAAGATGTTTGTGGTCTGGACTATGACAGTTCACTTAAGCTATTTCACCTCAATGCCCAGTCAGCTAAGAAAAAATCCGCTCAGTTCGAAATTTTGTTCAGCAAGCTTGATTTTGCTTTTGACATCATTATGCTTACGGAGACCTGGTACACAGAAGAAGCTAATGCATTGTGCTTACCCTCCTATAACACCTATTTGGTAAACCGAACTGCCTCTCGTGGAGGAGGTGCGGCAATGATGGTGAAGAACCATCTTGTCTGTGACCAAGTGCCGAATTTTTCTTGCGTTCATGAAGACTATGAAATTTTATGTTTGACTGTTGACAAAAAACTATTAAGCGTAATATACCGGCCTCCGAGCGGAAATGTGCAAAACTTCTTAGTATTTCTAGATTCTTTGTTTACTTTTGCAAATGAAAATAAGCTATCTGTAATGATCGGTGGAGATTTTACCATTAATATGCTTGGAGATCTGCCCGCAAAACGGGAATTTGAGTAATTAATTAAAGCCTATGGATGTATGAATGTAATTAATAAGCCTACCAGAATTACTCCCACATCTTCTTCGTTGCTTGATATGTTTATAACCAACTTGCATGCATCTGATATGAAGGCTGGAATTATGTACACACATATAAGTGATCACTTCGCTATATATATGTGTTTAGATAAGCATATGCGTAAAACGAAACCCACACAGCAATACTTTCAAGACTTTTCGTCAACGAATATGGAAATTTTCAAATTACAAATTTCTCGTGTAGATTGGCGTATTGTGCTGAACGAGACAGATGCTGAAAGTGCATTTAATATCTTTCTGAGTCTGTTTTTAGATGTATACAATAAATGTTTTCCTAAAAAAGTCTTTTCGAAGCCAAAGAAGATACGTAAGCAATGGATTACGAAAGAACTTCTCAGAAAGATTGACATTAGAGATAAATTGTATGCAAAATTCATGGCTACACGCGACCCAGATATACTAAAGACGTTTAAAGTATTCCGCAATAAATTAACGAAGGAGATTAGGAGTGCCAGGAATGACTACATTTGCAATTTCTTTCAGAGTTCTGCAGGAAAGACAAACGAAATATGGGAAAAACTAAATACAGTTCTAAATCACCACAAAAACTTCAGCTTTGTTACAAAGATTGAAAGTAACAATGAAGAGATCACAGGCGCTCGTTTAGCGGAAGAATTTAACAAATACTTTGTTGATATTAAAGTAGAACGTCCGACTGAAGGAGCACTCGATTATATTAGAACTAAAAACCAGAAATCCCTTTTTTTTAGTCCTGTAATAGAGCCTGATGTTATTTCGGCGTTCCGAGGACTAAATAACAGTAAAAGCAGTGACGCAGACGGTATAAAAGTTGCACCTGTCAAACATGTAATAGAAGTAATTTCACCGTGCCTAACGCACATGTTTAATCTGTGTTTTTTACAGGGAGTGTTTCCAAAACGATTGCAGGTTGCTAGGGTGACAGTGCTCTATAAAAAAGGCGATAAGACTGACATCGGAAACTACAGACTCCCTATTTTTTCTAAAGGGTTGGAAAAAGTAATTCACGCCAAAATAATGAATTTCTGCGATAAATATGGTATACTTTCCCAGTCACAATTTGGCTTCCGTAAACACAGGTCGACGGAACAGGCTTTGCTGGAGCAGAAAGAATTTATTTTAAACGCCTTCGAAAAAAAAAGAAGTAGCCTTGGGTGTTTTTGTAGACTTCACAAAAGCGTGCGATTTTCTTACACATTCAATCTTACTCAAAAAGTTAGATACATATGGAATCCGTGGTAATGCACTAGCACTTTTAGCATCTTATTTAGAAAATCGACAACAGTATGTCTACCTCAATGGTTTCTCTTCCGATAAAAAAACAATAACATCAGGAGTACCTCAGGGAAGTATCCTTGGACCACTTCTATTTAATATCTATTTGAATGACATTATATGTATTAATCCGAACGTTAAACATATCATTTATGCTGATGACACGACTATGCTTTTCTCAGCTGCATGTCCGAATGACTTAATTTCTGAAGCAAATAGCTCCCTATCGCGTTTGACTAAGTGGTCAAGTGCTAATGCATTGAAAATAAACACGGCCAAGACGAAAGCCATACTTTTCCGTCCAACGAATAAGAGCGTTTTTAGAAATACAGATCTTTTGTTGGGCGATTCAAAAATAGAAATACTCCCCGCATTCAAAACTCTTGGCGTTGTGTTCAACGAGAACTTAACCTGGGAAGACCACGTGGAACATGTTGTTTCTAAGATTTCAAGTGTCGTAGGAGCTACGTACATTAATAAAGAAATACTGCCTGTGCAGGTCAAGGTTATTCTTTACAATACATTATTTCACTCTCATATTATTTATGCACATTTAGTTTGGGGAACTACGGCTGTTACAAATTTACGTAAAATTCTTACAATGCAAAAACGAATGTTGCGACATGTTCTCGGTGTTCCTCGAGATCATCCGTCTCAGCCTTTGTTTGAAAAGCTGGAAATTATGAAAATAACTCAAATGTACCCATACCGTCTGTGTTTAACATATAAAAAGGATGTGAAAGAAAACATAAAGTTTCTCTCAGCTTTAGCTTCTCTGTCTAAGAAAGCTCCTTTATACGATACACGTAGTAGGGAACTTTGGAACGTAGACACGCGTAGAACAACCTATGGACAGCAAATGATGAAAAGAAAGCTGCCAGAATTATTAAATTTTTGTCACAGACACGCTATACAAATAGAACACACATCAAAACAGCAATTAAAATTGTTCTTTTCTGCGTCAGTTGTATTTCCCTGAACATTGTTCTCGTATGTATAATTGGTATGCATATCAAATTTCTTTTTGTCTTCTGACGTGCTTCCTGAACTCTTTCTTTTTTCATTGTGAAATGTAGTGACGAATGTTCATGATATACCATTATGCAGATGTTAATAAGCCGTTGTTGTGTGTATGCTGTTTACATATGTCTTCCAACAGTGTCCTGTAAACATAATGTCATTACTACAGTTACATGTTCACATGTTTGGGAATGTGCATATTTATATGCCACAAAGATGCTTGTAGTTCTACGTATTATTTTTGTACAATCAAAAAATGTTCTTTGCTGTCGATAGCTGAACTGTGCCTTTATGGAATGTTTTTTTTTCTTTGGGGGGGGGGGCGGGAACTAGTCAAGCTGTCTGTTACAGCTTTTTTTCCCTTACCTCCCCCATCACGTTGATGGAAATAAATAAAGGTTATTATTATTATTATTATATAATTTGAAATGGTCATCTTGTAATTGAGTGCCCTGCATGGACAAGTGCAGCTACAATTTCTGTCTTTCAAGGGCAGCAATAACTTGGAAATGAAGCATAGAGCTGTTCAAACAACCACTACCTTATAGTAGCGTACCTCATTGGAAAATCAAATTTGTACATGTGGAAGCTGTGGCTCTGCAAAAAACTTTCAACGCTGTTGTGCGATATCCTTGATAAAATCAAATAACCTAAAAATTTGTCATGCCTTTGTATTGCTACTTGTTAATCTGCACAGCATGGCACATTTGCCTAACTCACTAGTTAGTGTAGTGGTATTGACGGGATGATGTTGGTTGGTTACGTAGTACCATTATCTTTCACTGTTTTCATGCAGGTACACTCCTATACGAAACACTGAATGCGCCTCCACGGCAACAGCATCTTGCAGCGGATATTCTTGTGGACAACACGCATGGGGACCACACAGGGGACAATGCTCCAAATGGCTGTGCATTGTGCTGTGCGTTTTATGATAAGTATGTAGCCTTATCTACAGCAGCTGCTACTACTCTCAGCTTGAAGACTGCCAACCAGTCTTCTGAGCTGTGGATGGTTTCTCGCAGACTGCGCCTGACTGCGTCAAATGTGGCCAAAGTGCCAAAAAAGGAAACAACCGCAGGAAAAAAAGCTGCAACAAGAATGCTTTGCCCACTGTTCTCTGGCAATGCAGCCACAAAACATGGAAAACAAATGGAGGCAGTTGCCCGCGCTCAACTCTAAAAAAATAACAGGTTTTTTAGTTAGAGAAGTCGGTACGTCAGTACACCAAAATCTTCCGTGGCTTTCGGCTAGCCCTGATGGCATGATTGACAATCCAAATGCCACTGTTGAAATAAAATGCCCATATGTGCATGACATCACACAGCTAATTGGGCAAGGAAAGTATGATGTCAGGCTGAGCCAGGGCGGGACATTGTTCCTAGCTGAAAATGGGCCAAATGGCTATTACAGTCAGGTGCAACTTCAGGTGCTGTGCACTGAGAAGCCACTTTGCTTCTTTTATGTATGGAGCGCTCAAAGTGATGTGCTCATTAATGTCCCAATATGCGGCCGAACGAAGAAAACTCAAATCTACAGTTGACAGCTTGGACTCCCGCCCCTTTTCAGAAGAAAAGCTTTTGGGCGCGTGGAGGAGTGTTGACTGTGCCCAACGTGCCATAAAAGCACTTTTGAACTTTTTAAGTGAGACTGGTTTAGACGATCGCCTCTAGAAGCTGTGAGACGTGTAGTCAGTGCGAAATGTGTTTGCGCAAAAACTTTTTCTGGCAAGCTTACTTTTTGTATGGACAAGATTAGTCTTAGTGTATTGCGTCTCCAGTGCGCATCCGCATATTGGACAACGTGTATATAGTATCTCATTGTACCATATCATAATCATCCGCCACCTACCTTTCCCTGTATTTCCCACTTCCCCATTCCCCAGTGAGGAGTAGCAGGCTAGAGACACGCTCTCCAGGCCGACCTCTCCTCCTTTCTCTCCATTAGAATTTACTCCTCCTCCTCCTTTTGACCCTGCCTACATAGCCAAAAATATCCCACGGCTAAAGAAATTTTACTTTGCGGAATTGCTTCCACGCATGGTAGACATGCAAAATGATGGAAGTCTAGATATACCTAACGAGTACTCAACAATTTGTCAAATTTAAAACCATGCCAAATAAATATGAGTGTAAGTACTTTTTAGTACAGCACTGGAGTACTTGAAAAAGAGCATGGGGCATAGGAAATGTTGCAAATGATACAACCATGGAGATTTGCGATCCACTTCCACTGTGCTCTGCTATCTCATTCAACACTTTAGCTGCACCACAGAGTACAAGAATAGGATGCAAAGGTATAACATAAAACCACTACAAGCAAGTCTGTTTATTCTCCTAAGCAATTGGCTTCCTGATCAATTCGGACTTCATGTTGCAGAGTCCTGCACATACAAATACCATGTTGCTAATGCTTTTCTTTGACCGTATGGGAAGTGCTTGCTTAAAGATCCTGTAAGTCTTAATCCTGTTTATTGCACGCTCGACATGAATTCGAACAGATGCAATGCGTCTTGTGCTCGTCACCTCTTCGTCATTCAGTTGTGGTTTTCCTGAAATTGTAATGCAGAAGTTAGCACTTATGCAACATGCCCAAGGATCAGTGTTCTCAATTTTTTTATAATCAGTGTATGATAGTTTTATACATGCGCTCATTTTTATGCAAGAGTGATCTTGCAGAAAGGGACCCACAGACTCAGAAGCATGAGGAAGACCTACTATTATTTCCTTCTCTCCGCATAGTGTCTCTAAAGTATTTGATGTAGTTCTGCGGAAACCCACAAGGTGGAGAGAAGTAATGAATAAAGGGAAAAGCAGGTATCCCCCTGTTCGTAGCAATTGCTACAAAGGAAACCTATACGGGTTCCTCGAAAGAAAAGCCTCATAGTTGAAGAAAAATTCGTCCTGGTCCGGGACGAATTTTTCTTCACCTATGAGGCTTTTCTTTCGAGGAACCTGTATGGGTTTCCTTTATAGCAATTGCTATGAACGAGTGGATGTCTGATTTTCCCTTTATTCGTTGTCTCTAAACTAATAAGTAAACAGTCTATCTTTCCTTCAAGGTAGCACATGTAGCCTAGCTTCGAAGTCGACTTTCACTGCTCCTTTCTACAAAACCCTGAGCTCATCTGTAAAATGCTGTCAGGCAAGAGGCTAGAACTTCTTAGTCTCAGCAATGTGGATGCCACGCTGTCGCTGTTTTCACATACATGCCATGCAGCATCAATTCACTGAGAAAACTAAACACGTTCTGCTTGCTGTGCTTATGAAGTGATGTTTCATCATTACTCTTCAAATAAACAAGTGGTTCTAGTCTGCATCCAGGTCAACAGCTTAAATGAAACTATGCCATGATGAAACACAAAAAAGGCATTTTAGGTGTCAAAGCTAAAATATGCAGAAAAATCGAACGAGGCACTTATACGTCTTCTAAATGTTCGAATAAAATGGTACCACACCCTTGATCTGTATATTAGCTAAGTAGGCAGGGTAGAGACGGCGGGGATAAAATATGAATTTTTCCTGAACATCCAGGCTCTAGTGATTACTTAAGCGCATGGAATCCATTACACTATATTCAAGGCTTTGTCCTATTTTCTTAAAATTTAGTGGCATGTGTACTGGTACCAAAATACCACATGCTGTTATTGTGGTGTTACATATTGTGCCAATACAGAAAGCTAAAAATAAATTTCTTGACATATTTTTACTAAAACCTTAAACAGCACAATATAGCATTTAAGAGGTACAAAACAAGCGACACGCATTATAATACATAGGTAAGCTTCGGTTTCCTTGTGCACTAAGGCTGCAGCTGCTTCGTGCAATTCTAGTAAACACATGCATATGTATAGTACTAAAGCTGTAACCATTCACGTCAAGAATTCTGAAAAAATGGCAGGTCAGCTTATAATTATAAGGTACAGTACTTGCAGCCTCATACGATAAAGGACCCTGAAGCAAAGAAAACTTGCCCCTAGCTTTCTGCGCCATCTTTGTTAGGCCCCACCTTAAACCGCAATGCTTTGCACATTTACTAACACACCTTCATTCCACCCAGCAAAGCACTAGAGCTCTAATTAACAGCACAACAACAATGATAAATAAGAGCCCCATACCTTTCGTAAATGCCGGTGTGTTCACTCGAACGCCTTGTAGTTGCATTTCATCTGTGAGGGCAAAACCCCTGTCTACCATCACAACATCGCCATGTACCAGGTAGTCGCTGATGCCACTGCTGTTGGTAATGAATTTGTCCGAGGCACGCCCTCCATAAGCTTTGGACACAAACATTATAAACCCATTTGGGGCAATTGCTACAAGAAACTTCACGGTGTTGTGTGCTTTGTAGCTGCTGAATGTTTGTGCCCTGGCCATTAGCTTTTTGGGGCGCTGCAAAAACACCTCTGTGCAATCAAGAATGCATGTGGTGTCGTCATGCTTATTATCAATGAAGGAATCTGGCATGCTGTTTTGAATGTGGGATTTTGGCAGCCAGATTACAACCTTCTTCATGTTCTTGCAGAGCAGGCTGAGTATGTATGTCACGTGGTTGCTAACACTTGACACAGAGATTTGAAAAATCCGTGCGAGGTGTCCATACAATAGCCCAAGGTGAAGCCTCATGAGACACAGTCATAACTGGTCAGTACGTGTTAGAACACTTGGCTTCTTTGCCAGGATTGAAACTGCTCTTATGAGCCTCTCAAACACGGTCTGCGATATACCAGTGTAAAATAAGATGTCGTCACTTGATAGCGATTCAGCAAATGATTTTCCATTGAACCCAATGAGGAGGTGCTGGACATATGTATGGTCTTCATAAGAATTTTCCTCCCACTGTGTCCATAGGTCGCACATTTGCACCTGTGGGCAAAAGTACATAAGCATTCAGAACCCCGCAGGCTTATTATGTTGAGTACATGGTTAGTATGAACCACATAAGTAAGTACTGGCAGATGGATATCAATCTAAAAAAGTCCGTTCTATTATCTATAACCAGAAAAAAAGCACATCAGCCTTCCAGTACACCCTGAACAACATTCCTCTTGCATCTGTTCATGAGCTTAAGTACCTTGGCGTGACACTAACATCTGACTTCAGGTGGGATTCTCACATTAACAATATCACATCAACCGCAATAAGACTGCTATACTTCATTAAGAGACGCCTTAAACTAGCACCATCTGAAACAGTTACTCGCATATAAAACACTTATAAGACCGGTTCTAGAGTACGCCAACACCGTTTGGTTCCCGTTTACTAACAAGATGATTAAAAAACTTGAAGGGGTACAGCGAAAAGAGCTGAGATACATATATAATGGACATTCCATCACAGACTCACCAACAGCATTGCTGAAATGGGGAGAACTTCTAACCATGGATAACAGAGCCAAGCTGGCTAGACTAAAAATCATGTATCAGTTAATACACAATGAACTCAAACTGCCTATTATGAAATACATATTAACGTCCTCAAATAGAATAACTCGTCATAAACTCACACACACATTAGGCGAATTTTCATTCCGCACTGCTATTTTCAAATACTCATTTTTTCCAAGGGCGACACGCGAATGGAATAATCCTAACACTGACAGCTCATCCTTAGATACGTTTGGTACCCTGATTACGGATCAACTATACGTATTGCAGCAATAATTCTTTTTATTATTTACGTAGTTCCTTGTTGCCTTGTTATTTTAACGGTGTTTGTGCTTGAATATAATTACGGCAATGATGCAATATATTTCTTGTTGGCATTATTGTAACCTTGATTGTTGCGTGACTTTTACTACCTCAATACTGACCCTGTAACTGGTTTCTGCAACTATAATTATTGTTGTCATATCCTCTTCGTTCTTGTTATTCTCTTGTATAATCATGTAATCAAATTGTTAAATGCCTAAATTCTTTATTGTATAAGATTTAGTATGTAACACCTTATACCATGTTCCTGTGTATCACGTACAGCCCTTCCTGTTACAATCCGTGGTGGGAATCACAGCATCAATAAATAAATGAAATAAGTAAGCATAAACTCCAATACATAAAGATATTTGTCACGATAGAATAGGTTTTGCTACGATTCAGATTTTACTCTCTGGATATAACACTATTATGCATCTGCAGATTATAGACACCTCACATTTGTACGCAAGCATGTTTGTTTTGCACCTGGCGTAGAAGGCAAGGTGCAAAAGCTTGTTCCTGGCACAGCAAAATCTGCATGTGCTGTTTGCTTATGCCTAGAAGTGCAGCTTGGCCCGCGTTTAGAAGAAGCAATACATTTTTGTGCCAGCATCGAATTTACCGCCGTAGAAAGCTTGGCAGTGTGTGCCTGCAGCTTATGAAACAGGCTTCTCTAGATCCGTACTTTGTGCCTATACAGTGCTTATGCGCTGCTTGAGCCTACCAGAGCTGAAGCACTCTCAAAACTGCTGGCCGTGCACTTGTGTGTTCCCTTAGAACAATGGACACAGCTACAAGGTTAACTATTCTTAAAGGAAACACAGAGTGCAAGCTTAAGCTCGGTGGACACTCACATGCTGGCACCACAATCACAACTCGCACAAAGACTGAGAAATGCAGATAGCACATCCTGTGCACTCCCTCCCACGTGGGCACATTGCTGTTAGCATCACCGAACCAAACAACACTCTGAAATGTGGATTGTGTGAAGCAACAGCTTCAGAGTCTGTGTAAATTGTTTTGTTTCGCAACCACTCACGCACACAAATCAACAGCAACGACTACTTTAAAACATCCATGGTATGCAAAAAAAAGCACCGAACTGATCAGCCTATTGTGGCCCTTGCTCACATTTTGAAAGAATATATGCCTGCGCTTGCAATTTAGTTTTGCCATTCCTACAATGTAAACATACATCTTGCCACAAGTAATCACAATCGTGCATTTTCAGAATGCTTTCTGACCACACTTTCTTACATGCCTGACCTCCTGACGCTGCTATGTGTAGTGTACTGACCGTTCTACGAAGGCAGATGTGTTAATTTTGCTGAAGGCTATAAAAATTGCATATGGCAGGTGATTGCGGTCGGCACTGGTCTTTGGGACCAGCATCGACTGGAATGATCTGCCTACATTGCAGCCCCTGCATTTTTCAAATGTGCAATTGTAGAAATTTTGTAATAACGTGCACCTGCTTCGTTACTTTTCTGTGAATTTCTAGAACTAATCCTATATTTCTTACTATTGGAATGTATTCTCGCACCTCCCATCTGCAATGTACAATTATGTATCTTCAGAGTATCAAAAATAAATAAATACTGTTTATCTGCTTTTTTTACTTTTCTACTGTTTTACAAACTCCCACTACTTCCTGTAGCTCTTCGTAGCCTTGAGGGTACTTGAATAAATAATTACATAGACATACCATTGCTGCAGCATTTCGACTTGCATTCCATTCCTGCTGTTCACCACCTGTGTGCTGCAAGTCTTGCTGCTCACCGCCAGTGTCCTGCTCCCCAGAATTACTGCCTGTGTCTTGCTGCTCCCTGCTGGCGTCCTGCTCCCCAGAAGGAGCAGCGTGAACTGCCTCATGATTCTGTAGTAAAACAAAAAGAGTGCTTTTAATTGCAGTGCTTCCACTTGAACGTGGTGCTGCAGTAGCAAATATAGCACATTTAGTGCTAAATACGCACACCTGTGCCCACCTTTATGGGATAAAGCTGTACGATGGCCTTGGCAGCAGCGATTGCAGCATTTTCATCTTGTTCCTGAAACAAGTATATTTAGACGTGACATACACACTTTGTGTGTGTGTGTGTGTGTTTGTGTGTGTGTGTGCGTGCGTGCATGCGTGCAATAAAAGTAAGACACGCAAACATCCAAAGGACAGGGAAGGTCCCTGATAATGCTAAATAATATATCGAAGCGCTGAACAGCAGTGGTGAGGGCAGTGATTTGTGAGTGAAACCTCGTCGCCAGCGAAGCCTGCTGTCTCGTACGCACCTAAGTGCAGTGTAGGCCCGCAGCACCTGCGCGATAACTACAACTGCGCAATTATCTTATCAGCCATCGGCACGGTTGGGTGAGCGGCAGCTTTTTAGTCACCGCCTCCGTGTCGCAGCTAGCTCTTTGGATAGGAAATACAGTTGTAAACGCGCGAACGCAGTGCAACGCAGCGAAGAGATCGTTCTCTTAAAACGCTAACCCATACGTTGGTTTATTTGCAGAAGCTCTGCGCTAGTCACTAGCACGAAAGTAGCTTTCCCTCTTAAGAGCGATGTGTTCTCTTGAACTTCGAGGATGCATACCTTAAAAGAAGCGGCAGCACAGAGCAGACGCAGACCTTCGCGGGAGCCGTCATCCTGTAAGCGCGCGATAAGAAAACGTTACCTCGCGCAATTACGGTGTTTCGGGCATTGCACAGCTCTCGTGGAACAGAAAAAAAAAAAGAATGGAACCGTTTCCCCGGAAGCGTTTTCCAGAAAATCGGTATCCCCCGTGTCGAGATGGAGGCTGCATGCCAGTGAGGTCGGTGGTAGGTTCTCGGCAGTCCTCTGAAAAAGCGCCACCAATTACTGACGTTTCGGTCGACAAGAAGTCTCGTTATGCCTTTTTCTTTGGCTGTTCACTGTCGTACATCACTAGACGTCGTCGTCCTTTAAGCACCTGTAACGAAATTTTTGTATCAGGAGACGTTTTGGCACCCATATCAACTGGCTTTACCTTTCTCTCGTATCCGAGGCGAAGCATAGGCACGGGGTTTTGAGCGCTGCGCTTACCGTCAACAAAATGCATAGAACACACGCGTGACGATGACGAAGGGACGAAATCTTTTCTATTCACTGCTGCGATCCACTGTCTCTTTAAATTCGCATCAGCTGGAAACCTATGTAACAAATAAATGTTGCAGCAGCACTCCTCCTGCACCACGTCGTGCGTGCCGCACAGCTGTTTTCTTGCAGCATTCCTCTTCTTTTGATTGTTGCTACAACCGTAAACAGCACAGTGATGCCCTGTTGAAAAACTGTTCTTAAACGACATTCCAAAATTCACTAATAAGCCCAATACAGCGCCCGTATCACACACGCTATACAGCACCTAACCAAGTAATTCGCCCGTGCAACAGCCCAGAGGCCTACTACTCTCTTTGGCAGGAGACAAGTGCCGGCCCCCGAGTCGCTGGTTTGAGGTTATCGTTGGAAATGTCTATACCCTCGGACAAATTTCCGCGGCTGTGAAGGAAAAAATTGGCAGTGACTCGGCTATGCCAGGGTATACGTAGCGAAAGCTAAGGAATAGCATGCTTAGGTTTGGTTAACCCTGGGTGCGATTATGTAGGAATTCTATCACTTTCTTTATGTCCGTTGTCGCCATCACCGCACATCCATTGGTCGAAAATGACCGGGCCGCGCCCATTTTGTCTGTCATTCACATGACTTCAGGAACCCGCGAAAACCAGAAACCTCATAGTGGCGTTGACACATTTATTAGGTGGAGCATAAGGCATGGATTTTTTGGCACGGCCAGAGGCAGGGTCGTTTCCGAAGGAATAAAAATTGGCTGCCGCGCTCATCGCTATGACCGTGGCTCTCCGCCGTCGCCGATGTGAACACGGAGAGCCAGGCGACGTGTTTGACAAGCCGGATGATTGTTTTCGACGGCAATTTCGTCTCTCGATGGGAACGGTGTGGTTGTTGTGCGAGCAACTGGCGGGGGAACTAAAAGCGAAGAGCGACGGGACTGTCGGTGGAGCGGAAAGTGTTCTGTGCGCTGCGCTTCTTTGCCACCAGGAGCTCCCAAGAGTCTGTTGGGAGTGAGGAGACGATTCGTGCGTCGCAGTCGACGGTCAGTGAGTGCGTGCGACGGGTGGCAGAGGCTGTTGTGAAGGCAGCGGCGCGGAACAAGTGGGTCAATTTTCCGAAGAAGACCGAGAAAAAGGCAACCGTGAAGGAGAGTTTTCTTCTGCGCGGTGCTATCCCCGGCGTCATCGGTTGCATCAACGGCAGCCTCATGGCCATTGTCACGCCCAAGGGTGAACGCAAACCTGAATTTGCGTGCGGCACAGAATACTACGCCCTGTACTCCATGTTCGTAGGTAAACCTCCCGTTTTCTGGTGCCGATCCTTTTTGTTCCTCTTGTCAACGGGCACTTTTTCTGTCTAAATTTAATATATGCGACGCGGACACGAAGATCCTGGCCGTGGACCCTCTGCGACCTGGATCGGACCACGACGCGTTTGTTTGGCGGGTGACATGGCTGCGGTGGCAGTTCCAAGCGGGGCGGATCGTGAATCCCGAGGAATATACCTCCTCAGTGACACAAAACATTTCTTTTTTTGGGCGCAGTCACGCTTCAGTAGCGCAGAACGCCGTGTCATATCCAACCCAAACTTATACCGAAATTACAAACACATGATTAAGGCGCGAGTAAAATAAAATGACGATATTGGCTGCCACCATTGGCAAAGTTCGAAGTGTTCGAAGCCCGATTATTGAATTATTTGAGTCTAAAGCTGCGCATGCTTTAGGATTGCTAACGAGGCTCAGCAGCCGGTGCTATGGACTACGCACAGACACTACAATGATATATAATATGTTTATGCCCATATATGATATAATTTCAGTGCGTCGTGTTTTCAGGAAGCCCTACGTATAAAATTAGACCCTTGGTCCTTTTAGAATCTGAAGCCCGGCGTGTGTGCCTGGGACTCCCAAAGTTTGTAGCCATCAACGTTCTATAGAAGATGGCGTTCTTGCCAACAATCCTTTGCAGATACCTCATCCCAGCCATAAAAGCATTTTCAAAACTTTGCGAGGTTATAGCAAGACGATCGCAATCTATTTTCTAATTGATTCGCAAAACTTCTTTGTGGCACAGTGGTCGAGGTAACGCATTTATCGAATTTCTCACTCAAGTGACGGCCTCATATGAGTTACGCACGGGACCCGGTAGCAGGATCCACTTCAACTTCAAAGCCTGAGTCCTCCTGTACCATCAATATTCTGGCTTCCCTAGGTGGTGCAATCTTCTTTATGATATTCTTTTACACTTCGCTATCACTGTACATTATAACAAGCGAAGTGTATTCCTGTACTTCGCCTTTCGAGAAAAACTGCAGCATCTCTCCCTTTTTCTTTTTTGTTTTCTCGTGAGTCCGAGTATGAGCGTTAGCGCATGACTGTTGTTTATGCTGATTACGAAGAAGTTCGGCTTCGCCTCATTTTGGTTACTGAGGTAACAGTAACCGAAATGAGTTACAGGGTGCCCCAACTATGATGCAGAAAGACTAAAAAAAACAGCAATTGTGTTACTCGAAGAACACCTAGTCCTTATTGTTTCCGTTAAAGAGGAATAGCCGCCAGCAATACTTTCGGTTCTGATATTCAATTAGGTATGGTAAGTCGTGGTATGAGAATCTTTATTCAGGTCCTTCAGGTCGCGCTAGATTCCTAAATCAAAGCGTTTAATTAGGTAGTGTTGATTATCATCTAACTCGTAATAAGTACTTTCGTAATTATGAAAGTGTCAATGAGGCATTTGTAGGCACTCCAAAATTACATGTAACCGTGGTATTTTCAGTGATGTACTAGTTGCACACAATTTTTTTGCAACTGGTAAAGAAACCTTACGAAGCTTGAAAAATACCACGTGAGTGCACTTCAACCCACATCATAAAACTGCATTCTCAAATACGCTGATTAAAACAGCTACTTTGTTTGTCGTAAACGGGAAGAGACAGCGCATCACCTTGATAATTGTATGGATGTATCACCAACAGCAGGTTTCGCAGCTTCGCAGCTATTCCTCCGTCTCGTTTCTACTTCTCACTAAGTGTTCGTCCATCAAGTGCGACTGATCACATTGATAAGACAAGTCCCTTGATAACGCAACCGAAGCACTCCTCTGACCACGCACGAAATGTGAGAAACATGTAATAGGCATAAAATGTTTAAAAATCCCGGCTTTGCGCGCACCGCATCGACAGAGCGCGCGCAGCTAAATTTCTCGTAAGAAACTTGCTGCGAACCGAAGCCTAAAAAAAGTGCCAGTTTCATTTTCATAAGAGCGGATACGTACTTTCAAAAACAAGTTCGTGGAAAGAAATCAAAGCGAAGTAGATGAAGTAGTTTTAGGCAGCAGCATGAGCGAAGTCACGTTCTTGTTGCCTATCGCTTCAAGCAAGAGCGGCAAGAACACTGCACGCAGAATAGTACGAGTCATCTGCATATGCTTGCATGCAAAGTGCGCACTTATTGGTCGATTTGAAGCTGCCCTGCCCCTCCCCTCTCTTCCGAGTTGCCACACCGCTTTTCTCATTATTAACGCGCGAAATGAAGCCTCAATTGTCCGTTGGCGTTGCGCCCAGTAGCGAACTGGGCAGTTGCTGCTGGTGCACCAACACCGCCACCCCCCCTCTCTCTCCCATCTCGCCATGACCTTTTGAGCGACGGAAGACGGCGCACTTGCTCTCCGCTTTCCTCCTTCGTGCACGCTAGATTCGATTTCTCTCGCGTGCTTTCACTCGCACGTACAGCATACGACGCACGGCGAAGGTGTTATCGCCCCTGGGCTTATACGGAACATCACGGCGTCGCGGACAGAGATGGCGCAAGTGCGCCTGCAGTGTCCATATGTGTTCTATCGCAATAGAAGTGTTTTTCCGGGTGTGAAAGTAGCACGCGAATATGGCAAAATTGTCGCGCGTCTGGCCGCTTGAGGGAGTTTGTATGTATTCGCAGGATTCTTTTCTTTTACACGCTCGGAAAAGCAATTTTATGCAACATGGATTCAGCAACAGCAAACTGTATTGGGAATTTCTGATGTTCCTCAGCAATTTTCTCATTGACACTTTTCATATGTAATAATTATGAATTTGATTAATAAAAGGAATAATAATCTAATTAGGGGAATGCAGAAAAAAGATAATCTGAGTATCTCCATGAGACGGCTAACAACACTACCTTGGTTCTGTCTGGCTACGTAGCGTTTGCATGTTTATAAACTTTCCCTCAATTTAAATCAAACGTCTTGTATTAGTACTTACAAGACCTCAAAGTAGAGGGCAGTTCAATTTCACAGCAAGACTCTTCTGCACGACCAAGAATCTCTGGGGTATATTGGTGGCCTAATCTTCCTTCGTGGAATTGTTTTACAC
Organism: Dermacentor albipictus; assembly: GCF_038994185.2. Taxonomy (NCBI): domain Eukaryota; kingdom Metazoa; phylum Arthropoda; class Arachnida; order Ixodida; family Ixodidae; genus Dermacentor; species Dermacentor albipictus. The sequence continues at coordinate 92,957,744 of NC_091826.1, read as the reverse complement.
TTGGCTAAAGCTGCTTCGCCTTTCCGGCTGAACTGCAGCCTCTCTATTTCTTTCCTATTTTTTTTTACTGTGAGTCGGTGTATAAGCGCTGCTGGGAATGACTGCTATGGATTCGGATTTCCAGTAATTACGGCTTGACCTCATTTCGGTTACTGAGCTGGTTATATACTTACGACCTTTACATGCAAGTGATGATGTTTCCGTCGATAACAAATATAATTTATTAAAACAACTTTCTTTTTTCGTGAGTCGTTAGCTTAGCTCACAAGAAAAGGAAGCAATAATAACGCACACATCATTCACGTGAATTTCACACGACGTTGAGGAAATACTATGCCGAAAGGGCCAGTGAAGTCTTCAGGAGTTTTTGAAGTTCACAAATGCGCTCAAAGGAATTTGAAGTGAGATCAACATACACCAAGATATTTCTTATCTAGGCACAGGCTATCCATACACTTATAAATAATCATGAGTTGGCTACCTCCTTTTCTTGACAAGATACAATAAAATTTGCGCTGTGCATATATCTAAATACATTATCTACAGTGGAAATTAGAAAAAAAGAAGTGTGTCCGAGGAATACGAGAATGCCCAATACTAAATTAGGGCGAAGCTCTCTGCGTGTTTGTGTTTCGCGATTTATTCAGGCAAATAACTTGAAGCAGAAATTACTGCACCGACTGGCAGCGGGCCAGTGCCATCAGTGCCTTCACAGGGGGAGGGGCGCTATGGGAACTCTGGCATGATGAGCGTGATCCGAGTTGGCTGCGGTAGAACAGAACGACCGTGCGAGCTGTGGACACGAGCGCGTCTAGTGAGCGCGTTTGGCATTTAGTCGGGTGTGCTGCCGCTGCGCCTGCTTCCCGCTATCATGAACCGCGGCGAGGGAAACGCGCTCAAACGTCAATCCCCCCCCCGTCCCCCCCACCGCCTGTGTGGCTGCCCTGTCACCTTTTAAGAGGAAGCTGTCGCTCGGGTGCTCCTATCTAGATACATTTGAAAGGAGAATTCGTTTTTCTCGGCAACCAGTGCACCAAATTTGGCGAGGTTTGATGCATTCGAAATAAAGCGTCATTATCTAGTGACGATTGGTTTCGTATATTCGATTCGTATGTTCGAAAATGGGCGAAAATTGAAAATTCCCACAACAGGAAAGTTAGAAGTTTACAACTGTGTAACTCAGCAAAGAAACATGACGTGACAATTCTGTCAATCGCATCTGATAGTACATCTAACGCGGACAAAATCGATATGTTGGACGTAAATCTAAATATATATTGTAATATGGCAATACCGCTTTTGCAGAACCCTTGTGCACAACGTAAAAAATATTAGGAAGGTTTAAATTGATATATCTAATTTGTCCGCTTTGAATGGTCTAATCGATGCCGTTTACAGAACCATGATATCTGTTCTTGATTCAGAGCTAATAATATATAAACTTCGTGCATCTATTTTTTTTCAAACTTCTGAATTTTTGAAAAACCTTTTCAAAAAATTTAGTCTCTAAATCAACATTGCGCTTCCAAACTAACTAGAATGTAGCTTTCTCTCTCAAATACAACAAATCTCATTAATATCGGTGGCGGGAGGTGGTTAGCTTACAAAAGAGTTTTTGCATTTTACATGTATTTGAATAGGCCGCGTCAGAGTTGGGCTCGAGCTAAAGCTTCCTCTTAAGCGGTACCACATCCTGCCTGATGCTATGTTCGTTTGTACGAGAGACGTTTGAGTGCCCTGCATTCACGACGCGCAAGCAGGCATGTCACGTGGTATCTTTCTTTTAGTGTATTTCACGGGCATCTGCAGTAAGCAGACAGTCACTAATACCCAATGGATAGTTGGAAAGTGTTTAATGAGAAGTTTTGGAAAGCGCTCTACAACATTCTAATTGGAATCTTTTTCCTAACTTCGTTGCTTCCAAAGTTGGTAAATCAATCTTGGCGGATTATACAATTCAGCAGTGTACAAAAAATATTGTCACTTATTACATGCAATAGACAGCAGCATGCATTGGGACGCGTCGTGTTACAGAGAGCATCGGCTTATTTTTCAACTGTGGCTAAAATTGGCTAGGACACCCGGTGCGCGCATCCTTTCTTGCTCTCCTCATTATCGTCCATCACAATTTCTTGTTCCCTTTATATTGCGCTCTCTTCAGCATAGGATGCCACAGCATCCTAGATCATGCCAACTTTTCTGCCTTCCCTTGAATAAATTGCCCCACTCTCCCAGCAATATACTTCAGCAGAAAGACCATTTGGCTATCCTTGATCTTTGAAACTGACCATCTGATTTTTTTGCGATGTGTCTTTGGTTTAAAGCAAAGCAATTATTCTACCGCCGTGCCTCAGAATAATGCCTCCCGAAAAATGCAAGAAGAATCACCGCTAAGTGAAATATGCGTGTTGTGGAAGCACGGCGAGTCCAACCGAGAGATAACATTACATGTCGCAGCATACCACGTTTCAAGAGTGGTCTAAACATGTACGAGGTAACAAAATTGTGTCATCGGGGATTGAAACCTTAAAATTAACGTTGAAGACAGTCATTGCGGTATTTGAGGATGGTCTGCTAGGATACGCCGTAGATACAAAGAAGTTGAATAGAACGTGAATAGCAGATATCAGATTAACAGGATTAACATAAAAAACACACGGTGAACAAGCCTGAGAGGCGAATACTGCACACACGAAAAAGTTTGGAAGATTGTCGTGCAGACTGGATAGCATACTCATCACGACACATTGCTTTGGAGCCAACTCACATCCGCTTAACGCAACGTGGCATCGTTCATAGTCCCAGCAGTTGCTCTGGCTGCATTTGTGACTTTCCGTCAAATATTTCATCTGCGTCTGATCATCTCGGGCAATAGGGCAGCTTTTCCAAACGATGTGGGAAGACAGAAGAGTCTGTTATCTGTATGTGCAGAAAGCGCGTCTATAGGGCAACTCCGGCTATTATTTGACAATGTCGAGGTAATGACATGTTTTAGGTGCCTGAGACCGCTCCTGTCATGCGTTTTGTAGAATTGTTCCGCAAATTCGAAACTGATTTCCAATGAGCAAATAAGCGCAAATTCTAAACCGAAACATGACAGAGCCAGCGAGCCAACATCTTCGTGTGAGGTTAAGAGGGGTACACCAGCGGGACAAGCGCACAAGGCGCGCCGATCACGTCAGCGTGGAGAACGAAAGCAGTCAAAAGCAGACGCTCAGGAGATTTGAGAGAGCGCCTGGCCATTGGCCCATTGTCTTAGGGGGACAATGCGGCACAAGTTCTGCGGAGCTGTCAAACAGTTACAGCTATGATTCCGACGAATTCAGTAGCCATGAGTCGTCGTTCGCAATTGGCCGGACACCACGACAAGCAACACCCATGGCAAGACCTCCCGTTTCAACATACTAGTACAGCCCTAACCATTGATCTAATACGTGCTGTTTGCTATCTTCGGTGTTAGAACCCTTCTCAGGGAACCTTTCGCGTACTCCCTATCAGATGTTGTGGAACGCGGCTATCCGCATTTGTATGTCAATTTATGGAGCGCACTATTTCGCCGGAAGAACTTCTCTGAGTGTGCAAAGCGCTTACCGGTGCATTTTGTTACGGAGACATCGTACATCGACCGGTCGTCGTTCTGTTGATATATTACGCAGGCAGCACGGCACTGACATCAAGTAATGTTAGAACATAGTAAAGCACGCTAATTCTGCACGCGTAACCTATGTCGCATCAGTCTGAGTCACGCTGGTATGAGTGTCCGGACACCTTCCCCAATAGCGACCGGGAGACCGTAGGACATGTTCTTATTCTGGCTACGTATACCATTACTTGTACTCTTTTGATACACACAATGTATGTTCTACATAAGTTATAGATCGATTGCTGCATTGCGCGAGTGATCGTTCATTTAGAGTGGTAATATTTTTCACGCGGAAATGCGGATGCATATACTTACACCATTGGTAGCTGAACCAGGAGGTTGTTCATGCTGTTGTATTGAAGGGGTCTCCGCTTTTTACAAATTTGCGATACGAGGCGAACAGTGCACCTTGGAAGCTAAATAATGAGTCAGCCAAAAATATTTAAAGATTCACCCATCGGCAAAAATATAAATTAGGCAAGTACCGGTGAGCGCCACTGGCAGCTTCGAGACCGGGAACCTACCGATGTTGATAGTGCGCCGTGTCTTCGCTTCTCTCTTTTTGTGTATGCACTGTGTGAAAAGAAATTTGTTTATTTCAGATCCGTATAGTCAGGGCGGAACGACAAAATTGGTTTTCTTCACTCGAATGGCTTAAGTAGCTCCAGGTCAGCCGCTCACAGCCGCCAGTACTATACACGCGCCAAATCGACGACTGTGATTGGCCTAACATGGACCTAACATGATCGACGTTGGCTCAGACTTTGTGCAGGCTGGCGATGTCTTAAATTTGCGCAGCCAATAATTCAACACCACCTACCTCCCATCAGTTGCCCTTCCAAAAAGAGCGTAATTTCTCGCGACAGCAACTTCGCACGCCAGACCTTATTTCATGTTCGCCGGCTCGACCACGCTGTTGTCGGCTATAAATTCCCAGAATGCTCTGTGCATGGCGCCATTTGCATCGTAACAGAAAGTGACCAGCATCCGAGGAATAACATAAGCAGGTGATCCGAAGCAAATGGGTAAATTACTGTGCAATAAATCTGTGCGGCTCTGAAACCTGCTTGTTTCTTTTTTTAGGACCTGACGGGTCTGTGGAGAGGAAAGTACCCAGGGAATGCAACACCCATGGACACCAAAAATGCCGGAGTTGCCCTTTCATAAAGAAGGCGCAACATTGAAGATGGTATTTTAGAATAGCTTGGATGTGAGGTTTGTGACTGGTAGCGGTACGTGGGTAGTTTATTGAAATATATAAATCGTTTGATCGCGGATGAGCAGATAGCGAAAGAGGCAAGGATGACAACGAATAGCAAAGCTATCCAGGACCCAATCCTGGTGTCATATACGATGGAAAGTTCAACTGGTGTTCTCGTATCATGCTAATTGAGCCTAGGGCTGAGCATGCTTTAGGATCGCTTCCGAGGCTCAGCAACCAATGCTATGGGCAAAACCGACACACTCTTACGATATATAACATGTTTATGCACGCTATATTAGAATTTCAGTGTGTTGTGCTTTCAAGAAGCCCTGCCTTGAAAATTAATCCCCTGCTCCTCTCATTACTTGCAGCTCTGTGCCTGTGACCGGGAACCCGAAGGTTTATAGCGATGAACGTTTCATACCTGGAAGTGTTCCCTTTGAGTAACATAGTAAACGCCAAGAGCGGACACTCGAACCATTTCGCGGCCGAGCTATGGAGCTTCGCCGATTCCACCGGGTTGTAGAGCGCACGAAGAAAGTGCGGCTGTGGCTTCGGCTACGGCTAGCGGCTTGACAGGCGGCACGACCACTGGACACGACCCAACACATGCGAAGTCTAGTTAGACAGCGCTGCCGGACTCTTTCTGTGAAAATGCACCTCAGCATCGCGTTTGGGTTCTTCTGCCAGCCTCTGCTTCGTCGCCGTTTTATGCTAAGGCAACAGCAACTTCTTTTGCTCGTCGTTAACGAGTTATTCTATTCGCATTTCGTTATATAACAGTTAGCCGCATGAAGGAGTGACGGTGGCCTTGCAGCCACGAGAAGCTGCTGCCCATTTGCTACGCTGACTTTCATTTCGCATTCTCTTTTTTTTTGTGGGCAGCAATGAGAGGTGATTTTAGCAATAACAGCCACGCGGCAGCGTCCGAGCAGCGAGTCAAGTTTGATGCAATGACGAAGTTAGAGAATGGAATAAAATGGTTCGTTAAGAAATGCAGCCTATGAACACATGCCGTTCGGGGTAGACAGCTTTATGTTACGGGGAGCGAATGTTAAAAAAGTTTGGTGCTCTACTTTTGCAGAAGAAATCTAGCTATTTCTAAAGCCGTAAACGTGCAATATATGGATGCGCTGTCTCTGAACTTCTGTAGCAGGCTATATGCGCTCGAACCTTCTTAGCTTTTCTGTATTGGGCTCAAGATACGTGTTTTCATGTTTTGATTGTGTATGGAGTCGTTCACGTAGAAAGTTCCTTGTTTCTTAGCTTTTCTGCATTGGGCTCAAGATACGTGTTTTCAAGTTTTGATTGTGTATGGAGTCGTTAACGCAGAAAGTTCCTTGTTTCTTAGCATATTTAACAGCGCCTGTTTAACCAAAAAAAAATACGCATTACATGAAGGAACGCAGCATCACCCTTATAAAGCTTTGAAGACTCCAGTATTGCTGATACGAAGGAACGTAGCGTGTACACTCAGAAGCTTTCAAGCCTCCGTTATTGCTTACCTTTTGTCTGTCATTCTACGTGTTGCAGGAATCTCCACCATTTCCTCAAAATACACTGTACAGCCAAAGGACATCATGCATACTCAAGGGCAAAATTCCAAGTATCAGAAGACGGTTGCAAGGCTTCGAAGACTGCAGGTGAAGACTCCCAGCACAAAGTGCCTAATTGAAGCTGTGTAATGACGGACATATTGTCTTACACATCAAGATGAGGATGTTCGTGCATGCTCAATTATTTTTGCAACCATTCTATTTCGGCACGCAATCATTCACATAATTTTGATACCATAATTAACCCTGTTTCGCCGAAGTACTAGAAAAAAACGTAATATTTTATTTACTTCTAAAACAATCCCATTTTGAGCAAATTTATTGCTGGCGTGTATGTGCTGTTTTTTTTCTCATTGTCTGGATTGTTGCAACATGTCTTCTATGTGTTTTGCTTGGTCAAAGTTATCGCCATCACGCCATTAATTTCCGACTATTCTCCGTTATACCGGTGTCACGCGACCACCTTCGATCGCGATCAAGTCCGACCCGGATAGAAATTCTCGACTGCTATGGCTCTATCGCGCAGCTTGCCCAAAACAACTAATCGCAACCGAGAAATTCACATCGGATTGGGCTTGATCGCTTTTGAAAGTGACCGTGTGACACCGGCATTACTTGCATTTCGCCGTTTCTTCCCGTTTTCGTGTGTCTGCGTCTAACAATCTTGCTGTAAGAAATTGTTTTCTGCTCTTTTCATGTTCTTGAGTGCACCAAGCTCAGTTGTAACTAAGGAACATGGCACATTTATTTACGATACACCTTTTGGCGTGAGTTAGTAGACGTACAATATCATACGCGATAAAGTAATACTTCCTCAACAGTTGGCATGATCGTTGGGCTATGTTACAGCCTCAAACAGCAAATGTGAATTTAAGTGAAACTAACGTGAAGTGAAACACCTTTGCGCGCTCGTCGTCACAACATACAAACGCGGTACAAGCGCCTGCATGAAATCACTCGATCTAAACAACAATATAATAAGAAACGAAACTGAAATTAGGGCCTCCGAGATTCGGCGGCGGGCGCGACCATCATGGAGGATGATGCGTTTCGCCGTTTCCGCTAGGTGCGCTGAAAGCCAAAGTCGGCCGCAGGTGCCTATGGGAATGTCCACTCTTTACGTTTACTATGTTACTCTATGGTGTGCCTATCAAAAGTATTTTGCAGATTCCGCCTCCTAACTTTTCATACAAGTTTAAAACCCGATGACATTACTCAAAAAATATAGCAATGTGTTCTATTAGCTATCCCAATCCATCCTTTGTCGCACATGAGCTGAGACTCCACATTATTCGAATAGCGTTGTTGCTGAGATAAATACAAGACTTAAATGCCTGTATCTGAGATATACCTCCAGTGAATGCAATTAATTAGAATTAAAATTATTATTATTATTATTATTATTATTATTATTATTATTATTATTATTATTATTATTTAGTGTTTTATGGCGCAAGGGCTACAATGGCCAAAGAGCGCCAGCAACAATGTTTAGTTGTGCGGCAGAATGTTATAAATATGACAGTGGGCATAATGGCTCCCAATGCCGGTGGCGTACTACGGTGGCTGTAAAGGCCTAGGAATTAAAAACATAACGCTTGCATTTCTTGATAGAATTTAGGATGATTACGTATGATTTCGGGTAGCGTAGTGAAGGTGAGTTTAAAAGCGGTAAGGTATATTCCTCAAAAAGTTCACATCAGTAAGGTAACTTAACAGCCGGTCGAGGGGGGACATCGGCTCAGCCGATAGGAAAAATGCAGGGTGCATAGATAAATTATACAATTAATAATATATATTATATAATATATAAAATTATACACGTGGATATTTTTTGGCAAATTCAAAAATCAAATTAAAGACAGTTGGTTTGCAGATTATCTTGCCCACGTGCAAATCAGTAACGTAGTAGCTACAAAGGTCATAATAATTGAGTAGAAATCCAGCGTAGGTACTTTGTCCCCTTCACATGGGTATTGATTTTTTTTAATTCGTATTTTGACTTCGATTCCTAAAGCGGAGCTACAACAATGATTCTTGCGCTGCGCACGCTGCTTTTAAGTGCAGCCAAAACTGTTATTATCACAGATTCTCTTTCAGTGTGTTTTCTTCTTCTCTCATCAAATTTTTCAGTATTAGAAGTGTTCCTGTCATTAGTCCCGTTGCACTTCGTAATTGTTAACTTACTACACGTTCTTGGTCACAGTTTATATGATTTCATAGTGAATGCCTAGTTGTTAGCGCAATGATTCTTTTATACCGCTGTAATTCCTACTCCTTAGGTGAATTTATACATGATCGGAATGGAGAAACTGCTATGACCACGATCCAACAAAAACGAGCAAATGATAATGGTTGCGTGACAGTGAGCGTATTTCGAGGGTGCAATGCAATTTCGAGGGTGCAACTACTCGGGCACACTTGCGATTGAATGTCGACAGCTCGATTATGACGAAATGAGAAAGAAGAAATGCAGTCGATTAAAAGGCGAAGGTGTTATGACGACGACAAAGGGACGACAAAAATGGCGTAGGACGAGTTTGAAACGACGGCAACGTGACGATACCTAGAAGATGATGACGTAAAATGGCGTGACGATGACATAGCAGAAGCAATGCAGTCACGTGTACGGCGTGACGATGATGTACCAATCGCAGCGGCATGTCAAGCTACCCGGTGGCACATACCCTGCTGGAAAAATTAATCGAAACGGTTGTCTGCACAATAACCGAGCGAGACGGACCACTGTGGATGGCACCAAGGCGTAACACTTGTCAGCGAGCGGAGAATGACTAACGCATGATTAAGATCATTATGCTCCCCATATATATATATATATATATATATATATATATATATATATATATATATATATATATATATATATAGATATATATATAGATATATATATATATATAGTGTTAAAACGAAGGAAATCTAGCATGCGTGGAATGGTAAACATGCTGAGTTCCGAAACGCAACTGCTACGAAGTCGTCAAGCAGATTTTCCCCATCAGTTTGTAGTTTCTTTTCGGTAAGAAATGCTACACGTCCTTTATTTCAAGAGAACTAACAGATCCATTCATGTCAGTTTTTTTCTTTAAAGAAGATTTTGATTTCCTCTAAATGTTCTCTAAAAGGTGTCGTCAGCGTGTAAAATTTCGAGTTTTTCTTTCAATAAGAGTGCAATCATATCTTACAGGTACCATTTTCGGATAATATAACATGCAGATTCTGGATTATGGTTCAGATGCTAGAGATGGCTTAGGAAACATAATCAACATAGAAAATGAACAATCTTTTCTTCTTTTCTTGTGAATGCAACAGATAGCGCTGCTTCGAACTAGCTGCCCAAAACATCTGCCCACAAAAGCAAGCAACTCTGAAAGCACAGCAATAACGGCGAGCGCAGATTGCGATCGTCGATGATTGACCGTCGGCAATCGTGCGATAACGAACACTCTCATAGATCCCAGTGGTCGGATTGACTGGAGTTCACTCACCCGCCGGCATTAATACCTGAACAACAATACCGGTTTGGGGCGCACGCATTTTGAACGGTAGCTGGCACCCGTCACGTCAGCTGCACTGATCGGCGCGACATTTAATATTATGCTGCAACTAATCAACCATGCGCGGTCTTGGTGCGGGATCGTATTATTATTTAGTAAAACTTACTGGGACCGAACTTTACAAGTCCCAATGGAATTTCTGCCACATGCAATTACATAAGGTTGACGCACGAAGCTTTGTGAAATGAGGGAATGTTTACATTGCTCCATGTAAATGCTTGTTGCAGGCTTTTTGTGCATTCATCCAACGTTGTGCCACCAGGTAAGGAACTCCAGTTCACGTGAAAACCTCCAGCGCTAGATATCAGCTAAAAAAAAATGAATTTCAAACCTCTGTCCTTTTAGTATTTTGACCTTTTTGGAACACTGCAGGTAGAGGCGAAACGTTTGAAAGTGGTGACGGGGAGGCACTACAAACAAAAGCAATTCGCTTTCACATACATGGCATATGTGGTGAATAGGAAGACGAAGAAGGCGCTCGTGTGTCGGCTGTGCGCGTGATCAGCGCTCGACTACTGCCAGTGCTAATAGACTGTGCCTAGTGCCTCATATTAAATCATCTTCTTACATTTGGTGGAAGGTGCTGCACTCCCCGACCTCACCCTGGAACTTCGCAGCTGAACTTTAACATCTGCTCCACCCGCTACTATGAACAACGCTCCCAGCAATCCGCTTGGCGCATCTGCCGCTCCTGTCTTGTGCGGCGCCGTGCAACGGCAGCTCCCGGACCCCCCTGTTTTTAGCGGATCAGGTGAGACTGACGTAGAAGATTGGCTCTCTACCTACGAGCGCGTCAGTGAACACAACAAGTGGGATGACCCGACGAAGCTCCGTAGCGTCATCTTCTATCTTGCTGACGTTGCGAACCTCTGGTTCCACAATCACGAACGGGAACTGCACACCTGGTCCGCTTTCAAAACTGCATTCGCGGAAGTCTTCGGTCGACCAGCCTTGCGAAAACTCCGTGCTGAACAACGCCTCCGCCAGCGCGCTCAACAGCCCGGCGAGACTTATACTAGGTACATCGAGGATGTCGTTGATATTTGCGCCCGCGTCGATTCCACCACGACTGGAGAGGACAAGGTGAAGCACATCCTCAAGGGATCGAGGACGACGCATTTCAAATGCTCCTGGCGCGGAACCCTACTTCTGTCGCAGCTGTCGTCACTCTTTGCCAGAGCTTCGATGAGCTGCGTCGACAAAGGGTCCTTGCGCGCAGCGCTCTCGCACCTGGCGACTCTCTCTCTGGCCTCACGCTTCGCTCAAACACCACGCCAGCAGCATCGCTCTCTGTTTAGATTAAGGATTTCATTCGTGAGGAGGTGGCACGCCAATTGTCTATGCTGCCTCTCAACGATGGACCTCCCCAGCCTGACACATCTCTGGCTGCTCCCATTAGGCGGGCCATTCGCGAGGAACTTGCTTGGTCTTTACCCTTCTCCCAACCCTGCCCTCCCGTGGCTGCACCTCTGGCCTATGCGCCGCCGACGTTCTCGTTTCCGACGCCAATGCGACTTCAAGCTGCACCTCCTCCCGCGTCGCCTCCCGTTCCATCTCGACGCCCAGTTCAGACCCCTTGGCGCACACGCGACAACCGACCCATATGCTTCGCTTGCGGTGTCGCCGGCCACGTTGCGCGCTTCTGCCATCGTCGCATGCCACCTGCTAACGCTACTGTCGCACCGCCTGGATATGCCTATTCCCACGATACCACCGGGCATGCGATGCTTCCCGACCACGAGTTTTCGCCGCCTCCTCGACGCCCTGTCGGCACCCACCGTTCGCCATCACCACGTCGTCGCTCACTTTCCCCCTTACGTCGCCGCCAGTCACCTAGCGAGGGAAACTAGTTGCTGCAGTTCCGCAGGCACGAACTGCAAGCTTCGCGGCTTCTACAAGGCCTGCACAGTCGCCACGCAATTTATTGGACGTTTTGGTCGAAGGAACCGCCGCAATTGCGCTTATTGATACTGGGGCTGCAGTTTCTGTTATCGACGAAAAGCTGTGTCGCAGCCTCCATAAGGTCACAACGCCGGTGTCTGGTATGCTTCTAAGCACCGCGACTGCGCAGCATATAGCCCCGCTCGCTCAATGTACTGCAAGGGTGGCCATTGACGGCATTGTCTATGTTGTTGAATTTCTCGTGTTGTCATCATGTTCACATGCCATTATTTTCGGCTGGGACTGGGACTTCTTGTCCCACCATCGTGCCATCATCGACTGTGCCCGGGCCGAGGTAGCGCTTTTCCCGCTTGCCGATGCCCCTCTGCCTGACCCCTCTGAACAAAAAGCCTCCAAGCTCACTATTGTGTCCGATACGGACATATATATACCACCCGACATTTGTGTGCTTGTGCCCGTCTCTTGCTCTACCGCGCCAGACGCTACAGTACTTTTTACACCGTCGCCGATTTTTCTACGTCGCAAGGCCCTACCTCTCCCATTTGCCGTCCTCACCACTGTGTCTGGATTATCCTCAATGCTTGTGTGTAACCCGTCTCACTACCATGTGACCTTACTGCGCGGCGAATCACTCGGTCGTGTTCAGCCCCTTGACCCGCTTCACATTCTCGATGTTTCCGACGACACGGCCTGTTATGAACTCGACGCCCTCACTTCTCCCGTGCCGTGCACGTCCTCATCATCATCGTCGTCGTCATCATCAGACGTTCTTGAATCTGTCGTAGACGCCGATCTGCCACCTCCATATCGCCAGCAAGTCTTCGCGCTTCTTCAGAATTTTCACTCGTCGTTTGACTGTGACCAACTATCTCTGGGGCGTACGGCAACCGTCACTCACAGCGTACACACTGGTTCCCATCCTCCTTTACGCCAGCGACCATACCGCGTGTCGGCAGCCGAGCGAAAGATCATTAACGAGCAGGTCGACGACATGCTGCACCGTGGCGTCATTCGCCCTTCCCACAGTCCTTGGGCGTCTTCTGTAGTATTAGTACGCAAGAGGGACGGGTCAATACGCTTCTGTGTGGATTACCGTCGACTCAATAAGATCACTCGTAAAGATGTCTATCCGCTGCCTCGGATAGATGACGCCCTCGACTCCTTGCAAGGCGCGGAGTACTTCTCATCTCTGGATCTTCGCTCCGGCTATTGGCAAGTGCCGATGGCAGATGATGACTGTGAGAAGACGGCTTTCATCACGCCCGATGGCTTGTACGAATTTACCGTAATGCCATTCGGGCTGTGCAACGCGCCCGCTACTTTCGAGCGTATGATGGATACCATCCTTCGCAACTACAAGTGGCAAACATGTCTGTGCTACCTTGATGATATCGTGGTGTTTTCGACAGATTTCCCGACGCACCTCGTTCGCTTGCGTGAGATACTGACCTGCCTCACCTCTGCTGGCCTTCAACTTAACATCAAAAAGTGCCGTTTTGCTGCTCGCAAGTTAACAATATTGGGTCACGTTGTATCGCAGGACGGCGTGCTTCCTGACCCAGCCAAGCTTCGCGCGGTCGCAGAGTTTCCGACGCCCACTACTCTTAAGGCGCTCCGCAGCTTTATAGGGCTCTGCTCTTACTTTCGGCGTTTTGTACGCAATTTCGCAACTATCATCGCACCACTCACCAATTTGCTTACCGCTACCAACGGTATCTCCGCGTGGTCAACTTCCTGTGACGAAGCCTTCCAGCAACTACGTCGCCTACTTACTTCGCCACCGATTCTTCGACACTACGATCCCACAGCGCCTACAGAGGTACATACGGACGCCAGCGGTATCGGACTTGGTGCAGTCCTCGCACAACGACAAGACGGCTATGACGAGTACGTCGTCGCGTATGCGAGCCGCACCTTAAAGAAGGCAGAAGCCAACTACTCAGTAACAGAAAAGGAGTGCTTGGCCATTATTTGGGCGCTCGTCAAATTTCGTCCATACCTATATGGTCGCCCTTTTGACATTGTCACCGACCACCATTCACTTTGCTGGCTGTCCTCGTTGAAGGATCCGTCAGGTCGCCTAGGGCGATGGGCACTCCGCTTACAAGAATATGATATCCGCGTTGTCTACCGATCGGGCAGAAAGCACTCTGATGCCGATGCGCTTTCCCGGTTTCCGCTAACTTGTGATGTGGCTTCAGTGTCTCCGCTCTTCGCATCCATGTCCGCCTTCAACGTCGCTGATATGCCAGACGAGCAGCGTAAGGATCCCCTGCTTTCAACTATGCTGAATTTCCTCCACGACCCATCCGCCACACCCTCTTCTCGAACACTTCGTCGCCAAGCCGCTCACTTTACTGTCCGCGACAACGTTCTTTACCGCAGAAATTATTTGCATGATGGTCGCAAATGGCTCCTGGTGATACCACGACACATGCGTTCTGACATATGCGCTTATTTTTATGCTGCTCCTCATAATGGTCACGCCGGTGTTCTGAAAACGTATACTCGGCTAAGGCAGCGTTTCTACTGGCACGGCATGTATCACTTCGTGCGCCAGTACGTACGCGCATGCACGGCGTGCCAACGGCGCAAAATTCCACAGCGCCCTCCTGGTGAGCTACAGCCGCTGCCCTGCCCGGCTCAGCCCTTCGATCGCGTCGGCATAGACCTATATGGGCCACTTCCCTGTAGTTCCTCGGGTAAGCGATGGATAATTGTAGGTGTCGACCACTTGACGCGCTACGCCGAGACTGCCGCACTCCCGGCAGCCTCTGAGCGCGAAGTTGCGTTCTTCATCTTGCGGAACTTCGTTCTTCGACATGGCGCACCACGCGAACTGCTCAGCGACAGGGGCCGTGTCTTCTTGTCCGAAGTCATCCAAGCCCTTCTCGCTGCATGCAGCATCGTTCACCGCAAGTCTACAGCCTACCCCCCGCAAACGAACGGCATGACAGAGAGGTTCAACCGCACACTCGGTGACATGTTGACTATGTACGTCGCCTCGGACCACAGTAATTGGGACACTGTTTTGCCGTTCGGCACGCATGCCTATAATACGGCCACACAAGCTACCACTGGCTTTTCGCCCTTTTTTCTGCTGTATGGACGAGAGCCCTCGTGTACTATGGACACAATGCTCCCATACCGACCCGACGCTTCCGAATGCACGCCTGTGTCTGAAGCCGCCAAATACGCCGAGGACTGTAGGCAGCTCGCGCGAACTCTTACGACCGCCGCTCAAGGCCGCCAAAAGCTGCGGCGTGACAGTGACGCACTTACACCAGTTTTCCCGACTGGTTCCTTTGTTTGGTTGTGGGTCCCGCCTCACAGCCCTGGCCTTTCGGCCAAACTCCTTGCACGCTATGATGGCCCCTACCGCGTCATAGACCGTACCTCCGCTGTCACCTATGTTGTAGAACCTCTGACACCTTCACCCGACCATAGGCATCGCGGGCGTGACACGGTTCATGTCAACCGACTTAAGCCGTACTATGATCCCCTCATTCTACCTACGCCGTAAGTCGCCAGGATGGCTCCTCTTCTCTCTCGGGGGCCATTGTGGTGAAGAGGAAGACGAAGAAGGCGCTCGTGTGTCGGCTGTGCGCGTGATCAGCGCTCGACTACTGCCAGTGCTACTAGACTGTGCCTAGTGCCTCATATTAAATCATCTTCTTGCACATAGAACATACCTGACTCATCCCAAGTCCCAGAAAGATATAAAAAAACATCTTAATTCCAGCCATTCCCCCAGCCCCGGCCATTATATCGTGTACATTAAAGTACAAGTAAACCGGCGACTGCGCTTTTCCAAGACACTTTGGCATCAGCCGACGCGATGTTGTGCTACGTACACAGACGTGTTCACAACAGAGGCTCTCAGCCAGACCATGCTAGACAAACCGGAATGTCTTGTACCCGATCTCATGAAAAATCTGGGGGAGCAAAGCCTGTTTTCAGTCATGCAAAAGACCGAATGTTTTCCTTAAGAGGCCCTGGTTTTTGAGCTCCTTGGCGCTATCTCTTGCGCGTTCTGCCGGCGCAAGCAACACGATCCCCTGTTATCACTCTTGGCAATCGCTATCATCACTCTCGCCAATCTCTTGATTTCCGAATTAAGGTATATATTGTTGTGGGGACGTAAAAAGCGCCACAAACATTTCCCTCTAAGATTCAGTACACGCCAAATTAACTAGTCAGCGCGGTCGAGCTGCTTTTTGCTATGTGGCTCACAAAGTCAGACGTAGCAAGCGCACCCTAAAGGTATGTCAAAACGTAACGAAATTATTTGCAATGATGTAGGGGGTCAGAGAAATCCGGGCGAATTTGTCTCAGTAAGCATCAGTACACGCGGAACTGCGTGGCACGGCGGAGCTGCTTTTCGCCAACTGCGCCACAAATCCTGGTGCCGCGAGCGTGCCTAAAATCTACCGAAATAAGTTGCAACAATGATGAGGCTCTTTGAAAGCGTCGCAGCTATCCCCTATTACGAGTCACTGCTCAAACCGCGCCAGGACGGCCCAGCTGTTCTTCGCTGACTGCGCCAAAAGTCTCGTTTCTGCGCCGTAAGCCTAAAATTGCTAGAAATAGGTAGCAGATTGTCAAGGAAAATTTGTTACTTTGCGTAGTTCAACAGTGCCGTCATAGAGAAAGGAATACAACATGAGTGGACACTCCCATGGAGCCCAGCGGCCCAACTGACTGCAGCACGCCAAGCCGTCGGCGTTAATACTTGAACGACACTTGCGATTTCGCTTTTAGACGCGCGCGTTTTGAATACTAGCTGGTGCGCATAATGTCGGCTATGGTTTTTTTTTTCGCTAACCGCGCACTGTCTTCGTGCTAAACCATTTTATTATTAACTCAAATTGATTACGAAAGATATTTACAAGCCTCCATCAAATATGTGCCACGTGCGATCTCATAAGGACGCAAGACTCTTGGGAAACGAGGAAATGTTTAGTTTATTCTATATCAATGCTTGTTGAGGGCTTTTTCTGGATTCATCCAGCGTTGTGGCACCAAGTAAGCAGCAGTCGTTCCCGTAGGAAGTTCCACCAGACGACATCAGCTGAAAAAAATTACTACAAGCAAGTGTCATTTTGGTATTAACATATAAGAATGCGTGTAGAGGCGAAGCGTGCGAAATTAGCGAATGGGGGGCTTCACAAAGAAAAGCACCTGGCTTTTACATAGACGGCATAGAAGATACCCAACTTATCCCGAACAATACCGTACACACCACGAAAACATTCTATTTCCAAGCATTCCCCTCTTCAGGGGCCTCATTTCTTGCAGAATAATAGCTCGAATACACGGGCTACTGCGCCTTTCCAGAACTTGGCTACAACCGACGCGATAGTACGCTACGAATACACAGAGGTGGCCACAACACAGGCTCTAAACCAGACCATGCTGGACGCTGGCAGAATTCCTTTTACTCGCACTCAAGACAAATGCGTGGGCGCCATTTAGAAGACAGAATTTTCGAGTTACTATAGTTCCTGGCGTTTGAGCTCCTTGGCGTTATCTCTCGCGCGTTCTGCCGGGACAAGAAACAAAATCCCGTGTTATCACTATTGACAGTTGCTCGTTGCGTTTTCCACAATCGTGAGTACCGAAAGCAGGCTTAAATTGTTGTGGGGAAAAACGAATGTTCACAACCTTGTCGCAGAAAGATTCAGGGCCGGTATTTTGTAGCGATGCCTTTTCCGATTTTATTTTTTTTCAGACTTTTCGCGCTTGGCCAGTGGCCAGAGCGACGGTCTGCCCACATTATCAACTGGATCAGGCGGCCGTGTGTGGTGGATGCTAAGAATAGCATAGAATAAGGCATAAGGCATCGCTACAAATTAGCGGCCCTGTACGCGTCAAATTAACTTTGTCACCACGGTCGAGCTGCTTTTCGCTGCGTCACGACAGGCGTGGCGAGCGTGGCTCATATGGAGCAAAAAAAGGTATTCAAAATAATTTTCAACAATGTTGGGCTTCAGAGAAAGCGCCATGAACTTGTCTTGTCAGTCCATTAAAGCGCGAAACCAAACTGCGCACTACGGCCGAGCTGCTTTTCGATAACCGCGTCACAGTGCCAGGCACGCCCACTGCGCTTTAAACGTGCCCCAAAAAGTAACGAAATTAGTCACAGTAATGTTGGCGGTGAGAGGAAACGCCAAAACTTTTCGCAGTAAAATTCAGTACATGCAAAACTGCACCACAGCACCTTGTGTGACTAGCGTGCCCAAAAACTACAGAAATTAGTTAAAATAGTATTGGGGCTCATAGAAAGCGTCGGAAACATCTCCCAAGATGATTCATTATTTCAAATTACCTGCACCACGAATGGCCGCGCTGTTTTTCGTTAACTGCCTCACAAGTCTAGCGTGGGTGCGGTGCCGTAAGCCCAATTGCTTAAAATGCGTCGCAGACTGTCGAAAAAAATTGCTCACCTTGCCGTAGTCTAATAGTGCAGCGGTGTCATGCCGAAGTTGTGAAGGAACGCAAGTATTCGCAGGGAGCCGCGTAAACCAGGCTAAATTCAAACATAGAAAAACAAGCCGAACAGGCCAACGCTGCAGATGCCCGGCCGGCCTCTCTCGCTTCGGCGGTGTCTGACAAATGACGCATGCACCTGGCTTGTCATTCGCCAATTCGCCTGTCGCTAGGCAACGGAAGTGAGCCGCAAAGTATTATTTATACACAGATATATTTACTTTTGCCGGGAAAGCATGAAAAAATAAAACAATTCCTGTTAACGTCATTTTATATACAAATTTTTTTCGATGCTCGGGGCAGCAAGCGGTCGGCGTTGTTACTATAGCGTGACGTACTTCCTCTTGCCAATTTTGGCCGATTATCCCCTCTTGTTATATTTCTTTCTCATAGCGCCGTCATAGAGAAAGAAATTCAACAAGAGGGGACACTCTTCAAAAACTGGCAACAGGGAACACGTCTCGCCTAGTTTCAACAACATCCGTTAGTTGACGCGAGCATCAGAAAAAAAGAATGTGAAATAAACTTCCAGATAACGTTTTATTTTTTTTATTCCTTCCCTCTAAATGTGAAAAAGTTTTGCGTGTAAATGAACTTATGCTTTGCAACTTTTTGCTGCGTTGCCTAGCAACAAGCTAGCGGCACGCCAGACGCGCGTGCATACGTCATGCACCAGACAAGCCGCAGGAGTGAGCGAGGGCGGTCGTACGAGCGCAGCTTGCGTGTTCGGCGACCCGTCTGTTTTGGATATAGCCCATTTTATTGGGCTCCCGGCCTTCTCTATGCTTCTCTTGCGTGTCATCTGCATTTCGACACGGCACCACTGCACTACTGGACTACGGCAAGGTGAGAAATTGTGTTTGATAGTGTGCGGCTCGTTTTAATCACATTTAGGCTTAGTTCGAGTGGCGCAGTTAGCGAAAAACAGCACCGTCGTTCTGGCGCAGCTAAGTTGAGTTAATGTCTCGTCCTGGGAGATGTTTGCGACGCTTTCTATGAGCCCCAACATTACTGTAACTTATTTCGGTAGTTTTTGGGCACGCTTGCCGCACCCGGCTTATTGACGCAGTAAGCGAATACCGGCTCGGCCGTGTGACGCATTTGCGCGTGTACTACATGCGTGTACTACGTCGTAGCGCCTAAGACAGACAAGTTTTCGCACATTCTGTGGCCCCCAACATTATTGTAACTAACGTCGTTATATTTGGGGTAGTTTAGAAGCACAGTTGCCACGCCCGGCTTATTGACGCAGTTAGCGAAAAGCAGCTCGGCTGTGTGCCGCAGTTAGTTTCGCGTGTACTGAATCTTACTGGTAGAAGTTCGTGACGCATTCTCTGACCCGAAAAAGTATTGTAATTTATTTGGTAACTTTTTGGCATACCTTGAGGCTTGCTCGCCGCGCCTGGGGTTGTGAAGCTGTTAGCAAAAAAGCAAGCCGGCCATAGTGCGTTACTATTGCGTGTACTGAATTTTAGTGGGACAAGTTTGTGACGCATTTTATAGCCCTGCAACAACATATATATCTTATTTCGGTACTCACGCTTCTCGAAAACGCGACGAGCGATTGCCGAGAGTGATAACGCGGGAGTGTTGCATGCGCCGGCAGGACGCGTAAAAGATAGCACGGAGGAGCTCAAGAAAATGACATTTATGTATTCTGAGCGACTGAAAACAGGTTTTGCACCCACGAATCTGTCTTGAGTGCGATTAGTAGGCATTCTGCGAGCGTGTAACATGGTCTGGCTGAGCCTGTGTTGTAGCCACCTTTGTGTACTTGGCGTACCATCGTGTCGACTGAGGCCAAGTTGTTTTGGAAACGCGCAGTCACCCGTGTATTTGTTAACTTAAAGTGCAGGAAATAATGCCCGCGAAAGGAGGGTTGCTTGAAAGTCAGATGTTCAGATTTTATGACATTGTTTGGGAGGAGTCTTTGCTGCGAAATGTACCTAAAAGTGAATTTATCTGTAATGCCGCTCATTCACCACTTACGCACGTTTCGCCTCTACACGCAATACTCCTGTTAGGTCAATTTACCGAAATTGTACATGCTTGTAATTTACTTTCTTTCAGCTGATGGAATCCGGTGGAGCATCGTACGGCAACGACTGCTGCTTACCTGGTGCCACAACTTTGGATGAATGCAAAAGAAGCCCGGAACGAGCATTTATATAGAGCAAAATAAACATTTCATCATTTCAGAAGACGTCTTTTTTCTTTATGAAATTGCAGCCGACAGATTCGGCGCAGTCTTGTAAAGGTCAATCGCAATCATTTCTACTTAATAATAAAACAATTCCGAATGCCGTGCCGAGCAGCGGAGCCGGCGCGGCGTGTACCAACTGGTGTTCAAAACACGCGCGCCCAAAACGGAAACCGGAAGGAGTCAACAACATTCGCTTGGTGCGCTACAGTCAATTCGGCCGCTGGGCTCTATGGGAGTGTCCGCTCTTGTTGAAATTTCTTTCTCTATGGCGCCGTGTCAAAGGGCAAATGAACGTGAAAATACGCTGGAAGATAGCAATCCAGGAAACATTCACGTTGACACGGTAATGGAGCCAACTTTCAATCGCTCAACTCTGCATGCCATCGTTCATGATACCCCGAGTTGCTCTGGCAGCATTTGTGAGTTTTCCACAAATACTATGCATTTTTTATACGTCCTGAGCAGCTAGGATACTTCCGAAAACTACTTCGCAACGTCCAAAGGTCTGTTATCTAAACTTTCGCACGCAAGAGATTTCTAGAGCAACGCTGATGATTTTTCCCCCTGTCGTTGGCTACCTCGTTTCCTTTGCAAGATATAATATACTTTGTACTTTGTATATATATCTAGATATATTAAATTCAGTGGAAATTAGAAAAAAATGAAGTGTGTCCGGGGAATGTGAGAATGCCCTATACTAAATTAGAGCGAAGCTCTCTGCGTGCTTTCGTTTTGCGATTTATTCAGGCAAAGAATTTGAAGCAGAAATTACCGCACCGACTGGCAGCGGGACAGTGCCATCAGTGCCGTCGCAGGGGGAGGGGCACTATGGGAACGCTGGCATGATGAGCGTGATCCGAGTTGGCTGCGGTAGAACAGAACGAGCGTGAGAGCAGTGGACACGAGCGCTTCTAGCGAGCGCGTTTGGCATTTAGTCGGGTGTGCTGCCACAGCGCCTGCTCCTGGCTATTATGAACCGCTGCGAGGGAAACGCACTCAAACGTCAATCGCACACCCAACGCCTTCGTGGCTGCCTTGTCGCCTTTTAAGAGGAAGCTTTGGCTCTGGTGCTCGTATCTAAACACTTTGAAAGGAGAATTCGTTTTTCTCGGCAACCAGTGCACCAAATTTGGCAAGGTTTGATGCATTTAAAAGAAAACATCATTGTCTAGTGACTGTTGGTTTCGAACATTCCATTTAGGTCTTCAAATTTTATAAAGAATTGGTGAAAATCGAAAATTTTGAGAAAACAATGGTATGAATTTTAGAACTTTGTAAATCAGCAAAGAAAGTATGATGTGACAATTCTGTGAATCGCATGTCATAGTACAACTAAAGCGGACAAAATCCATATGTTGCACGTTAATCTAAAAATATATAGTAATATGGCAATACAGCTTTTGCAGAACCCTTGTGCACAACGTAAAATTGACATATCTAATTTGTCCGCTTTGAATAGCCTAATCAATGCCGGTTACAGAACCATGATATCTGTTTTTGATGGAGAGCTAATAATATAATAATTTCGTGCATCTAATTTTTCAAACTTCTGAATTTTTGAAAATCCTTTTAATAAAATTCAGTCTCTAAATCAAAATTACGCTTTCATCAGTCACTAGAATTTAACTTTCTCTCTGAAATACAACAAATCTCATTAAAGTAGACGAGGGGGGATTGTTAGCTTACAAAAGAGTTTTTGTGTTATACATGTATTTGAATAGGCCGCGTCGGAGTTGGGCCGCAGCCAAAGCTTCCACTTAAGCGGCAGCAGATCCTGCTTGATGCTATGTTCGTTTGTACGAGAAACGCTTGAGTGGCCTGCGTTCACGACGCGCAAGCAGGCATGTCACGTGGTATCTGTCTTTTTGTACTTTACGGGCATCTGCAATAAGCGGAAAGCCACTAATACCCAATAGAAACTTGGAAAGTGTTTATTCAGAAGTTTTGGAAAGCGCTCTAAAACTTTCTAATTGGAATGTTTTTCCTAACTTCGTTGCTTCCAAAGATGGTAAATCAATCTTGACTGATTATACAATTGAGCAGTGTACGAAAAATAGTGTCACTAACTGCATACAATAGTCAGCCACATGCATTGGGACGCGTCGTGTAACAGAGAGCATCGGCATATTTTTCAACTGTGGCTAAAATTGGCCGGGACACCTGGTGCGCGCCTCCTTGTTCTCCTCATTATCGTCCATCGCAATTTCTTGTTCCCTTTACATTGCGCTCTCTTCAGCATAGCAGGACACAGCATCCTAGATCATGCCAACTTTTCTGCCTTCCCTTGAATAAATTGCCCCACTCTCCCAGCAATATACTTTACCAGAAAGGCCATTTGCTTATCCCTGATCTTTGAATCTTACCATCTGATTGTTTGCGATGTGTCTTTCGTTTAAAACAAAGCAATTATTCTACCGCCGGGCCTCAGAATAATGCCTCCCGAAATATGCAAGAGGAATCCCCGCTATATAAAAATGCGTGTTGTGGAAGCACGGTGAGTCCAACCGAGAGAAAACATTACATGTCGCAGCATACCACGTTTCAAGAGTGGTCAAAACATGACGAGGTAACAAAATTGTGTCATCGGGGATTGAAACCTTAAAATTAACGTAGAAGACAGTCATTGCGGGCTTTGAGGATGGTCTGCTAGGATACGCCGTAGATACAAAGAAGTTGAATAGAATGTGAATAGCAGATATCAGATTAACAGGATTAAGGTAAAAAAACACCCGGTGAACAAGCCTGAGAGGCCAATACTGCACACACGAAAAAGTTTGAAGATTGTCGTGCAGACTGGATAGCATATTCACCGCGACGCATTGCTTTGGAGCCAACTCATATCCGCTCAACGCAAAGTGGCATCGTTCATAGTCCCAGTGGTTGCTCTGGCTGCATTTGTGACTTTCCGACACATATTTCGTCTGTGTCTGATCATCGCGGGCATTAGGGCAGCTTTTCCAAACCATGTCGGAAGAGAGAAAAGTCTGTTATCTGAATGTGCAGAAAGCGCATCTATAGGGCAACTCCGGCTATGTTTTGACCATGTCAAGGTCAAACATACCACGGACTCTCAGGCACCTAAACATGTCAAGGACATGTTTAGGTGCCTGAGACCGCCCCTGTCATGCGTTTTGTTGAAGAATTGCTCCACAAATTCGAAACTGATTTCCAATGAGCAAATAAGCGCAAAATATAAATCGAAACATGACAGAGCCAGCGAGCCAACATCTTCGTGTGAAGTCAGTCCCATCAGCGTGGGGAACGAAAGCAATCTAAGGCAGATGCTCAGCAGATTCGTGACAGCGGCTGACCATTGACACAATGTCTTCGGATGAGAACGTCAGTTGCATAAACTATTAAGGACTGTCAAACAATTACAGCTAAGAGTCCCACGAATTCAGCAGCCATGGATCCTCGTTCGGGATTGGCCCCCTAACACGACAGGCAGCACTTAAGGCAAGACTTCGCGTTGCAACATGAAGACCAAGGGCAGCCCTAACCATTAATCTAACTTTTAGGTTTTTAGCGCACAAAAAGTCTCCGCATCGTACCTCAGTTTCTCGTCCCTTTTTGTGCGCTAAAAACCTAACGTTATTGAATACCAACATGCCCAAACCTACGCTCTTTGAGTGATCTAATACATGCTGTTTACTATCTTCGGTGTTAGAACCCTTCTCAGGGAACCTTTCGCACACTCCCTATCAGATGTTGTGGAACGCCGCTATCTGCGTTTGTAGGTCAAATTATGGAGCGCACTATTTCACCGGAAGAACTCTGAGTGTACAAAGCGCTTACCGGTGCATTTTGTTGCGTTCACATCGTACACCGACCGCTCGTCGTTCTGTTGATATATTACGCAAGCAGCACGGCGTTGACATCAAGTAATGTTAGAACATAGCAGAACACGCTAATGTTGCACACGTAATCTATGTCGCATCACTCTGGGTCACGCTGGTATGAGTGTCCGGACACCTTCCCCAATAGCGACCGGGAGAGCGTAGGACATGTTCTTATTCCGGCTACTTACCATTACTCGTACTCTCTTGATACACACAATGTATGCGCTACATAAGTTATAGATCTATTGCAGCATTGCGCGAGTGACCATTCATTTAGAGTGGTAATATTTTTCACGCGGAAATGCTGATGCATATACTTACACCATTGGTAGCTGAACCAGGAGGTTGTTCACGCTGTTGTATTGAAGGGGTCTCCGC
The DNA here is from genome assembly GCF_038994185.2 of Dermacentor albipictus. Classification (NCBI taxonomy): domain Eukaryota; kingdom Metazoa; phylum Arthropoda; class Arachnida; order Ixodida; family Ixodidae; genus Dermacentor; species Dermacentor albipictus. The sequence goes on along the minus strand of NC_091826.1, from coordinate 92,932,958 downwards.
TTTTTACGAATTTGCGATACGAGGCGAACAGTGCACCTTGGAAGCTAAATAATGAGTCAGCCAACAATATTTAAAGATTCACCCATGTGCGAAGAATTAAATTAGGCAACTACCGGTGAGCGCCACTGGCAGCTTCGAGACCGGGAACCTTCCGATGTTGATAGTGCGCTGTGTCTTCGCTTCTCTATTTTTGTGTATGCACTGTGTGAAAAGAAATTTGTTTATTTCAGATCCGTATAGTCAGGGCGGAACGACAAAATCGGCTTTCTTCACTCGAAAGGCTTAATTATCTCCAGGTCAGCCGCTCACAGCCGCCAGTACTATACACGCGCCAAGTCGACGACTGTGATTGGCCTTAAACGGACCTAACATGATCGACGTTGGCTCAGACTTTGTGTTAGGCTGGCGATGGCTTAAATTCGCGCAGCCAATAATTCAACACCACCTACCTCCCATCAATTGCCTGTCCACAAAGAGCGTAATTTCTCGCGACAGCAACTTCGCACGCTAGACGTTACTTCACGTTCGCCGGCTCGACCACGCTGTTGTCGGCTATAAATTCCCAGAATACTCTGTGTATGGCGCCATTTGCATCGTAACAGAAAGTAACCAGCATCTGAGGAATAAGATAAGCAGGTGGTCTGAAGCAAATAGGTAAATTACTGTGCAATAAATCTGTGCGGCTCTGAAACCTGCTTGTTTCTTTTTTAGTACCTGACGGGTCAGTGGAGAGGAAAGTACCCAGGGAATTTGACACCCATGGACACCAAAATGGCGGAGTTGCCCTTTCATAATGAAGGCGCAACATTGAAGATGTTATCTTAGCTCGGATGTGGGGTTTGTGGCTAGTAGCGGTACGTGGGTTGTTTATTGAAATAAATGAATGATTTGGTCGCGGATGATCAGATAACGAAAGAGGCAAGGATGAGAATAAATACCTAAGCTTTTCAGGACCCAATCCTGGTGTCATATACGATGAAAAGGGCAACTGGTGCGCTCGTATCGTGCTAATTGAGTCTAGGGCTGAGCATGCTTTAGGATTGCTTCCGAGGCTCAGCAACCGGTGCTATGGGCAAAACCGACACACTCTTACGATATATAAAATGTTTATGCACCCTATATTAGAATTTCAGTGTGTTGTGCTTTCGGGAAGCCCTGCTTGAAAATTAATCCCATGCTCCTCTCATTACTTGCAGCTCTCTGCCTGTCACCGGGAACCCGAAGGTTTATAGCGATGAACGTTTCATACCTGGAAGTGTTCCCATTGAGTAACAAAGTAAACGACAAGAGCGGACACTCGAACCATTTCGCGGCCGAGCTATGGAGCTTCGCTGATTCCACCGGGTTGTAGAGCGCACGAAGAAAGTACGGCTGTGGCTTCGGCTACGGCTAGCGGCTTGACAGACGGCACGGCCACTGGGCACGACCCAACACATGCGAAGCCTAGTTAGACCGCGCCGCCGGACTCTATCTGTAAAATGCACCTCAGCACCACATTTGGGTTCTTCTGCCGGCCTCCGCTTCGTCGCCGTTTTAGGGTAAGGCAACAGCAAGTTCTTTTGCTCGTCGTTAACGAGTTATTGTATTCGCATTTCGTTATATCACTGTTGGCCGCATGAACGAGTGACGGTGGCCTTGCAGCCACGAAAAGCTGCTGCGCATTTGCTACGCTGACTATCATTTCGCATTCTCTTTTTTTTTTGTGCGCAGCAATGAGAGGTGACTGTAGCAATAACAGTCACGCGGCAGCGTCCGAGCTGCGAGTCAGGTTCGATGCAATGACGTAGTTAGAAAATAAAATAAAATGTTTCGTTAAAAATGCAGGCTATGAACACATGCCATTTGCGATAGACAGCTGTATGTTAGGCTCACCGACTGTTAAAAAAGTTTGGTGCTCTACTTTTGCAAAAGAAATGTAGCTATTTCTAAAGCCGTACACGTGCAATATTTGGAGTATAGCAATAATGCACCGTCCCTGAACGTCTGTAGCAGGCTATATGCGCTCGAGTGTTCTTAGCTTTTGTGCATTGGGCTCAAGATACGTGTTTTCATGTTTTGATTGTGTATGGAGTGGTTAACGTAGAAAGTTCCTTGTTTCTTAGCATTTTTAACAGTGCCTGTTTAACCAAACAAAAAAAAAATACGCATTACATGAAGGAACGCAGCATCACCCGTCTAAAGCTCTGAAGACTCCAATATTGCTGATACGAAGGAACGTAGCGCCTACATTCAGAAGCTTTGAAGCCTCCGGTATTGCTTACCTTTTGTCTGTCATTCTACGTGTTGCAGGAATCTCCACCATTTCCTCAAAATACACTGTACAGCCAAAGGACAGCATGCATACTCAAGGGCAAAATTGCAAGTATCAGAAGACGATTGCAAGGCTTCGAAGACAGCAGGTGAAGACCCCCAGCACAAAGTGCTTAATTGTAGCTGTGTAATGACGGATATACTGGCTTACACATTCAAGATGAGGATGTTCGTGCGTGCTCAATTATTTTTGCAACAATTCCATTTCGGCACGCACTCATTCGCATAATTTTGATAGCATAATTAACCTTGCTTCGCAGAAGTACAAGAAAAAAACGTCATATTTTTGTTACTTCTAAAACAATCCCCTTTTGAGCAAATTAATTGCTGGCGTGTATGTGCAGTTTTTTTTCTCATTGTCTGGATTGTTGCAACACGTCTTCTATTTGTTTTACTTGCGCAAAGTTATTGCCATCACGCCATTAATTTCCGGCTATTCTCCATTATACCGGTGTCACACGACCACCTTCGATCGCGATCAAGTCCGATCCGGATCGAAATTCTCGACTGCTATGGCTCCATCGCGCAGCTTGCCCAAAACAACCAATCGCGACCGAGAACTTCATATCGGATTGGGCTTGATCGCTTTTGAAAGTGACCGTGTGACACCGGCATTACTTGCATTTCGCCGTTTCTTCCCGTTTTCGTGTGTCTGCTTCTTACAATCTTGCTGTAAGAAATTGTTGTCTGCTCTTTTCGTGTTCTTGAGTGCACCAAGTTGAGTTGTAACTAAGGAACATGGCACATTTATTTACGATGCACCTTTTGGCGTGAGTTAGTAGATGTACAATATCATACGCGATAGTTGGCATGATCGTTGCGCTAAGTTGCAGCCTCAAACACCAAATATGAATATAAATGAAACTAACATGAAGTGAAACACCTTTGCGCGCTCGTCGTCACAACATACAAACGCGGTACAAGCGCCTGCATGAAATCACTCGATCTAAACAACAATATAATAAGAAACGAAACTGAAATTAGGGCCTCCGAGATTCGGCGGCGGGCGCGACCATCATGGAGGATGATGCGTTTCGCCGTTTCCGCTAGGTGCGCTGAAAGCCAAAGTCGGCCGCAGGTGCCTATGGGAATGTCCACTCTTTACGTTTGCTATGTTACTCTCTGGTGTGCCTATCAAAAGTATTTTGCAGATTCCGCCTCCTAACTTTTCATACAAGTTTAAAACCCGATGACATTACTCAAAAAAAAGATAGCATTATGTTTTATTAGCAATCCCAATCCATCCTTTGTCGCACATGAGCTGAGACTACACATTATTCGAATAGCGTTGTTACTGAGATAAATAGAAGACTTAAATGCCTGTATCTGAGATATACCTCCAGTAAATGCAAATAATTAGAACTAAAATATTATTATTAATAATAATAATTAGTGTTTTATGGCGCAAGGGCTACAACGGCCAAAGAGCGCTAGCAACAATGTTTAGTTGTGCGGCAGAATGTTATAAACACGACAGTGGGTATAATGGTTCCCAATGCCTGTGGCGTACTACGGTGGCTGTAAAGGCCTAGGAATTAAATACATAACGCTTGCATTTCTTGATAGAATTTAGGATGATTATGTATGATTTTCGGGTAGCGTAGTGAAGGTGAGTTTAAAAGTGCTAAGGTATATTCTTCAAAAAGTTCACATCATTAAGATAACTTAACACCAGGTCGAGGGGGAACATCGGCTCAGCCAATAGGAAAAATGCAGGGTGCATAGATGAATTATACAATTAATAATATATAATATACAATATATAAAATTATACACGTGGATATTTTTTAGCAAATTCAAAAATCAAATTAAAGACAGTTGGTTTGTAGATTATCTTGCCCACGTGCAAATCAGTAACGTAGTAGCTACAACGGTCTCAATAATTGAGTAGAAATCCAGCGTAGGTACTTTGTCCCCTTCACATGGGTATTGATTTTTTTGAATTCGTAATTTCACTCCGATTCCTAAAGCGGAGCTGGGGCAATGATTCTTGCGCTGCGCACGCTGCTTTTAAGTGCAGCCAAAACTGTTATTATCACAGATTCTCTTTCAGGGGGTTTTCTTCTACTCTGATCAAAGTTTCCAGTATTAAAAGTGTTCCTGTCATTATTCCCGTTGTACATCATAATTTTTAGTTTAGTACACGTGCTTGGTCACAGTGTAAATTATTTCAAAGTGAATGCCTAGTTGTTAGCGCATTGATTCTTTTATACCCCTGTAACTCCTGCTCATTAGGTGAATTTCTACATGATCGGAATGGAGAAACTGCTATGACCACGATCCAACAAAAACGAGCACATGATAATGGTTGCGTGACAATGAGCGTATATCGAGGGTGCAATGACGACGATGATGTAACCACTCGGGCACATTTGTGATTTAATCACGAAAGCTCGATTATGATGAAATGACAAAGAAGAAATGAAGTCGATGAAATGGCGAATGTGCTATGACTACGACAGAGGGACGAAAAAAATGGCGCAGGACGAGTTTGAAACGACGGCAACATGACGATACCTAGAAGATGATGATGTAAAATGGCGTGACGATGACATAGCAGAAGCAATGCAGTCACGTGTACGGCGTGACGATGATGTCACAAACCCATCGGCATGTCAACCTAGCCGGTGGCACATACCCAGCTGGAAAAATTAATCGAAACTGTTGTCTGCACAATAACCGAGCCAGACGGACCACTGTGGATGGCACCAAGGCGTAAGACATGTCAGCGAGCGGAGAATTACCAACTCATGATTAAGATCATTACGCTCCCCATATATATATAGTGTTAAAAACGAAGTAAATCTAGCATGCGTGGAATGGTAAACATGTTGAGTTCCGAAACGCAACTGCTGTGAAGATGTCAAGCAGATTTTCCCCATCAGTTTGTAGTTTCTTTTCGGTAAGAAATATTACACGTCCTTTATGTCAAAAGAACTAGATGATGCATTGATGTCAGTTTGTTTCTTTAAGGAAGATATTGATTTCCTCTAAAATTTTTCTAAAAGGGGTCGTCAGCATGTAAAATTTCGACTATTTCTTGCAATAAGAGTGCAATCACATTTTACAGGGGTACCTGTAAAATGTGATTGCACTCATATTATATTATTACATATTATAACAAGCGGACTCTGGATTATGGGTCAGATGCTTGAGATGACATAGCAAACAGAATCAACACAGAAAATCAACAGTCTTTCCTTCTTTTCTTGTGAGTGCACCAGACAGCGCTGCTTCAAGCTAGCTGCCCACAACATCTGCCCACAAAAGCAAGCAACTCTGAAAGCACAGCAATAACGGCGAGCTCAGATTGCGATCGTCGATGACTGATCGGCGACATTTAATTTTCTGCTGGTGCTAATCAACCATGCGCGGTCTTGGTGCGGAATTGTTTTAATATTTAGTGAAACTTATTCCGAACGAGCTTTACAAGTCTCAATGGAATTTGTGCCACGTGCAATTGCATAAAGTTGACGCAAGAAGCTTTGTGAAATGAGGAAATGTTTACTTTGATCCATGTAAATGCTTGTTCTAGGCTTTTTGTGCATTTATCCAGCATTGTGGCACCAGGTAAGAAGCTGCAGTTCCCGTGAAAACCTCCACCCCTAAATGTCAGCTAAAAAAAAATAAATTTGAAGCCTGTGTCCTTTTAGTATTTTGACCTTATTGGAACACCGCAGGTAGAGGTGAAACGTTCGAAAGTGGTGACAGGGTGGCATTACAAACGAGAGTAATTCGCTTTTAAATATATTGCGTAGAACATACCTGACTTATCCCAAGTACCAGAAAGATATAAAGAAAGCATCTTATTTCCTGCCATTCCCCCATACCCGTCCATTATATCGTGTACTTTAAAGTACAAGTAAACCGGCAACTGCGCTTTTCCAAGACACTTAGGCATCAGCCGACGCCCTGTTGTGCTCCGTACACAGATGTGTTCACAACAGAGGCTCTCAGCCAGACCATGCTAGACACTCCGGAATGTCTTGTGCCCGATCTCATGAAAAATCTGTGGGAGCAAAGCCTTTTTTAAGTCATCCAAAAGACCGAATGTTTTCCTTAAGAGTCCCTGGTTTTTGAGCTCGTCGGCGCTGTCTCTTGTGCGTTCTGCCTGCGCAAGCAACACACTCCCCTGTTGTCACTCTTGGCAATCGCTCTCATCACTCTCGGCAATCTCTTGACTACCGAATCAAGGTATATATTATTGTGGGGACGTAAAGAGCGCCAGAAACGTTTCCCGCTAACATTCAGTACACGCCAAACTAAGTAGTCACCGCGGTCGAGCTGCTTTTTGCTATGTGGCTCACAAAGTCAGACGTAGCAAGCCTGCCCTAAAGGTACGCCAAAACGTAACGAAATTATTTGCAATGATGTAGGGGATCAGAGAAATCCGGGCGAATTTGTCTCAGTAAGAATCAGTACACGCGAAACTCCGTGGCACGGCGGAGCTGCTTTTCGCCAACTGCGTCACAAATCCTGGTGCCGCGAGCGTGCCCAAAATCTACCGAAATAAGTTACAACAATGATGAGGCCCTTGAAAAGCGTCGCAGCTATCCCCTATCATGAGTCACTAACTCAAACTGCGCCAGGACGGCCCAGCTGTTCTTCGCTGACTGCGCCACAAGTCTCGTTTCTGCGCCGTCAGCCTAGAATTGCTAGAAATACGGAGCAGATTGTCCAGCAAGATTCGTTACTTTGCGTAGTTCAACAGTACCGTCATAGAGAAAGGAATACAACATGAGTGGACACTCCCATGGAGCCCAGCGGCCCAACTGACTGCAGCGCGCCAAGCCGTCGGCGTTAATACTTGAACGACACTTGCGATTTCGCTTTTAGACGCGCGCGTTTTGAATACTAGCTGGTGCGCATAATGTCGGCTATGGTTTTTTTTTTTCGCTAACCGCGCACTGTCTTCGTGCTAAACCATTTTATTATTAACTCAAATTGATTACGAAAGATATTTACAAGCCTCCATGAAATATGTGCCACGTGCGATCTCATAAGGACGCAAGACTCTTGGGAAACGAGGAAATGTTTAGTTTATTCTATATCAATGCTTGTTGAGGGCTTTTTCTGGATTCATCCAGCGTTGTGGCACCAAGTAAGCAGCAGTCGTTCCCGTAGGAAGTTCCACCAGACGACATCAGCTGAAAAAAATTACTACAAGCAAGTGTCATTTTGGTATTAACATATAAGAATGCGTGTAGAGGCGAAGCGTGCGAAATTAGCGAATGGGGGGCTTCACAAAGAAAAGCACCTGGCTTTTACATAGACGGCATAGAAGATACCCAACTTATCCCGAACAATACCGTACACACCACGAAAACATTCTATTTCCAAGCATTCCCCTCTTCAGGGGCCTCATTTCTTGCAGAATAATAGCTCGAATACACGGGCTACTGCGCCTTTCCAGAACTTGGCTACAACCGACGCGATAGTACGCTACGAATACACAGAGGTGGCCACAACACAGGCTCTAAACCAGACCATGCTGGACGCTGGCAGAATTCCTTTTACTCGCACTCAAGACAAATGCGTGGGCGCCATTTAGAAGACAGAATTTTTGAGTTACTATTTCCTGGCATTTGAGCTGCTTGGCGTTATCTTTTGCGCGTTCTGCCGGGACAAGCAACACAATCCCGTGTTATCACTATTGACAGTTGCTCGTTGCGTTTTCCACAATCGTGAGTACCGAAAGCAGGCTTAAATTGTTGTGGGGCAATACGAATGTTCACAAACTTGTCGCAGAAAAATTCAGGGCCGGTCTTTTGTAGCGATGCCTTTTCCGATTCTATTCTTTTGCAGACTTTTCGCGCTTGGCCAGTGGCCAGAGCGACGGTCTGCCCACATTATCAACTGGATCAGGCGGCCGTGTGTGGTGGATAATAAGAATAGCATAGAATAAGGCATATGGCATCGCTACAAATTAGCGGCCCTGTACGCGTCGAACTATGTCACCACGGCCGAGCTGCTTTTCGCTGCCTCACGACAGGCGTGGCGAGCGTGCCTCATATGTAGCAAAAAAAGTATTGAAAATAATTTTCAACAATGTTGGGCTTCAGAGAAAGCGCCATGAACTTGTCTTGCCAGTCCATTAAAGAGCGAAACCAAACTGCGCACTACGGCCGAGCTGCTTTTCGCTAACCGCGTCACAGTGCCAGGCACGCCCACTGCGCATATAAAGTGCCCCAAAAAGTTACGAAATTAGTCACAATTATGTTGGCGGTGCGAGGAAACGCCATAACTTTTCGCAGTAAAATTCAGTACATGCAAAACTGCATCACAGAACCTTGTGTGACTAGCGAGTCCAAAAACAACAGAAAGTAGTTAAAATAGTATTGCGGCTCATAGAAAGCGTCGGAAACATCTCCCAAGATGATTCATTATTTCAATTTACCTGCACCACGAATGGCCGCGCTATTTTTCGTTAACTGCCTCACAAGTCTAGCGTGGGTGCGGTGCCGTAAGACTAATTGTTTAAAATGCGTCGCAGACTGCCGAAAAAGATTGCTCACCTTGCCGTAGTCGAATAGTGCAGCGGTGCCATGCCGAAGTTGAGAAGGAACGCAAGTATTTGCGGGGAGCCCCGTAAACCAGGCTAAATTCAAACATAGAAAAACAAGCCGAACAGGTCAACGCTGCCGATGCCCGGCCGGCCTCTCTCGCTTCGGCGATGTCTGACAAATGACGCATGCACCTGGCTTGTCATTCGCCAATTCGCCTGTCGCTAGGCGATGGAAGTGAGCCGCAAAGTATTCTTTATACGCAGATATATTAACTTTCTCCGGGAAAGAATGAAAAAGTAAAACAATTCCTGTTAACGTCATTTTATATACTATTTTTTTTCGATGCTCGCGGCAGCAAGCGGTCGGCGTTGTTACTATAGCGTGACGTACTTCCTGTTGCCAATTTTGGCCGATTAACCCCTCTTGTCACATTTCTTTCTTATGACACCGTGTCAAAGGGCAAATGAACTTCAATATACGCTGAGAGAGAAACAGACTACAAAACGTGGGGTGAACAGCGATAATGGAGCCAATTTTCAAGCGCTCAACTCTACACGCCATCGTTCATGATAACCAGAGTCGCTCTGGCAGGATTTGTGAGTTTTCCACAAATACTACGTATTTGTCTAATCTTCCTGAGCAGCTAGGATATTTCCGAAATCTACTTCGCAACGTCCAAAGGTCTGTTATCTAAACTTGCGCACGCAAGACATTTATAGGGCAACGCTGAATATTTTTTTCTCCCTGTCAACGTATTGCCATCTTTAGGTTCCCGCGATCCGTCTGTCAAGCGTTTCTATACCCTCGGACAAATTTCTGCGGCTGTGAAGGAAAAAATGGCAGTGGATCGGCTATGCCAGGATATACGTATCGAAAACTAAGGAATAGCATGGTTAGGTTTGGTTAACCTTGGGTGCGATTTTGTAGGAATTCTATTACTTTCTTTATGTCCGTTGCCGCCATCACCGCACATCCATTGGTCGAAAATGACCGGGCCGCGCCCATTTTATCTGTCAGTCACACGACTTCAGGAAACCGCGAAAACCAGGAACGTCATAGTGACGTTGACCCATTCATTACGCGGAGCTTAAGGCATGGATTTTTTGGCATGGCCAGAGGCGGGGTCGTTTCCGAAGGAATAAAAAATGGCTGCCGCGCTCATCGCTATGGCCGTGGCTGTTCGCCGTCGCCGACGTGAACACGGAGAGCCAGACGGCGCGTTTGACATGCCGAATGAGCATTTTTGACGGCATTTTCGCCTCTCGATGGGAACGGTGCGGTTGTTGTGCGAGAAACTGGCGGGGGAATTAGAAGCGGAGCGAGTGGACGGGACTGTCGGTGGAGTGGAAGGTGTTGTGTGCGCTGTGCTTCTTTGCCACCAGGAGCTTCCAATAGTCTGTTGGGAGCGAGAAGACGATTCGTGCGTCGCAGTCGACGGTCAGCGAGGGCGTGCGACGGGTGGCAGAGGCTGTTGGGAACGCAGGGGCGCGCAACAATTGGGTCCATTTTCCGATGACGAACGACCGTGGAAAAGGCAGCCGTGAAGGAGGGTTTTTCTTCTGCGCGGTGCAATCCCCGGCGTCATCGGTTGCATCGATGGCACCCTCCTAGCCATTGTCGCATCCAAGGGTGAGCGCAAGGCTGCATTCATGTGCCGCAAGGGATACTACGCCCTGAACTGCATGTTTGTAAGTAAAGCCCATGTTTTCTGGTGCCGATCCTTTTTGTTGCTCTTGTCAATGGGCACTTTCTCTGTTTACGTTTCATATCTGCGACGCGGACACGAAGATCCTGGCCGTCGACCCTCTGCATCCGGGGTCGGACCACGATGCGTTCGTCTGGCGGGTGGCATGGCTGCGCCGGCAGTTCCAAGCGGGGCGCATTGTGAATACCGGGGAACATGCCTCCTCGGTGACACAAAACATTTCTTTTTTTGGGCGCAGTCACGCTTCAGTAGCGCAGAACGGCGTGTCCGCTCCAACCCAAACTTTTAACGAAGTTACAAGTGCATGATTAAGGCGCGAGTAAATTAAAATGAAGATATTGACTGCCACCATTGCCAGAGTTCGAAGTGTTCGAAGCCCTATTATTGATTTATTTGAGTGTTATGCTATGTTCACACTACGGTCGTAAAGCGCGTAACAGCTCTTTTGGCGTATCGAACGTAACGGCTGTAAAAAACGTTACGGCAGTTAAGCCGGCACCTTTGTTCACATTTACTGCTGCCTAAATTACGGCTTTTGCAACAGGCCAATCAAATTTGGAGCTGCAGAATCGACGTCACCAGCGGTCCAATATGGCTCCTGCCAACATGCGAGCGCTGGCCGAGATCGAAGAAATTCACGCTCAAAACAAACTTGTAGTCATGTATTCAATCGCCCAAAGACGACGAAGGCGACGCAGAAGGGTTTGGGTGCGGCAAGTATTTCTCGACAGGGCCGTGGACGGCGATTTTCACAACCTTTTCGCCAAGCTCCGAGTTGGTGACGCTGCGATGTTTCATAACATCATGCGCATGTCGCCCCAGCAGTTCCGCTTCCTTGAAAACCTAATGAGACCACTCATCGAAGTTCGGAGCACGCATCTGCGGCCATCGATTTCCTCGGCAGATAAACCAGATGAACTGAAAACAGTCTCGCAAGGCGCACTACAAAAATTTTCACGAACACAGCCAATCGTGCGCACGGAATGGCGGAATGGCACTTCCCGCGCCCGGAGCTGTCTGCAGACGGGAGGACGGAAGTGTCGTCACCTGTTGTTGAAAGCCGAAAGCTTATCGGTCATTGGCTGTGTCGCAACGGTCGTAACATAACAGTCGTAAATGTTGCCGACCCTTTAACACTCTCACCCACGATTTTCGCGAGAATTGCGCACGTTGGTACCTTTACGTTCGCAGTCTGAACTAGACGCATACGCTTGTTGCGCTTCCGCTTACGTATGTTACGAAAAATCGGCGCCTTACGAACGTAGTCTGAACATAGCATAAGGCTGAGCACGCTTTAGGATTGCTACCGAGGCTCAGCAGCCGTTGCTATGGGCTACGCACAGACACTACAATGATATATAATGTGTTTATGCCCCCTATGATATAATTTCAGTGCGTCGTGTTTTCAGGAACCCCTACGTGTAAAATTAGACCCTTGGTCCTTTGTTTGTATGTTTGTAATGTTTGTAACCATCAACGTTCTATAGCAGATAGCGTGCTTCGGATTCGATAGCGTGCTTCAGATAGCGTGCTTCGATAGCGGATTCGAAGCTGCCCTGCCCCTCCCCTCCCTTCCGAGTTGCCACACCGCTTTTTTCATTATTAACGCGCGAAATGAAGCCGTAATTGTCCGTTCCCGTTGCGCCCAGTAGCGAAAAACTCAGCTGCTCCTGACGCCGCAACGCCGCCCCCCCCCCCCCTCTCTCTCTCCCATCTCGCCATTGCGTTTCGAGCGACGGAAGGCGGCGTGCTTGCTCTGCCGGTATCGTGCTTCGTTTGCGCTAGATTTGGTTTTCCTCGAGTTCTTTCACTCGCACGTACTGCATACGATGCGCGGCGAAGGTGTTATCACCCTAGGGCTTTATACCGAACATCCCGGCGACGCGGACGGAGATGGTGCAAATGCGCCTGCAATGACCATATGTGTTCTATCGTCATAGAAGTGTTTTTCCGAGTGTGAAAGTAGCACGCGAATATGGCAAAATTGCCGCGCGTCTGGCCGCTCGAGGGAGTTTGTATGTATTCGCAGGATTCTTTTTTTTTACACGCTCGGAAAAACAATTTTATGCAACATGTATTCAGCAAAAGCAAACTCTATCGTGAGTTTCTGATGTTCCTCTGCAATTTTATGACTGACACTTTTCATCTATAATAATTGAGAAGTTGAATAATAATAAAGAATAATAATATAATTATGTGGAATGCAATAAAAAAGATAATCTGAGTATCTCCAAGCGACGGCCAACAACATTACCTCGGTTCTGTCTAGTTACGTAGCATTTTCATATTTATAAACTTTGTCTCGTGTTAAGTCAAACGTCTTGTGTGAGTATTTACACGACCTCAAAGCAGAGAGCAGTTCGATTTCACAGCAAGAGTCTTCAGTACCATCAAGAATCTCTGGGGTACATTGGTGGCCTAATCTTCGCTCATGTAATTGTTTACATTTCGGTAACACTGCTTCGCCTTTCAGGCTAAACTGCAGCCTCCTTATTTTTTTCTTATTTTTTATTACTGTGAGTCGGTGTGAAGCGCTGCTGGGAATGACTGCTATAGATTCCGATTTCCGGTGAATGTGGCTTGACTTAATTTCGGTTTCTGAGCTGGTTGTATATATTTATGACCTTTACGTGCGAGTGATGATGTTTCCATTCCTAACTAATGTACATTATTAAAAGAACTTTCTTTTTTCGCGAGTTGTTAGCTTAGCTCACTAGAAAGGGAAGCAATAGTGATGCACATACCATTCATGTGCATTGCATACAACGTTGAAAAAATACTCTACCGAAAGGGCCACTGAAGTCTTCAGGTGTTTTTTAGGCTCAAAAATGCACTCAAAGGAATTTGAAGCGAAAGGAACATACAGCAAGATATTCCTTATATAAGCATATGTTATCCATACCATTAGAAATAACCGTGCGTTGGCTACCTCGTTTCCTTTGCAAGATATAATATACTTTGTACTTTGTATATATATTTAGATATATTATTTACAGTGGAAATTAGAAAAAATGAAGTGTGTCCGAGGAATGTGAGAATGCCCAATTCTAAATTAGAGCGAAGCTCTCTGCGTGTTTTCGTTTTGCGATTTATTCAGGCAAAGAACTTGAAGCAGAAATTACCGCACCGACTGGCAGCGGGCCAGTGCCATCAGTGCCTTCGCAGGGGGCGGGGCACTATGGGAACGCTGGCATGATGAGCGTGATCCGAGTTGGCTGCGGTAGAACAGAACGAGCGTGAGAGCAGTGGACACGAGCGCTTCTAGCGAGCGCGTTTGGCATTTAGTCGGGTGTGCTGCCAGGGCGCCTGCTCCTGGCTATCATGAACCGCTGCGAGGGAAACGCACTCAAACGTCAATCGCACACCCAACGCCTTCGTGACTGCCTTGTCGCATTTTAAGAGGAAGCTTTGGCTCTGGTGCTCGTATCTTAATACTTTGAAAGGAGAATTCATTTTTCTCGGCAACCAGAGCACTAAATTTGGCAAGGTTTGATGCATTTAAAAGAAAACATCATTGTCTAGTGACTGTTGGTTTCGAACATTCCGTTTAGGTCTTCAATTTTTATAAAAGATTGGCGAAAATCGAAAATTTTCAGAAAACAATGTATGAATTTTAGAACTTTGTAACTCAGCAAAGAAAATATGATGTGACAATTCTGTGAATCGCATGTCATAGTACAACTTAAGCGGACAAAATCCATATGTTGCACGTTAATCTAATGATACATGTAGTAATATGGCAATACAGCTTTTGCAGAACCCTTGTGCACAACGTAAAATTGACATATCTAATTTGTCCGCTTTGAATGGCCTAATCAATGCCGGTTACAGAACCATGATATCTGTTTTTGATGGAGAGCTAATAATATAATAATTTCGTGTATTTAATTTTTCAAACTTCTGAATTTTTGAAAATCCTTTTAATAAAATTCAGTCTCTAAATCAAAATTACGCTTTCAACAGTCACTGGAATTTAACTTTCTGTCTGAAATACAACAAATCTCATTAAAATAGACGAGGGGGAGGGTTAGCTTACAGAAGAGCTTTTGTGTTTTACATGTATTTGAATAGGCCGCGTCGGAGTTGGGCCGCAGCCAAAGCTTCCTTTTAAGCGGCAGCAGATCCTGCTTGATGCTATGTTCGTTTGTACGAGAAACGCTTGAGTGACCTGCATTCACGACGCGCAAGCAGGCATGTCACGTGGTATCTGTCTTTTCGTATTTTACGGGCACCTGCAATAAGCGGAAAGCCACTAATACCCAATAGAAATTTGGAAAGTGTTTATTCAGAAGTTTTGGAAGGTGCTCTAAAACTTTCTAATTGGAATCTTTTTCCTAACTTCGTTGCTTCCAAAGTTGGTAAATCAATCTTGACTGATTATACAATTGAGCAGTGTACAAAAAATAGTGTCACTCATTACATGCAATAGACAGCCACATGCATTGGACGCGTCGTGTAACAGAGAGCATCGGCATATTTTTCAACTGTGGCTAAAATTGGCTGGGACACCTGGTGCACGCATCCTTTCTTGTTCTCCTCATTATCGTCCATCACAATTTCTTGTTCCCTTTACATTGCACTCTCTTCAGCATAGCAGGCCACAGCATCCAAATCATGCCAACTTTTCTGCCTTCCCTTGAATAAATTACCCCACTCTCCCAGCAATATACTTCAGCAGCAAGGCCATTTGGCTATCCTTGATCTTTGAAACTGACCATCTGATTGTTTGCGATGTGACTTTCGTTTAAAACAAAGCAACTATTCTACCGGCGTGCCTCAGAATAATGCCTCCCGTAATATGCAAGAAGAATCCCCGCTATATAATAATGCGTGTTGTGGAAGCACGGCGAGTTCAACCGAGAGAAAACATTACATGTGGCAGCATACCACGTTTCAAGAGTGGTCTAAACATGTACGAGGTAACAAAATTGTGTCATCGGGGATTGAAACCTTAAAATTAACGTTGAAGACAGTCATTGCGGGATTTGAGGATGGTCTGCTAGGATACGCCGTAGATACAAAGAAGTTGAATAGAATGTGAATAGCAGATATCAGATTAACAGGATTAACGTAAAAACACACGGTGAACAAGCCTGAGAGGCGAATACTGCACACACGAAAAAGTTTGGAGATTGTCGTGCAGACTGGACAGCATATTCTCCGCGACGCATTGGTTTGGAGCCAACTCACATCCGCTCAACGCAACGTGGCATCGTTCATAGCCCCAGTAGTTGCTCTCCATGGCTGCATTTGTGACTTTCCGACAAATATTTCGTCTGTGTCGGATCCTCGCGGGTATTAGGGCAGCTTTTCCAAACCATGTCGGAAGAGAAAAAAGTCTGTTATCTCAAAGTGCTGAAAGCGCATTTATAGGGCAACTCCGGCTATTTTTTGACCATGTCAAAGTAATGACATGTTTAGGTGCCCGAGACCACTCCTGTCTTGCGTTTTGTTGTAGAATTGTTCCACAAATTCGAAACTGATTGCCAATGAGCAAATAAGCGCAAAATATAAACCGAAACATGACAGAGCCAGCGCGCCAACATCTTCGTGTGAAGTCAGTCCCATCAGCGTGGAGAAAGAAAGCAATCTAAGGCAGATGCTCAGCAGATTCGAGACAGCGGCTGACCATTGACACAATGTCTTCGGATGAGAACGTCAGTTGCACAAGCTATTAAGGACTGTCAAAGAATTACAGCTAAGATTCCCACGAATTCGGCAGCCATGGATCCTCGTTCGCAATTGGCTCCCCAACACGACAGGCCGCACTTAGGGCAAGACTTCGCGTTGCAACATGAAGACCAAGGGCAGCCCTAACCATTAATCTAACTTTTAGGTTTTTAGCGCACAAAAAGTCTCCGAGTCGTACCTCAGTTTCTTGTCCCTTTTTGTGCGCTAAAAACCTAACGTTATTGAATACCAACATGCCTAAACCTACGCTCTTTCATTGATCTAATACATGCTGTTTACTATCTTCGGTGTTAGAACCCTTCTCAGGGAACCTTTCGTATACTGACTATCAGAGGTTGTGGAACGCCGCTATCTGCGTTTGTATGTCAATTTACGGAGCGCGCTAGTTCACCGGAAGAACTTCTCTCAGTGTGCAAAGCGCTTACCGGTGCATTTTGTTACGTTGACGTCGTACACCGACCGCTCGTCGTTCTGTTGATATATTACGCAAGCAGCACGGCATTGACATCAAGTAATGTTAGAACATAGCAAAACACGCTAATTTTGCACACGTAACCTATGTCGCATCACTCTGAGTCACGCTGGTATGAGTGTCCGGACACCTTCCCCAATATCAACCGGCAGAGCATAGGACATGTTCTTATTCTGGCTACTTACCATTACTCGTACTCTCTTGATACACACAATGTATGTGCTACATAAGTTATAGATCGATTGCAGCATTGCCCCAGTGACCGTTCATTTAGGGTGGTAATATTTTTCACGCGGAAATGTTGATGCATATATTTACACCATTGGTAGCTGAACCGGGAGGTTGTTCACGCTGTTGTATTGAAGGGGTCTCCGCTCTTTAGAAATTTGCGATACGAGGCGAACAGTGCACCTTGGAAGCTAAATAATGAGTCGGCCAACAATATTTAAAGATTCACCCAGGTGCGAAGAATTAAATTAGGCAAGTACCGGTGAGCGCCACTGGCAGCTTCGAGACCGGGAACCTACCGATGTTGATAGTGCGCTGTGTCTTCGCTTCTCTCTTTTTGTGTGTGCACTGTGTGAAAAGAAATTCGTTTATTTCAGATCCGTATACTGAGGGCGGAACGACAAAATCGGTTTTCTTCACTCGAATGGCTTAATGGCTTCACTCGAATGGAACAGCCGCGAGTACTATACACGCGCCCAGTGGACGACTGTGATTGGCCTAACATGGACCTAACATGATCGAAGTCGGCTCAGACTTTGTGTCAGGCTGGGGATGGCTTAAATTCGCGCAGCGAATAATTAAACACCACCTACCTCCCATCAGTTGCCCTTCCACAAAGAGCGCAATTTCTCGCGACAGCAACTGCTCACGCCAGACCTTATTTCACGTTCGCCGGCTTGACCACGCTGTTGTCGGCTATAAATTCCCAGAATACTCTGTGTATGGCGCCATTTGCATCGTAACAGAAAGTGACCAGCATCCGAGGAATAAGATAAGCAGGTGATCCGAAGCAAATAAGTAAATTACTGCGCAATAAATCTGTGCGGCTCTGAAACCTGCTTGTTTCTTCTTTTAGGAGCTGACGGGTCTGTGGAGAGGAACGTACCCAGGGAATTCGACACCCACGAACACCAAAAATGCCGGAGTTGCCCTTTCATAAAGAAGGCGCAACATTGAAGACAGTATTTTAGAATAGCTCGGATATGAGGTTTGTGACTGGTAGTAGTACGTGGGTTGTTTATTGAAATAAATAAATGGTTTGATCGCGGATGAGCAGATAATGAAAGAGGCAAGGATAAAAATAAATAGCTAAGCTATCCAGGACCCAATCCTGGTGTCATATACGATGAAAAGCTCAACTGGCGTTCTCGTATCATGCTAATTGAATCTAGGGCTGAGCATGCTTTAGGATTGCTGCGGAGGCTCAGCAACCGGTGCTATGGGCAAAACCAACACACTCTTACGATATATAAAATGTTTATGCACCCTATATTAGAATTTCAGTGTGTTGTGCTTTCGGGAAGCCCTGCCTTGAAAATTAATCCCCTACTCCTCTCATTACTTGCAGCTCTATGTCTGTGAACGGGAACCCGAAGGTTTATAGCGATGAACGTTTCATACCTGGAAGTGTTCCCATTGAGTAACATAGTAAACGACAAGAGCGGACACTCGAACCATTTCGCGGCCGAGCTATGGAGCTTCGCCGATTCCACCGGGTTGTAGAGCACACGAAGAAAGTGCGGCTGTGACTTCGGCTGCGGCTAGCGGCTTGACAGGCGGCACGACCACTGGGCACGACCCAACATATGCGAAGCCTAGTTAGACCACACCGCCGGACTCTTTCTGCAAAATGCACCTGAGCATCACGTTTGGGTTCTTCTGCCAGCCTCTGCTTCGTCGCCGTTTTAGGGTAAGGCAACAGCGAGTTCTTTTGCTCGTCGTTAACGAGTTATTCTATTCGCATTTCCTTATATCACTGTTAGCCGCATGAACGACTGACGGTGGCCTTGCAGCCGCGAAAAGCTGCTGCCCATTTGCTACGCTGACTATCATTTCCCATTCTTTTTTTTGTTCGCAGCAATGAGAGGTGATTGTAGCAATAACAGTCACGCGGCAGCGTCCGAGCTGCGAGTCAGGTTCGATGCAATGACGAAGTTAGAAAATAAAATAAAAAGTTTCGTTAAAAATGCAGCCTATGAACACATGCCATTCGGGATAGACAGCTGTATGTTAGGCGCACGGACTGTTAAAAAAGCTTGGTGCTCTACTTTTGCAGAAGAAATGTAGCTATTTCTAAAGCCGTACACGTGCAATATTTGGAGTATAGCAATAATGCGCTGTCCCTGAACATCTGTAGCAGGCCATATGCGCTCGAGCGTTCTTAGCTTTCCTGCATTGGGCTCAAGATACGTGTTTTCATGTTTTGATTGTGTATGGAGTCGTTAACGTAGAAAGTTCCTTGTTTATTAGCATTTTTAACAGTGCCTGTTTAACCAAAAAAAATACGCACAACATGAAATAACGCAGCATCACCCTTATAAAGCATTGAAGACTCCAATATTGCTGATACGAAGGAACGTAGCGTCCACATTCAGAAGCTTTGAAGCCTCCGGTATTGCTTACCTTCTGTCTGTCATTCTACGTGTTGCAGGAATCTCCACCATTTCCTCAAAATACACTGTACTGCCAAAGGACATCATGCATACTCAAGGGCAAAATTCCAATTATCAGAAGACGATTGTAAGGCTTCGAAGACAGCAGGTGAAGACTCCCAGCACAAAGTGCTTAATTGTAGCTGTGTAATGACGGACATATTGGCTTGCACAGTCAAGATGAGGATGTTCGTGCATGCTCAATTGTTTTTGCAACCATTCCATTTCGCCACGCAATCATTCGCATAATTTTGATACCATAATTAACCCTGCTTCGCAGAAGTACAAGAAAAAAACGTAATATTCTTGTTACTTCTAAAACAACCCCATTTTGAGCAAATAATTTGCCGGCGTGTATGTGCAGTCTTTTTTTTCTCGTTGTCTGGATTGTTGCAACACGTATTCTATGTGTTTTGCTTGCGCAAAATTATTGCCATCACGCCATTAATTTTCGACTATTCTCCGTTTTACTGGTGTCACACGACCACCTTCGATCGCGATCAAGTCCGATCCGGATCGAAATTCTCGACTGCTATGGCTCTGTCGCACAGCTTTCCCAAAACAACCAATCGCGACCGAGAAATTCATATCGGAATCGGCTTGATCGCTTTTGAAAGTGACCGTGTGACACCCGTATTACTTGCATTTCGCTATTTCTTCCCGTTTTCGTGTGTCTGCGTCTTGCAATCTTGCTGTAAGAAATTGTTTTCTGCTCTTTTCGTGTTCTCGAGTGCACCAAGTTGAGTTGTAACTAACGAACATGGCACATTTATTTACTATACACTTTTGGCGTGAGTTAGTAGACGTACAATGTCATACGCGATAAAGTAATACTTCCTCAACAGTTGGCATGATCGTTGGGCTATGTTACAGCCTCAAACAGCAAATATGATTTGAAATGAAACTAACATGAAGTGAAACACCTTTGCGCGCTCGTCGTCACAACATACAAACGCGGTACAAGCGCCTGCATGATATCACTCGATCTAAACAACAATATAATAAGAAACGAAACTGAAATTAGGGCCTCCGAGATTCGGCGGCGGGCGCGACCATCATGGAGGCTGATGCGTTTCGCCGTTTCCGCTCGGTGCGCTGAAAGCCAAATTCGGCCGCAGGTGCCTATGGGAATGTCCACTCTTTACGTTTACTATGTTACTCTATGGTGTGCCTACCAAAAGTATTTTGCAGATTCCGCCTCCTAACTTTCCATACATGTTTAAAACCCCATGACATTACTCAAAAAAAAAGATAGCAATATGTTTTATTAGCGATCCCAATCCATCCTTTGTCGCACATGAGCTGAGACTCCACATTATTCGAGTAGTGTTGTTACTGAGATAAATAGAAGACTTAAATGCCTGTGTCTGAGATATACTTCCAGTAAATGCAATTAATTAGAATTAAAATTGTTATTATTATTATTAATTAGTGTTTTATGGCACAAGGGCTACAATGGCCAAAGAGCGCCGGCAACAATGTTTAGTTGTGCGGCAGAATGTTATAAACACGACAGTGGGTATAATGGGTCCCATTGCCTATGGCGTACTACGGTGGCTCTAAAGGCCTAGGGATTAAAAACATAACGCTTGCATTTCTTGATAAAATTTAGGATGATTATGTATGATTTCGGGTAGCGTAGTGAAGGTGAGTTTAAAAGCGGTAAGGTATATTCTTCAAAAAGTTCACATCATTATGATAACTTAACAGCCGGTCGAGGGGGAACATCGGCTCAGCCGATAGGAACAATGCAGGGTGCATAGATAAATTATACATATAATAATATATAATATACCATATATAAAATTATACACGTAGATATTTTTTGGCTAATTCAAAATTCAAATTAAAGACAGTTGGTTTGTAGATTATCTTGCCCACGTGCAAATCAGTAACGTAGTAGCTACAAAGGTCTTAATAATTGAATAGAAATCCAGCGTAGGTACTTTGTCCCCTTCACATCGGTATTGATTTTTTTGAATTCGTAATTTCACTCCGATTCCTAAAGCGGAGCTAGGGCAATGATTCTTGCGCTGCGCACGCTGCTTTTAAGTGCAGCCAAAACTGTTATTATCACAGATTCTCTTTCAGGGTGTTTTCTTCTTCTCTCATCAAATTTTCCAGTATTACAAGTGTTCCTGTCATTATTCCCGTTGCACTTCATAATGTTTACTTTAGTACACGTTCTTGGTCACAGTGTAAATTATTTCAAAGTGAATGCCTGGTTGTTAGCTCAATGATTTTTTTATACCCCTGTAATTCCTACTCTTTAGGTGAATTTCTACATGATCGGTATGGAGAAACTGCTATGACCACGATCCATCAAAAACGAGCACATGACAATGGTTGCGTGACAATGAGCGTATTTAGAGGGTGCAGTGACGACGATGATGCAACAACTCGGGCACATTTGCGATTGAATGCCGACAGCTCGATTATGATGAAATGAGAAAGAAGAAATGAAGTCGATTAAAAGGCGAAGGTGTTATGACGACGACAAAGGGACGACAAAAATGGCGTAGGACGAGTTTGAAACGACGGCAACGTGACGATACCTAGATGATGATGACGTAAGCTGGCATGACGATGACATAGTAGAAGCAATGCAGTCACACGTACGGCGTGACGACGATGTCACAAACCCAGCGGCATGTCAACCTACCCGGGGGCACATACCAAGCTGGAAAAATTAATCGGAACTGTTGTCTGCAAAATAACCGAGCGAGACAGACCACTGTGGATGGAACCAAGGCCTAAGACTTGTCAGCGAGCGGAGAATGACTAACGCGTGATTAGGATCATTACGCCCCCCATATATATATATATATATATATATATATATATATATATATGTGTGTATATATATATATATATATATATATATATACAGTGTTAAAACGAAGGAAATCTAGCATGCGTGGAATGGTAATCATGCTGAATTCCGAAATGCAACTGCTCCGAAGTCGTCAAGCAGATTTTCCCCATCAGTTTGTAGTTTCTTTTCGGTAAGAAATGCTACACGTCCTTTATTTCAAAGGAACTAACATATGCATTCATGTCAGTTAGTTTCTTTAGGAAGATTTTGATTTCCTCTAAATTTTCTTTAAAAGCGGTCGTAAGCGTGTAAAATTTCGAGTTTTTCTTTCAATAAGAGTGCAATCATATTTTACAGGTACCATTTTCGGATATTATAACATGCGGATTCTGGATTATGGGTCAAATGCCAGAGATGACATAGCAAACATAATCAACATAGAAAATGAACGATCTTTCCTTCTTTTCTTGTGATTGCACCAGACAGCGCTGCTTCAAGCTAGCTGCCCACAACATCTGCCGACAAAAGCAAGTGACTCTGAAAGCACAGCAAGAACGGCGAGCACAGATTGCGATCGTCGATGATTGATCGTCGACGATCGTGCGATAACGGACACTCTCACAGATACCAGCTGTCGAATTGACTGGAGTTCACTTATCTGCCGGCATTGATACCTGAACAACAATTCCGGTTTCGGGCGCACGCATTTCGAACGGTAGCTGGCACACGTCACGCCAGCTGCACTGATCGGTGCGACATTTAATATTATGCTGCAACTAATCAACCATGCGCGGTCTTGGTGCGGAATCGTTTTATTATTTAGTAAAACTTATGACGAACGAGCTTTACAAGTCTCAATGGAATCTGTCCCACGTGCAATTACATAAAGTTGACGCAAGAGTCTTTGTGAAATGAGGAAATGTTTACTTTGCTCCATGTAAATTCTTGTTCGAGGCTTTTTGTGCATTCATCCAGCGTTGTGGCACCAGGTAAGAAGCTGCAGTTCCCGTGAAAGCCTCCAGCGCTAGATATCAGCTCAAAAAAGTTAATTTCAAGCCTGTGTTCTTTTAGTATTTAGACCTTATGGGAACACTGCAGGTAGAGGCGAAGCGTGCGAAAGTGGTGACTGGGCGGCATTACAAACGAAAAACATTCGCTTTTACATACATGGCATGGAAAATAGATGAGTCACCCCAAGTACCAGAAAGATATAAAGAAAACATCTCATTTCCAATCATTCCCCCTACCCGTCCATTATATCGTGTACTTTGAAGCACAAGTACACAGGCGACTGCGCGCTTCCAAAACAATTAGGCATCAGCCGACGCGATGTTACGCTACGTACACAGATTGGTTCATAACAGAGGCTCTCAGGCAGACCATGCTAGACACTCCAGAATGTTTTGTACTCGATCTCATGAAAAATTTGTGCGTGAAAAACCTGTTTTCTGTCATCCAAAATACAGAATGTTTGACTTAAAAGTCCGTAATTTTTGAGCTCCTCGGCGCTATCTTTTGTGCGTTCTGCCGGTGCAAGCTACACAGTCCCCTGTTATCACTCTTGGCAATCGCTGTTATCACTCTCGACAATCTCTTGACTACCGAATCAAGGTATATATTGCTGCGGGGACGTAGAAATCTCTACAAACGTTTCCCGCTAAGATTCAGAACACGACAAACTAATTTTGTCACTACGGTCGAGCTGCTTTTTGCTATGTGCCTCAGCAAGTCATACATAGCAAGCATGCCCTAAAGGTATGGCAAAATGTAACGAAATTATTTGCAGTGATGGTGGGGGTCAGAGAAAGCCGGACGAATTTGTCTCAGTAAGATTCATCATCATCATCATCATCATCCTGGTTACGCCCACTGCAGGGCAAAGGCCTCTCCCATACTTCTTCAACAACCCCAGTCATGTACTAATTGTGGCCATGCCGTTCCTGCAAACTTCTTAATCTCATCCGCCCACCTAACTTTCTGCCGCCCCCTGCTACGCTTCCCTTCCCTTGGAATGTAGTTCGTAACCCTTAATGACGATCGGTTATCTTCCCTCCTCATTACATGTCCTGCCCATGCCCATTTCTTTTTCTTGATTTCAACTAAGATGTCATTACCTTGCGTTTGTTCCTTCACCCAATCTGCTCTTTTCTTATCGCTTAACGTTACACCCATCATTCTTCTTTCCATAGCCCGTTGCGTCGTCCTCAATTTGAGTAGAACCCTTTACGTAAGCCTCCAGGTTTCTGCCCCGTAGGTGAGTACTGGTAAGACACAGCTATTATACACTTTTCTCTTGAGGGATAATGGCAACCTGCTGTTCATGATCTGAGAATGTCTGCCAAACGCACTCCAGCCCATTCCTATTCTTCTGATAATTTCCGTCTCATGATCCGGATCCGCCGTTACTACCTGCGCTAAGTAGATGTATTCCCTTACGACTTCCAGTGACTCGCTACCTATCGTAAACTGCTGTTCTCTTCTGAGACTGTTAAACATTACTTTAGTTTTCTGCAGATTAATTTTTAGACCCACCCTTCGCCTTTGCCTCTCCAGGTCAGTGAGCATGCATTGCAGTTGGTCGCCTGAGTTAATGAGCAAGGCAATATCATCAGCGAATCGCAAGTTACTAAGGTATTCTCCAGTAACTTTTATCCCCAATTCTTCCCAGTCCAGGTCTCTCAATACCTCATGTAAACACGCTGTTAATAGCATTGGAGAGATCGTATCTTCCTGCCTGACGCCTTTCTTTATAGGGATTTTGTTGCTTTCTTTAAGGAGGACTACGGTGGCTGTGGAGCCGCTATAGATATTTTTCAGTATTTTACATACGGCTCGTCTACACCCTGATTCCGTAATGCCTCCATGACTGCTGAGGTTTCGACAGAATCAAACGCTTTCATGTAATCAATGAAAGCTGTATATAAGGGCTAGTTATATTCCGCACATTTCTCTATCACCTGATCGATAGTGTGAATATGGTCTATTGTTGAGTAGCCTTTACGGAATCCTGCCTGGTCCTTTGCTTGACAGAAGTCTAAGGTGTTTTTGATTCTATTTGCGATTACCTTAGCAAATACTTTGTAGGCAACTGACAGTAAGCTGATCGGTCTGGAACTTTTGAAGTCTTTGGCGTCCCCTTTCTTATGGATTAGGATTATGTTAGCGTTCTTCCAAGATTCCGGTACGCTCGAGGTCATGAGGCATGTCGTATACAGGGTGGCCAGTTTCTCTAGAACAATCTGCCGACCATCTTTCAGCCAATCTGCTGTTACCTGATCCTCCCCAGCTGCCTTCCCCCTTTGCATATCTCCTAAGGCTTTCTTTACTTCTTCCGGCATTACCTGTGGGATTTCGAATTCCGCTAGACCATTTTCTCTTTCATTATCGTCGTGGGTGCCCCTGGTACTGTATAAATCTCTATAGAACTCCTCAGCCACTTGAACTATCTCATCCATATTAGTAATGATATTGCCGGCTTTGTCTCTTAAGGCATACATCTGATTTTTGCCAATTCCTAAGTAAGATTCAGTACACGCGAAACTGCGTGGCACGTCGGAGCTGCTCTTCAATATTTGCGTCAAAAATCCTGGTGCCGCGAGCGTGCCCAAAATATACCGAAATAAGTTACAACAATGATGGCGCCCATGGAAAGCGTTGCAGATATCCCCTATCACGAGTCACTAACTCAAACTGCGCCAGGACGGCCCAGCTGTTCTTCGCTGACTGCCTCAAAAATCTCGTTTCTGTGCCGTAAGGCTAAAATTGCTAGAAATACGGCGCAGATGGTCAAACAAAATTTGTCACTTTGCATAGACCAATAGTGCCGTCATACAGAAAGGAATACAAGAGCGGACACTCACATAGAGCCCTGCGGCCCAATTAACTGCAGCACGCCAAGCCGACGGCGTTAAAGCCTGAACGATATGTCCGGTTTGGGTTTTGGAAGCGCGTTTTGAATACTAGCTGGTACCATCATGCCGGCTACGGTTTCTTTTTTTTTTTGCTTCTACAGCTCAAGCGCGCCCTGTCTTCGTGCTAAACCGTTTTATTATTAACTAAAATTCATTGCAAAAGATCTTTAAAAGCCTGCATCAAATAAGTGCCACGTGAAATTTCATAAGGATGCAAGACGCCTTGTGAAATGAGGAAATGTTTATTTTATTCTATATAAATGCTTGTAGCAGGCTTTTTCTCGGTTCATTCAATGTTGTGGCACAAAGTAAGCAGCAGTAGTTCCCCTACGAAGCTCCACCAGACGACGTCAGCTGAAAAAATTAAATTACAAGCAAGTGTCATTTTGGTATTAACATATAAGAATGCCTGCAGAGGCGAAGCGTGCGAAAGTGGCGAGTGGGGCCTTCACAAACAAAGGCAATTCGCTTTTACATACACGGCATAGAAAATACGCAACTCATCCCAAACAATACCGTACACACCACGACAACATTCTATTTCCAAGCATTCCACTCTTCATGGGGCTCATTTCCTGCACATAGCACGAATACACGGACTACTGCGCCTTTCCAAACCTTGGCTACAACCGACGCGATAGTATGCTACGAATACACAGAGGTGGCCACAACACAGGCTTTCAACCAGACCACGCTAGACGCTCGCAGAATTCCTTCTTCTCGCACTCAAGACAAATGCATGGGCGCCATTCAGAAGACCGAATTTTCGAGTTACTACTTCCTGGCATTTGAGCTCCTTGGCGTTATCTTTTGCGCGTTCTGCCAGCGCAAGCAACACACTACAGTGTTAGCACTCTTGACAGCTGACCATCGCGTTTTGGACAATCGTGAGTAATGAAAGAAGGCTTAAATTGTTGCGAGGCCATACAAATGGTCACAAACTTGTCGCAGTAAGATTCATTACGCGCCAAACTAACTTTGTCACCACGGCCGAGCTGCTTTTGTTTTGTCTTGTCATGAACTTGTCTTGTTAGTCCATTAAAGCGCGAAACTTAACTGCGCACTGCGGCCGAGCTGCTATACGCTAACCGCGTCACAGCGCCAGGAGCGCCCACTGCGCTTAAAAAGTACCCCCAAAACTAAGGAAATTGGTTTCAATAATGTTGGCGTCAGAAGAAGCGCCAAAACTTGTCGCAGTAAAATTCAATATACCCGAAACTGGGTCACAGCACTCTGTGTTACTAGCGTGCCCAAAAACAAAAAATAAAAGTTCATATGGTATTGGGGCTCAAGGAAAGCTTCTCAAAATCTCCCAAGCTGATTCATTAATTAAAATCAACTGCACAACGAATGGCCGCGCTGTTTTTCATTAAGTGCGTCACAATTCTAGCGTAGGTGCGGTGCCGTAAGCCAAAGAGCTTAAAATGCGTCGCAGACTGTCGAACAAAATTTCTCACCTTGCCGTAGTCTCATAGTGCAGCTGTGCAATGCCGCAGTTCAAAAGGAACGCAATTATTCGCTGGCAGCCCACCAAACCAGGCTAAATCCAAGCATAGAAAAACCGGCAGACCGGGATACCGAACAGGCCAACGCTGCAGATGCCCGGCGGGCCTCTCTTGCTTCGGTGGTGTCTGACAAATGACGCCAGCACCTGGCTTGTCATTCGCAGATTCGCTTGTTGCTAGGCGGCGGAACTGAGCCGCAAAGTTTTATTTAATTTATTCGCAGATATTTTTACTTTTGCCGGAAAATAATGAAACAATAAAACAATTCCTGCTAATCTAATCTCACATATTTTTTTTTATTTTCGATGCTCGCGGCAGCAAGCGGTCAGCGTGATTAATATAGCGTGACGTATTTCCTTTTGCCAACTTTGGCCGAGTGTCCCCTCTTGTTATATTTTTTATAGTACCATGTAGAAGGGCAAAATGAACGTGAAAATTCCCGGGAGAAAGATTGAAAAGGAAATTTGTTCACCCGTAGGCACACTTACAACAGTGGTAGGAACGAAAAGTACAGTATGAGGTACATCACATGTAATACATCATACTTGATGTAAACAAAAAAGATTAACAATTGAAATAATAAATGGTGTCTTCTTGACACTGGCTTTGCCACACACAACAACAACAACAACAAAACTCATTACCACATCCACGTAAAAGCATTATTGTCGGCCTCGAGTTTGTGAAAGGTACTCGGGGCACATACTGACACAGCCTGAACTCGGGCAACCGAATTGAGCATTATTCTGGCTGTAGAGAGACTTTGCCTCGGGAGACGGTTATGTACCGCGTAGACCAGCGGCGAAGAAACTCGACTTCACCGAGTTTGAACAACTGTTCTTCAAGATGACCCCATATTTACACCCGTAGTTTCCGCAATCTGGGGTACATTGCTCTATTTGTCTGCCGAGATCGTTCTGTGATGTTACGGAAGCACCACAAAATGTAGCTAGCGCTGTAGTAGACGAGACTCGCAAACCGATCTCGGCGCTGTGGTGGCCGCACGATGGATATTCCGAACATTCTTGCAACTAGCTTCCAGAAGGTGCGTGCCACAACGCAGTCCTTTACTACATGCGCGTTGGTCTCTGTTTGTGCGCAATATATGCATTTATCATTCGCTACCATATGCCAGCGTTTAAGCCTGTCTTTTGTAGGTAGAATGTCCCACTGATATTGCCAATGAAAGTCCTTCACCTGAGAGGGCAAATCAGGTGAAAGCACAGCTGTCCATGTTTGTGTAGTAGCTGTCCGTGGAGGTACAGCCGTCTCACACAACATTTCACAAAGCCTGGAAACTGGTGTCGCACGCCATTTTGTGCTTCTTAGTTGTACAAGCTGGCTTTGCAAGCGCGCAGCCGCCGCATACTGCGGTGCCGGCGTTACCGCCGTCGGAAGCAAGTTGCCTGTACTCTGCGGCATAAGCGTTCGACGGTAATGGCCCAGCCAATAAAGGAGCAGTGGCCTACCAGGGTACTCATCATCATCAAGTAGATCACATGTACACTTAGTGCACAACAGCCTACCGAATGTAACTATGCACGGCAAGCTCCATCCTCCACTGGATTTTGGCAGACGCAAAAATTGCTGCGCTACGTATTGCGACTTGTTTAGCCAGAACCATGAGAAAATAAGTGAGTTTACTACTCGAACTGTTGGTGACGGCGGGAGAGCTACCCTTGCAGCAAACCACAGTTTACTGCACAATACGTTCTTAATGAAAAAAGCCCTTTCTGCCAGCGGCAGTGGTGACGCAGTCACTGCTTCTGACTGTTCTTTAATGGAGTTGACAATTTCTCGCCACGTGTGAGGTGAAACACCACTTGTACAAAACTTGATACCTAGTATTTGCATATGCTCGGTCTATTTAATGTCCCCAGGTAGCGTTATTTCGCCGCGACCTAAATTTAATGCTTCACATTTTCTCATATTTATTTTGCCCCCTGACAGTGAAGCATATTGATTATAAATACGAAATACCTCTACAAGACTGTCCCCATCCCCGTAAAAACAAAGTGATGTCATCCGCATACGCCGATACTTTTATGCACCCGGATCCCGGCATAGGAAGACTTCTTATGAGCGGGCTCTCGCTAAACCGCCTCAACAACGGGTCAATCGCAAGCACAAACAATATGGGTGACAAAGGACAACCCTGCCGCACTGCCCTTGTCACATCAAATCTAGGTGTTAAAATGCTGTTAAGCAGTAGCTCAGCTGTTGTTCGCGAATACAACATCCGCAGGATGTCTACAAATTCGTCAGGGAAGTTATAGCATCGTAAAACCTCAAATAAGTACTGGTGTTCTAAGCGGTCGAACGCTTTGGCTTGGTCCAAGCTTACTAATACTCCTGAAGCTTCACGCGCTGTTGTGTGTTGTATGATATCACGTGTTAAGTTGAGAGATGAAAATATACTCCGACCCGGCACGGAACATGTTTGATGTACACTGACTATTTTCGGCAATAATATTTTCATGCGATTTACAAGAAGGGTTGTCAATATTTTATAGTCTGTGTTGAGCAGCGTTATAGGCCTCCAGGATGAGGGTTCTGCAAGGTTGGAGTCTGGCTTTGGCAAGAGCATTACGCGACCCCGATTAAACGATTTAGGAATACCTTCCCGTGCAAGAATGCCGTTAAGGAGCGACACTAAGGCAGTGCCTACTTCCTCCCAGCAAGATCGGTAAAATTCGACTGGTAAGCCATCTGGACCGGGTGTTGATCCGCTGTTCATAGACCGTATGACATCAAAAACTTCTCGCAGATTTGTTGGAGACAATAAATTCTGGCCTTCTGTATCTTCTACTTGAGGTAGGTTAGCGCAAAAGTCTGAAATTTCTTCACTCAATAGCTCTGCATCATAAATCTTTTCCGATGAAAATGCGTCTGAGAACCAGTTCCAAAAAATTCTTTCGATATCTCGCCTCACACCACTCTCTGTGCCATCTTCTATTATAACTCTTTCAATGAAAGAGCTGCCATTCTGCCTCCTGCTGGACGCACGAGCCAGCCGCAGTACCTCAGGGTCGGAAATTGGTCTGTTGGTCATCCACGCCTTTGCAGAGGTGCGAGAGTAGCAGCTCATAAGTCTATGGTAGCGTTCACGCTGAAGATCTAGGTATTCGCGGATTAACTGTGTTTGGGAGTTACCGTCTCGTACTATTCTTATCCTTCTCAGGCACTCACAAAGCTGCTCGGTCTCTTTTCTTTTTCGTTTCCTGCTAGCTGCTATGCATACTGACCTCCACCTTTCCTTTAAAGCATCCCACGCTTCGATACTGCATTCATAATCGCAAACTGCTGTAGCTACTGACGCTTTTAATTCGGTTAGAGTCACCTGGTCACGCAATGAAGCAATGTCTAGTCTCCACATGTCAGTGCGTTCACCTGGCCTTCCCTCGAGGTTCAATATGACAGCGAAAGGACGATGATCTGAAATGTGGCCGGCGTCCGCGGGGAGATCGAGGATGCTGCACAGGACAATTTGCGTTGTTAATTCAGGGGGGAAATACATTCGATCTAGACGACATTGTGATTGCCTTTGCTGCCATGTGGTGCCAAAACTTCCGCCATGCATATGGACCCAGGCATCCGATAAATTGTATTCTTTCACTATACGAGATAATTCAGTTGCGTGCGCATTGGAAGCGTATTGTCGTGGCCCTCGTGAGTCGCGCATGGGGTCGAGCACACAGTTGAAATCACCAACGATAAAGAATGGGTGGTTGTCTAACAAAAAGGGGGAGAGTCTCGCAAAGAAGTCATTGCGGTCTGACCATACGGCGGGTCCATAGACATTCAATGCCCGAACTTTCCTCTCACCCCAGAAAAAATCAAAAGCTATTACGCGACCTTCCAAGTCAAAAAGGCGGTGACTTGCATGTAGAAGCACCCTACGAAAAACCACCACTCCTACACCGCGACATCTCCCGGGGCTATATGAAAAATAAGCTTTAACAGAAAATTCATCGCAAAATCTTTTAACGTCCTGCTTATTCCTCAAGTTACACTCCTGAAGAAACAGGAGGTCGACTTTTTTCTCGCGAGCAAAATGAATTACTTCCCTCTGCTTATTTATGCTACGAAATCCTTGTGCGTTAAGTGTCATTATGTGCAAATACATGGTGAGTTAGTTGCGTACCGAAATAGACTAAGACAAATGGCTTATCACAACTAGTTGCGAACTGAATCGGCGTCGTACATCAGTGCAACAGCCAGAACACGGAAAAGTCAGCAATGACTTAGGAGTATCACAGCGGCGAAAGCGAAACGGGCACTGTTCACGTTCTTCACACAAGTTAGTCGGAAGCAAGCTGATTACTAAAAAACCGAGGTTGCAGATGCTCGCACAGGGACGGAAACGCGATGTCTGCGCCAAACATCGTTCCGTCAACGCTGCCTGAGCTTCGTAGCGGGGAGTAAAGAAAAAGCAGCCCTTACGGGCAGCAGATGCAGTGTAAGGCGCCATTGTTAGTACGTCTCCGGATCGGAGACAACGTCCATGGTTGTGGTGTCTCGTGGCATTTTCTTGCATTTCTTGGAGGGTGTCGCCATTGGTTCTGATGACGTAGAGCTCTCTGAAGAGAGTATTCTCTTGGCGTCTTCAGACACTATTTGCGAGCGCGTGCGTCTCTCATTCACCGCTGTACTAGCACCACTCGCAAGCACGGTCGTTGTCTTGGCAACCGGCGTGAACCTCGACGGACCGGCCGAGACTTCGGGGAGGCCGCGATGGCGTCCAGCCGCGTTCCCGCTAGCGTTCGGTGTTGGAGCACTTGCAAGGAGCCGTTCCCGCTGTGATAGCGTAGACTGGGCGTCTAACGTAGGCTCTTCATCGTCTTCCGTGGCAGACGACGCCATTGTGGCAGGTGGCGTCTCGTTGCTCTCTTCGTCCGTAGAGGGAGAAGAAGCAGCGTCGCTGGCATCGGGGGACGCCGGCATCGACGTCTCCGGGGTACTTTCTTTTCCTGGTTGATCTGTGGCTTGCGTCTGTGCTGCCTCTTCAGAGGTATTCTCGCCCGGTCCTGGCTGGGCGGGCGTCACTGGTGTCACTGCAGCAGCATACGAACATGGCAACACACAGTCAACAGTGGCGTGCTCGCCATTACAACGTCTGCATGGCGCGTTGCACGTTGCAGTCGAATGACCGAAAATGGCACATCGGGCGCATCGAGCTGATGTGCAGCTGGCCCCAAAAATGACCTTCTGCTCCGCACTTGGAGCACACTCTCTTCATTCCTTTGTATTCCAGCATTACCCGAAAGCCAGTCACCATGATGAAATTCGGTGGAGGTTTTACCATCTCAAGCTTGACCAGTCGGCTACCATTGCTGATGTCCGTCCTGTCCTTGAAAACGACGTCGGAAATGCCGCGGCACTTCCCATATGGTGCAAGTGCAGCAATCAGGGCGTCGTCACTGACACAGGGTGGAAGACGGTAGACCGTCACATAAACCACTGGAGTGCCCATGCGTTCCAGCGGTACGACCTTGTTGGCGAGCAGCAGGGAACCTTTTGCCGCCATCTTGGCTGCCAAGAACTTGTTGCCGCCGTGATGTTGCAGATACTGCAACCCTCCGGCACCTACGACTTCTTCGATGGAGTCGATGATGGCGTCAACCGGCGTCGAAACCGGTACATTGAAGAGGAAGCACTGGGCTTTCGTTGGGCGTTGGGCAGGCGCTGGTCGGTCCATAGCTGCTTCACCTAAGCAGCTAAGTTGCTCTGGCAGAATTGGTGAGTTTTCCACAAAATACTACGTACTTGTCTGATCGTGATGAGCAGCTATGCTATTTCCAAAACTGCTTCGCAAAAGGCAAAGGTCTGTTATCTAAACTTGCGCACACAAGACATTTGTAGAGCAACACTGGATATTTCTTTAACCTGTCAGCGTATTGCCATCTTTAGGTTTCAGCGGTCCGCCTGTCAAGCGCTTCTACACTTTCGGACAAATTTGTGTGGCTATGACTGAAAAAATTGGCAGTGGCTCGGCTATGCTAGGATATACGTAGCAAAAGCTAAGGCATAGCATGGTTAGCTTTCGCGAAACTTGGGTGCGATTTTGTAAGAATTCTATTACTTTCTTTATGTCTTTTGCCGCCATCACCGCGCATCGATTAGGCGAAAATGACCGAGCCGCACCCATTTTGTCTGTCAATCACGCGACGTCAGCCACCCGCAAAAACCAGAAACGTCATAGGGACGTTGACGCACTCATTATGCGGAGCATAAAGCATGTATTTTTGGCACCGCCAGAGGCAGGGTCCTTTCTGAAGGATTAAAAAATGGCTGTCCCTCTCATCGCTATGGCCGTGGCTCTTCGCCGTCGGCGACGTGAACACGGAGAGCCAGACGACGCTTTTCACAAGCCGGATGACCATTTATGACGGCATTTTCGCCTCTCGAAGGGAACGGTTCGGTTGTTTTGCGAGGAACTGGCGGGGGAACAAGAAGCGGAGCGAGCGGACGGGACCGTCGGTGGAGCGGAAAGTGTTGTGTGCGCTGCGCTCCTTTGCCACCGGGAGCTTCCAGGAGTCCGTTGGGAGCGAGGAGACGATTCGTGTGTCCCAGTCGAAGGTCAGCGAGTGCGTGCGACGGGTGGCCGAGGCTGTTGTGAAGGCAGGGGTTAGAACAAGTGGGTCCATTATCCGAACACGGCCGAGGAAAAGGCAGCCGTGAAGGAGGGTTTTCTTCAGCGCGGTGCTATCCCCGGCGTCATCGGTTGCATCGACGGCAGCCTCATAGCCATTGTCGCACCCGGTGAGCGCAAGGCTGAATTCGCGTGCCGCAAAGGATACTACGCCCTGAACTGTATGTTCGTAGGTAAACGTCACGTTTTCTTCTGCCGATCCTCTTTTCTCTGTTTACGTTTCAGATCTGCGATGCGGACACGGAGATCCTGGCCGTGGACCCTCTGCGACCGGGGTCGGATCACGACGCGTTCGTTTGGCGGACGACATGGCTGCGTCGGCGGTTCCATGCGGGGCGCATCGGGAATCCTGGGGAATATACCTCATCGGTGAGACTAAACATTTGTTTTTTCTGGTGCAGTCACGCTTCAGTAGCGTAGAACGCCGTGTCCGCTCCAACCCTAACTTTCAACGAAATTACAAGCACATGATTAAGGCGCGAGTAAAACAAAATGAAGATATTGACTGCCACCATTGGCAATGTTCGAAGCGTTAAGTTACAAGCACATTATGTGCCTGCGAGGAGGAGACGAAATCAAAACGTACTAGTGCTGACTGCACCCAGTGCCTGCAAGAAGTAGAAGAAATGAACACACATTAGTCCTACTACTACTACTCCCAGTGATACCACCAAGAAGTGTTGATTTGTTCTCCTTGTGGCAGGCACCGAGTAGTGCACTTGGAAATTGGTTAACAGTTTGTGTCGTGTGTGCACGTGCTTAACTCATGCTTTTACTTGGGACTTACCACTTCTGAATTCTGCCTTTGTTGAATGGTGCTGTAGCTTTCCTCAGTTAACAACTTCCCTCTCCTCAGAGGAATACTCAATCTACTCTTTCCATCTTCGTGCAGGTCACAGTGGCTACCCATTGGAACCGTGGCTCTTGACCCCATTTCTCGGCCATCCTCCAGCGCAGACAGCCGAGGGGCAGTACAACACAGCGCAGGGCGCCATGCGTTCCGTAGTGAAGAGGTGCATTGAGCTCTTAAAGAGCCGTTTGCGCTGTCTTCTACGCTATCGCAACGTCCTCTACGAGCCGGAACGTGCGGCCAACATTGTCGCGCCGTGTGCCGCGTTGCAGAACATTTGCCTTTCTGAAGGTGACATATAATCGGGCGATGACAGCGATGACGACAGCAGCAGCAGGAGTAGTAGTGAGCTCGACGGTAATGGCGACCCCATTCCGCAAGGTCTGCCCCGAAACAAAAGGTCTAGAATGAATTATTTCAGACTGTGGGCTGTTCGTGACATTGTGATTGGCATGTTTGGCACAACCCGTGCGCAGCCCGTGGGTTACCTGAGGAGTGTGCGGCGGCAGCTGCGACGTCAGCTTCGCTAGGTGCATGTAATGTAACACATGCCAAATAATTGCATTGTGCATTTGATGCTATGAAATTGCAGACATATTTCTTATGCTGAGTTGTAGTTGGTGTTTACGTAATGCAAAACAATAATGAGTTGTTGAGAAGTGTATAAGCTGTGTATTGAAGGGTTATGTAAAGCCTGCATTCAAAGTAAGCGAAACAGTAGGTTTAGTGGTGACGTATAAGATTGCAAGCAAGCTAAAAATAAGTACATTTTCAAAGTGTCGGCCACGATTTGCTTGCTGCTGCTGTCGTCACCTAGATGCCCTGCGTGCCATTCATGTAGCCTGCAGTTGTCATTTTTATAGTTGCTCGTATCGGTGAGGGTTCTCTTGTCCCATTACGCATTGACGAACATAAGCACCTGCCTCCTCGCTTTCTACTCCCGCAGGGGAGCTCACAAAAGCAAAAAATGTACAGTGCGCGACACACTTTCCGCTCCACTGAACGTGCGGTTACACGAGCACCTTCTAGTTCCTCCACCATTTCGTCTCACAACAACCACAAAGTTCCCTTGTAGTGACGAAAATGCCATGAGCAGTTGAAAATGAAAATGACATGAGCAGTTGATAGATTTCAACAAAGACCTCACTTTTAAATAGCAGATATCGGAAACTGGAATGCTATAGAGTAATATTTGTGCAGTCCAAGCTAGCACTAGAAATGTAGTAGCGATGTGTAAATAAAAGCACTAGAAGAAAACTGCACCTTTCTGTACTATTTCAGCCTTCAACAAACACTTTTTTTTACTATAATACTTGTTTATGTATACATCCCATGCGACAGTCTCTACATTGAAGATGTGCGAGGATCATGAGTACTGCAGTAGTAAAGACATATGCAAAATGTCAAACACACGTTTCAATAAATAATGCATCGCAGTGTTTTTGCATCTAAAGAATTCGAAGGTAACTGCATCATAAGATATCACAGGTAACGGCACGCATCGTTTAAGAAAACTGTTGTTCGATGCCCTAGTACACAGAAATAGCAACTAGCCTAAACTGCACCATGAAGAAAATGTGCAGGTTCTTAAATTACACACTAACAGAAGAATATTTATCGCAGCAAAATATACAGGTACATGACTAAATGTGAAAGGAATATGCTGTTGAAAAGAAAGAGCCAGAACATCTTACTATGATATTCAGTAAGAGAAACTGCATAAATTTGCATACAACGGATAAATATTCGATGCATCACAAAAAACTTGGTAATGAAAATCAAGAAAAGAAAACATTAATCCCCGTGTGTCAAGAAAAAAAAAGTGTCAGCCATGAAAGAACAGTGAATGACAATAAAACATGGCAATGAAAAACAAGAAAAGAAGAAGACATGTAGCCCTGTATGTCACGACAAAAAAAAAAATGTCAACCCTAAAAGACCCGTGAATGAAACAAAACGTGCCAATGAAAAACTAGAAAAGAAGACATTCCAGACCTGTATGTCACGAGAAAAAAATGTATCTATGTACATAAATATGCAACAAACAAACAAAACTACACATTACACATGAAATGTAAGAGAATATTCAAGGAATTTTCATAACTTTTTCTTTTTTGCTGTGCATATTCACAGGCTCCTTTTGACGTTACATTAAGGCCCGAAGCTGTCACCTTTTGATGACACAGGATTAAATTGTATAACATTTGCAGTTGGGCTTCGGGCTTAAATTGACATGACGACAGCTAGGAACCTCAAAATTGCCACGCCACAGTCAGAATGCCCGCAACACCAGGCTTGCTGGCACTTGTGCAGGTGAGCGTGATAGCGTGGGCGCTCTCATTGCTGAAGTACAACTTCAAGCAAAAATCATGCTGCAACGGCTATGCTACTTGTGGTTGCATGAAATGGTGACTTCAGCCATTATTTCTTGCAAATAGCAATATCCGGCCTTCATATCATCATTACTACAACAGCAAAATTAGGCTAATAAAAATGGTGTCAAATTCCTTGTCTATGCTAACCTACTTTAATTAAGTGGGGCCTGAGAGGGGGGAGCGACTTGCCCGCCACCATCCGCCAGTGCAACCAGCAGCAGCTGAAGCGGGCGCTGATTTGTCTCCTGCGAGCGCCGCTCCACTTCGAGCCGCTGCTGTTGCACGTCGCGCATACTCCCCATCTCCTACCTCATTTGCCGCAGGACCTCCATATTGACTGCATGGTGCTGCCGCAGGACCTCCATATGGGACTCGTGGTGCTGTGAGCGAAGGGAATGCGTAATTAGTTTGATAATAGAAACCCAGTAACAAGGCCTTGCATTCATCCGCATTCGCAGGCTATTGTCACTGTATATTGAAACACTCAATCTATCTTTCTGGCCCAACAAACTTGTGCAGTCCCATTCCATTAAGATGTCTCACATGATTATACCTGCTTCCCTGAACTTAATGCCGCTTCTTTCTTTTTGCCACATAATTGCGTAGATATTGACACATATTATGTCACACAAATGTGTACAATATATGATCACCACAGCATTGTATGCATACGTTATGCTTGTTTACTGATTAATATAATTTTTGCAGAGGTCATATGCTCGTCAATTTCATACGCAGAAAAATATGCGTCTGTGGCGTTACACATACCCGCTGGTTTTGCTCCAGCATTTGTCGGTGGAAACGGGCCTCCACTTGTGCCCTGGCTTTCGCGGACTGGCACTGCCGAACATATTCGGCAATAGCCATCTGGACTATTGGCACCTTTGCCCGCAGAAACATGTCAGCAGGACCTCCAGCCCCTGCTGCCTCGACTGCCTACGGGGGGGTGGGGGGTGGGGGAGGGTGAGGTGCCTGAGTCGGCTGCTGGACAGTAGGCGGTGGGGTTGGCTGCTGAAGGGTAGGGTGGGGGATCAGCTGCTGGAGGGTAGCCGGTGGCTCTTCATGCAAGACAAAAGCAAACACTGCTCATTCACTGTCATCCGAACCACACAGTTCGATTGTCCTCACCAGTCACTTTGATATGTCATCCTAATTGCACAGCTACAATGATGATACACTAAGCAGTCGCATAGTTAGAGCAAAATATGCCACATAAAGTTGCTGGAAACAGTAACCTATAAGAAACACACGGAATCTCCAATACAACATCACGTCATTTGTAGACTTGCATTTTTGTTCCATGAATAAGAGCTGAATGCTGGACACAAAGGCAATAACAGCACAGTGGACTACTTCATAGCAAGATCATACACCAGCAGCCAACAAAAGCTAGGTCACTACAACTACAAAAGCTAGGTCACTGCCTTACGTGTAAGGCCACTTGACCCAGCAACAGCTGCAGGGCCAGACACCACAAAGGCAGTTGTTGCTGGTGCACGTCTGCGGGAACCACTGGGCCCTGCAGCTTCCTCTGAACTTGTGTCCTGCAGTCAGCGTAGTGTTCAGACAATTGCGAGCAGTGTGTACAATGCGCATCATTTACACAAGTTGCAGCTCAGAGTACATAACCTATATTGTCACTTGCACAAATAACGGAAAAATGGTTGAAAACATTTTGCAATATTGTGTAACAATGTAATGCTGAAACTTTCTGAGGCCACAGCACGTCACACAAACAACACTTTTTAAACCCAATGTACGCACCTCGCTATTGGTGAAGAACTGGGGGGGGGGGGACAAGGAGACCGCCTGTGTTCGCAAGAATATGGAGGACGCGGCCGTCCACCCCATCCACTTGGCCGCCTCGAGTAGCCCTGAAAACACGGCAACAACAAGACCTACGTGAAGCGACGTTACTATCAGCATCATTAGAAAGCTCACCTCTTCTCGCTCGCTGCCCTGGCAGCTTCTTTTTTGGATTTGTGTGCCATTTTAGCCCAGTCATTCCGCCAACGGCTGGTTGACTTCACCGCGCTGAGCCCTGTCCGTTCAGGACTGCCACCACCCCCTCCCACAGCTCGTTCTTTCGAGCAGCAGTCATGCATAGCGAGAACTCTGTAGAAGATCCCGCCAGGCATGGGTGCTGCTCATTGAACAGCACCAGAATAGCGGTCTGTTTTTCAGAAACTCTCAGTCCTTTAGCCGCCATTTTGTCTTCTACAACTTGGGATTTTCAGCCGGCCCGCAACACAGTAAGAAAGGTGCAGGCAAACATTCTGTCTAAGATAAGCGCCTGCATAACGTGATCACTACGAATTAATTATTTTTGCCTTTTTATACCACTAATATAAAAAAGGTGAATTGCTACTCATATTAAGCGTTGTAGCAGCTTCTTTCTCGGAGCGTAACCATCAGTGCAGGGGCGCCAGGCCCAGGAAGTATTACCGTTGCTGCGATCACTTTGACGAAGCTATAATTTTGTCGTGGCGGTGATCTATTGAAACGTGCTGAGTGTCTTGACAGTTCTCGGTTCACTACGCTGCAAACTGTGTCCTCGGGTGTTACGGATAATTTTCGTTGGCCCTTCGCAAAGAAGAAATTATCACACAACAGTCATGAACCGAAAACCACGCGACAAGGTTAGCATTACACGAGCAATATTTACTCAGCTCAGTCCTGCTGTATCTCACGGCTCCTGCACGCGGCGCAAATTCTTCTCAGACTCAAGCATACCGCTGTGGGCCGCAATTAATTGAGCTGCGTTACGGACCCGCTAACGGCGGTCAGCTGTCGGGTAAACATAGGCCGCCATATTGCGTGTGCTCAACGGCATGGATTGGATGCACATCCTACCGATATGTGGCTACAGCTTCGGAAATAGGAGTACTTGCTTTTGCATTTTTTAAGCTGTGGCAGCTTGTGCGTTGTAAGCTTATAAAATTAATTTGCTTTACGCAGCATAGAAGTCCACTTTTATTAAGCGTTGTTTTACAAAACAAATTTGCTATACAGCCCCGGAAAAAGAGAAGAGAACACGAAAGAAACATCCGGCCAATGAAGGGAGCTTCTGATTCGACTATCCAAAAAACGTCGTGCATACGCAACCACCATTTCCAAAATCGATGACGTCAGGCGAGAAGGCATTTGCATAAAGAAAGGCATTCCTACAAAATAGCACTCTTTGATTGCAAGTCGAGGTTAGTCTCATTGTCGAGCTATGTTGCGGCGTTTCGCGAGTCGTTGGGCGCACTGTTCGTCTGTTTTTTGGGCGATTCGTTTCACTTCACCTCGGTACGATGTCGATTCCAGAGCTCCCTCTGCTTATCAGGATTATCACCGTACACACTGCCGCCTCAACTGTGATTGCGGCGCACGCGAGCTCTCCTTTTCAATCGTCCTACATTTTATCAGGCATGCGACGCAGCTGGCGAACCGAGTGGAGGCGAGCGCAACGACGGGGAACGAGTTACTACATCATACCACAGGGCGGCAGTAGAGAGGCGTGGCGCTGCGCAGCGGCGGAACACCTGTGGCTCGGTGCCACTAGTGGCGCATGCGCAGTAGTGGCTAGGGAGCGAGATAAGAGAAATATCCGTGACGAGGCGCGCATTGTGACGGTATGTGCATCCTCGGAACACCACCATGGCGAAATCGCAAGTTCGCGACCAGTAAAGCTCTCGCTTTGAAGCTACACAGGGAAAGCGTGCACAAGTGAGAGTCCTTCTGAAAAGAGGCCCGCGTTTTAGTCCACGTTACTTTAGGCTGGGAAGAGAAAAGATAAACACCGTATTAGTCCACTAGGAACAGTTCATTAAGACAGAAGATGGCGCTGAGTGTAATGGTTTACTTATTTTGAGCCTTTTCCCTTCCGCGTCAGTAGAAACGCCAAAACATCACACGTGGAAGCTGTGTCGATTCGGCTTTTTTTTTTCGATCAGCGAAAAGCTCTATCTAACGCTGCCGGACTACTTCGCGCGGCAACACATGTGCAGCAGCCACACGGCTGTAGCTTTCCCATCACAGCCACAGAAAATTGTCCGTGAGTGTAGACGTACAATTGTTCCTCAAAATTTGAAAGAGACCTTTTTTTCAAATAAGCAAAAAAGAACGAAAACGGAACATAAGCCTGACCGAGCAAGCTAGCGAACATCTTCGTGTGTCTTCATGAGAGAGTAACGTGCGGGGAAGTCACACAACCTATGCCGGACCGGCCAGAGCAGTGAACGAAATCAGTGGGAAGCAGACGTTCAGCTGTGTCGCGGCTGCGCCAGACAATTGGAATAATGTCTTGGGCTGACAATGTCAGCTGCACAAGCTATTGGGAACTGTCAACCAGTGGCAGCTACGATTCCGTCTACTTCAACAACCATGAATAGTCGTTCGGAATTGGTCGCTCAAAACAAGAGCCAGCGGCCAGCCCAACACCTCGTGTTGCAACATGAAGACCAAGCGTAGCGATAACCACTGATTTGATACGTGCTGCTTGCAACTTTTGCGTGCTCGACCCATCATCAAGGAGGCGTTTCGCATACTTCCTATAGGATTTTGTGGAACGTGGCTCTCCGCATTTGCTTGTCGATAAATGGAGAGCAATATTTCGCCGGAAGAACGTTGGTGAGTGTCCAAAGCAAGGACCGGTGGATTTCTTTACGTCGACGTGGCACAGCGACCGATCGTCGTTCCCTAGACACAGTAAGCAAGCAGCGCATCAGTGACGTCAAATATGGTCACAGCATACCAAAACACGCAGATTGTGTGCACGTAAGCTCTGGCGCATCACTTTGAGTCGCGCTGCTATGACTAAGCATACACCGTCTAAAACAGCGAGCGGGACACAGCACTACACGTTGTAATGCGGCCTACATAACAGTTTTCGTAGTCTTTTCACAGACATGATTTATGTGTTTCGTAAAGTATAGATAGATTAGGACATTGCGGGTATTGTCGTCAATTTACAGAGCTCATTGCTCTCGCGCGGAAATGGCGATGTAAGCACCGACAGCATCGGCAACTGAAAAAAGGCGGTTGTTTGCGTTGCTGTACTGGAGGGGCGGCCACTTGTTGCCTGTTTGGGATGCAAGGCAAACAGTGCGCCTCAGAAGCTGAATAATGAGTCAGCATAACAATACATAAAGATACACCCATGTGCGTATTATCATTTAATTCAGACGAGTGCCGGCGAGCGGAACTGGCAGCCATTGAGATAGGCGAAGTACCGATGTTGACACTGCGCAATGTCGTCGCTTCTCGCTTTTTCTGTGTGCATTGTACGAAATGAAGAACAGTTCATCACAAATCCTTATGGCGAAAACTGACCTAAAAAGCATTTTTCGTCATACAAAGGACATAATTAGCTGCGCGTCATTCGCGCAGTTACGCCGATAGTACAAACGCGCGAACTCGGCGACTGTTATCGGCCTAACATCGGCCTGACACGATCTGCATCAACTTAAACTGTATGTGCGGCTGGGGAAGGATCAAATTCGTACAGCCCACAATGCAACACTATGTAGCACTCGTCATTTTCTCGCAGTAAAAAAAAACGTAACTTATCGCGACCGCAACTGCTCACGTCAAACATTTGTTTATGATCGCCGGCTCTTCGACGCTGTCGTCTACTTTTAATTCCCAGAATGCTCAACGTATGCCACCTTTCGCGTCATAAAACAATACGCTCCGTAGCTTAATAGCAGGCGAGTCAACTGGTGGGAATGAATAAACAAAATTAATTTGCAGTGAAGCTGCGCAACCCTCACACTTGCTTTTTCGAGGACATGACGGACGTTTGCAGATGAACATACCCAGCCATTCTCATTGACATCCATTCTTTATTAGATAGCGCGCCTGGCAACCTTGCTTTGCAGATTCCACATCCCAACTGTACAACCATTTTTAAAACTTCATGACATTATTCCAAGCTGACTGCAATGTGTTTTTATTAGGAATTCGAATGCCTTTTATGCAGCTCATTGGCCGACGTACATCACTCCTTGAATTGCATTTGTACAGTGGTAATTAGAACCTTTATGTGCTAATATCCGACATTGAATTCCAATAAATGTACGTAATCAGAATATGAAATTATATATATCGCCATTTTTTAAAAAAAATCATGAATTTCATAAACTGCAATGCTTAAACAGTCGGTTGATACACATCTTGCTCGTGTGCAAAGTAGTAGCATAACAGCTACACATGTACATTGAGTGATGAGAAATCCGGGTATCCCCTTTACATGAGGGGTCATTTTCTTTAGGACTTAGGAATTTCAGTCTGGTTCTTAAAAATGAGCTATGGGCGATCATTTGCGCACTGCCCACGCTCCATTTGAATGTATTTACAGCTGTAATTATCAAAGTTCGTAGGCGGAATGTTTGCATTGTTTTGGAGGGGGGAGACCGGGCCCGACCAGGCTTCCATATATATTTGTATATCTTATCTCTCTCTCTCTCTCTCCAACAGATATATATATATATATATATATATATATATATATATATACTGTAGACGGCCTTATATGAGTATAGACAAGACCTCATAGTTGGATAAAGTTTATGTTCACAGCCTGAGCCTTCTCGCACCACCAAGAATCTGGCTTCCCTCGCTGGTGTATTCTTCCTCTTGAAATTGTTTCATACTTCGCTATTACTAATACTACTTCGCCTTTCCAGAGAAATTGGAGCATGGTGCGATCGCGCAAACAGCTCGCTTTTCCGTTCGTTCGGTCTGGCTGCTACGTCACAAAGTGGGCCGTCCGCAAGATTTGTGAGAACGGGAGGGAGAGCACAGCCAATAAACGAGCGAGCCCAGCCCCGGAAGTTTGCGTCACCAGTTTGGGCTTCGATCGGGGACAATATATTACGTGCAGAATGTTTGTGATGCTTTAATAATT
Organism: Dermacentor albipictus; assembly: GCF_038994185.2. NCBI lineage: Eukaryota > Metazoa > Arthropoda > Arachnida > Ixodida > Ixodidae > Dermacentor > Dermacentor albipictus. The sequence goes on along the minus strand of NC_091826.1, from coordinate 92,888,614 downwards.
AAACACGTAATATAAGAAAAAAACACTTTCTGTTGCAACATATAATCTGCGTCGGAAATGTGATGCGAGAGAAGAAAACTAATTTAAGCGGCATATATTTTGGTTTAGTCCGCTAGGTGGTATCGCACACGCCAAAACAAATTGGCAGGAGCGCGCAGTTCAATTGGCGATCATTGTTCATCGACTGCGAATCGTTATGTCGTCGCACAAAAATCTAAGACTTGACCCGCACGTGTCGCCGCACCAACGCGAACTGTTGGTCGCGTTCATAGAGGGCCATCCGTACCTTGTGCGGACATCGCGCGCGCTGACCCAAGAGCGTCCCGTCGACACAGGGCCGGTATTTTGTAGCGATGCCTTTTCCGATTCTATGCTTTTTCAGGCTTTTTGCGCTAAGCCAGTGGTCAGAGCGACGGTCTGCCCCCACTATCAACGGGATCAGGCCGCCGTGTGTGGTGGATGATAAGAATAGCATAGAATAAGGCATAAGGCATCGCTACAAAATAGCGGCCCAGGCCACTACACCGGGAATGCGGCCGCGATCCGTAAAGGCCGCCTTTGCACTAGGCTTGCCGGCCGTTGTGAACGGGAAGCTCACCCAACCCTGTTGCCGGCGCATCCCGGTTATTGTTTCCGCAACTGCGCGAATGGTCTCGCTCACGGAAGCCAGCCCTATGGATACAAATTCTTCGCTGCCAATGGATCTTTGGAAGCTCCCCGTCGCGAACGGAGAGCACAAAGCACATTGCCTTGCGTCGTGATGCCACCGGTCCGAAGGCCACCCATAACGTCTTCCAATTGCTCGCAGAACCACCGTACAGTGCTCTTAGAGAGCCTGAATTGCTCGCGGAACTCTTCCTCGGTAAGCTCGTCAAATGCGTCCCGAGAGATGCGTCGCCGAGGCTGCCCGAGAGACTCCAAAAGCGCGATAATAGGAGCTGTCATCGTGACTCGTGAGCGTCAAACCGCCGAACAATGAACGCGATTCTCTGAGCACAACGTGAAACGGCGAGCATTCTCGACAAATGAGGTCAGATCAAACAACATTAAAAAGAAGAACACTAGTTATATTTATCACAGCGCAGGCACAACATTTAATTTCACTGTGATCACAGTTGTTTTCAATAATTAACATCGCTAACGTTCTGCAGTGGCGGATCGCGCTTTAATCTAAAAAAACTGGACCCCCGGCAGGGCCAACCAAGCTCGGCGAGCGACGACATTACGAGCAGATGACAGGCGCATCGTCTGCTACTAGCGCTGCTATGGCAACGGCCATTCATTCTTCGAAACGAATGCCCTTGTCGACCGTTCCACGATAGCGGCCGATTTCACTCGGTTTTGGAATGATTGACAGGAGTGTGACGTAAGCGCATTTTGTGGTCCCGCCCCGGCGCAATGACGGCCGTGACGAAACGCGCGGGCGCCAACGAATCACGAGAGGGCAAGCGAGAGAACGGAAAAGCGAGCTGTTTGCGCGATCGCACCCCATCTCTCGCTTTCTTTCCTTTTTCTTTTTTTTGTAAGTCCGAGTAGAAGCGCTGCTACGCATGACTGCTATTTACTCTGATTTAGAGTGAATTTGGCTTGGCCTCATTTCGGTTCATCATCATCATCATCATCATCATCATCAGCCTGGTTACGCCCACTGCAGGGCAAAGGCCTCTCCCATATTTCTCCAACAACCCCGGTCATGTACTAATTGTGGCCATGCCGTCCCTGCAAACTTCTTCATCTCATCCGCCCACCTAACTTTCTGCCGCCCCCTGCTACGCTTCCCTTCCCTTGGGATCCAGTCCGTAACCCTTAATGACCATCGGTTATCTTCCCTCCTCATTACATGTCCTGGCCATGCCCATTTCTTTTTCTTGATTTCAACTAAGATGTCATTAACTCGCGTTTGTTCCCTCACCCAATCTGCTCTTTTCTTATCCCTTAACGTTACACCTATCATTCTTCTTTCCATAGCTCGTTGTGTCATCCTTAATTTGAGTAGTACCCTTTTCGTAAGCCTCCAGGTTTCTGCCCCGTAAGTGAGTACTGGTAAGACAGCTATTATATACTTTTCTCTTGAGGAATAATGGCAACCTGCTGTTCATGATTTGGGAATGCCTGCCAAACGCACCCCAGCCCATTCTTATTCTTCTGATTATTTCTGACTCATGATCCGGATCCGCCGTCAATACCTGTCCTAAGTAGATGTATTCCCTTACGACTTCCAGTGTCTCGCTGCCTATTGTAAATTGCTGTTCTCTCCCGAGACTGTTAAGCATTACTTTAGTTTTCTGCAGATTAATTTTTAGACCCACTCGTCTGCTTTGCCTCTCCAGGTCAGTGAGCATGCATTGCAATTGGTCCCCTGAGTTACTAAACAAGGCAATATCATCAGCGAATCGCAAGTTACTAAGGTATTCTCCATCAACTTTTATCCCCAATTCTTCCCAATCCAGTTCTCTGAATACCTCCTGTAAACAAGCTGTGAATAGCATTGGAGATATCGTATCTCCCTGCCTGACGCCTTTCTTTATTGGGATTTTGTTGCTTGCTTTATGGAGGACTATGGTGGCTGTGGAGCCGCTATAGATATCTTCCAATATTTTTACATATGGCTCATCTACACCCTGATTCCGTAATGCCTCCATGACTGCTGAGGTTTCGACTGAATCAAACGCTTTCTCGTAATCAATGAAAGCTATATATAAGGGTTGGTTATATTCTGCACATTTCTCTATCACTTGATTGATAGTGTGAATATGGTCTATGGTTGAGTAGCCTTTACGGAATCCTGCCTGGTCCTTTGGTTGACAGAAGTCTAAGGTGTTCCTGATTCTATTTGCAATTACCTTAGTAAATACTTTGTAGGCAACGGACAGTAAGCTGATCGGTCTATAATTTTTCAAGTCTTTGGCGTCCCCTTTCTTATGGATGAGGATTATGTTAGCGTTCTTCCAAGATTCCGGTACGCTCGAGGTCATGAGGCATTGCGTATACATGGTGGCCAGCTTCTCCAGAACAATCTGTCCACCATCCTTCAACAAATCTGCTGTTACCTGATCCTCCCCAGCTGCCTTCCCCCTTTGCATATCTCCTAAGGGTTTCTTTACTTCTTCCGGCGTTACCTTCGGGATTTCGAATTCCTCTAGACTATTTTCTCTTCCATTATCGTCGTGGGTGCCACTGGTACTGTATAAATCTCTATAGAAGTCCTCAGCCACTTCAACTATCTCATCCATATTAGTAATGATATTGCCGGCTTTGTCTCGTAACGCATACATATGATTCTTGCCAATTCCTAGTTTCTTCTTCACTGTTTTTAGGCTTCCTCCGTTCCTGAGAGCATGTTCAATTCTATCCATATTATACTTCTTATGTCAGCTGTCTTACGCGTGTTGATTAACTTCGAAAGTTCTGCCAGTTCTATTCTAGCTGTAGGGTTAGATGCTTTCATACATTGGCGTTTCTTGATCAGATCTTTCGTCTCCTGCGATAGTTTGCTGGTATCCTGCCTAACGGAGTTACCACCGACTTCCATTGCACACTCCTTAATGATGTCCACAAGATTGCCGTTCATTGCTTCAACACTAAGGTCCTCTTCCTGAGTTAAAGCTGAATACCTGTTCTGTAGCTTGATCTGGAATTCCTCTATTTTCCCTCTTACTGCTAACTCATTGATCGGCTTCTTATGTACCAATTTCTTCCGTTCCCTCCTCAGGTCTAGGCTAATTCGAGTTCTTACCATCCTGTGGTCACTGCAGCGCACCTTGCCGAGCACGTCCACATCTTGTATTATGCCAGGGTTAGCGCAGAGTATGAAGTCTATTTCATTTCTAGTCTCGCCGTTCGGGCTCCTCCACGTCCACTTTCGGCTATCCCGCTTGCGGAAGAAGGTATTCATTATCCTCATATTATTCTGTTCCGCAAACTCTACTAATAACTCTCCCTTGCTATTCCTAGTGCCTATGCCATATTCCCCCACTGCCTTGTCTCCAGCCTGCTTCTTGCCTACCTTGGCATTAAAGTCGCCCATTAGTATAGTGTATTTAGTTTTCACTCTACCCAGTGCCGATTCCACGTCTTCATAGAACCGTTCGACTTCCTGGTCATCATGACTTGATGTAGGGGCGTAGACCTGTACAATCTTCATTTTGTACCTCTTATTAAGTTTCACAACAAGACCTGCCACCCTCTCGTTAATGCTATAGAGTTCCTGTATGTTACCAGCTATATTCTTATTAACCAGGAATCCGACTCCTAGTTCTCTTCTCTCCGCTAAGCCCCGGTAGCAAAGGACGTGCCCGCTATTTAGCACTGTATATGCTTCTTTTGGCCTCCTAACTTCACTGAGCCCTATTATATCCCATTTGCTGCCCTCTAATTCCTCCAATAGCACTGCTAGACTCGCCTCACTAGATGACGTTCTAGCATTAAACGTTGCCAGCTTCATATTCCAATGGCGGCCTGTCCGGTTACGGACAGGCCGGTTACATTTTTCGGTTACGTTTCGGTTACATGCATTTCGGTTACGGAGTGCATAAAAGCAAGTGCATAGCCTGTAGTAAACCCGAAGAGACAGCGCATCACCTTGAAAATGGTGCGGAAGGAGCACTCACAGCAGGTTTCGCGGCTTCGTGGCTTCTCTTTCCGCTGATTTCTACGTCACAATGGTTATTCATCTCTCAAGGCCGATTGATCACGTTGATAACAAAAGCCCCTTGATAACGCTGCCGAAGCGCGGCTTGGACTACGCACTAAATGCGAAAAGCAATCGAACAGGCATAGAATGTTTCAAAATCCCGGCCCTGCTCGCACCGCATCGAAAGAGGGCGCGCGCAGGTAAGTTTAGCGCGATGAACTTCCTTCAGGCCAAAGCTAAATAAAGTGACGATATTATTTTTCATGAGAGTATATACGTGCTGCAAAAACATGTTTGTGGCAAAAATTAGAAGCGACATAGGCAGACCGGGAAGCGGCACGCGTGTAGAGAAAAGGCAAATCCGATGCGTTCAAGAGAGTAATTGTACCACTTCGAAATGAGTGCAACTGGTAACCGCCACGTCTGCACACACATCTCACCTGACCTGTCACCACACACGAGTGGTGTGAGGTCAGGTGACGTAGATGGCCAGTTTACACATCCGTGCGTTCCACTATATTGCCCATAAAAAGTCGCATCCAGCCAGTTTCGTGCTCGGCTGCTACTGTGTGCTGGCGACCCATTGTAATGATGCCACAGAAGGGGAAGACATAGGAGCTTGACTTCGCTGAGAAGCTCATCCACCACTCCTTGAAGGACTTCCTCCACGTAACGCTTTAGAGTCACTGTGCGATCGATGAAAATGGGTCTAATTCTAGCACCGGCGTAAATTCGGAACCACACATTAGACGACCACTGGTACTGGTGCCGAGTGTGCTTTACCCAGTGTGGATTGGAGTCACTCCAATACTGTGCATTATTTAAGTTCACCTGGCCGTGTTTCGGTAGAAACATTCATCATCGACAAACTACGGCGCTTTGGCGCCTGTTAACGTTACTGTGAAAATGTGAGGATAATTTAATCGCCATATACAATCTCTCTCTTCTATCTTCCTCTCCTTCCCTTTCTGGACAACCGTGTTGTGTGTTTTAATATTCATCTGCTTCCGTTTCCTGAGCATATAATCTTAGATCATCCACGCCTTTTGCCTCCACCCCTTTGTAGATGGCACGGGACAACGTTTTGCATTGAAGTTTCTTCTTTCTTCGCTCTCGGTACTTCGTTATAAACAGTTTTCAGGATACATAGTTGCCTGGCTGTTTTGGTAACGAGATACGGTCAGGAGAATGAACCCTTGAATCAAGGCCTTTTTCAAGAAAATCGTGTTTCCTGGAGCTATATCTAGTATCATTGACCAATGCCGTTCGTCAATGTTCATTTTCGTAGCAGGGCCGAATCTCCGTCGTTGCTCTGTGGACAGCAGCTTTTGCATGAGTATAAACTTCTCCCTAATCCCTACTTCGTTATCGGCTGCAAGCCAAACAGATCTTCCAAAGGTGGCGAAATGAGGGATGTATCCTAATGCTGCAGTGTAAGGAGTTGTTTGATGTAAAACAGCCCATTCTAACCCACACTTCTGACCGTCTGACTGCAGGAGAACTGGCTTCTGTATTGTACGGGGCGGGAGAACGTAGTTCGACGCCCCGTTCCTAGACCGAAGCATGAAGCTTATCACTACGAAAAGTGTGACCGTATTCAGCAATAAAGACCTTTACGTTCCTCATCCTTTTCAACAAGCGAAATGACGCAGTTTGTGTCTTCCTTGCCGAGCTTTGCTGCCCCAATCTGGTGCATTCATCTGTAACCACCAGAAATGGTTTGCATTTCGTACTCTTTCCCGTTTCCTTTTATACTCGTCGAAGTCGAGGTGAACTACTTCGAATGGGGTGTTTGAGGAGGTTAGCCACAGCGGCTTTCATGTGTCCCCAAAGAATCATTGCTTAAGAATTTGGTAGGTCCTCCAGAAACCGTGGTGGCCTCCCGACTCAGGAGTATTATGACAGAGACGCGATGTGGTTAGAACACTTGTCATTGCTATGTACACTCGACCACTCTCCACTTCTAAATCTTTTGTTCCGTCCCATAGCTTGGCCAAGCTTGCGCTTTCGGTGTTCGCAGCTTGCGATGCATGAAGTGTTGCGGTATCCCGATGATTTAGCCCAGCTTGATGCAGCACTTCGAAAGTGAATTGTAAGATCTCGTTGATCCATCGGGCCACGCTTCCTTTAAGCTGAGCTAGTTGAAGGAGGTGCGTCAAGGCTTGTTTATCAGCGTATAGAGTAAAGTAGCGCCTTTCAAGTCGATCTTGAAATATCATAGATCATGACTATTGCCAGTACCTCTTTTTCTTTCGTCATGTAGTTCACCTGTACCTCTGAAAGCGTGTAGGAGTAGCAGCCGATAAGTTGTTGCCTTCCACTGGGCTTCCGCATTTGTCGTTAAGAAATAACAGCGCCAGTTCCTTATTGTCAAGCGTTAGCATACAATTCGATACGCAAATTAAAGTCAGGCAAAGTGAGTATTGGGCCTGATGAAGTGGCCCTAGCGAATTCAGCATGGCAGCGTTCGCCTTCTTCGAGGCATATAAACGGAACGTGTGTTTGCGTTAAAGCTGCCAGGTACCTTGTGTTTGTAGCGGAGCCTTTAATGAACGCGCGGAAGTATCCTGCAAATCCTATGATTTCTTGGAGTGAGCGCAAGTCGTATGGTTTTACGAGTGTGGAGATGCCATGAAAGCTTCCCCCTTGCTCGGTACGCACATGTCAGAGATAAATGGGAGACTAAGGCGTGCTTATGTGTGGATGGCATTTAGCAGGAAGACCGGGCCTCGTCCAAAAGCACCTTTAGCGATGATGTCTTCGATGGCGCTATTGACCTTGGTGACCATGACGTCGAGCAGAGCCGAGGGGCTCATGTCATCTAGTGCACAAGCGAAATCCTTTACATCCGGCTTGTAGCCTATGATGACCGCCTTGCCTGGTCAAAGTTGCACGTAGAACCTCACTCACATGTCTAAGTATGTGGCCGGTTGCGCCAAAATGTAGAATTTCTGAGATAACTCAATCACCATATTCGATCTCTCTCTTTCTGGTTCCGCTTCTTTCCTCTCTTCAAAAACGTGTCATCTGTCATCATATTCATCTGCTTCTGTTCCTTATCTTGGCAGCTTATAATAAAATTTGTAGATCCCAAGCTGAACTTTTGCTGCGTATAATGAATTACCTCACGCATAGGCGTAAAGTTTAAATTTTTCCGGTCAAGGTGAGGAAGCGCTGGGACCCAACTAACTTCCATACCCTCATGTATATACTGCATGTATATACCCCTATATTGCTATAGTACTCGAACGCTATAACAATGAAGTGCAAACGGGAAGAGCGATTTCCGAACAAAGCGAGTGGTTCGGTCGCTGCCGAGTGGTTATGCAACCGCCGGTGCCCGGGGGAAGGCACCAGCAGGTCTTATCTACGGGAAGGGAAGTTTTTATAGCGCATGTCTCAAGCGTCCGTGTGTGCGGCGAGCGGCGGCGTACTTCGACGTAACCGAGCGAACGAGCAATGCAAAAGATGAAAGCCAATGCGGAGGGCTGCGGGGACAAAAGAAGCGAGGAGGAAAGTGGAGGGAAGGGTAGCGGGATGACGTCACATGAATAGCATAGAGCGATGAAGATGTCTCAGAGAGGGCGCGTAAGTAGCGAGCGTCCTCTAAGAGGCCTCTCGGCGTAGGCTGCCGTGAATCGCGACTACACGTCAGACACGTGCTGCTCTCATGGTTCTCCGTGTTAGCCGGCCAGTCGCGCCACACTTCGCTCCATTTGCAACCTGCCACACGTGACAATATATAATGAAATATACAGAGGGAACTATATATCGAAATAAAAACAGGTATATACCTGCACTCTAATTTCGCATTAGGTACCTTGTTTTTAGTGTCGAATAATTAGGTTACCATTGAAAGTACATTGTGTTTAGACAGTTGTGCTCACTTTGTCGAATTATTGTTGTATTACCATTGATGCTACACTGAAATGATGTGGTAGTGCTCATCTGTTGAGTCATTTTTCCCACATCACTGAAAGCTACGTTGTAGTCCAGTTGAGAGAACATCGTTTAGAGCATTCAGATTTCAAAACTGCCCACAGTAGTAAGATTTATATTTTGTTGTGGTAGAGGATTTTTCATCTTATTTTGAAATTGCTTTGCTATTCACACTTTCATGCCCCGGTACCTGCTGAAAACATTCCCTAAACAGAAAGAGAGCAGAGACAGGCCTTTTTCAGGTACCTTTATTTGCGTTCACATAAAACATTAATAAATAAAGTACTCAAGGCGCAACATCATGGACCCTAGATACATAGGGTAGTGCCAACAGCACTCTTAACAGTGTGAATACATCTGGAAAAAACTATATTTGAACGCAATCAGAACAGTCATTGTGGTCTTAACTTGTGACTTATGTTTGTGACTAGAAGGAAAGGTGACTCAAAACGCAGGGCTTAAGCATAACCTTCTAACAATTAGCTTTGCACACATGAACTCTTGGAGCTGGCTTGCATATCTGAACACACAAGCACATCTGAATACCTTACACTAAATCTATTGCACACCAAGGCATCACAGCACCACTTTGAGGCTGGTGGTTACAAGGCAAAATGCACTGGAAGAAAATGACTTCACGTTTATATATACAAGCTTTAGCATGAATCTCTCGCCAAACGCAAAACTTACTGAAGTACCAAAGTGGACTTATCTGATGCTTTGAGCTCTTTTGCCTTAATATGTTTATATATTTATGTTGCCCAATAATTCAATAAAATAATAGCTTTGCGCATTTATTACTGAGACGTCATCCAGAAAGTTGTCGGCATGGGAAGAAACACCCGAATAAAGTGTTTCTAACTAGACAGGTTTGGTTTCTTAAACAAATAAACTTCTAAAGCTTTCGGGTAGTGAATGCATCTTATCTCCCTCGTCTAAGCCAAGAACTAACGGCGCACCAGTTAATTTCTTACGTTAATTTGGGGTGCAGAAGAGTTTATTGGGGGCACTTCTTCAATTTAGTCAGCTCATTTTCAGTTAATTTTGCTGGACTTCCACAAACACAATGAAAGCACTTCCTTGGGCATTTTTCACAATACCCACCAACTAAGTGGCATTTTTTTAAATAAAGAGCTAAAGCAAGGCTAGTTAATCGTCTCAGTGATACAAGCGAGAAAAAAAGCACTTATTTAGCACAGAAAACCGGTAATAACACCCTGTTAACACAATTCTCTACAGCCATATAAATGGTCACCTGCACTTGCACCTTCAAATAGCCCAGAAATACTAATTATAAAGCATAAGAAAAGATTTGCTGGGATATGGGAATTCGCCGACGCCATTGCGCGGGCACGCTCACCGGTTCTGCGATCCCTACGCCTCCCTCACTTCGCGTTGCAAACCGGTTCTCAGCGGTGTTGCGCTACTCGCGATGGTTTGCTGTGAGGGCGGGGCGCTGACGTCACGGCGGACACTCCTGCTGCTCTCGTGGCGGGAGCGTGTATCTTCTCACTTTGGACTGGACCGGTTACGCACCGGGTTCCTCTCGTCCGGCGACACCTTTTGACAAGGAGTTGAACTCACGCATGGTGCCTTTGTTCCAGCGGGGAGCGTGTACCTTGTGTGGATCTTTGCGGACACTAAGCCGAAGAACTCGCATGAGCTCGTGCTCGCATGAGGTCGTACCACGCCGACTCGAATTAATCGGAGGCCCAAACCGAAGGAAATTTCCCGAGCTCTCGCGAGTTGGCCCATTGGTTATCGCGAGAGAAAGTAGCATAGTCGCTGGCACTTTTCCTAGCACTTTGTCCCATCTTGAGCCTGCGGGTGATAGTCGCCCCTATCTGTCTTTTCGCCTTGGTGCGGGACCTCTTTGGTCACCCGCCGCCCCGGCACCGGACATTTCTGCAGTTTTTCTTGCCGCTGGATATGATAAACGGTTTTCGTCAACTCAGGGCAATACTGTGCTCTAGCGTGCTTTGCTTGGTAGCCCCTTTCGGCTTGAGCACGGGCGTAGCGGCGGGCTAGAGACTGACTGCTGCCGCGGCACTGTAGCTCGATAAGCTTGAACCAGCAGTGGTCGATACTCCTGTGAGACACAGAGACTCCACCGGTTCCCATTACTGGACAGCCAGATTAATGACCTACTAAAAAACGCAGATATATGCAGATACAAAACACCATTTACCTCACTGCAGGTAAAGTATTAATGAAATGCCACTAGGATTTTGCTCCATAAAGTTTATAAAAGTTGCATAAAAGTTGACACAAAGCAGTAACTGAAACACAGAGGGAGCCACAGCACCCATGTAGAAAAATATTATAACGAAATTGGTATACATGTAAATATTGAGCTCTCAACAATTTTTTATCCAATATATACAAAAATACCACATGCAATTACAGCGTAAAAAATTGGAGACTTGTCAAGGTTAAGCCCAGTGGATGCTTCGCATCCACTGGGCTTAACCTTAGCGTATCCTTAGTGTTTGGAGGCATCTTGACCGCATACACGCCCGGCGCAAAGACGCTGGCGCGGTTGCGGGCACAGAGACTGACGCGACGGCGGGCGCGCGCCGCTTCATCCATGGCGTGACGTCACATATCACGTGATGCAGCGATGCTGGCGCCGCCACCGCGTCGCGCGCGACGGCGCGAACCGAAGCGTGGAGGCCTCCGCCGGGCGACGTCCGACGGCGCGATATGAGGCCCCATCTGCAGCCGGTGAGACGTCATCACGTGACGTCACATCATGTGATCTCACTTCAGGGTCAATGGTGGCCACCGCCGGGAGGCGACCGACGGCGCGACATGAGGCCCCATCTGCAGCCGGTGTGACGTCATCACGTGACGTCATGTCACGTGACCTACTTGAAGGTCACTTGAAGGTCAATGGTGGCCACCGCCGGGAGGCGACCGACGGCGCGATATGAGGCCCCATCTGCAGCCTGTGTGACGTCATCACGTGACGTCATGTCACGTGACCCCACTTCAGGGTCAATGGTGGCCACCGCCGGGCGTCGCGCGAAGGCCCGAAACCTACGTTAATATGCTTCGCATAAAAAGGCTCCTAAGCGTGCAGTATGCAGCACACTACAAATAAGCGCCAGAAAAGGCTATAAAGCAGCCATTAGTGTGTTTAAAAACTATGAATGCTTGATGGCTTGGCTGTTGGCAGGCGACCCTGGCCGCGCGTGCGGGTCGCACTTGCTTGCGTTGGTTGCGTCGGAGGCTATTTGCATCTTTCACGGCCTATAGGGGGCGCCACTTTAAATCCAACATGGCTGTCCGAGAGATTAGGAACTAGAGCAGTCGGTGCAGTGCTGCGGTCGTCTTGCTCAGTGACATGTTTCCCGTCATGTTGAAATGTCTCTTCAATTTACACGCCCGGTGTCGTTAGCCTGCGTAATGGCTTATATTGAACGAGCAGAAAACAGGATTCAAAGCCTGCTTGAAGGCGAGGAAGTCCTAAACGCTAGTCATCTTGTGTGTTGCGGCATAAAAGCGTGCCCGTCGACGTCCGTGACTGTTGAAGGCCTTTGCATACAGACTTTGCGGCTTCGAAGCAAACCACACGAGCTGTGGTTTCAAAGGATTCAAAGCCTGCTTGAAGGCGAGGAAGTCCTAAACGCTAGTCATCTTGTGTGTTGCGGCATAAAAGCGTGCCCGTCGACGTCCGTGACTGTTGAAGGCCTTTGCATACAGACTTTGCGGCTTCGAAGCAAACCACACGAGCTGTGGTTTCAGTTTTGCCACGACGGTGTTATTAGGAGAAGTGACCGTGCTTTCTACTTGCTATTCTATTAATTTGACCCCTTTGAATGGGTATCATGAACATTTATACGGTGTGGTGCTCTCTGCAAGTTGTTACTCAGACCGCTTGATTAAGCCGCCCCGTGTCGAGAAAAAAAAAACCTTCCTGGTGTCGCGCAACCGAAAGCAGCCCTAAAGCAGCGTTTTGTGTGGGTAAATTTCTTGTCTAGTTATTCCTGCCTGTGTTCACAAAGCTGGATGTTGAACACGAGAAGTAAACAAAAAACCATATCTGAGCGCTTTTGCGAGCTACTACGACGACCGTTCACCCTTGTAATTTGGTTATTGCGCTTTATGTGTGCTGTGCAAGCTTCAGTCTTGCGGTAGTTTTACAGCCTGCGTGAGTCCTACCGCGTCTTGCCTATAGACAGATGAAGCGATACATAGCCGATATTTACCGGTCCGTGGCAATGCTCGCTTCATTCTTCCAGTTATCTTTATAAAATAATATGCACGCAGATCAGCTGAGGGTTTGCTACGCGAACACTGCACAGTAGTTTAACGTTTGTTGGACTAGGATTTGTTACCTTACGAGTGCAGTCATGCGCGCCTGTGCACACGTTGCAGCTGCGCATCGAAGTGGCAGACGAGATACGAATTCCAGGTCCCTCTACGCCTGCGTCACTTGGATGCACAAATGCGAAACTCTTCTCTCTCTTCCAAATGGTGGAATGTCAAGCCGGTATTGCAGAGCACGAATGCATGAACGAGAACAAGAAACCTTGAAGCAGGTACAAGGCTTCACGGAGAATGTTTGAGCACCAGCGTAGCCGCAAAGGCATGAGGGGCAAGAACGCAAGCATCAATCATTAAACAACACAGTTGAGTTAAAATTGTTGAAATCTCGAATTAAAATTGAGAAATCTCGAATTGCGCCTATTCGAGATTTCAAGTGCTCGGAATCGTCACTCATCTGTCGTATTCCAAAAGAAGTCCTCCGGCATGAACTGCGCACTGCAAGCCTTCATCGCTTCTGTGAAAGTTTTGCCAATCCGCAGCTTAATAATCTATTTCTCCCTCATGGACGCAGCCGGTGGGAATGAGTGAAGGCTCACATCACCTACCGCATAACCTATCGCTCGGCACCCATTGCGGCAGGGAGAAAATACAGTTACTTCTATATTTTCTCATTCTGAGAACATTAAGTGTTTTTCAGGATCCCACGGGAGCTTCGAGCGCGTTAAAACATCAACCAAAAGTGAAGGAAAAGCCTACACAATACCAATACGCTACCGGAACGGGCGGCAGCCAGCGGCGAGTATAATCCTTCGATTGTTTCCGGCCGGCGCCGCACGACGGCGCCACCATACGTGAAAGTTGCGAATAACTCGTCTTTGTCGTCTGCTTGACGTTGTAGTTTTCGTGTCGACCACGGCTGGAAGCGCGATGCGCGTTCGAAGAAATTATGGATATTAAGTAGCACCGGCCCTGCCGGATTTCTAAGTAGGCATTTTCCAGGCTACGCTATCTATTGGAGGAGACTCCGGTGCAAGGGTATCAGTGGTCATTCCATGCAGAGGAGGCGATTGCGCGCTGCGGTTCATTGCCACCGGGGTGCAGCTTCCAGAGGTCGGTCGGAAGCGAAGCACCTATCAGAATGACCTAGATCTCTGCTGCCGACACTGTCTACAAAATTGCTCTCGCAATTGATTACTGTGATGACCGGTAGATGGGCTGGCTCAGCTTTCCCGTGATCTCCGCATCAAAGCCAATGCCAAGGAGATATTTGCATGGTGAAATCCAATTCCCAGTGCAATCGCCAGCATGAACAGCTTGAAGATCGCCGTTCAGCAATGAGAACGGTTCAACCTAAGATGGTCCAGTGCTTCCTTAGTTAGGCTGATAAAATTATACAGTGAGGACGGGGAAGATGTTGTGGAGATCTCTTATTTGGCTGCCCTTTTTTCCCTCGCTCGGGAGTGCCACACTTGGTTCCTCAATTTCACGGTACAGCATCCACAGTCAGCACCACACTCTTCCACTTGACTTCGCGCAGGCAATGCAGGGCCCCTGTATGGTAATGTTTGATTTCAAGTTCCATTGCTTCTGTCACGCGACTCGCCGTGGGGCAGATCGCAGGAATGGCGGTAGTGCGGCGGTGAGGGAGTCATGTTCGAGCCGATGACGAAGGGAGAAAAAGCAAGGAAAATTGACATTGTCGGCTAGTAAACGTTACCCTAAGATCCAGTTCACGATTTTGTTGCGCTCGCTACTTAGAGAGTGCTGGAAATGCATTCCTCTTGCGTGCATCGTGCAAGCTCCTGGTAATATACGACATAGCGCTGCGACCTGCCAACTCATTTACGCTTGCGATACCGTCTGCGGCTGAAAATGTAAAAAATATGGTATTAATAAATTACTTCTGTATTGCCTAAGCTCCCGGCACCACAAGTTTATTCTTTAGTACTTGCCATATAATTTTTAGCTTAAGAGTTACATTTATTTTGCGAGAAAAAACCTTCTGCAATTCCTCGATTATTTCGTCATAAAATGATGTACATTTCACAGGTGGCACCCTCTCATCAATTGTCGCCTCCTCCGCTTCTTCCACCACGGGCTTCGGAATAGCACATTTTGTGACGTAAGCGGCGAAGTAAACGGTTGTTTCCCGAATCGTTATAAGGTTCCACGCCTGGATGGAGCGGCTCATTACCATCGAGCAGAAACGTTTGCAGAGCAAGCACAGAATGCTGCAGCGACGCAGGCGAGTATCAACTGCATCGACATATCCTGTGGATACAAAATATTCTGTTCTACAAAATCGGGGCAAGAGTGGCTTCGATTATCTGGATAAAGTTTCGATTGTAAGCCATCGTAAGGCCCTTGCGCCTGACAAGGTGGTACTGAAAGCACGATAATTGCCATCTAACAAACAAATGATGGTGCACGCTGTCCCTATCTGCCGTCCCACGTAATATGAAATTGTATATCATCTTTCAAATTGAGGTTCGTTCGCGATTCTATTCCTCTTAAGTGAAGAGCGAAAATGACTCGGCTACCACTCTTTAATTTGGATAGCTGATGCAGGAGCGAGGACTTGTCTAAAGTCGTCGAAGTAAAGATGCCGTGCTGACGGAGCGAGGTGAAGACATTGTTGGCTTCACTCAAGCGAGATGTCCAGGAACTTAATGGGCTCGAAATGAGCATCGATAAAGACATTTGCTGAAAACAGGCACTAGCCGCACTTCGTGCTTCACAGCTCAAGTCAAAAGAAAGCAAGTAACTGCGCTTCACAGTGATTTGCGCGGATGTCGCCTTTGCAGGAAGGTACACCCTTTGGCCATGCGCAAGGCTCGGAGTGTGCACGCTGCCAAGTGCCTGACATTCAGCATCACGTGTTTTGCGACTGTCCTCGCTACCTGTCCCAACGGAAGGCGCCAGCTTCTATATGCCTTGAAATTGAAGGAAACCTTTTCGGAACGTAATAGTTTGTCCTCAATGTGGAATCGTACAGTAACAACAACAGCCGCGAGGGTAGTTGTGGACAAATTGAAAAGCAATGGACTAGGCTTAAAGGAAACCACTGTGTTATGTGGTTATTGTACATAGGCATCTTTTCTTGCTGTCCTCATTATAGTTCATCACTCCCTCTTGTGCCCTTTCCAGTATTTCTCTCTTCAGCATAGCATGCCAGAGCATACTAGCTCAGGCAGACTGCTTCGACTTTTCTCGAATAAATCATGCTCTCTCCCGATAATATACTTGAGCGGAAAGGCCACCTCTCTATCGCTTAACTTCGAATCTGATCATTTCATTGTTTATTCTGTGCTCATCTTTTAAAGCAAACAAATTATTCTACACTCACTAACACAACTATACAGACCCACGGGAACACGCAGTTACACAGACTATTTCTCGCATCACATCAAATGATGGTAATAGATATAGTGTACACAATGGTTGTGTCCAATGATGATGTGACAGATACACTTCACATAATCTTGTAGTGACGCTGTGAGAAGTGTATATACAAAAATTATCGTCTATACGAGGGCACGCACACACAAAAGTCACGGGCACCTATATTGCATATACATTCAAGGAATACATTTGATGGATTGGTTGCAAGAACCAGGCTGGTCGAAAATTAAGCCAGCCACTGGCAATACACGCCATGACAACTGTCAGAGGAACTCCTCTTCCCCAAAGACAGATACTCCTCTGACAGATACGACAGTAGATCAAAATAGAGCCTCTCCACAAGTAGAACCATAGAGCGTGGCGACGAGGTTCCGCGGCAAGTGCGTCGCACCGGTTACGCCATAAACTAAACAAAATGACCCCACTGCAATTAAATGTCACGCGAAGCGGCCTCATGAGCAGCGACATGGTGTAATAAAGCAGTTTACTCCAAGTTCACGGAAACGAGCATGCACGGACCTCCTAATTTCCCTAGCAACGATGCACTGAGGCAGCATATGTTGGATTCTTGAAAGGGGCAAATAGGACACGGCGAAGATGGCACTATGCCCTTTGGGCAGTGAATTTGAGAAGACACCCTGCCAATAATTTAGCATGCACGGGCCTCCCAAATACCCTAGCAACGACGATTACAGCAGCACATGTTTGTTGGATTTTTGAAGGGGGCAACTGAGACACAGAGAAGATGGTATTACGCCTTTTGCGAATTCAACATCGGTCAGCAAGACTGCTATTGACCCTGGAGGATGGATGAGATCCTTGGATGAGACAATGACAATAATGTTGAAGCCATGCATGGCCCTCGATATCTCCCTAGCATCGACGTTTTGAAGCAGCGCATGTTTGTTGGATGCTTGAAAGGGGCAATGGGGACACAGCAAAACTGGCACCATCTGACAACACCCTGGCACGAATTGTATGCATGGCCCTCCAGAATATCCTAGCAATGACGCACTACAGTAGCACATGTCTGTTGCTTTCTTGAAGAAGGAAGATCGGACTACACCTTCAGCGAATTCAACATCGGCCAACGAATTGATACTTTCGTCTCAGAACGGATAAAACACTACTTCGGAGGACGCGATCGCTCTTGGAGCCAGCTTTGAAGCGTATAACGCTGCATGTCGTCATGCATAATCCCTACAGTTGCTTTGGTAGAGTTTGTGAGTTTCCGATGAATACTTCGTGTTCGCCTAATCATCAAGAGCAGCAATGCAACTTTCGCAAACTGCTTCAGAAAGTACAAAAGTCTGTTATCTCAACTTTCGCGCATAAGCATTTGCAGGGCAATATGGATGATTTTTTTACCTTGTCAAGATAATGGCATCTTTAGGTTCCAGAGATTCCCGAGCCGCGGACAACTTTCTGAGGCTATGAACGAAAAGCTACAGATGCAAAGCTCGTACGAGTGAGAGCACTTCTGAAAATAATCCCGAGTTTTAATATAAGTTCGTTTATGCTAAGAAGAGCAAACATTAACGCCTGATTAGCAGCCGTTAAAGAAGACAGAACACACCAATGAGTGTAAAAGTTTACATATTTAGCGGCTATTTTCTTCCGCATCTGGGCGAACACCAAAATCGTCTCACGTGGAAGCTGTGTCGATTCAGCGTCTGTTTAGAGCAAGCGAAAACACTGTTACGGTGGCTAGATGAGTAGGTGTGCAATCGGCCAGACATAAAGCGCAGTTCAGCGCTCTTCCACTTCATGACGACATACGTGGAACTGCAGTCGTAGACTTGTAACAACCGGTGCGCGTCATGTACTGATGCGACCGTATGACATTGGAAAAGCGGCACATTTACCATTGTACTGAAACTGAAAACCGCCCTCACAGTTACATCATAAATAGTTACAAATTTCTGAATGCAACGGAGCCCTCTCGCTTGCGAAGCTAACGTACCTTCCTTCTCGGTCACCTGTTTCTTTCCCCGTTTGAAGTGCCAAATATAAGAACTATTAAGGCTGTTTAGTCCGCTAACCGCGTTAAACTCGAGTCTATGAGGAGAAACGCAAATTCTGCAGTGACTAAATAGCCCATCATCAGTTCTTCTAAAGCGAAAAAAGACGAAAGCTTGCTTTGCGGATTAGTTACAGTATGTTCGTGCTGTATGCGAACGGGATATCCTGCAGGGCTCATTTTTACTCCAAGGAATGTGCCACAGATATGATTTGGCTTGGAGGGATGGAAGATGTAATGCTATAAATATTGATATTCCTACACCTGAAATTCTTGGGTTCAGTTTCGTTGCCCGTATTCGGTTTATTGGACGAGATGACTGACATTTACCAATGATGGCCAATTTCTCATAGGCCGTCTTTGAGCAGGTTCACTTCTTCACTTGTCTACATATATTTATCATAACCTGTAAAACATGCGAGATTTTCATTCGCATCCTATTTGCATGAAGCTTGTGTAAATTTGGCCCACTGTCTCTTTAGGATTATTTGATAAGGCCAACATGCCGCCGCAGCCTTGCTTCTTCTTTATGTAAGAATTCTTTTCAATATGAAAGCCGCACTGTTGGGTAACATCGAAGGAACTGTTTCACTCAATAGCCGCACATACGTCCTGGCATTCTGCTTTATGACATGCGCCTTGAAGTGGCATTGGGACATGACAAATGCAGTTGAAACATTTTGACAGCACGGCGAAGGGCAAGCTCACATCGATCGGAAATTTACAGGTCTCAGCGCATCCGAACCGATGATACCTCGTTCCGTGGCTTGCAAGTTTGTAGCTGAACTTACAATTCGGCGGAAAGCAAGTGGTGCCACTGCGGCTTGTTTTCTTCTGTGCACGAACACTTTCACTCCGTCTCTGAGCCTCAGAAGCCTGGCATTCAAGAACATCAGGTGCAATCTTCACTTCACTTTTTTAAACGTGTAAGGAAACTACAAGAACTGGGAGAATTCTCGTAAATGCGAGCGCGGAGCACCGTGCCGTTAACGTGTTAAGAGGAAGCTTAAGCTAGGGCCCATCTCCGACGCGGCCTATTCAAATACATGTAAAAACGCAAAAACGTTTTTCGGAGATAACCCCTGGACCGATTTTAATGAAATTTGTTGCATTTGAGAGAGAAAGTTAAATTCTAGTGACTGTTGGAAGCGGAATTTTGATTTAAGGCTTCCTCTTAAGAGGAAGCTTTAGCTCGAGTACACCTATCTAAATACATGTAAAAGGAGAATTCGTTTTTCTCGGCAACCACTGCACCACATTTGACGAGGTTTGTTGCATTTCAAAGACAAACCTAAAATCTAGTGACTGTTGGTTTCGAATTTTTGAGTTAGGTCGTCAATGTTTTAATAAAAATTGGCAAAATCGAAAATATTCAAAAAATGTAACTATCAAGTTTACAACTCTGTAACTCAACCACTAAAAATGATAATACTATTCTGTGAATTGCATCTAATAGTACATCTAAAGCGGACAAAATTGATATGTTACACATGAATATAAAAAAAATTCATTTATAGGGAAATATATTTTTTGCAAAACCATTGTAACCAACGTAACAAATTCACGTAAGATGTAAAATGACATATTGAATTTGTCCACTTTGAATGATTTAATGGATGCCGTTTACAGAACCGCGATATCAGTTCTTGATGCAGAGCTATGAATTTGTAAACCTCGTGCTTCTATTTTTTTCAAGCGGTCAAATATTTGAAAATCTTTTTAACAAAATTCAAGCCCTAAATCGAAATTCCACTTCCAACAGTCACTAGAATTTAACTTTTTCTTTCAAATGCAGCAAATTTCATCAAGATCGGTCCAGGAGTTATCTCACAAAAAGGTTTTTGCGTTTTACATGTATTTGAATAGGCCGCGTCGGAGTTGGGCCCGAGCTAAAGCTTCCTCTTAACAGATGATATAAATGACGCGCTTTAGAACATTGCTCGTATATTGAGGAAACATCGTACTTTTATGCAGTGTCTCAACGTAATTTAATCTGTTTCTTTTAGGTCATGCAGTGAAAACCAAATATTTTCAATATAACAGGCATGCATTAACAGCATGCCCAGTACATAGCAGATGACGCGCGCTTCGCGACAGGCCTCTGACCTCAGCGCCACTCCTGCTGTGATGATGAGGAGAAGCAATGAACTACGGCGGTCGGCACACCTAGCGATCTAGCCAACGTAGCACCGTAATGAAAGGACTCAACAAGATGGATGGATGGATGGAAACAACTTTATTCTGAATCCGGCAAATTTGACGACCCGGGCTCAGGTCTCCCATGAGGGGACTTCGAGGCCTTGCCTCGTCGCCGCCTCTCGGGCTTGCTGGACAGCCCACTCTTGTGTCTTGAGGTTGGAGCTGCGCAGAGCGGCGGCCCACTTCGACGCAAGAGCCTCCGGAGCCACTGCCATTGTAGCTGATGTAACCCGACACTCCCACAACATGTGTGACAGCGTCGCTCTAGTTGCCTGACATAATTTGCAAAGAGCAGTCGGGTATTGCGCGGGGAAATTGTGCTGCAATCGCACCGGACTGGGGAAGGTTTGTGTTTGCAATTGTCGCCAGATGACTGCCTGGCGACGTTTCAGCATGGGGTGAGGTGGGGGCAGCAACCGCCTGCCTAGCTGGTAGTGCTTGGTGATGTCATTGTACCTGACCAGGCGTTCTCGCGTGTTTTGAGCGGACACTCCCATAGAACCCAGAGGCCGAATTCACTGCAACGCAAGAAGCCACCCAAAATAATACCTGAACCGCACTTGCGGTGTCCGTTTTGGGCAGGGAGGTATTGGACCAGTAGCCGAAATGATTTACGCCGTATGCTGTGATCGGGAAGACATTTGTTTTGTTCCAAGTGCTCAACCCCGCGGGGTCTTGGTGCGAAATCGTCTTACTAAGTTAAAGTAATTGCGAACGATCTTTACAGGCCTCCATTGAATATATACCACGTCCAGTTTTTTGAAGAGATAAGACACTTTGTGAAATGAGAAAATGTTTATTTTACTGCACATTGATGTTCGTTGCGGACATTTTGTGCATTCATCCACTGTTGTAGCATCAGGTACCAGGTACCAGTTGTGGTACAAGTTCCTGTAGGAAGCGTCACCGGACGACGTCAGGTGAAAAAACTAAATAAAAAAAAGAATGGGGTTTTACGTGCCAAAACCACTTTCTGATTGAGGCACGCCGTAGTGGAAGACTTCGGAAATTTCGACCACCTGGGGTTTTTTAACGTGCACCTAAATCTAAGTACACGGGTGTTTTCGTATTTCTCCCTAATCTAAATGCGGCCGCCATGTCCGGGATTCGATCCCGCAACCTCGTGCTCAGCAGCCCAACACCATAGCCACTGAGCAACCACGGCAACTACTAAATTACAAGCTTGTGTAATGTTGGTATTAACACCTTATAGGAATAATGCGTATAGAGGCGCGACGTGCGAAACTGGTGAATGGGAGGCATTACAAAGGAAATCAATTTGCTTTTACATACATCGCGTAGAAAATACCAAACACATCCTAAACAATGCCATACAGAACATATCATGGAAACATCCTACTTCCAATCATTCCACCATTCAATGGCCTTATTTCCAGTACTTTAACTGCACAAATACACGGGCGACTGCGTGTGTCGAAGAAAACTTGGCATCAACGGACGCGACAGTACACTTCGTATACAAAGAGGTGGCCACAACACAGGCTCTCAACCCGACAATTCTAGACACTCGCAGATTTCCTTTTCCTGGCACTCAAGACAAATAATGCGTGGGTGCAAAACCTTTCTTCAGTTAGGTTCAGTCAGTTGCTAGTTTCTGGTGTTTGAGCTCCTCGGCATTAGCTTTTGCGTATTCTGCTGGCGCGAGGAACACACTGCCGTGTTATAACTCCTGGAAATGGTTCATCGCGTTTTCGACAAGCGTACGTGAGCACCGAAATACGCCATATATTGTTGCGAAGCCATAAAAAAAACGTCACAAACTTGTCCCACTAAAATTCAGTAGCCGCCGCAATAACTTTGTCACCATTGCTGAGCTGCTCTTCGCTGCATCATGACAGGCGCGGCGAGTATGCCTTAAGTTTGCCCCAAAATGTAACGATAATAATTACAGTCATGTTGGGGGCGAGAAACAGCGTAACGGACTAGTCCCAGTAAGATTCAGTACATCTGAAAAAACTGCGTCACACAGCCGAGCAGCGTTTCGCGAGCTGTGTCAAAATATCATGCGCGACGAGCACGCCCAAAAGCTACCGAAATTAGTTACAATATTGAAGGGTTCACAGAAAGCGTCGAAAACACATTCCATTACGTGTCATCAACTCCAATTACCTGCGGCAGGAAGTTGAGCTGTTTTTTTTTTTCGCTAATTGCGTCACCACTCTAGGTACCGCGCAGTTAGCCTGAAATTCCTCGAAATAAGTCGCAGACTGTGAAACAAAATTTTCTCACCTTGGCCTTGTCCAGTAGTGAAATGGCACCGTGTCGAAGTAAGAAGTAATGCAAGAATATGCCGGGAGCCTAAGAAACGAGGGTAAGCAAAAAAAAAAATTGAAAATGACATGGGTCGCTGACCACACGAACTTCACATGCGCAGCCGGCCTCGCTCACTTCGGTGGCGTGTCTCACACATGACGTATGCATCTAGCGCGCCATTGGCCTGTTGTTAGGTAACACAAGTAAGTCACAAAGTATATAACTTAATTTCAATGCAGATATTTCTATTTCTGCCGGGAAAGAAAAAAACAATAATAAAATAACTTCTGCTAATTCATTTCAAATTCTTTATTTTCCGATGCTCGCGGCAGGTAACGGTCGGCATTAATAGCAGCGCGATGTATATCCTGTTGCCAGTTGTCACCGAGTGGCCCCTCTTGTTCGAATCCTTTCTTTGTGGTAGCAGTGTCAAATGCGGCCGGACAGCTTGGCGCGGTAACACGCATGTGCAGCAGCCACGCACCCTTCGCTTTCCCTTCATAGCCACAGAAAACTGTGCGTGAGTATAGTCGTAAATTTGTTTCGAAACATTCGAAAGCTACCTATTTTAAATGAGCCACAAAGAGCAAAAAAAGGAACCTAAACCTGACCGAGAAACCAAGTGAAAATCTTCGCGTGGCGTCATGAAAGGCACACCTGTGTGGAAGGCGCGCAATGCATGCCGATCCCGTCAGCGCTAAGAACGAAAGCCGTGAGGAGCAGACGCTCAGCTGATTTGAGGCTGCGCCAGACGATTCGAACAATGTCTTCGTGTGAAAATGCCAGCTGCACCAGCTCGTCGGAACTGTCAAACAGTGAAGCCTACATTTCCGACCTATTCAGTAACCATGAATCGTTGTTCGCAATCGGCCCCCCACGACGAGTGCCAGCAGCCAGCACAACACCTCGCGTTTCAAGATGAAGACTTGGTAGCCATAACCACAGATTTGATACCTGCTGCTTGCTCCTTTCAGGAGTTTTACGCCTCCTCAAGGAAGCATTTTCATATTCTCTATAAGAATTCGTGGAACGTTGCCTTTCGCATTCGTATGTCGATTTTTAGAGCTCACTACTTTCCTTGAAAACCTCGGTAATTGTTCTAAGCATTGACCGGTGCCTTTGTTTACGTCAACATTGTACAGCGACCGCTCGTCTTTCACCTAATATATTATGTAAGCAGCCCATCAGTAACATTAAATATAGTGAGTGCATACCATAAGACGCAGATTTTGTGCACGTAAGCTCTGGCACATAACTGTGAGTCGCGCTAGTATAAGTAACCGGACACCTTCGAAAACCACGAGCGGGAGACTGTAGTACGCGTTGGTATGCTACCTACTTACCACTTCTCGTGGTCTTTTCATGCATGTAATTTAAATGTTACATAAGGTATAGAAATATTAAGACATTGCGACTACGATCGTTATTTCACATACCTCATAACTTTGGCGCAGAAATGGCGACGTCGGTACTGACACCAGTGACAACTCAACAAAGCGGTTGTTTAGACTGCTCTATCGGAGGGGCCTCCGCTTGTTGACCATTTGGGATACGAGTCCAACAGTCCACCTCGGAAGCTAAATAATGAGTCAGCATACAAATAGTTGGAGATACACCCATGCAGCTAGTAAGGTTTAAATAAGACGAGTGCCGGCGAGCGGGGCTGGCAGCCATCGAGAACGGCACAGTACCGATGTTGATAGTGCGCGGTGTCGTCGCTTCTGGCTTTTTGTGTGTGCACCTTACGAAATGAAGAATACTTTAGTAAATGTCCGTATGGTCCAAACTTAAATAAAAAATGTGATTTCTTTGTCGTATGTATTCCCACCCCTTATGTAATATCCCTATCCAGTGGTCTTTAAAGTAATAAAATGAAACGAAATGCATAGAAATTACCCGAGTTCTGCCAGTTGTAGAAACGCGTGAACTCGACGACCGTGATGAGCCTAGCCTCGGCTTAACGCGTCCGACATCAGCTCAACCTGTGTGAGCGGCTGGCGAAGGCTTAAATTCGTGCATCCAATAAAGCAACACCATTTACCACCTAACCATTGCTCGTCCACAAAAACGTTCATGTCAAACATTACTTCACGATCACGACGCGGCCCGGGTTTCGTGCCCTCTCCTGTGGCGCGCGAGGCAAAAGGGGCTCTGGCGAGGGAGGAGGAGCGTTCTTCTCCGGCGACTGCCAGGGGGTCTAGATGTACTCCCCGCCCGCCGCTTTGTAAAGAGTGGAACATGGCGAGGTCTACAACGGCGTTCGCTACGCGAATCGCAGACGCCGCAGAAGACGCCTTTGGCGTACGCCGTAGGGACGCGTTTCCGGCGCTCGTGTGTCTTGAAAGCAATCTGCGACGTGGACAAAGTGCGCGCCCGCGCGGGCCGCATCTTCAAAGCAATATGCGATGTTCGCAGAGTGCGAGTAGTGCCGTTAGCTTCGTGTGCGCTGTGCTTTCGACGTCTCGTTCGCGTTGACGAAACATATGCGCGAACTCAAAAGGATCGCGGCTGCTGCCGCGATACCTAACTCCAGCGTTTTCGCAGACAGTTTCCGCTATCATCGAGTCAGATGTGTACGTGTTTACTTGTGCGCGCGTGACATAATGCTGGTCAATTTAGTTAAAACACGTTGACGGGATAGTTGATGCGAATCCTTGATAGAATGGGTAAGAGCGCCAGAACGAGGACGTAGAAAGAAGCAGAAACGCAAGGACAACGCTGCCTCTGTGTGCCTATTTCTTTCTACGTCATCGTTGAGTCTTGCTTACACATTCTATCATCGGTGATTTAGTTAGTAAGCGAATGTTTACAAGTTTATACGGCCAATAAAGCTACTATACTTATTTTGTACTGCTATCTACGAATTTGCTATAGCAATCGGTGCTTCGCCTTTCGGGCGGAACTGAGATTTTTTTTTTATAATTGAAAAACGTACAGCCCCATAACTAAATTAAAGTTGAACACTTCTGCCACGATGCGATATGCCATGTGAGGCAATGATAATGCTGGAATATTAGATATTATGAATAAAGACGCATAACAGCGCCTGAAGAAACACGTCTCTATGTGTGGTCTATGGTCTACGGAGACAAACAGCAGTGGTGCACACAACGTAACTCACCACGCTCGTATTGGAGTAAACACTAAAAAAATTACACATCCGCTGTCAACATCACCGCCAATGTTGTATCGTCAGTCAGAGCAACCAGCACAAAAGCTTCGCTTACATCGATGCGCACAGTGCTTGGATTCCATAAATATTTATTGCAGTAGCAATGATATGGACGCCCGAAGGCGTTTTGCGCCGTTGCAATTCAGGACGCTGTTGTTGTGCTGTCCCACAGTCGACAACCTCCGGGGAGGCATAGTACGTTAGACACTCCAATGCTCCACTCCTGGCATGAGCGCCGTTCATTTTCAGATTCTACATGCATGCGATGAGCATAGCGCAACGGCCGGCAAACATTAAACTAAAGTAAGTCAACGTAATATGTAATATGAGTGCTGAATAATGCTTACGGATTCTTGTATGGCTCATAATTTAGACCGTCGAAATGCGACGTCTCCGACGCCACTGGTGGTATTCAACAGTACACCAGTATTGTAGGATGACTCCAGACTGCCGGGGAGCTGTTTCCTCTGCCCAGCAACAGTTCCTGGCGTGCTGCGGTAACCTGGAAACTGGTGGTGGCGACGCTGAACGCAGGTCGATGGCGGCGCCGTCTTGAAGCGTACAGTGTGCCTGTAACTTGCTCTTCAGGCTGTTTCGATATACTCAAATTTTCTAATGAGAAGAAAGGGGCTTAACCTAGAGGGCCGATTTTATTAGTCATATATCAAGCACAACCACAACCCGCAACCTTCGTATGCGAAGGTTGTGGGTTTGGTTCCCACCTGCAGCAAGTTGTTTTTTCATCCACTTTAATGGGCATTAATTTATCGTTTCTTTACTTCATTTATTAAGCACCAGTAAGTTCCCCTATGTTGTCCTTAGTGTCAGTGTTTGTGTGCTTCTTATGATATGTCAAATTGTCAAATGTATTGGATGTACCTATACGCGTTCCAAGTACGCTTAAGAATAGGCTACTTGCTGACTTTCATCCACCATCTGTGATAAATGTTTGTGATTGACGCGAAGAGAAAATGATGATAATCCTTATCCCATAGACATCGACAAAGGGTATAAAGGTCCGGAATAACGCTCCAGTTCCTTAATGATGCAACCAACAAAGCCCGGCGTCACAATAAACCGTTCTGACGAGCTCATAACCGGCCCACAATGCGAATGCGAATTTCCCAATGTTGCATTTGGGTTCGCTTTGAGGCTATACCGAATAGTCTGAAAATAGCGGGGTAACCAAATACCGTATTGAGTCACACGAAAGCAATAACGAAACCTGGTGGCACCAATCGAAGCAGTGGAGCTCGGCTATCCCAAAACTTGCTCACATTTTCTTAAAAACCTTGTCGTGCGTTTCATGCCGTCTGCATTAAATGCTTTGCCGCCATCGTGTAGGTTGAAAACGAAAGGCTTTAGCAGCTCTTGGTGGTATCATAGGCAAAATGGTTCTTTCAGATACCGAGAAGGCATCGCGAATACTTTGTGCTTAGCTTGATCTTGTAGGAAGGAAAGGTTGGTTTTCTTGACAATTTCTCCCTATAACTAGCAAACGCAAGTGTAAAAGGTACCCTTCGAATGGAGCTGGCAGCCTGGACGCTGCCACATTGTTAGGCAAACGCCGGTGTCCGGTACAAGCCACCACGAGGACTACCAAGTCAGAAGCAAAATTTTAAAGCGAAAGCTTTACTAGCCGCGACCTTCCGATTTTTCCGTGGCCGGGCTCCGAGGAGGCACATGACGTCACACCGCGTTCCTCATCGCACCGCGTTCCTACACCGCGTTCCTCGTCGTTGTGCTCACCTCCACTCGCTTCGCCAGGTGCGTCGCATGCCTGATAACATATCGAAGGATTGCAAAGGTGAGATCGTGTGCGCCGCAACAACAGTTGAGGTGGCAGTATGGACGGCGACAATTCTGATGAGCAGTGGGAGCCCTGGAATCGACATCGGAACGAGATGAAGAGGAAATGAATCGCCCAGGAAACAGACGAACAGTGCGTCGAACGACTGGCTAAACGCCCCAACATAGCTAGACAACCACAATTACCGGGACTTGCAATCAAAAGATTAACCAACCAAGGCCAATGATGCTATGCCTTAGCTTTCGCTACGTATATCCTGGAGTAGCCGAGACAAAACCCTACCAATATTTTAGAGCGCACCTTATAGGCGCCCGTTTCTGCGGTGAGCTTTGGCATCCTTCGGCGTCCGTCACCCCACCTTGGCGTAACCAAAGGATTAAGCACAGCGAACGATGAAAGCGAACGCGCCGCGCTGCGGGGTATGACAGACGTGAGGAGGAAAGCTGAGAGGAGGGTGCCGCGTAACCATGAGGCGGAAAGCGGAGGAGGGTCGGGCGAAATCATGAGAAGATAAGCATAGTCTGGCAAAATGGCTGAGAGGGGGCGCCAGATTTGCGCGCGTCTTCTGGGAGGTCTTTCGGCGGCCACTACTGTGCATCGCGCCCGCACGTGGTCCACTCGCTGGCTTCTCCACACTAGCGAGGCCATGGATGAGCGAGGCAGTCGCGTCGCACTACGCTGCATTTGCAACGCACCGCACTAGATAAATTCTCCACGTCAGCCACTGCATCACGACATGAAAACCCATATGCTGCTGCGCACTACTTTCACTTAGGGACTATTGAAATTATCGGTGAATATTTTCGCTGGAAAAATTCATGCCAAGCAAGAGCGTGGCAAGAAGCGACGGTGGCGGATCGTACTGCGGAAGCCTAAGTCAGTGGCTCAACTTTGTCACTGTCATTCGAAGGAAGGAAGGAAAAAGTGGAGAAGGAAGGCAGGGAGGTCAACCAGTTTAGCCTAACCGGTTTGCTACCTTACGCATGGGAACGGGATGGGGGAGATGAAAGATGGGAGGAGAGAGAGAGAGCACATAACACAGCAAACACATCGTCATTTACAGTCCGTCACTATTGCGCAGTACGCGAAAATTATGTGCATGTCGCCGAGTCTTAACTAAAATAAATATACACAAAAATCTTAAGTAAAACAAAAATGAAACACAATTCCTGTGGTGCCTCCAAAGAGGTGACTAAACCTATTTGTGTTGCTTCTGAAAATGTATACCAGCAAGTTCTCGCATGAAGCTTCCCGCTAGGCGTGACTCCGTCTTGCAATGGTGCAGTGAGTTAACATGGTGAGGGAGTTCTGAACAAAGCAGATTTTTCGTAATGCTATAGACCCGAAAGTGTCGATAGCAGAAGGTTGGCATGTGCGGTTCTCTTCCGTTTCACAGATGCCACAAGTTGGGTGCGTCTGCATATCAAGGTATTGAAACTATTTAAACGCAGGCGCGACTACCGTTGCAGTGAGCTGCTAATGGCGGCTTATCACGTCTTTTCGCTTTCGAAGTTCTGGAGGGAGCGGCTCATGGCCTTCAAACGGAAACGTTTGCTGAAGAAGCGCTCAACCCTTCGGTGTTGCAGGTGAGTATACACAGCATCAACATGTTCAAACGGCAGGGCTGCAACTGAATCGTAAGCCATGTTTGGGGCTCTTGAGTTGAACTTTCTCGAAGGCCTTTGTGGTGTTACGACTTTGCACCGCTGCACCACGATTACGACTTCGTGGTCCCGTAGCGCTCGTCACCCGTTTCGTGACAGAGCGTTGGTAGCGAAGACTCCGAGCCAGGCGTCGATGAGAATAACAAAAGGGACTTTATACACTATATACAGGTCATTATACAGGACATGAACGGGTCGGCACTGGGGCCGAGATCTCACTGCAAAGGCGACTGTTCCCGCACGGCGACGTCCGGCGAAAACGCGTGACACATCTCACCCCAGTCGAGAGCGGCACCGTGCTCCCGGTGGGTCGGCGGATCTGGTTTTCGAGGCGACCGCCTCGCGGCTTTATACTCCCCGAGAACCATTGTCACTCAAGCGGCCCAATACAAAGTCAGCACTCGACGGTCGTCCGAGAGGTCCAACCAGCGACCGCGCTGGCCACACGGTTCAAAGTTCGCGCGCGCGGTGATCTCTAGGCAAAAGGAGGTGCGGCGCCGGGCTGTCTGGCACTTGCTGACACGTTTGAACATGCTGCCCGCCGATGCTTCTCCGCAGGACACCGCTGCCTGACGGCTCAGCATCTTGACCTGTCAAGGGAGAATTTGGGCGCTCGCAGGATAAATTCTGCATCTTGCAGATTCGGAATCCGGGCTTGTGGTAATGGCACAACAGTGGGTGACAAGGTGGCACTCAAAAAACTATTACTTTCATGTAAGAAAGAAATGATGGTTCTCGCTGTCGCTATCTCGCGTCTCATGTGATGTCTCAAGCTCATAGTTGAAAGTGACATTCGTTGACCATTCCAAAGCTATTTGGCCTAAAACGAAAACGCCTAGGCTACCGAACTCTAATATGGATAGCTGTGGCGGAAGAGAGAACTGTGTCTAAGGGCGTCGATGTAAAGATACTGTGCTGGCGAAGCGATGTCAAGAATTTGTTGGCTTCGCTCATGCGATATGGCCAGGAACTCACTCGTCTCAATGAGGCCATCGTGGCAGACGTTCGCGGGAAACAGACACTCGCGGCACTTTTCGCCTCACAGATAAAGCCAAGCGCTTCACTGCATTCCACGCAGACGTCGCCTTTGCCGCTATCTACAACCACCTAATCGACGATGGGGTCGGCTCGAACTATGAACCCTGCCAGAAGATTCAGCACTATGTGTTTGGCGACTTTATCCACTACCTGTCACAGCGGAAGGCGCCGGCCTCTACGCTGCCTTGAAATGGAAGTAAATATTGTGGGAACGTACTATTTTGTCCGCAATATTGGACCACGCAGTAGCAACCGCTGCAAGAGCTGTTGTGGACTATTTGAAGAGCGCCAAACTAGGCCTAAAGGAAACCACTGTGTTACGTGGAGATTGGCCACAGGCTTTTTTCCTTGGTGTCATCCTAATCGTTGATCACTCCTTTTTGACCCATTTTCATTTCTTCCCTATTCAGCACATCAAGCCAGAGAATAGAAGCTCAGACTTTTCTCGAATAAATATCCTCTCTGTTGCAGCAACATATTTCTGCAGAAAGGCCATTTAATCATCGCATAACTTTCAAACTGACCATCTGGTTTTTATTATGTGATTTTATTTTAAAGCAAATCAATTATTCTACCGGCGTGCCGCAGAAGAATGATACCCGCAGCGATGGAAGATAAATATACAAGATCTCAAAAAATGCGATTTGCAGAAGCACAGTGAGTAGGTAATCAAATAACTGAGGGTTAACAATAAATATCGGAGCAGAGCCCGTTGCAAGAGTGGTAAAAACATATATATGGTTACACATTTGTGTCATCGTGCGCTAATACAATACATTTATCGTAGCAAACTGTCATTGCGTGATTTGTGAATGGTCTCCCGTAAAACGCCGTAAATAAAGAAGTTTTATAGATGGCTTAAGAAAGTAACAAATTAGCATAAGTCAACAAATATTGAGAGAGGCGTAAAAATCACAGCCCTTTCCAGTCCGTGAAGATGGTCGAACAGCGATGCTGCTTTAGTTGCACCGAGTGTTACACCATGCATGTCAGACTTCGCAAGCAGTCTATATTGTAAATCTTTTGTTCCAATATTCTTTGACCTCATTTACGCTTCTTGCGGTAGGCAGCTTCTCCCCCAGGAGTACGCACTACTCGTGGTCTTCCCGTAGTTATAGCTGAGATTGAATGTGCGGAACCACTAAAGCAATGCTCCGTATATTGGGCGCAAGGCCCACCACTGGAGATGCGGCAGCTGCAATCGTTTTGACGATTGGCGGGATTGGTTTGACGATTGACGTTTTCATTTGCAATGAGGTTTCACACGGGTTCGGCTGCGCTGGAGGGAACGACGCCTGTGACGTTACGCCCGCAGGACGCCGTTGCGGCTTGCGTTCGATGTCTCGAATTGGCTCCGTGGCGTAGTTAGCACCGTTCACCCGGCAATGCTGCTTGCGATTCTTCGAAATAAATTACTTGAAAATAAATCTGTCCGTCACGTAACACAATGAATGGCTCATAGCCCTTTAAGGAATGGCTCATACCCCAGTTAGCGCGGCCTCCTCATTAAGACGACAGAAGCGAAGTGAAATTCAGCGCTGGAATGACGAGCTCCGACGCAGCCAGCTGTGGAAAAAGACGGCGACGCTCGAGCCATGGCTGATGATGATAGTTTTAGCGAAGTCCGACGACGACGGCACCGGCTACGCACCAACAGCTTCATTGTAAAACAGAGTCCGGAATGAACAAGCCTCAGATATAATCAGAATGGTCTAATAAAAGAACATGTCAAATATAACAGAAGTGAACAATTTTCTACTGAGACATAAAAACAGGTACACCAATGAACATGAGTGAAATGACCGCATTGTACAAAGAGAAATATTTTGAGGCAAACCACCAAAACCAACGTTCTTAGACATACTTCAGTTTCACAGCTCCGCTCGACAGATGGCCGAAGTGGTGGTCACGCGAACTAGCGGCGCTGCGAGCACGTCTTTTCTCACCTTTTGTTTCGTTTCTGATAGAAGTTGCTCCATTTCTGGTAGATTTTCGGTTTCCATTTTGAGAAGTAGTTATTTCACAGTTCTTAATTTTGAGCCTCTTTGTGAAAATTTGCGATATCTGAGCTAGGTATTGTAAATGAGTTTCTGGTAATGAACTTGAAATTTGACTTGTGCTTTCACTTCTGGTTGCATGTTGGCAACGCTGCAGCGTCTGCCGTTATCCTTCTCCGTTTTGCAGGTGTTGTGTGATGTGTCGTGATTTGCTCTCTTGAAAAGCTTCTCGAAGAAGCGTTTCCGCGTCTCATGACAGCAAGAAGTTCCCTATACCGTGCTGTTTTGTCCCCGGCTACACCAGCGGCCTCAGACACGATGCCGCTGGTCAACATTTTTTCGCACCGCCTCAAGGTGCTGGCGAGTTGGAAAGTTGGGAACGCATGCTACACCGAAAAGACAAACGCCTCACAAACAAATAAAAAGTGTGTGAATGCCACTTTGAGGAAGACGACATTTTGAAATACTACAAGCATGTTGTGGGTAACAAAGAAATATTGATTCCTCGCAGGAAATGGATGCTTGTTCCCGGCCCACTTCTTCGGCTCTTTCCTGGGCTGCCTGAGCACATCTCAAAGCCAAAAAACGTGAAGCGAAAGCGACGTCCACCAAAAGAATGAGCGCAAGTGCCGGCAAGTACATCGGGTGAAGCTTGTAATGATAGCGCTTAAACTTCAAACCTGCTTTTGTGCTTGGAAGAAGGAACTTCAGAAATATGCGCTACACACTTTGTGCTCAACGAGCTCACGAACGTGACACTGCCTTCTGCGCTCAGGAAGTTCGGAATTGTTGAGGACGACGCAACACAGAAGTGATGTGGAGTATTTTATATGAGGCAACTGGTAGTCGGGCATCTGCGAGTAATGAAAACTGTTGTGCTTGAAGAGGAGGGTACTCGCTGCATAAACGGCTACAGCAAAATTCACAAGAGGCTATTTCAAGCTGCGACTAGCATTGCAAGTGTGGAAAGAATCCTGAGAGAAGCAGACAGCTTGAACATATATGTGCGGGCGTGAAAGCAGGCCAACGTGACACGGCGACATCAGATAATATGCACCACAAGCAGTGCAATATACTTACGAAGCAACTAGTCTGCGCGCGTTGTCTCCGTCTACAGAGTAAACTTCGGCTGAGCATTAAGGCTCCGAGCACAACGCTCAAGCGATATCAGAAACTACGCAATGTGAAGAAGAGGCTGCTTAGGGTGGCTGCTGCTCATCAAAAGCAAAGAAGGAAATTTTGGCTCTGAAGAAAAGGCTTTCTGAAATGCCCGATAACAGAATCGAGGAAGCGTTGGCCGAACTTCCGCCTTTACAGCGACTTGTATTTATGACATCGCTTAAACAGTTCAAAACAAAGTCTCCGTGTGGCGCGCGGTACAACGCGGAGTGGCTTCTGAATTGTTTAATACTGAGGATAGCGAGCCTTCGAGCATATAAGCTTCTAACTGACATGAATATGCTGCCCTTGCCCTCCCTGAGCCGTCTCACACAAATTCTGAAAGGCATACCATGTAAGTATGGTTTCAATCCTCTCTGTACATAAGCTATTGGAAAACATCTGGGCAACAGATGAGATGGGAAGAAATTCGGCACACTGATTTTGGATGAAATTAAGTTACGCCAGGCGTACAATTTCAACAAGCTCAACTTTCAAACATGATGGTTTTGTGGACTACGGTGGTCTTTCAAATGAAGGAACGGACCAACTTGCAGATCGTGCGCTCGTGCTGACGTTCGTGCCACTTCTGGAGAGCTGGGTGCAACCGATTGCCACCTTTGCCACGAAAGGTGCTGCGCCTGGCAATATTTTAGCAGAGCTGGTGTTGCAAGCAGTAATGCAATTGCATAAACATGGTGATATGATGATCGCCGTAGTCAGGGACGGAGCTGGGAACAATCGCTCGCTGTGGCAGCAGATGGGAATCAGCGGGAGCGTAAGCTCACATTCTCACAATATTCCACATCCATGCCTGCCTGAGTGCGCATACCTTTATTTCCTGTGTGATGTGCCACATGCCCTGAAGTGTGTACGCAACCATTTGCTCAAGCACAAATAAGGACAGCTGAGCTGGCGTAGTTTATTTCATATATAACCTGTGCTTATTGGAGTCGATAACTCATTGACAGAGCAGGCGCAAGCAGCCAGAAAGAGGGAAAAGTTGGTTTAAGCAAAAGTAGCTCAAAATTACTTTTTTTGTGCACAAAGTAAATAAAAAGTGTCACTGTGTTTGTTTGTTTTCTTCGTCAAAAAGAAAATGAATTAGGCTTTGACCTAAATATGTTCATAGTATTTAACTTTGTCTTTGTCACTGCTCACAGATCGCTTCCAACTCATTTGCACGTCCCATAATATTCGCGGACAGCTATAAAAATACATGTGTAATTAAATTTATTAGGCGAAGAAGCGTTAACGGGGGTGGATCAATTCACCACAGCGTTGTCTCAAGCGACTGCTGGGCGTGATGCGTTAATGTCCCTACGTCTGCACAGGCCCTCGCAGTCTTTGATTACGACACATCTTAAGAATAAGCAGCAAAAAATAAAGCTACTGCTGAAGGGAGCACCGTGGCGCTTTTATAGGTAAAAAGTTGGTTGAAAAGCGGAATCGCAGTGCACGACCACTCATTTGCGATGTAGTTGCAGCCTCTAAAGACTAGCCAGACATGTCATTCAAGGGTCCTTGGCATAAAATATTGTGCGGGAAGCCAAAACACAGTCGTCAAAGAGCGAACGGCACAGGCCAGTTGGAGAAAACGACCCACCGCTGAGATGACATCGCAGGAGTAGACGATGCGCGCTGCGTGACAGATACTTCACTGCAGCGCCGATAGTGCACAGACACCGTGAAGTACCCGTTACTTACGCGTGGCAGGTTTGCTACAAAACTCAGACTGCGTATCTAAGCTACATTTACCGTCGGATAAGCGCCTACAGGCCAGTTGGTGCAAACGACGCGTCGCAGCAGGAGCAGACGACGCGCGGCGCATGACGAAAGACGCGGCTGCAGTGCCGGTAGTTTCAGTGACACCCGTTGCGGCCACGTCGGCCAATGAGCCCGCATTGGGAGCTGCGAAACTGAAGTGTGTCTAATAGAGCTGATCAAAAAGGCATTGCTACACCGGCCATGCCGAATTCGAATTGGTCAGTGCCACAGGCAATGGTTTATAACCCCCACAGTTGCTCTGGCAGCCTTTGTGATTTTCAGAGAAACATTTCACATTCTTCTAATCTATAAAAACAGGAACGCAACTTTCACAAACTAGCTAGCAAGCTAGAAAAGTCCTTTATCTCAATATGCAGACATGGCACATTTATATGGCAGCTACGGCGATGTTTTTTGACCCTGTCGAAGTATTGGCACCTTTACGTTCCCCACATCACCCTGTCATGTTTTTAGTAGTAAAATTCTTCCGCAAACATGGGTTACCCCTTTCAAATTGGCAAAAAATAAAGGCAGAAACGAAAGCTAAACCTAACCGAACACCGAGCGAACATCTTCGTGTGACGTCAGGAGAGGAACACAGGCGGGGCAGGCGCGCAATGCATGTCGGTCTTGCTTACACGGAGAACGAAAGCAGCAAAGAGCAGACGCTCAGCTGATTGGTGACCGCGCCAGACCAATGGAAGAATTTCTTCAGGTGAGAACGCCAGCTGCAGAAACTCTTCGGAGCTGTCGAACAGTGACAGCTATGATGCCGACGAATTTCATAGCCCCATTGGCACCCCACCACGAGAGCCAGCGCATAGCCCAACACCTCGCGTTGCAACATGAAGACTACAGATAGCCCTGACCAGTTATCTGACAAGTACTGCTTGCTACAAATAGGTATTTTACCAATCTTCACGGTAGCATTTCGCAAACTCCCTATAAGATGTTGTGGAGCGTTGCTTTTCGCATTTGTATGTCGATTTACAGAGCGCACTATTTCCCCGGAAGAACGTCGGTAAGTGTACAAAGCACTGATCAGTGCATTTGTTCATGTCAACATGCTAGAGCGACCGCTCGTCGTTCGCTTGATACACGTAGCGCGTCAGTGATATCAAGTATAGTTAGAAGATCCCAAAACGCGCAAATGTTGTGCATATAAGCTCTGGCGCATCACTCTGTGTGGCGCTGATATCATTAACCCGATACCTTAGAAAACAGCGAGTGGGAGACCGTAGTACGCGTTGTTACGCTGCCTACTTACCAGTTTTCATAGTCCTTTAATACAGATAATTTATGAACTCCGTAACATATAGAAAGATTAAGACATTGTGCGTATCAACAGGTTTCAAGGAGCAGATCGGAGAAGGTTGCAAATCAGAACGTTCCGAAACCCAGTAGATTGACACAGAATAAATTGAACACAACGCCCAGACGGGAGCGGCAAGCTCTGCAAGCACGAGCACGCCGACATGGCACACATCTTATGGAAGTGCACAAAGATCAGATCAATATATGTTGAGGACAACATAGAACCGGACCTTCTCGAGCAGTGATGGATAAGCGCTCTGACTAGTTCGGAACTACGACCAACTATTGGCTATCCTAGGGGCCTGGGCAGCCGTGTAAGGCTATGCATCACTACAGATGTAGCCTGGGTGGCCTGAGCCCGGGCTGGCAACCTCGCAGGTCCTTTTCTCCGTCCGTCCATCTTTTTTTTCCGTCCGTCCATATGATCGATAATTCACAGAGATCATGTTTTACGCGCTGAAATGGCGATGCGGATACTGACACCGTTGTTAACTGAACCAGAAGGTTGTTTACGCTGCTGTATTAAAGGGGCGTCCGCTTGTTCCCCATTTGGAATATTAGGCAAACAGTGCAGCTCGGAGGCTAAATAATGAGTCAGTAGAACAATACTTTAAGATACACCGATGTGCGTCATCATCATCATCTTCTTCTTGTTCATCAGCCTGGTTGCGCCCAATGCAGGGCAAAGGCCTCTCCCATACTTCTCCAACTACCCCGGTCATTCACTCATTGTGGCCATGTTGTCCCTGCAAACTTCTTAATCTCATCCGCCTGCCTAACTTTCTGCCGTCCCCTGCTACGCTTTTCTTCTCTTGGAATCCACTCCGCAACCCTTAACGACCATCCGTTATCTTCCCTCCTCATTACATGTCCTGCCCATGCCCATTTCTTTTTCTTGATTTCAACTAAGATGTCGTAAACTCGCGTTTGTTCCCTGACCCAATCTGCCCTGTTCTTATCCCTTAACGTTACACCTATCATTCTTCTTTCCATAGCTCGTTGCGTCGTCCTCAATTTAAGTAGAACCCTTTTCGTAAGCCTCCGGGTATCTGCCCCGTACGTGAGTACTGGTAATGTACCCATGTGCGTAGTAAGATTTAAATTAGACGAGTGCCGGAGAGCGTGACTGGCAGCCATCGAGAACGACAAAATACCGATGTTTATACTGCGCGGTGTCGTCCCTTGTCGCTATTTGTGTGTGCACTGTACCAAACGAAGAATAGTTTATCACATGTCCATATGGTCAAGACTGAAATAAAAAATCAGTTTTCAATTAGCTCCAGGTCAGTCGCTCAGTTCCACCAGTACTACAAACACGTGATCTAAGCGAGTGTTATTCGCGTAACCTCACAAGCTGAAACTGTGTGTGCCGCTGACGAAGGATAAATTCGCGCACACAATGAAGCAGCACCGTTTACCACTCATCACTTGCTCGAACCACAAAAAACGAAACTTCTCGCAACAGCAACTTCTCATGCCAACCATTACTTCACTTCACTTCACTTCACTTCACTTTACTACCTTAAAGGCCCCCAGGATTGGGGGTATTACATAAGGGGTTGGTACCTATTAAAATAAATTATATACACAAGGGAAAGATGTTTAGGTACAAGTTTGCTCGCTGGTAAATATGTTAATTATACAGTTCAAAAGCGTCAATGGGCAGGTGATTGCGGCGATGTCGTGTGGAAGGCCGTTCCAGTCCGAGGCTGAACGTGGGAATAATGATGTGGCAAAAGTGGCAGTGTGCGTACGTGGACGGGCGACTTGAAAGGGATGACCAATGCGAAGTGGAATCCGTGCAGGAGGACTGATGTAGGGTGGATGATGAAGTGAGCTGTAAAAAAACCTATGAAATAAGTACATAGTAGCGATACGACGCCGACAAGTCAGGCTTGTTAAGCCGGATCCTGCTTTTAACGATGATATACTGACATTATATGAATAGCATGAATAGATGAATCTTGTGGCACGATTCTGCACTGATTCTAGACAGTTTGTTAGATATGTTTGGTTAGGGCTCCAGATGGCAGAGGCATATTCGAGCTTAGAGCGTATGAGTGACTTGTATGCAAGCAATCTTAGGTTTGGTGGCGCTAGATAATGTTTTAGGAAACCAAGGCTTCTGTTAGCAGATGATATCACTCTAGTGACATGCGCGTTCCAGGTTAGATCGTTAGACAACGTCACGCCTAGGTATTTGTAAGACTGTGTTAATGCTATCGTGACGTGCGAAATTGTATACTTCCCGATTGTTGGCTCCTTGACGAAGTCGTACGTATGTCATCGTTTCCCATAATGCTGTGCGTATGCCGGCTTTTGCACACTTGAACAATGTGCCCAGTAGCTTAAGAGCAGACAAAGCAGCGGCTCGAAGGATTTGACAAAGTTTATTTGCAATGAATCTGCCCAATTCTCCTACCTCATTATTGGAGGACATTACAGTAGTGTGCAGTGCAACGCAGCCAGCGTATTACAGTGGCTCCCGTTGACATAAAAAATTACCGGTGCTGGTCTTTAAGAAAAAAAAACGCGACGTTGAAGGTCATGTTTAACAATAACGCGCTTTTCAGATTTGTCAGTGGCAGCAGTATTTGGTTCTGTATTGAAATAAATAAATTTATTGATCTTATATGAAAAGATAACGAAGGAGACAAGGATTTAGCTATGGAGGACGCAATCTGGATGTCATTAACTCAACTGGAGTCCTCATATTGAGCTCATTTAACCTAGGGCTGCGTGTGTTTTAGGATTGCTCCATAGGCTCAGAACGGGTGCTGTGGCCTACACCGATACAATATTATGATATATAAAATACTTATGCACCATTTATTAGAATTTCTGTGCCTTGTGTCTTCGGGAAGCCCTGCCTGAAAAATTATACCCCTGTTCCTCTTAGTGAGTCAAGCCATGCGTCTGGGCCTAGCACTCCCACGGTTTGTAGCGATCAGCCCTCTATGTAAGATAGCGCGCCCACCAACCTTGTTTTTCAGATTCTGCACATTTTAAAAACTTCATGATCTTATTCCAAGACCATCACAATGTGTTATTATTTTGAATTCGAATACCTTCTCTGTCGCATATCATCCGAGATTTCGCATTTGTCGAATGTGGTTTTTACAGAGGTAACGCGAACCTTCAGATTGTTATATCTGTCATTTATCTCCAATAAATGTATGTGATTATAATATAAAGTTATATGCGTCAACACCTCTTTCGCAAAATTAAAATTTGATTACGTGAAATATCGAGTAGTTTGTTGGCAGATTATCTTGCCCGTGTGACAAGTAGAAACATAATAGCTACCAGTTTAATGAGTGATGAGCAGTCCGGGGTATTTTCTTTGCCCCCTTCACTTGGGTGGTCATTTTCTTTAAGACCTCTGAATTCAAGTCCTTATCTTAAAGCTGAGCTCTGTGCGATCACGCTCCCATTGCGGAAGCTCCCGTGGAGGGCTGTCAACGCTGTTATTATCATAGATTCTCTTTCAGTTTCGTGCTCCCTTACTGCCTCATCAAGCTATCCAGTAGTAAAAGTCTTGCCGTGATTATTTCTGTTGCACTTAAGACGTGTTCGATTACTATGCGTACCGACTCACAGTGTTCTATATTTCAATGGGAGGAACTGATTCCTTAGCATAATGATAACTGAATGGACCTGAAATGGACACTCTTTACGTGAATTTCTACATGAATGGGATGACCAAACTGTAATGACGACAAAGGAATGAAAACGAGGGCATTGCAGTGAACGCTATGATGGAACGATGACGATCATATGACTACGCAAGCATATATACAATTGAAAGACGATATCACAATTACGATGAAGGGACGAAGAAGGAATGTCGTCGATGAAGCGAAGAAGGTCATATGACAACGACAAAGGGAAGACAACTACGGCATGAAGACGAGTCCAAGACGACGACTGCATGGCAAGAACCGGATGATGAGGATGATGTGAGATGGCTAGGCGATGCCTGCATGACGACAACGTAGTTACGAGCACATGCCCAGTGACATGGCGACTTACCCGGCGGCACATGCCCAGCTGCACATACCGATCGGAAGTGTTGGCTGCACTAGCTCCTGGAGTGGCCCACCATTGCGAGTGGCGCCAACAACGCAAAACTTTTCAGCGAGCTAAGAAAAACCGTTTTTTTTTTGCCGTCATAGCATTTTGGATAAAGTGTGGAAGTAAAAAAAAAAGCCATTCCACCCTGTTGAGTTGGAATGGGAAAGAAAGCTAATGACAGTGAAAGCCCTCAAACGAAACGAATTGGTCCGCGGCATTGAACAATCTTCGGTACCGGCCCACGTGTGAAATTCAACGACGCGATACAGTTTCCCGAGGCCAAAGGGGTATGTGCCATTGAGGTTCTTTTCCTTTCTGCACTATCACCAGGATCAGCCCACATAAGGATTTTTTTCTGTTGATGGACGCCGAAAAAACTACGGAAGTTAATCGTATACAGCTTTCGCTGCAAAACGAAGCAAATCTAGGAAGCCCCGGATGATAAACACGCTCAGTTCGAAAAAGCAAGTGCGCCAAAATTGTCAATGCGCTCTGCCATGCAAGTTAGTAGTTCAATTTCGGCAAAAAATATTACACGTCCTTTATGTCAAAAAGAACACACAAAAGCGGTGGTGTCAGGTTTCATTCTTTAAGAAAGGTTCTCTATAAAGGCTCGTCATCGTGTAATATTTCGGGGATTCCTTTCAAGAAGAGGGCAATCTGTTTTGGATGTGCCGTTTTAGAAAGTTAGTACTATCAGAGGGGATTCTGGTTTAAGGGGTGGGCGCTAAACCCCGCATAATAACGATCATAAACATATCAAACAAACATTTCCCCAGGGTTTCTTGTGAGTGCACAAGGAATCTCCACTTCGAACTGGTTCGATGTTCACGCTGCAGTGAAGAGCGGTGTTGCTACGCACAAACAGATTGTGCACAAGATTTTCGTTACTGAATGTCCCGATTACCGCATCGGGGTCCTCTATATAACGAGGCACTTCATTGTTGCTGCAGCTCAGATAAGTCGCTCCTGCTAGGGCCAATGACAATGTCGAAAAATCGACCATACGGTATTTTCAGTTATTAATCTCGGAAGTGTCATCACTATGGAGCGATAGCAGTAGTGGTTAGATTCGTCGCCAAATATGTGGTGGAGCTTGAGGATGACGAATCGAATACTGAACGCCCGGGTTTGCCTGTCTCAATATGCGAATCCGTGAGGTTGCTGCGATGCATTGCCAAAGCATTTGTTCTGTAGTTCCGGCCAAATGGAAGTGCCAAAACCTGCCCTGCCTGTTACAGTTTGCCTAACCATTAAAGTTTTAAATAAAAGCAGAGACTTTTCTTTCCTTTTAAATAAAAGCAGGGACTTTTCTAGATTGAGGACTGAGGGTCCTTATGTGAACTGAGACGTTTAACTTGCTCCTGCATGGGTGGGTTTCCGTACTGGAACCGTCTAACTGAGCTAATAAACCCTTTTTCCTTCATTTTCTACAACCTGACGTAGTTGCCAGTGGGCTTCGTGGATTCCATGGCCTCAACGCCACCCTAGCCACAACAGCAGCTACTGTAGGTAGGGCCTGGCAGAAATGTAGGGCTGCCGTCATTCACACAGCACATATCATGGTCGGCAGCTAAGGAGGCAAGATTCCTGCCTCTCGAGTCAATTTTAGTGCTTCTCCATAGCTGGTGATGCGCTAAAACCACCTGTGGCAATCCAGGGGCAGTTCCTCATTAGCGATACTTTTTAAGCCTCTTGCCGTCAAAGCGACCCGATGGGAATATGTAGCTCCAACTAGTGTAAATGACAGAGCCTTGTTTTTCACATGCAAGCAGATATATTAGATACCGTCATGAGGCTATGCCGCGTGAGTGACATACTTATAGTCCGTGTGGATATATGATTACTCTGGAGCACGCACCTGTAGTGGACGAGACGAAAGATTCGTAACCAGGCAGTCTGAGTGGAGTCGATGCATTAGGTTTGCCAATGACCAGTATGAGGAAGCGATTTGTAACAATGAATAGGCGAAAATCCGCTAAACGAATACTGAGGCATGGGGTATTCCATTGCAGGATCGATGCATCTTTAACTTCAGTGCGAAAGGGAACTATTGGTTGATCTATGGTGCTTAAACGACGATAGCAAGCACTAAAATTTGTGCATCCAGTATTTGCAGAGAACTTCAAGCTACTGATGTTGGAAGGTTGTTCAGTATCATGCGGATGGTAATAATTAGCGATTACAGCATTACAGCCACCTGGCTGTGCTAGTCGCACAAATCAGCGACAGTAGACGCCGGGGGTTGTCCATCAAAAGTTAGCTGTGATTGCTGTCGTTTCTTTACGGCCAGCCAAGATTACGCAGATGTGGTCTTGTTAGTGGCCTTGCACTTCGTGCTTCTTTCCGCATTGTATGGCCTGGGCAGCACAGAAGGAGATGATGTTGTAGGAGGTGGTTTGCCCGTCGCAGAGGCAACAGCCTTCCTAAGGATCATCGACGAAGGGAACGTCGCTTCCTGATTTTGCCGGCAGTTTGCTGATGAAAAGAATGATCTCTCACTTTCTCTTCCAAGATGGCCATTTCCTTCTTAAGATGTGGGTAATTCTTCGATGAAGCCTTATGTCAGCCGATGCGGTTCGAACATTTCATTACAGTGGCCTCACATTTATCTGCAGCGTGGGGCTCGGTGCCGCGGGGGCATGCTGCCTGGTTATCGCAGACATTGCTCACATGTCCCAATTTCGTGCGTTTGCGGAATTGAAGAGGCTTTAGAATTGAAGGCTGCACGGCATGTCTAAAGTGTCCCACCTTAACATGCGAGAGTAGGTATTTACCGTTGAATTCAATCTTCACGCACCGTGGACTACCTAGCCCAGAAACATCAACAATGATCTCATCAAATTCTGGCTTGAAAAGAATCGACCAGTCATTATTAAGGATGGCCACGTCTATGTCATAGATGACACCGGAAACTAGTGCAGATCTCAGAGGGATGTAAGAGCACACCTGAATGCCATAAAGGTATTTTACGCTTTGTAGAGTAGTAGAGCATCCGCATGCTGGACATTAACCACCAGTGAATGTTTTTCGAGTGTTCACTCGAATGTCCGACATTTTGTTTGGCACCAGGCCTTCTACTGTCATCGACATAGATTGCCTGTTAAGTAGCTTCATGTTGACAATAGGATGCATGGGCACAAATATGATGGTATAGGCTTCCGGCATTTTCATGTGTCTTACTGCTTGTTTGCTTGATGTTAAGATGAAGTGTTCCTTCGTTTCGCTTTTCGGCTCTGCACCACCAGGAAGTCGTCATCGGAAGGGTCTTCACTGCCGAGAGAGTAGGCATGTGGGTCCTCGTTGTCGCTGCCGTTGACCGATCCGCTTCCTGGAGGCGGCTGCCGGTGACGCTGCCGTCACCGGCAGACTAAGGATTTTACGGCAGACGTGCGCAGTGGTCCACTTCCATCAAGACCGAGCAAGGGGTGATGAAGCGGTTTGATTTTCCCAGAAATAAACGAGAGCTAGATAGAACAGCACTGTGTCAAGAGACCCGCTCATCCACCGTAACTGCTGAGCCCATGG
Source organism: Dermacentor albipictus (assembly GCF_038994185.2). Lineage (NCBI taxonomy): Eukaryota > Metazoa > Arthropoda > Arachnida > Ixodida > Ixodidae > Dermacentor > Dermacentor albipictus. The sequence goes on along the minus strand of NC_091826.1, from coordinate 92,844,353 downwards.
AGCCGAACGGCCATGACAACTGCTATAAATGCTATTTTGAGAAGCCTCCGTGTGTAACGTGCCAAAGGAGACGACGCTTACAGCAGCATGGTCAGTGCAGGAAAGCACGAAGGTTTATTGAGAGCGTGGCTTAAAAAGACATGAATGCAGCGCGCTGTACACACTGCGCATCACCGATGCGCATCCGCGCTTATATAATCAGTACACGCGTCCGATACACCGTGGTTGCTCGAGTTATTGAAATAACATTACAAAAATATCTAATTTATACAACAAGAAACCCTGCCATAAAATCAGGAGACTATGTTCTTTAGGCCTATTGTCCATTCTTTCAAGAAATACCTCCACATGTATGGTGGCATACGCATGAAACTCTGGCGCTAAAGGGTGGCTCGTAATAGATACCGGCACACTTATAGTGGTTGTGGTCTTGGTGGCTTTACATATAAACCGCTTTACTTACTAACAAGCAGGCGGTGTTTATAGGTGTTGCATTGCAGGTCTGTAGTAGATAGAAGTGGCGTAGGTGGCTTTGCATAGAGAAGGCCTGTCTGTCTAGGAAATGGTCGCGTTTATAAGTGTTCCAATGTGACAGTAATTAGACCTTTTGCGTAATGCCATCAACACTGGGCTCGACCAAGGCAACCTGGGTATCCGCTACCATCATGAAACATAGTCATATGCGCGAAGCCTGAGCTACAGTGGCTAGCCAGGGTGAGCGAGGGGCAAACGTAGAAAATATTCGTGGGTAGCGTAGCTGCGACGTTACGGCCTATAGCACAGCCTTGCAAATACAAACTTTGTTCCTCGCAGCGGGACGGCCGAAAGACCTCGGCATGCTTACGCGCCTTCCAAACGAACGCGTCATTGAAAATGGTAATGCGAACTTGGCCACGGAGGTATGCCTGCTTTTTTATAGAATCCTATGTTGATTCGGCTTCACTAAGAGCGAACCACACGAGAGAAAAAAAGAAAAAAAAGGTCAGCAAACAAGCAAATCAGTAAACAAGCAAATGGTGATATATATTATTTATGTACTGATGTTGCCACCTCGCGCGGTGGGCTGGTATGACTGAACTGGCAGATTTGTGCACTTGAATTATCGGCCACGCGGTGGCTCAAGCCTGCCGCGGCTGCTTTGCCCGGAATTTCATTGTCAGCTTCCATTAGAGAAATGGCACGTGACTACTGCTGCGTTGCGGTCACCACTAACAACCTAAGACTCACAAACAAGCTCCACGCCGAAAAGCGTAGTGCCCTTCCCACCTTCTCGTCTGAGAGAGACAAGCCCTTCCCGTGTGAGACAGAGCCCAGCATGCTACAGTTCACTCACAGCATAATGGTTTTGCCCTGCTGATGCAGCTGTGTCCAGCTAAAATGTTAGCTGTGTCTGAGTAGTGATGTCAAGATCAGCCATAAAATTTGTCCTAGATGTTTAGGGTTAGTCCTGAAACCAGTGACACAACGACCAATCGGTACGGAAAAAATAATAGTTCTAAGGGCGTCAAACCACTTGACGTCAGGCAAGTAAGTGAACCGGATTCGCTGTTGCATAATATGTATAATCGCCTAGGCACCAAGCATTGCGTTGTGCATGGAGGAAGGAAAAAAGTTAGGAGGGAGCACTACGCCGTGCAGCCAGCCTTGGAAAGCGAACGCTTCGTGTCGCCGGTCGCTTTGTACAGCAACAAGTTAACGCTGGGATGCCGCATGGAGATACGCCGTACAACATCATGAAGCAGCTGCGGCCGAAAAGCGACAATCTGAGCATGCGCTATAGGTAAGTACAGAAGGTGCCGTTTGACATGTGCAATCATAAAAGCTTGGTGTTTAGGAAAGCCAAATAGGTTGCTAGTTATTTCGTGGAGTAGGCTTCGCCAGGAGAGTAGGGGTAGGCGTCGCTCGATCGGCAAAGTGTTACTTCACCAGAATGCGTGCGCTTGCAGGATAGTGCTGCCGCAGTCTTTTCAATGTTAAGTTTACAGGCACTCCTTTGCTACCACGAGCGTTTCCTTGCCGCCGCTTACACTTGTTTTCGGGACTCGTGCCGCATTTACAGTTGAATACAACCCAAGGCGGCCGACGATGTTATCATTAACTTAGGCTGCGGTTGGCAGAAATGTCTGTACAGCGAACGAAATGTGAAAGAAATGCATGACACGGAGGCCATAAGGACCTTTGCCGTCTACTTTTTTTTTCCATTTACAATACTCGCCTGAATCTCTGTACTGCTGCGCGCAGCATTGCCGTAACTTGCTCCATAGTTTTCTGAACCTTTCATTCTGAATCATCAGGTTTTGCGGGGACAGTACATGGCACATGAGTTGAGCTTGGTTAACATTAAACGCAGATTTCTGAGGAATTAAATTTGCAGAGCATTTTAAGCTCAAACAATCATAACGCCATTGCAGCCGATACGTGCCCTTTGCATATGCCACCAGAACTAAATTGATAACAATGTGGGTTCAGTTGCTTCTGATGCTTTTTCTTTTTTGCATGGCACTATCTGCTTGGTAACCTAAAAAATTTTGAGAGGCTTTTACAAATCATGATAAATATGGAAATGCTCGAGCATGCAGGACTTGTTTGTAGCGTAGCCTTTAAGATGCACGAGGTGGAATAGTATTTACATCTTCACACGGTTCTAAAATGGGTGCACTGAAATACAACTTTCCTTCTTAAGGAAGGAAGGCTATTCTGCACCAAAACCGCGTCCCACAGCTCAAAATGACCCTACTACTGGCTACTTCACAGCCTGCTTGGCCCTTTGTCAATGAATGATGAATTCCTGGTGGAGAAAAACATCGACGTAATTTACGATAACAGCGTAGTTTGAGGGGCTAGCGGATTGTTGTTTATGAAAGTGCAAAGGTAGAGCTAAACAGAGGAAGAATGCCTAGTATACAATTCTCTTACTTATTTGTCATCTCTGAAACTGAAATTAGCCATTCTTCAAGTTATACTATGTACAACTTTTTTGCTGAATTTTCCGTAGAACTGAAACGAGCAGATGATATAAAATAGAGTATTTGGGTTGTATGCTAATATTTTTTTTATTATCAACGTATAATTTCCACTCAGTCTCGGTTACTTGAACACCGCGAAAATGCCACACTTTATGATTGGTCAGAAAAATGTCAGCACAAGATTGTTGAGTTGCAAGAACACTACAGAAAATATTTCTGATAGAGGTTGAATATGCTATGAAAGAACTTAATTAACTATGAAAAACACCTTGTGAAAAGAAAAAGAAAATGTATAGCCCCTCATGGGAATTACTCTATCAGTTCTTGTTTAAGCTCATGGTATGCTTGGCTGAGTCACAGATTCCCCTCTCCTACTTATTTTTTCTTTGCTTTCTGGCATTCATTGCCCTCCATAACTGACTAACAAATGCACTCGAAACTAAGCCTTGAAAGTTATGCGACAACCTAATTTTAATGTGCAGCATAATGAAGTGTCACAAAACTGCATTTTTGCATGATAAACTTAAAAATGTAGTAGTACATTTTTTGATGCTTTGCCTTGTACAGATGCCGGAGTTTACAGAGCTTGCTGAAGGTGGGCGAGTGATCGGGTCCAGGCAGGGCAGTTTGGCTTTCAAAGCCGATGGTGACGTGGAACAGCCAGCAGCCACTACTACTGAAAAGGGAGGTGCCATCCCTGATCCAGTATCCCCACCTTCCTGCAGCATAGATGGCCTACCAGGGCATTTGAATGCCAGGATAGGCGCGGCTAAGAATAGTGAGAAGGCAAGTGTTGCAAGCAAGCTTGCAACAGGTCGCAAGCGACCAGCCCCTACAGTACAGACGCTCCTGGCTAGGCACAACGAAGAAATTTTACATGTGAGAAAGTCTGAGAAAAAAGGCGCAAGCTAATGAAAAAGTTTGTGCAGCTGCAAGTGCAAGCTAATGACATCAATGCCATCATGACGCGTATGATGGTAAAATATTTCTAATCAAGGACCAACAGTGAATAAAACCGTTCATGCTCGGCTGTTTCTCATGCTGGCCTTGCAATACACATCTGCACACTGACTTCTGGTAAGTAGTTTAGGCGTGGAAACGCTGAGTAGCATTCATTAGTAATGTTTAGTCGAAACCACATAGCGACCCTTCACCAAATCGACATATGATCAGTGCTCACAACATTAGGCTCTGGTTGCTTAAGTGGGACCGCCACACTCACAAATTACGTATACACTTAATAAATATGGCTGGACACATTAATACTGAGTAGCTTTACTTGCCCTGCAACTTAGCAAACAAAGTAATGTAAATATGTATACACAAATTTAGCACACAGGCCATGTGGTTTGTGCACGAATTATATGTATGCAGTTGTGGTTCCTGGTATCATCCAGGCTAGTTGACGATTAGCAGAAACTTCAGACAGTCGATTATGTACAGTCACATGGTTCTACAATCAAAAGACCTGTAAAACAAACGATAATTCTACCCCCGTTATGCTGTGAGTGGTCTACTACCTTTACGACGAAGGGACGAGCATAATAAACGATTTCAGAGGCCCCAAGCACTCCGTTGTAAAGAATTTCGACTCTATGTAGCTCAACTGAATCTGCAAACACGAAGTATGTGGCAAATGTGAATTGAGAAAAAAATATTGAAAGTTAAAATTTCAGTAAATGAATAACGAAAGTACAATGAAACCAGCCCTAACTTGCAACTAAGCACACTGAAAAAATCCCCTTTGACCCAGTCATGCATGAATCACCAAGCCTCCTTTCATAATTGTGTCTGTTATTGTCGCATAGAGGCGGTCACTAATGCAGGGGTATAATGAGATTGTTTTCAGTTACACCCTTCGACTGCTGGGTTAATGAAAGGAAGCGCATGCAAGCTGCAAATAAATGAATATGAAGTGAATGACAAACCATTGCTAAAGTGACATTCGTTGTAAGTGAACTTCTTGTAATACAACTATGAATGTCTTGCGCACTTTCAACTAAAATATGTTGTACATTCTATAAACCCAGATCAGTTCGATAAAGTGCTATTGGTCAAGTTCCGCATATTTCACGCCAATACAATACCATGAAAATGAATTCAGACTAAGGCAAGTGAAGCAATCATGTTGTGCACAACCTAAGCTACCAAAAAATTTATATTCTTCTAATGAACCAGAAATTATTTTCCCATGTGCACATTAGATCATATGTTGAAATGAAAGTGTTTGTCGACTACAAAAGTTTGCCTTACTACAAGACCACTTCAATGTGGCAACCGTCCAGGGCACCCATGCCTTGGGGAAATCCACAGACAGCTGTGAAACAGCGCAAGTGCTCGTCTACTTCGCGTCCTCTGGGGAAGCTTATGTAACGCGACTCTAATCTCGCTACAATAGCGGTGCAAAACTCGCGGAGCGCCACATTTACTGTAGAACGGTGAACACCTAATATATTAGCAACATTTCTGTCCTGAGCAGAGGTAGCGAGACAATACAGTCCTATCGCTACACGTTTATCTAATCTAATCGTCTTTCGCATGTTCGTGTCTAGCCGTCTCATGGGCTCACAAACACTCACAATGTAATCGAAGGTCGAGCGGTTCATTCTAAAGTTCCCTCTGAACTCGGTGTCAGTAAGGGGCGGAAGGTGTGCTTCGTACCAGGAAATCTCGCTGGAGTATGTCAAAAAAACGATCGCCAGAAGACAGTGCTGCAGCTATCAAATGCTCTCGGCTCCTGCGCCGAGCACGTTCCATGTGAGAGCCCACTTTTTCTAGTTCAGCAAAGATGGGCAGTAGCTGTATACGCCACTGCTGAACAGATGCGTGATAAATGGCGAATGCTGCCCAAAATTACAAATCTGCGTCTTCAGCGTGAGTGTTGGTTGCAGCCACGAGGTCCATCGCACCAGCCTCAAGGGTCCTCTCTCGAATCACACACACACACACACATACACACACACAAGCCACTTGAGCACAGAACACACGATGTGAAGTAATCCCAGCAGAGCCTATAGGACGCAGGACACTCGTAGCCTGGAGCAGAGGAAATATTGACCACAAACTGCTAACACGCCGCAAGGACAACGTAGATAAACAAGAAACGCAATGAAATTATTTGGCTCTCGTAAATGCTACGCCGGTTACGGCAACCAGTGTTGCAAGACTTGAATAGAATTTATTGATAGGAAAGACAGAGAGGTCGACCTGAGCTAGTGCGCTCTAGTCTTCTACTCTGCACTGGGGAAGAGGGAAGGTAGTGAAAGTACTGGGATGGAGGATGATGATAAGAGAAGCGGCGAGTGCTTATGTACATGAGACAGTTGTCTCGCTAGAGCCGCTCGTCGAGTTGGTGTCCTGCAGAAACTTCAACAATACTTTCGTTGCACGCATTGAAATTGCAGTGTCAGGCCATGGGCCGAGGATAGCTTCCTCCGACAGTGTTTGCCTGCCAACGCTGGCTAGGAAACTGTCTAACGTCCTTCGCTCCATCATATATGCTGGGCACTCACACAGTACGTGTTCCAGTGTTTCGGGCATCTGGCAGTGTTCACAATCAGGGCTGTTCGATTGGCCGATGAGGTGCGTGTAGCGATGGGTGAAAGCAACGCCGAGCCGAATCCTGCGTAGCAACGATGTTTTGCTCCGTGTAAGCTTCGTGGGCAAACAGAATGTACCGTCTGGGTCAATCATATGTAGACGTCTGTGAATGTTGTCATAGTGTGCTCTGTAAGCCTTTGTAAGGTCCTGCGTTAGCGCTTTGATCATGGAGTTGGTGTCAGGTCGCAAGTAGGCAATCCGTACTTCACCATAGGAAGAGGAGGCCGATCGTGCCTCACTGTCAGTGAGTTCATTGCCAAAAACGCCACGATGACTAGGCACCCACTGAAAGGTGATCCCGTGGCCACTGAACTCGGCACTGTGATGAAGTTCGACGATTTCCAGCACGAGCAGATAGTATCGTCCTTTCTTTAAAAAAAGTATTTTAGCGCCTGTAGCGCGTATTCGGCATTGCACAATGTCGTCCATTTATGGGGTGTCTGCGTTCTCATAAAACGGACAGCCTCCTGTAATCGCGCAAGTTTCGCAGCCGTAGATGTCGATTCGTGGTCTAATCGAAATTTACGAGTAATTCCAAGTTGTGGGATGACAAATGCGGCCGTTGTGGCAGATGGCGTGACTGAACCATTGGTATATACTTGTACAGTCCCACTATATAATGTAAATATATGAGACAGGGTGAGTTGCTTCAAGCCAATGGAGTAAACGTGAGATTTCTTCATAATTCCGGGTATCTGAACCCTCACTAGTGGTCTTGGCAATGTCCATGGAGGTGTCGCGGGGATGTCGGTGACCTGGAATCTTGCAGGTATAATGCTTGCGTGACATGCAATAACTTTAGAAAAACCACAATCAAGGTTCGTGCTTGGAAGTGTTGACAGTGGATGGTGCGAGTGTCTGGTTAGCAGGCGAAGATAGGCTCGTACAGGTTCACAAGACCTGCATATGTCGATTGGACCAGCCCGTGCTTTCGCTATTGTGCCCTTAGTTGACGTGCAGCGTGGCAAGTCAAGACATATACGTAGTGCGCTGGGGAGCCTGAAGGCTCTCCAGCGCACTACGTATCTCAGTCTCAGTCCTGATATTATCTCAGTCCTGATATTACACGAAGAACGTGTATGAGGTTGGTCAGTTTAGCACTAAGCGCAGTAACATGTGTGGTCCAAGAAAGACTGCGGTCTATTATCACGCCGAGAAATCTGTGGTGTGTCACTAAAGGAAGCGGCGTTCCCTCGACAACGATTGGATAATGTGGCATTAATTTACGCCTGAATGCCATACCTTGCAAGACTTAATATGAACATAACCAAGCTGCTGAATATTATTGAGTTATTAAAGGTTTTCAGTGGTCACGAGGCGAGCGTATATTTTGCTACAAGATGTATCTGCATGCTAATTATTATGTTTTTATCACACACTGTGAACTTTGTTTCACCAGCTTTGCACGCATGATGACCACGCGATCGCGTCGGTTTGCCGAACCGAGTCCGTGTAGCACTGGCAAACAGCGTTCGCGTTAACCGCGGTCAACCCTGTGAACCATGGTTAAGCTTAGCCGCAGTTATACTTGCTCGTGTGACAGGGGTATGACACAAGCGGTGCGCATTTTGGGTTCGCTACGGCGGCTGCTCCTGTGCCCGTTTTTAGTTTCCTGCTTTCTAGGTGTTCTAACGATGTTGGACCCCGATTCAGTGCACAAGATATTTGTGGCAAGCCATTCGCTTTCGTCTATTTTTGTGTGCTACTAACTCATTCTCCATGTATTTGCACATATTGATACTTAACGCACAAATGATTCTTTTTATCCGCGAGAAACAAAGTCTACTTCCTCATTCTTCGAGAGTGTCATTTACCAGACAAGCAAGAGGTTCAAATGTTTTGATGAATGTTCATTAAAAGCAGATTTTTTATATTGCCTTGGTTGATTCAGCGGTGTAGGAGTTGTTTTTCGTGGGGTGCCGCAAGGACGCCACCGCCTATTTGATTGAGAAGCTCGTGTATTAGCTTGTGATCTCTTATGGGGCGACAGAAAAGCTCGCACATTGAACGTCTGCAGACACGCCGTATGTCCAGGCCGCAATGACTTGTTTGCAACTCTCCTCATTCGTGTTATACAACCACCCATCCTTCAGGGTTGGCTATTTTAACTGTGCACTCGACCCCGTGCGGGACTCACGAGAAGCGACGCAAAATGCTTCCAATACGCATGCGTCTGAATAATTCAAATAATACGTATAGTGATAACGTACAGTTTATCAGATGCATAATTATGCATAGTAAAATTTTCGAGGCCACCTGCCAGCACAAGCAATTGCAATGTCTTCTAGGTGGAATGTATTTATCCCCATAATTATTATCGCAAACTGTCCATTACGGCATCCTCGATCTCCCTGTAGACGCGGGACAGATTTCAGATCATCGAGTTTTCATTGTCGTGTTGAACCTCGAAGGAAGGCCAGAGGAACGTACTGACATGTGGAAACTAATCATTCCTTCTTTGCGCGACCAGGTGACCCTAACCGAACTAAATGCAGCAGTAGGTACTTTAGTAAGTGATTATGGATGCAATAGTAAAACATGCGACACTTTAAAGGAAAGGTGGAGGTCAACATTCATAGCAGCTAGTAGGAAGCGCAAGAAAACCGACTGAGCAGCTTTCTGAGTGCCCGAGAAGAATAAGAATGGTACGAGATGGTGGCTACCAAACAGATATTATGCGTGATGAATACCAAGATCACAAGCATGAGTGATACCATAGGCCTATGAGTTCGTACTCTGGTGCTTCTGTGAGGGCGCGGATGACGAACAGGCCAATTTCTGATCGTAAGGCACTGCGGCTGGCTCGTACGTCCAGCAGAAGGCAAAATGGCAGCTATTTTATGAAGTTTAAAATAGAAGAGGTCACAGAGCTATTTAGTACTTTTATTCATCATCATCATCATCATTAGCCTGGTTACGCCCACTGCAGGGCAAAAGCCTCTCCCATACTTCTCCAACTACCCCGATCATGTACTAATTGTGGCCATGCCGTCCCTGCAAACTTCTTAATCTCATCCGCCCACCTAACTTTCTGCCGCCCCCTCCTACGCTTCCCTTCCCTTGGAATCCGGTCCGTAACCCTTAATGACCATCTGTTATCTTCCCTCCCTCATTACATGTTCTGCCCATGCCCATTTATTTTTCTTGATTTCAACTAAGATGTCATTAACTCGCGTTTGTTCCCTCGCCCAATCTGCTCTTTTCTTATCCCTTAACGTTACACCTATCATTCTTCTTTCCATAGCTGGTTGCGTCGTCCTTAATTTGAGTAGAACACTTCTCGTAAGCCTCCAGGTTTCTGCCCCATAGGCGAGTACTGGTAAGACACAGCTATTATACACTTTTCTCTTGAGGGATAATGGCAACCTGCTGTTCATGATCTGAGAATGCCTGCCAAACGCACCCCAGCCCATTCTTATCTTTCTGATTATTTCTGTCTCATGATCCAGATCCGCCGTCACTACCTGCCCTAAGTAGATGTATTCCCTTACCACTTCCAGTTCCTCGCTACCTATTGTAAATTGCTGTTCTCTTCCGAGACTGTTAAACATTACTTTAGTTTTCCGAAGGTTAATTTTTAGACCCACTCTTCTGCTTTGCCTCTCCAGGTCAGTGAGCATGCATTGCAATTGGTCTCCTGAGTTACTAAGCAAGGCAATATCATCAGCGAATCGCAAGTTACTAAGGTATTCTCCATTAACTTTTATCCCCAATTATTCCCACTTTCGTACTTTTAATATTTCACTCTAAGAGCTAACATAAAGGATATGTGCTGTCTGTGTTTTGTTCCGTTACATTTGTTTGGGGGCTGCCGTTCTCCGAATTCCCAGACGTAGCTTTGTAAGGAATGAAAGACAAGGTGTGAGCAGCATTGGTGGTAGAAGAGTGGTCGGGCATGCGTGGTTCGCAATTCGGTCCGAAATTATTTTCGCCGTAGTGATGTCCGACGCTCTACGTGGGGCGCCAACGCCTGACTCTGTGCGAGATAAGGCGATTGACGTTTTCGCGTTAATAATGCTATGGAACATTCTCATTACATGCTGAATCAGAAAGTGACCCCGTTTGACCGATATTGAAAAGGTTTTACGTCAAAATAAGCAAAAGTGATGAGCTCAATTCGATGGCATCATTAGACCCCAATTAGTTATGCTCTAATGTGGTAGCTACCTGAGAACTGAGCCACCAGGTTTATCGTGACGTCTTGACGCACCCACTTCCTGTGCACCAATACGGAAACTGAGGCCAAATTTGAAGACCTTTCGTTCTGATGGGCCGTGTACCATTCGTTGGCCACCTTTGATAATGATATGGCTGACGACACGATTGGATTGCATCTATTATTACGAACAGTTTTAGGTAACAATGTTTTTATGATTATTAGCCATTGCTCATAGCATCAATAAATAAAGCAAGGTATCTGTGGAGCAGCGATGCTAGCCACTATTTTATTATAAGTTCACTGGACTTGGGCAGTCATTTGTCAATAAAAATGAGATGTGTGACATGTCATATCGCTACTCTCATGAAACCACCGCTAGTGAAATGGTTATAGATTGCTTGCAATGATGTCCCAGCGGCCATGTTGAACGACTGCCAGGGTAACAAACTCAGTATGTTGGCTTCTCGTTCGTTGGTTTTGCCGGTTCTGCCGTGGTTCTTTAGAGACGCAGGCAGTGTACGCGTCTCTATTACGTTGAAGAGATCACTAATGACAGGTAATTGGTTACACTGACGTCATCCTAGCTGCCATGTTGGAGGACCAGCACGATAAGAAGCTGCGCCCTGGACCTCACGTTCAAGCTGTCTATAAGAAAAATTACCGTAAAGGAAGGCCCCTTACAACGTAAGCACAAGTTTCGGCTATGCAAGACGCGCGGTGTCTTTGCCCTTACACTGAGCACGCCCCCTTTCTTATCAGTCGGTCGGCGATTGCAGTAGACTGCGACAAAACACGGGACAATGGGGATGCATGTAGCAAGAAGGAACTCGGAATCGGTTTGCACACTTCTTGCACATTTGGCTGTTCTTTTTTTATCAGAGCCCTTCCCTGTTGCTACACGGTACGAGACAACACGGGTACATGCCCATACGCCCAGCTATCTCTTCCACTCGAACAGTGTTTTGTTTCAGAAAACACAGTATCGCAGCCCCGCCGCGCCCTTTTGATACAACCCAAGAGCTCTATTATTAGCACGAAGCTCAGACTCCAGGCGGTAACGGTCAGCATCAAAAGTTCTCGTGGCGTGGGCTCCGCGAAAAAACATTCTGATCAGTGTGCACAAGTAGGCAGTTATACGGTTTTCCGCTACGCTGTTCACGTATATACGATGTTTGGCATTCGGACTAGCTGTATTTTCCTAGATCATTAAATAAAAGTGCACTCTGGGAATACAGCCAGAAAACCATCCTTCCGACTACCCGGCTGCGGGAATCCTTAGCTGCTTCATACATCTTTTTTTCCCTCCGCTTTTGACGTGGATAGTGGAGTACTATCCGGACTACATCAAGGGCTGATGTAGAAGTTTTAGTCTAGACAGCGTCTTCGCTGACCCTCGTGATTTAACGGGATGTACTTGTGATTTACCTCATGACCCACAATTTAAATTGTGGGCTTGGCTTAATAACAGAGAAATAATCTTGCTACTAGGAAAGTGATAAAGGCCGGTGGAGCTAGGGTGCTAGCCATTTAATTGTTTCAAGAGCACTAACGGGCAGACTGCCTAAACTGAAATGTGAGTCAATAGGCTTAGCCGCTATCACCCCATTCAAATATTATTTTGACCCATTAGGGTCACATCTCTCTACATGCGTCTGGCTGAAATTGTGCCTAAATGGCAGTCATACTTCAAAGCAACATTGATAATACGGCACGCTTTCTGATAGAGAGCAGCATGGACCTTTCGAAGCACACCATGCTCCCTTTCTGAAGAAAAAGTGTCAGAAGCCCATACAGAACTCTGTTGTGCATAGACCGAGTTACTGCTGTACCAGTTGATCGTTTCCTGGGAATTACGTTACGCAAGCCCATTTCTGGTACCCTCATGCATGCCATACGGAGGAATCTGCGGGCCGAACCCTGGAAACTTCTTCCCTATCAGACTAGACCCTTCTCAGCTCAATTTATTCGTCACCAGGGACCTCTAGTACGGTGACCGCCGGTGACGCACATGGAAGGAAATCTGAATGATTCATAAAGCTACAGCTTCATAAAGCGATAACGTAATTCGTCCCTGTTATGCACAACACGTTTCATGTACTGAACACTGCTTAACCAATGTGATTGCACGAACCCTCAGCCTATGTTCCGGTGTGCCTCGTTCAATGTTGTGCAGCCCTCTAATAGCCGATAGGAACAAACCACCCGTTAAATTGTTCGCAAGCAAACAAAAAAGTAAATTTCTACAGCTGCCTTCACAACACGGCAATCAATGAGTGGTGTACAAGCTTCCTAATAGACGTGAGAGAGTGTGCGATTCAAAGCAAAGGTTTTCGATTTTATTTGCTAGACAGTAATACTCTCCGCGCCTAGATTTGAGCCCTCTTCCTTGGTAACTGATTGCAGTTTAAAGTGGTAGCGAATTATATTTTGAAAGGAAGTCAGGAAACATCCCATATAGTGCTAACTTTATGACTCTATTCCCCGTGAACAACGTTTCAGTGAGTTTCATATGTGTATTTGCAGATAAAACAACAGCACATGTTTATTGGCAGCCATGTTTTTACGTTATGGTGCATGGTACGTAGAAAAACTATCTGCTGTCTCTCAAAAGATATAAAGTGGCTGGAGCACAAATAATTTCCAAGTTGTGAGATCTGTCGCGCAAAGTTCCTACATGAGCGAATAGGTAATTTTCTCTCACCGTAAATCTGCCCTCGAGGAAATAGCGCCACTAGTGATTTCGAATTTTGTGCACTTTAACTTCCATAAGAACGCCAAACCTAACATCTTGCGACATTTTTTCGCAATAGGATCAATTTGCACGACAGCCAAAACCGGTGTGTGTAGCAAGCAATGAGGTGGGGGATAAACTAGGTGCCATGTCGTCGTGTATCAGCTGCTTTCTGGCCATCAGATTCCAAGCGCCTCCAATGTACCTTCGTCATACGTTGGCCTACTGGACGACGTGGGCGATGTCACTATCTCATAGCACTGATTTTTTCTGCTTCACTTCCTTAAAAACAACAAAGCCGACCAACCTACTGTTGTCCAGACACGTTCCTTCACTGATTACGATGGAGATGACACTTGCGCGCTCTACATCTCCGATCTTACATGGAAAAGCACCTGATCCAATTCTGTGAAGGCTGGAACCGCGGAAACTATTGTGCCAGCAGTTTCCCAAAGTGCTCACAGTATGCCAGCAGCGACAAGTCCGTCGTGGTTATTACAACTCTGACACGAACATCCTTTGCAGAAAGCACTTAGGCTATGGTCTTCTCCCAGCAAACATAGAACAGCTTTGAATACTCTACGGGTTTGTCTCATTGACAATGACTTGCTCACGTCTTTGTCAACAGTAAAATATGTGCTTGTTGACATATTACCACAGCATGACTATGCTTGCGGTGTTTTTTCACTTCCTTTAGCTTGCCAACTAGCTTCAGCATAAAATCATTGTTTGGTCTGGACTTCGAGCGCAGATATTTCTTACAAATTTTTTTTCTGGTTTCTTTCACTCAGTTTTTCTTTGTCAACCTTAACAGGTGTTAATAGTTTTGTTATGGTGTTCTTTCTTTTGACTAAGGTATGGAAATAGCTGCATACCTAAAGAAGAGAAGTGGGCTGGTTAGTGCTGTTCCTTGAGCTGCAAAAGAGTTTTTAGTGCAGAAAAAATGTTTGATGAAAACCGGAGAGGAGACAAGCACAGCGTTAGACTTCAGCTGACAAATATTAATCAACGAAGGACACGCATGGGGACCTTCATGTGCGTGAACATATGCGCAGACAAATGGGTAAGCGGACGCGGGAACAAGATAGCAAAGAACAGGACAACACGGGTGACTAGCCGCCAGAAATGATTGACTTGAACGTCCCTATCGCGACATGGAACTTCTTTCTTTCCGAGAGCCAAAGACAGTGTGTTTAAGCACCTAACAGCAGCATTTATGTGCAAAGAGCTTGGGATACATTTCTATCAAACCACCTAGCGGAGCCGTCTGAGCGCAGGTGCATTATCAAAACACGGGAGGCATTTCTATTTGCAGTAGTGCTAAGCGAAGCAGCCGGCTTTGGCTAGAGTGCTGAATGCGGTACGGTGCTCCTTCAGGTGATAGTTCAGGGATAACGCCGTCTGTCATATGTAGCATTTTTCGCAGGAAAGTGGGATCTGGTAAACCACCGCAATCTTAATTTGCAAACTACAAAGCGTGTCTTTAGGTATGCTTCTTAGGACTTCTTATTCAGCACTTCTTTTTATGGGAAAGGTTCAAATGGCCCATCAAATGAAAAAGACCGCGGTACCCGCAGCAGCACAACTGCCTATTGGCTGCTGCGCCATGTCACGACCACGCGAGGTGCCCACGAGACACTGTTTGTGTATTAACGGGCCATCTTCACGCTCGGAAAAACACTGTTTTGTAGCACGTATTGAGCAACAGTAAGCTGTATCAGGAGTTTATCATGTGGATCTACAATTTGCTCATGGAAGGTTTTCGTCTAGTTTTATTATTTCAGAAGTCGAATCAGTAGTTATTACTAACTATGTACTTAGGCGGCATGCGAAAAAATAATCAGAGTATCTCCAAGCGACGGGAAACATCCTTACCTTGGTTCCGTCCAGCTACGCGGCATTTGCATGTGTTAAAATCTTGGGGCATGTTACTTGGGACACCGTTAATAAAGATATTCCAGGGTCATATTCATTAGTTGTGTTATGTATACCTGAAGATAATGATGTCGTAATATTAAGTGGCCTTCCCACCCTAGTTTGAATTTTGCTATTTGTTTCTATATTTCATACTTCCTCTCCTTCTCCAGCCTTCACTGTGTTTGGCATAGCCTTACGTGTAGTAGTGCAAAGCCCAATGTACACTCGGCGACAAAACATTACGCACCATGAAATCTGAGAAAAAGCTTATTATCTCCGCTATCTGCCAACGCAGCCTGGTATTTGCATTTCGGGCCTCGACTACAATATGCTCACAACATTGTCATACAGTGTTCCTTGCTACTTCTGAGCGCTGCTCGGTACAAAGGTTTACGAATTGGTGCTCGCAGTGCAAAAAAAGCTTTTAATTTACAATAGTTATTAATATTACTGTGATTTTATCAGTATTACTTATTATTATACAGAATAAAGAAATTGTAACATTTGTTTTCGGACAAGACAAAAGGACACCGAGGCATTCGACTTGTTCATTATACTTAACCACGCGTGACGACAGACACTAAGACCTCCGAGAGCATGGAGGAAAGGAACTGTTAATATGTTTTATGCAATTGAAGAAATAAGAAGCAAAAATAGAAACAAAACGCAAGAAAGCGCAATTTTCTGCGGGTGGGAGTGGCACCCACACCTCCCGCGTTCCTCGTGCCCACGCACTTCTCGAGCCAGGAAATAAACTAAAGGTGAGCAGCCCTCCTCGTAAAGCAAACCGCACGAGCCTCCGTTCCCTTCGCCATTTCCTTCGCAGTCTCACCCCAGCAAGTGAATTCTGAGAGTCAGTGTACGGGCAGCGAATGTTTGGTTCCCGGTAATTTCTAATCGACACGCCCTCCTTAGGCCGGCCTGCCGTAGCTTTGCAAATTGGGAGCACTAATCCTACCATGCACTCTGATGTGAGCGTCATGTGTTGGCCCCATACGTTTTGGCTGAAGTCGTGTGGGTGTGGCACGACTTTCTCTTCCAATTATTTTCTTGCTCCATCCATTGCGTGGGTGTACGTGGGTGTGTGTGCGCGTGTGCGCGCGCGTGTGTGTGTTACGTAACCGTAGGAGATAACTAGTACGTCTAGTTTGGAAAGCGCCACTGGTAAATAAATGATCGCACAGGACATCACAGCAAGGAGACTACATGGTGACAACAAGTTAACCGCGGTGTTCTGAAAAGCAGTGAGCCTAGTACAATGACTATTTTTTTAAAACCAACAAATTGATGAAGCAGTTGATGATTTTCGATTAGATCAAGTGCTGAAAAAGATGAGAGCGCTGACAGAGACTTCACATAAAAGATACTACATAGTCCTTTTCCACTCCTGACTCTAAAGGACTATAAAAGATTGCACAAAATGCTTACTTTTTTTCCCCATTTGATCCTGATTCGCTACACTTATCTACTTCACCTATAAAGTGGAAAGCTGAATGACTACTCGAAAAGCTTTTTTTCAATCGTTTTTTACTACCGAGTCAAAACTATGAATATGTTTTCGCATTCTAGCACTCTATAGGAAAAGAGCTATCGTGGCTATGAACGCGCCCCATACTAGCAACTACATAAAATAGGCACGCTTTCACATAAATGGTCTTGAAAGCATCTTACGAGCGTTGACACTAACAGATCGAACAACGGAAAGACTGGCGGCTGGCGCGGCGAACACCGCGCTATCAGTTCGCAATTCAGACAATGAAGGGCGACAATGGCTTCACGAGTTAAAGCTGATGAATTATTTTTTTATCTAGCTATTTTTTGGTGCAAGTGATAGGGCTATAAGTACAAGAGCGATGCGCGCGGCGTCTGAAGTTGTGTTTGTCTCTTGGCAGCACCTTCAGTAGGAGCTTATCAACATGGCGCCTCGGTTTTTTAACGTCGTTGCTGCACTCTGCTGCTTGCTCGTGGGAACGGTGACCGCATGCGGTAAGCAAGCTATCAGGGCTCATAACTATAGGAGTGTACGATATTTTGGAATTTTTAATCGTATCAAATGCAAACGTTCTAGCGAAGACTATGGTTTCAATATGAACGCGAATACCGAATACTGTTTCGCTTTTGGGTAGCAAAAAAAAATAAATATGAAGAACCGACCCCAGTTTATATCTAAGGAAGCGCTTAGCATTATTTCCACGGGTTGTTATTCCTGACACTGTGTTGAGCTGTGGGCAATGAGCGACCACGACTTTCTACTCCACCTTTCGACAGGTTCTCCGGGTACAACTTCCTCAAGCACCAGTTTCAACTGTCATGGAGATGCTGAGATCAGTAGCACAGCGTCGCAAGCGGCAACGTCTCCGGCTCCGACCAGAGAGCCAACGACTCAAGGACCGCTGCCATGGCACGGTGAGGCGATATCACGCCGCGGTTTTTTACCGCTGTGTTAGACTGCCTCATCTTTGGGATCCACCCGCAAAAACAATTAGACAGTCGCAAAAAATCCCGGTTAGTTCCAAAAGAATGCTGGACCTAATAAATTTAATAAAGAAGGGCCAGGAATTAAAAGCAGAATAGACGAGCACCCTTCGTTATTGTTGTCAACCAGTTTAAGGTAAAAAAATGTAGGAGGAAATGTAACAAGGCCACATGTAAGCGGCGCTAACATGGCGAGTAACTGTAGTGTGTCGATTTATGTATTTACCTAGGTATTTATTTATTGGTTTGCTTGTTTCAATACCTGCGATGCACGTAGGCATTATAAAAGGAAATGGCTAAAGCAGGCGCATATCATAAGCTTTTACCAAATACAATAATTATTAAAATTAAACTAAACTATGAGTTTTTATGTACCAAAACCAGCATATGATTGTGAGATAGCTAAAGGCATGAGTTATGAGCTAAGCAATTATATAAAGGCGACTTTGAAAGTTTAGTGATACTGTCATCAACGATTCTTTTGTCATCTTTTAGATGGAATGACATCATTGTGACGCGCTTCGTCTTCTGGCAACTAATTCACGCGCGCAACACGCATTGTTCCAGCGATGCTTTGCGAGCTGCCGCCAGCGTTCAGTGCACGTACAGTGTGATAAAAAGCTTTAAGTAAGTAATAAGAAATGACAAAGTAAAAGTTCATGTCTGCTTACATACAAATTCAACTATACCTATGAAACACCTGTCTACTCAAGATGCTTAATCCCCAGCTTATGAAGTGGCTCCTCTTATAAGGTAATTACCAAGTGCGCACATATTCTTCGTATGTCATCATCATCGTCAGCCTGTTTCATGTCCACTACATGACGAAGCCCGCTCCCTGCGATCTCCTGTCCTGCGCAAAGCAATTCCAAATACCACCCGCGAATTTCCTAATTTCATGGCTCCACCTAGACTTCTGCCATCCTCCACTGCATTTGCCTTCTCTTGGTACCCATTCTGTAACCCTAATGTTCCAATGGTTATCAAACAGGCCATTACATGACCTGCCCAGCTCCATTTTTTCTCTTGATGTCAATTAGAGTATAATCTATACTCGTTTGCTCTCTCATCCAAACCACTCTCTTTCTGTCTCTTAACGTTATGCCTAGCGATGTTCGTTCCATCGCTCATTGCGCGATCCTTAACTTGCTTTCAAGCTTCTTTGTCAGTCTCCAGTTCTGTGCCCCAATTGTCTGCACTGGTAAAAGCACTGATTGTATACCTTCCTTTTCAATGATAAGGATAAGCTTCCATTCAGGAGCTGACAATGTCGGTCGTATGCGATACAGCCCATCTTTATTCTTCTACGAATTTTCTTCTCATGATCAGGGTTCCCTGAGATTATTTGACCTAGGCAAACGTACTCCTTCACAGACTAGAGGCTGACTGGTGATCTTGAATTCTTGTTCTGTAGAACGGCTATTCATCATTATTGTTTTCTTCTGCAGATTATTCACCAAACCCAGCCTTATACTCTCTCTGTTAAGGTCCTCAATCATTTCTTGTAACTTGTCTGCATTGTTGCTGAATAGAACACTGTCATCGGCAAACTGACGGTTGCTGAGATATTCGCCGTCGCTCCTTACTTCTAAGCCTTCCCCAGTCTAATAGCTTGAATACTTCTTCCAAGCATGCAGTGAATAACATTGGAGAGCTTGTGTCTCCCTGTCTTACCCCTTTCATTATATGTATCTTCCTACTTTTCTTGTGTAGAATTAAGGTAGCTGTAGAACCTCGGTAGATATTTTCCAAGGTATTTGCGTAAGCGTTCTGCACTCCTTGATTACTCAATGCATCTATGACTGCTAGTATCTTTACTGAATCAAATGCCTTTTCGTAAGCCTTTTCCCATGCCTTTTCGTAATTTATAAAAGCATGAAAGCCATATTAAGGGGCTTTGTGTTGTCGGCGGTTTAACAATAACCTGGTTGATGACATAGATGTCATTTATTTTAAACTATCCCTTCCTGAAGCCCGCCCGTTTCCTTGGTTGACTAAAATCCAGTGTTGCCCTTATATTATTGAACAATATTTTGGTAAATATTTCATATAATACTGGGAGTAAGCTAAGGGGCCTATAATTTTTCAACTCTTTAACCTCTCTCGTTTTGTGAATTAGCATAATGTTTGCATTCTTCCAGTTTTCTGGGACCTTTGCAGTCGATAGACACCTCGTTAAAGAACCTTCAGTTTTCCAAGCAATATGCCTCATCCATCTTTGATTGAATCGACTGTTATTGCATCTTCTCTTGCCGGTCTTCCTAGTTCCATGCCTTGCAAGGGCCTTCTGATGTCATTGCTAGTTATAGGAGGAGTTTCTGTATCCTGTTCATTGCTGTTTCTAATGGAGTTATCCTGACTCCTCTGGGCAGTGTACAGGTCAGTATAGAATTCTTCCGCTTCTATCACTATATCTTCGGGATTGCTGATGATATTACCCTGCTTATCTTTTAGTGCATACATCTTGGTTTCTCCTATGCCAAGTTTCTTTCTCACTGATTTCATGCTGCGTCCATTTTTACGGCTTCTTTAGCCTTTGTCCCATTCTAGTTGCGAATATTTTCGTCTAGTTGATCAGTTTTGAGAGTTCCGTGAATTCTATCTTATCTCTTGAGTTGGACACTGAATTTTTGTAGATTCTCTATTAGGTTTATTGTTGCTTGGGAGAGCTTACCTACTGGTTGCCTTGGTGCCTTGTCTCCCACTTCAATTGCTGCCTCTGAAGTCAGTCAATTTACGGTCTCGTTCATTATCTCTATGTCATCTTCATCTGTCTGTTCTAAGGCTGCATATTTGTTTGCATGTACCAGCCTGAATTTGTCTGCTTTTACCCTTACTGCTTCTAAGTTGACCTGTTTCTTTCTTGATCAATTTTACTCGTTCTCTCTTCAAATTGAGGTGAATCCTAGCCCTCACTAACCTATGATCATTGGTAATGGTCATAGTAGTGGTAGCAGTAAGTAGGGGTTTCTTTCGAGAATTGTTAATGCTGAGAGCCCCTATTGTGCTACTTATATATTTTTATCAAATTTTATGTATCATTGAAAATGTTCAAATTTCAAAATTTTGTGAGTGCACTGTAGCGATCTCCACCGCAATATGTGCATTTGTCGTGCGCATATTCTCTATATTTACGCATAGGGATGAACTTTATTTACGGAGGTCGTGCAGTGTTCGCCGTATTGCTCCCCAATTTTATTCGGATCAGACATTTAGAATTGATGTGGCGATTAGTTCAGGTCCATTATGATCTCTGAGGCACGCTTCAAATTAATGGGTTCTTTAATGTTTTGTATTGACCCACAAAGCTGAACCAAGTCTTCTGTATTTCAGTACGAAAAGTGCTCGTTCTGTTCTATGAAACATTAAACTTGATTGTACTTCATGCTGTCTTACGAAAATGTCCGAAATTTCTAAGCAATTTGTATATAAATTCAGCAAGGTTTCAATAAAGCATATCTACACATTTTGGAAAGTAGACAATGCGCGATATACCACGTAGCATTGCAAGGCATCATCCTCATTGCTTACTGAAATTATTTGAAAAAAAATGGATCTCACACTTTATCGGCGGATGATTTTATTAGGAGGCAAGCAACAATAAAAGTACCATTAACAGCATCGCTAAGAAAGTCCTTAGACGTAATGGAAATATAGTCTTAGCTAGATAATAGACAGGGAAGGCTGACGGACATCATGTCTGACAAATGTATCTTTTGCTGTGCATTGACATTACCGGTTTGCAACGAGAAATTATAGACCGTTCATTACGCTATTCAGCTTGATTAAACACGCGGGCAAGAGAATATGTGGTTAGCTACGCACCTTACTTGATATACCACGGCTGCGAGAAGCGGGCGACCTGCTTTTATTTTTCAACGCTGGCCAACCGATACCAACCACATGCTCCGAGTGCTGGTATCTTTTCGTCAGGAAACGCGAAACTGCCGTCCTTCAGTCGATGGCAGTCACAGGAAGAGCATGCCGCTCCAAGCCGTTCCTGAACATCTGCTGTGGACTTGTCAGATAACCTCGGTCATAAAAACCTCAAGATCGAACATGCGTTGTCTGATACTTCTAAGTATTTCAATAATTAGTGTTTTTCAGTCACAGGATGCGATACGCATAGATTAAAATGCCAGCCACAGTCGCGTGATGTACGACAATCTTGTTTCGTAATAAGCCTAGAGAGAACGCTTTGCGAAAGCAATAAATTCTCGTTTTAGCTGTATTTGTGCATTTCGCCAGGATACCTAGACGAATAACGCAAATAATAAATGAAAATAGAGCAATAATAAGTAGAGCCAAAAACACAGTGTTACAGTTCCTGTGACACTAGCATTATTGTTACATCTGAATGGAAATATCATGAGAGAGAACCAATAGGGTATTGGCCACAGCCTGCTATTTACTGTAACTGTTGGACATCCAATTTCTAGTTTTTTTCTGTTCCTTTATTCCTACGCTTGTATATCGCACTTTCAGGCTGGACGAAGTAAACCTGCGCACAAACATTTCCATCAATGCCAAATAGCATGAATATCTTATTACACCCAGTTGACTATTTTAACTATCGATTCCTTAACATCTCCAGAACGGTAAATCGTTACTCGCCGATCCATCATGGGAGCCCTGGCTGCGTAAAGCAATATAGCAAAAGAAAAAAAGCGAGGCAACGAAAAATTCCATCCGACCGCATATTGCGAAGGCTGTTGATGCGATTAGCAATCAAGAAATGTGGTGACGAATATATTGCCAGCGCCAAAACGGCTCATGTAATAGCCGCTTACTGCTGCCGGGCTCCTCTCTCGCAATGTCCTCTGAGACGCTGTACGCCATCGAGCGGCGCGCCGGCGAAGTCTTCGCCCTTTTGCGTGGCCTCCGAGGTTACCTCGGTGGTGCGTCGGTGCGTAACGAAACGTTTCCCGGATGAAGCATGTACTGCAGCCGGGCTCCTCTGCCACTCTTCTGTGTGAATATTCTGCGCCAGCTGGCGGAGCATCGGTGAAGGCCCGTTTCTTTTGCGTGGCCTCCGTGATCGCGCCAATGCGTCGTCGGGGCGTGCTAATGCTAATAAACGTTCCTCCCATGCCCGTAGGTATTCATGGCGCAGCGCTTAAGTGTGAGGCTGCTGTTTTTGAGCAACCCGTGTGCTCCATATCGCCCAGAAAAAGATCAAATTCGTAAGGATTTCTTCAAGTGGAAGAGGCGTCGTAGGAGGATGGATAGATAGACACAAAGTGGATGATGTAGGCTAAGAATGCTAACATAATGAAAGCTTGCACTTAGGAAAACGGAGCCAATCACTTTTGTTGCTTATGGCCACTGTCTAACAGCACTGTTCGTAGCAAGTCTCTTTTTATTTACTTTCGAAACTTGCTTGATAAATTAATTTCTGCCAATCGCGCCCCATCGTGCTGAACCGTATTTTATTTTCAGTTCTCTGTAATGCGACCAAGGAAATAGTGCGCTGCACAGCGGGGAGCAAGGTATATTTACTGCGTATTTCTCTGCAACCTGGATATATATATATATATATATATATATATATATATATATATATATATATATATATATATATATATATTCGCCGTTTCTTGGGTTCAAGCCGATTTTTTTTTTAAAAGAAAGGCAGTCAGAGCGCCATTCTGTTTTTTCACATGGTTTGCCTGATGAGGGGGACATTATCTGCCCGACAAATCGCCACGTTGAGGTGTCCAATAAATCAAATTCAAAAATTAACTGTCTAATTCCTACGCTAATTATGCGAACGCCAACAATTACACCTGTTTGAAGAACACTTGCTGTCTGTGTTCTCTACGCTTTTACCAAACGAAACAGCGAAAACTACCTAAACATCCTCATGCCATCATGCATATAGCGTCTAGTACATTTTTCAATTCGAACAAGGAATAGCTATATAGAAGCGTTCGGGAATTCACTTATATTGGAAACCGGTGTCAATGGTTTCTGCACAATTTTTTTGACAATAGCATCTAGACACTTGGCCCAAAAAGTGCTTGCTAAAGCAGTGTTCGGAAGTCAGAATTTTATAAAAGGTGACTCAAGTCCGCTGCGATCAAAGTTTACGTAAGGTGACATGAAAGGAACACCCTGTTCTTGAGCACAAAGCTCCCAATGCGCACAGCTAGACTCCGTGCATGCCCAGGGCGCGGAGTGATATATATATATATATATATATATATATATATATATATATATATATATATATATATATATATATATATATATAATGATTGCTCCATACCGAGCGCTTCTTTCCAAGGGTGACAGCTCAAGTGACGGAACAGCAACAGCACCGCTGTACAACCGTCATCCGCCCAAATCACGATAGACTGCGACGGATTGCAGTGGATGGCTGTACGCTATAGCTTCGAATCGCTATAGGCGTTGTATGTATTCTGTGCCAATCGGTACGTAACTATTCACTCGCTATGTGATTTCAAAACTTTTGTCCAAGACTGCACGTGTGGACATAAAGCGCAGCACTTGCCTTCAAGGGGCAAGTGTAACGCTGGAGCTTTCTAGCTGTAATGGCATCTTCAAATTGAAGTTCACAAGTTTATCATTGCACGCAAAGTTTATCGATTGACTACATTGCGAAGTTGCGACATAACAATTCTCGAAGGAGTTGCGAAAATTACTCGATAAGATAGCCAGATTTTTTAAAACTAATAAAGTGAGAATAAAGGAAAGTTTTTTAGAGTGCAGAGAATTTGCGCTTTCATTAATTCAGCCATGCATGCGTGAAATACCGAAGGTCGCTTTTGTAACAGATAAATGCTTGTCGGAATGCTAGATTTTTCGGTAACTTGCTCCATATCTATGCCGCAGAATTTCAGTAAGTAACTCTGAAACTATTGTAGAAGTCTATTTGCAGCATGTTTGTTTCCTTGTTATTTTCCCACAAAGATGGCAATAGCAGAAGCAGTCGGTGCAGCCCGGAACTCGCCTACCTTTGCTACCATGAGTTGTCCATGAAGTTTGTCATCGACCGCTGGATTCCTCAACCAAGCGAGAGCGATGAGCTTTTCCTGCCCTTCTGCCTTACGTAAGTAATCTGTAATTGAATATTATAACTACAGGTCCTGGTTTGAAAAGCTGCCTGACGCAAGAGCGTTTCAGCCAAATATGCCACTCATTGACAGCAGTAGCGGCCGGGGAGTTTTTATTTTCCTTTTCGCTTTTGTACTGGCACTAGTTCACACATTATGATTGTCGTCTAAACTCGTAAGCAGGTAAAATTCTTATAAACAAGGACAAGATGAACAACAACAACTACAAGCGTGGCCAGTCATTTGTGACTTGGCACCGGTGTATCACAACCTCCGACGCGCGAACCTCGATAGCGTCAAGTCTAGGGCTCGGTGCGAAGCATAAGAATAGGGGAAGCACACTTAAGCTGCACTCTAACGGCCAATCGTCGTTGCTCATCGCGAAACGTACACCTTGTTTGCGGATACATGCGGCTATGGTATGGAGAGTAAACACAGCGTATACGATACGTCAGACATTGAAAAGGTGCACATTCCCTTTCTTTTATTACACGCATACGAGCAGTAAACAGCGCTAAACAACAGGACAAGGAGAGGGACACAGGCAACAGCACTGACTAACAACCAAGTGTCTTTATTCTTTCAGTTAGCTTATATATACTCTGCCGCTATCTCTAAGCATAGAATTAACAGGATTCAGCGTGCGCGGGGGCGAAAATTGCAATTAATGCGATAGGAAGGCAATCTCCTTCGGAAGGAGAGAAATGGAGGGAAGGCTTACACCTGCTTCGCCGCTAATGTGAATGTGGAAAACTTTGGAAATGAGGCGCGCGTGGTCATCGCGGTATTTTGGCAGATAGGTCACTTTACTAAAAGACGGATTGCAGCCGCATTCATTGCAACGCAGTAATAATTAACTATCTCCAGCTCGTTTTTGAACACTCACGGCAAATGGTTACGGTTATCCCATATGTTCACCAGGCTGCGCATAATCTGGGGAAGGTTGCCAGCAGGGCAGGCGTTAGATTGCTTTTCACTGCCAGAAATAAGTTAGCTAGGCTGTGCCATCAAGTCAATCGGGTGACCGAGAACAACAAATAACGTTGTAAAAAGCAGCACAGACAGAGGTTTGTTGGTAGGTGTTGTGGCTGTGTGGTTTATAAGATTACGCTTGGATATAAGGATTTTTATATTGGTCAAACGGGGTGATGCATCAATAATCACATGCGCGAAAGCTCAAACAAAGTTCAAAAACGAGCTAGAGATGGCCAATTATCACTGAATTGCAATGAATGCGGCTGATGTCACCTATCTTTCAAGATACCGCGATGACCGCTTATGTCGTATTTCCGAAGCTTTTCACATTCATATAAGAGGCGAAGCATGCGCAAGCCTTCCATCTATTTCTTTCCTTCCGAAGGAGATTGCTTTCCTATCGCATTAATTACAACTTTTGAGTATATATATGCTTGCAGAAAGAACAAAGACACTTGATTGTTAGCCAGCTCTGTTGTGTGCGTCCCTCTCCTTGTCCTATTGTTTAGCGCTATTTACTGCACGTAATCATGTACCAACCAGCCCAAGTGCGTACTCTTCTATTGCACGTCAGCTGAAAGAGCGTTGTCATTTCATCAAGGTTCGAATGAAGTCCATCATGCTTGCTCAATTCAAACGGCAGTGGCAGATTGAGAAGAAGCTATGGCTTAGGAGCTCGAATATTTGTGAAAGTTGCAAGAAAATGAGGTTACCTCGCCATGGGTACAGGTTTGCTGATTTGGTACTACAGAGAAGGAAAGAGGCGTTCGAAAACCAGCAACAATGTCAGATATTAGGCGATAATAATTGCTGTTTACTTACAGACGTGTATCAGCCAAAAATTGCTTGGCTGTGCCCGACTTCCTGCTTGTTTGTTTCGCACGCCACTGTGATCAACAGAGACCTGACTAAACAAGTGTTCCCTTATTTGAATGTGAAAAAAGTGGGAAGGAATCCCTGCTATGACACGGCTGCACCGAAATTTCGCCAAAAAGACACCTGCGAGAAGAAGAATGAAGAAAAAACAATTAAAGAAAGAAATCTCCCCATGCACAGATACACAAACACAACTTCCGACACAGTAATTCATCAGACGGAATCTATACCTCACCTTGTGTTGCCAACCTGCCTCATTCATCTTCACCTTGACCACCTCATCTACGCATTAGAACTTGTGCAGAACCACTGTAATTGTTGGCTAATTCACTCACTAGATTCATAGGGTACCAGCGTGCCCTCGTTAAAAGCACAATAGGGTCTGCACACTCTATTCTACCGCCACCGTTTGCGAGCTTATCATTATTTCACAAGTTCTACACTGGTTCAATTCACCACGTGCCTTACATGATACCACCCTCACACAAATTGCTGTGCATAGGCCATAAATTAATCATTGCTCGCCCCAATACGCGTACACTGACGCCTCGTTGCAAAACCTTACGGCGATAGCAATCATGTGGTCACTGCCGGCGCATTTTCACTACCGCCGTGATGTCCCGTATAAAGTCCAAGGGCAACGCGACCGTCGCCTCGCGTCGTATGCCGTCTGTTCAAATGAAAGCAGACGAGGAGAGCCGACGATCGCGGCTCAATCTGGCGCCCAAGAAGGAAGAGAGTGCAGAGCAAACGCGCCGTCTTCCGTCGCTCGAAAGGCCGTTGGAGGATGGGAGGAGAGAGGAGGGGCGGCGTTGTGCTCCGGCAGTGACTGCGCGTTTCACCACAGGGCGCAAGGGGAAATGACCATTGCGGCTGAATACCGCGCGCCATATGTATACGCAGCGTGGGAGGGAAGGAGGTGGCCTCGACTCCGCCAACAAGTCCGTACTTTGCACGGCTGCGCGCGGTCAGGCGCGCCGTATCTTGAAAGCGACGTGCACACGGATCATACCTTGTTCGCCACTGCGGACGCGCATGCTAAACACAGCGTTTTGACAGTGAGTGTCCGCGCTCATCTCGTGTGATGTGTTCATGTTTGCTTGGGTGCGCTGACACGATGCTCGTTATTAGGGACGACATGCTTTTAGGTCCCGTTGCCGGCGACATTCTGGTAACCTTGAGTCATAAGCCAGAGTCGTTATCGCTGCACTCCAGCGTGAACATCCGGGCATGTTGCGACACAAAACGAGATCATCCGGCCAATCAGTGAAAACTTAAGAAAATGTGGTCCCTGGCTAGCACACTCAGAATTCTGCAAACTGGTTCGTATCCCACTCTTCGGTCCCTTACCAGAATAGACACTCACCACTCACAGCCGTGCCATAAATGTCGTCACGACTCGTGCTCTTTTGATAACATGATCTGGCGGTGCCCAGCTCTTAACGCCTCTCCACCGATCACAACATAGATATAGGAAGAACAAATCAATAGCAACAATCTTCACATTCAAATCCAGGCTGTCTGGAGGGCTCACAACATATCGGCGCGGCTTTGTCTCCCGGTCTCATCGTGGGTGGAACCACCGACTTGATGTCGGGGAGTCTTCGGCTCCCCTAGCTATCAGTTTCTCAGGACTCAAATAAAGTTCTCATGTCATGTCTAACAACTAACCCTTTCTATAAGACCGCATTAGGTGAGGTAGTTATGGCCCAAACAAGTCACAAAACATTCTTTTCGAGTTCTGCCTAAGCTGTAAGTGCTAGTACGCTGAAGTTTCATTTGTCATTTCCGACAGCGACGTTCCAAAGGCCCAGATGCTGGACACCATATACTTCTCTGTCAGTTCCGTCGCGCGGGTTTGGCGTGGATGGATGGACGGATGTTATGAGCGTCGACTTTGGGATGGGGTGGTGTGTCGCGCCACTAAGCTCTTGCTGTATACTGCCTAATGTCCTTCATAGGTTAAAAATAGAAAAAAAAAACACTATGAATACCCACAACCAAATTTTCTCACCCCCTATTGCGAACTTTGCTTTTGTACGTCTCCGTTATTTACGTTTGCCTATTTTTCTTCCCCGAATCTTCGAATCGCCTCTTACTAATCTCTATTGTGGACATGTTTACTTTTCCCCTGCTCTCGCTGAACCCTAGGGCTTTGAGGAGGCCAGTGTTGCCTAAATTGACCACTGGGCCGATGCCTCTACATCCTAATAAAACATGCTCCATTGTTCCTCTAGCTATATCGCAGCAAGCGCAGGCTTCTTCTTCCTTCTTATATCTCGGTTTATGGGTGCGTGTGCTAAGAGATCGGGATCTCGCTTCGAAAAGTAATGAGCTTCCCTTTGAGTTATCATAAAGTATTTCATTCCTCATTTCGTTATTTCCTCTTAAGTAGTCACTCATGGCAGGTTTCTTTTCAATTGCCGCCACCCATGACATTATTTCAGCCTCTCCGACTTTCCGCTTGACGTTCTTTGTTCTTAGTTCTTAGCTTCTTGGTTCTTTTCCTCTACTCTGAATTATAGTTTTTCCTGTACAGATACACCAACACTCTCTCTGGCCATTTTCTTTCTTCCATATTCCTCAGTCGTTCTTCATATTCAATTTTACCGTGAGCTTCCCTCACTTCAAAACTAGCCCTGCCCATATCTCCTTGCACAGCTTCATTTGTAGTTTTCCCGTGAGCGCCCAATGCGAGGCGTCGCACTGACCTTTGTTTCCCATGGAGTCTTCATTGTACCCCCAATTGTAAGCAAACAACCGCATTTCCAAAAGTAAGTCCTCGAACAATTACACCTTCACACATACACCTCGTACCTATTGTATCCACATAGCGCTCTGTGCTTCATTATGGCTGCATTTCTCTTCCCCTTTACTGTTATTGTTTTTTTCTGTGTTTCCATATATCTATTGCCTTCGTTTATCCATATACCAATGTATTTACGTTTTCTTACCCGAGGTATTTCCTGACCCTGTATTCCCACTGCAGGTTCACAGATTTCATTGAGTACCATAACACCTGATTTTGTAGCACTCAATTTCATAACTAAATTCTTGCCTTTCTGTCCACAGATATCAAATTCCTCCTGTCCAGGCGTTGCAAATCTCTTTGCTTATTAGCTAGCACCACAATACCGTCCGCAACAAATAAACCTGGAAGCTCGCCTCGAGAGATGGCGCCACGTTGCTTGGCGCCACGTTGCTTGGCGCCTCCTGTAGGAGCTTTTCGTTTTGTCTAGTTGGACAGCGAGCTCGTTCTCCTTATCATCTGTCGCTGCCTGTCGCGCCACCTTCAGTCGGCTTTTTTCTAGCTGGACAGCGTCCATATACACCAGTGGGCAATACGGCGTGGTTTGGTGGAGTGCGCCGTTGCCAACATACACTAAGCTCATTTTTAGAACTATGGCTAATATCACCGCCACCCGATCTGCTTTGACGGCTGCCATTTCATGCTTACATTTACACGCAATTACGGTATAGCCAGCAATTTATTCACTTAGTAAGCGAATGTTTCCAAGCTTACGTGACCGCAAAAACTACCATTCTCACTTCGTATGGCTGTATACTAATTTCCTATAGCAATCAATGATTCGCCTTTCGGAGGAAACTGGACTTTTTTTCACAGCAGCGCACTGGCAATGCCCTACCACGTCACTGATACTGCTAATTCATCTGCTTCCATGGACGACAGAACAGCACTTTGTGAATAACATTGTAAGCCGCATATTGTTCGATTTCTTGTGTTTTCACGTCTTACGCAATGGATTTCAGGGGCGCTTGTAGAAATAAACAGGAAGTGCGAAGAACTGGCGAGTGCACACAAGTCGTTTCGTGTGTACATATGCGCAGAATCTGTAGTGCATGGGCATTAACCTGAACAGTTGACAACAACTGATAGCACTACTCAACGGCGTATGCAGCACACTTATGCAAACATTTATTTGCAGGCCCGAGGAGTTCCCGCTCCACCCTCAGTGCAAATTCTTCTACTCGGGCTGTTTCGAAAGTGAAAAGCGACAGTTCCGTCTGCACGAACAGGGCTACGACTTTCTTCAGTTCATGAGCACCAAGCTTGATATTTGCATCTGTGAGTATTGCCGCGCACTTTTATTGTGTGTTCAGAGAGCATTGTCGTGTACGTGTTTGTATTTGCATCACTTGAACTCCACCTTTGTTTTCCCGTCTGAACCGATTTACTTCCTGTTGCTCTGTGCGTTTGGGAGTCTGTCAATGGCATGTCAGTTGTTTGTTCAGGTGTCTCTTCAACTTGGTATACCTGCACTTGAAATAACACCAATTATGGGTGCAGGAATGGGAGATTTTTGACGCCAAATCTACCACTAATAGAACATTGAATGCTTTTCGAATTGCTTTCAAATAAAACAGCAGTCGTTGTCCCAAAAAATTTCAAGCGATATTCATATGCCAATATTGAAAATTTTAGCAAGTTTCTGTCCTAGCTTTGCACTTTATAAAGCTTCGTTCGTCGAAAATCTGAATGGTCGATTCGAAATGAATAGGCAGTTCGCTCGCATTTTTCAGACACTTCGGTTGATCGCATCGTAGAAAAAAAAAAAAAGAAAGCACAAGCGTTGCGCCCTGATTGACAACAAAGCAAGGGTTCTTTCTTCTTGGTTCAAATTTGGAATTGTGGGTAATCCGCATATTTCGAACGCCGGAAAAGCGTTACGAAAATGTGACAAAACTCAATTTTCTCCCTAAGTGTGCCTTTTTGTAACAGGTAGTAAATGGGAGTGTTAACAAAATTAAAAAACGCTGCCAACGTTGTATGAGCCTGTGCTCCTAGACATACAAAATTTGTAATAATGTTCATCTATGAAGATGATATATGCTTTCTTTTTGTTAAACTGTTATGCGAAAATGGTCATTATTAATGTATTCACCATCAGCCAGTCTTCAGTGAACGACAGCTTTTTCCTTTTTCACTAGGCGCGTTTACTTGAATGCGACAATGACTATTGTTTCAAATTTCACGCACATTGCGTGCATGCAAACGGCGGTAATGTGCTAAGAAATGAGAGCAGTGTTGACAGTTCTTTTTAATTGCAAAAATCGGCTTTTCGACGTTGACAGGACGTTTACTATCTTATTTCACGTACAAAGAATGGGTGGCAGTGTGGCCTTGTTGATGTTCCACAAATCTTAATGCGTGGAATAAATCAGTAAAGTATTACTGCGACAGATAAAGTAGGCAGGTCCGACAGGTCAATAATCAACACACAAATTGTGAGAATTCGTATGCTGTTGCCCGTCAACAGGGATTTGTTAGACAACCAATTGCATCACCACTGTGGCGAGTACACACACCTGTCCTTTAATTCAAAGCTTGTCTTTGTTGTATAGAAGTGCAAAAAACAAAAAAACAAGAAAGAAATAAACAGGTATTGGGAAAGATGTCTCTATTCGTTGTTTTCCTTTGCGCGACTTCCTTTAAATGTTTAAATAGTACCTACCGACGTGAACTTTTCACATACGAGTTCGTTACATATATCTTGTGAGCTCCTGCCTTTGTATTTATACTATTTCACTGGTAATATCGCTTGTTTAAAGACATGTGTGACTAAAAGGCGCCATTGCATGAGTTAATGTTTTTTGAAAGTTACAAAATATGAACGAGCTTTGCATGCTGGCGGATAGGAAAAAAATGCTCATAGGAGGGCAGCGTTAAATTATTTCAAAATATTGCACATTTGTATGCGTTACAGCTACTGATAAACATCAGTTTCACTCTTACTAATTTTGCCTTCTATGGCATAGTGAGCTCTCCCAAACATGACCGTTCCTACGACCATGGACAAACGTTTGACAAGCGACGACCCTGAACATCGCGCGCAAGGCTAAATTTAGCCCCGATTGCATCGTACGTGGTGCGACAACAGCGCCATCTAACCACGCGACACATGGAGGATGGAATGATAGTTTCTTCCCTTTACGCACGGATGTCATAGTGAGGGGCGTGGGCAGTATGCTTGCAAAGATACAAGCGATAATGTTAGAACATGTTTTCATTACACCGGTTGTAGCGAGCCATCGCATTTAAATCTTCTTAAGGACGGTTGGCGTCAACACAATTGAAGTCACAAAAGCAAAAAGAAAAGCTACACATACGCCACGGTGACAAAAAAAAAACTAGAACAGAATACACCCCGAAATTCTACAGATAACACTTTTTAGCAGCACTTCAAATGGGCGAAACTGGCATACGCATTACATAGGAGTGGAGCATACCTCGCTCTCGAGGAAATATGGACTTTTCGTTGTTCACTACACGATCACCTGTCAATGTGGCTTCGCGGGTATGGCGTTGCGCTGGTAAGTGCGAGGTCAGACGTTCGAATCCCGCTGGGGAATGTTTGCATTTAGGTGGTGGTGAAACGCAAGTTCACCCGTGAGCTTAGATTTAGTTACCCAAGTGGGCAAAAATGATTGTGGAACTTCCTCCCCGTATACAGTATGCCTCGCGATTTTCCCTGGTTCTGGCTCGTAACGCCCCCAGAATTTTTTAAACCAGACTCTTCGACGAAAATTTCAAGTAAAACGTATTTCTCACTTTCCAAGTTACTTTTTCCCGATGTAAACCACTCCGAAAGTGTCACCCGCAGAACCACGATATGTGTTTTGAAGTTGAGCCTACAGAATGAATGTTAGTATTCTCGTAAAATGTTTCCCAGTATTAGTGAAAAAGCTGTCAAATACCAAAATTTCCTGAAAAAGCATTGGCTAAACATGAACGTAACTTTTTTATTCAATGCCGCTATTAAATAGGTTCATTGGCTGGTGAATATGAGACTTTCTGCTTCACGTGCATTTAGGTAGGAAAAGCACAGTTGGGCCAGAGCTCAAGGCTTCTTTGATTTCATCTATTTCCTTCCATGAAGTGAACACCCTTGTTTTCAAGGTGCTTTCTATTTGTGTCAATGCATGATGTGTAAGCACTGAACTAAATTGTGAATGACTCGGTGATCATTACCTTCTCTTGTCTAGGGCAACAAATTCCGAACACATTTCGACACGAACATAAATTAAGACGACCTGACTTTATTCCTAACTATAGAGAGTACATTTGTAACAATAAAACAATGAAATGTGGTGACTTAATCGTGTTTCTGGCATTGAATGAATAAGCAATTTGCTTAGCAACCAACACTGAAACTTTGCTAGTCCGTGTGGGGAAAGCGTAGAGGCAGAATAGAGAAACCAAATTAAACGAGCACGTATTAGAGATTCAGGTGACTTTTGTAAACATTGCAGTTGAACACACAGCCAACTCACCGCATTTGTGTACAGAATCACTATATTTAATGTTTATTACTCCCCCTTCACCAGCTCCCGGGTTCCTCCACCAATGTCTTGACGCCTCTGTCTTGAGAAATTGTGCTCTCAAGAGGCCCCGTGCGGCTCAGCATCTGCGCGACTTCAGAAAAGAAAGCTTTGCGTGAGTATATCGACCTTACAAAACCACCCTAAAAGTCTTTACACCTCTTGGGTCATATCATTGTCCTACAACAACGATCGTTCTCTGCATTGCTTCCTTCCTT
The DNA here is from genome assembly GCF_038994185.2 of Dermacentor albipictus. Classification (NCBI taxonomy): domain Eukaryota; kingdom Metazoa; phylum Arthropoda; class Arachnida; order Ixodida; family Ixodidae; genus Dermacentor; species Dermacentor albipictus. Next base: position 92,810,019 of record NC_091826.1, on the reverse strand, counting down.
TTCTAGAAATCTTGGCGCTTCTTTGTCTCTAGTCAAGAATTCTATCTCACCATCATATTGCGCTTTACGTTCATGCGATCTGCAAGTATGGGATGCGGAGCGTTAAGCAAATAAAACGCACGCACAGAAGTTAGACATCGATTGTTGCTGTGAGAAAAAAAAATACGTTGGAAAGGCGTTCAACTGGTTTCATAGTGTATGGTAGCTGGCACTGGGGTACACTCTAAATATTTTGACACACGTGCGTGTACCAGCTTTTGTTCCACTATTAACACCCTTAGCATTTAGAGTGTGAAATGTTCGTTATTTTCAACATGCTGATGTGCGTTTCAATGCATGACGAGAAAGTTAGAGCGTGATAGTTAAAACAGTGCAATACGCGGAGTTTTTACGTTCTCCCTTTCAGCTATCGTCTTATTTGCTTCCCACAAAAGGTCGCCGTGAAACGAAACTTAGTTTTTCCCAATTAACAATATGATCTTAGACCTTAAAACGAGCAGGTGTTAGCCGTGGGACACAATGAACGCGCTTTATATTTCCCATAGTGGTGGTAAAATGCTTAGCAGGCTACATCATAAGACGCCAAAAAACACTGAAACCAAGGACAACAAGGGGAAATTACTTGTGCTTAATAAATAAATTAAAGAAACGATAAATTATGGAAATGAAAGTGGATGATAAGACAACTTGCCGTGGAGAACGATCCCACAACCTTCGCATTTCGCGTTCGATGCTCTACCAATTTATTTCATTGCTGAATCACAAGTAATTTCCCCTATGTTTTCCTTGGTGGCAGTTTTTGTTGGCTTCTTATAAACTGATTAATAAAAATCGGGCCTTTCATTCTACCCCCTTTCTTCTCGTTTAGCATGTTATAATTCGTTGTGTAGCGGAAGGACTAAGTGAAGGGAGGTGTTCTTTGTTGAGGACTAGTTGGCGAAAGATCGCAACCGGTGGTCCGGCGCGAACACACATGGATAAAGGCGCTCGTCTTGTCTGCCCTTATTTACGTATGCATCCGTTAGTTCCTTTCAGCCATGCAGCCAGTGCAACAAGTCGTACTACAGAAGGGACAGAAGAAAAAGAGATGTAGCTACTCAAAGCAGAACATAAATTTACTTTGAATTTTGTATGCATTAGTAAACTACCATTATAATATACGGAGGAAGCCATTCTTACCGCGCAAATAGGATACTGAGGTGAGGAAGCGCGGAAGCAGCAACGAGCGAAGTGACCTTCCTGCTGTCCATCGCTTCAACGCTAACTCAGCGGCGAGAACAAAGCGCCCATGCATATATGAGTCGTCGGCGCCGTCGGTGCGCCTACACGCTAGAGATCGCTTTTAAGATAATGCGCGCGGCCGTACAACACGAAGTTGCTGGCAGAGTACAAGGGCGCCGAGCCCCTTTTACCACTCCCACCACGCGACGAAAGACAGCGCACTGGCTCCCCCACTTTCCTCTTGCGCATGCGCACGAGGATGAGTGCGCGATCGGTCACACCATCACACACTTTCGCTCGCGCATACAGCATACAGCCCTTGGACTTTATACAGAATAGCGAGGTGACTACGATGGCAGAAATGCGCCTGAAGTGGCCTTATAATTGGAATCGCAGTGATATAGGAATGGCACCGTTGCGCTTGCGCGTAGTCCGTGCTCCCGAAGTGAAACGTCAATGTAATTTTTTTTCTGGTTAAAGATGAAACGTACTGCGTAAAAAAAAAAAATCAGAGACTCACTTTTCAGGAACTTTCACTCTGCGGGAATGGCACAAACAGGAAGAAAATATTAACTGAACCTTTTGGACGTTATAATTCACTGGCTTTTGTGTTTCAGTGCAAATGCAGTTGGTCAAAGGGCTAATGATAATCAAAGTGCGAGAACCGTAAACAACATTCACTGCAGGTGGGAGAGCTAGAGAATTGTACTGTTTGCACAGTAAATCCTAATGCTTCATCATGACACATTACCCCTAATATCACAGCAGTGAATTTTCCGAGTCTACCGTGTACCTAGATTTAGGTGCACGTTAAAGAACCCTAAGTGGCCGCAATTTTCCGGTGTCCTCCACTACGACGTGCCTCATAATCATAAAGTGGTTTTGGCAGGTGAAAACTCATAATTTTTTCTCCGAGTCAAATCGCACACTAATTTTCGGGAAAACACAACACTTGGCTCTCATCGTGTAAACAAACAACAAATAACTGGATGATCGCAGAAAATATAATTGGCACGAAGCATGTAGTTACGGATTGTGCGATAATTATTCTAATTTATCAGTACAGTATAGTTGCCACTCAAACAGCCATTACCATAATTTTGAAAAGTATTATTTAAACGTTATATACACCGAATACATACATCTGCGTATTTTGTCTGCGTCTTATGTCATCCGCGTGTCCGCAAAAGGCATATAATTTAAGTTATTTTTGAAAAATATAACTACTTATTATCACTATCTTCGAGAACTTGAGGAAGGCATTGCTTAAAGGAAAAGCTAAGCCTAACTCAACGTAAAAGAAGCGTTATTCTACGAGGTCAACGGGACAAAATACCTGAACGTGACAAAAACCTTTATTCGCACAAAGTATAGCCCGCATGTTCAATGCATAATTGAAAATGTGCATTGAAATGAAAACGCAACAGCAAAACACAATTGAAATGAAAATAAAGAACTGGAAACGTTAGACATAGTAAGATACTTGTAATTATCTCACGAAGAACATCCCGCTACAGAGTAGGCGCAGAGCGCGGCTATTGCGTTATACATCATTTGCTTAAGAATTGCAATGCTAAGTGCTAAAGAAAGGAAAGACGAGGCATTAACAATTAAGATCTGCCATAAGTTCAGAGACAATGAACGGTGTGTGACCCCTAACATGATTTACATAGAAGAAAAACAAACGATTAATGCACATGAGTACCACAATATCAACAGACAGCAATGTTGAAAAATACCGGAAAAAACGTTCGGCAGCATGTTACACTCCCGTAACACGTGCAGGCGAAGGCCCTCTTCACACGTTGTAGTGTATTAAGTTATACTATCATCGGTCTCAGGACTTCTTGCTAGACATGACGAGCCGCAATATGTAGTAAACGTACGTCGCTGTAGCTCGACCTCCTCAAGGAAGCATGCGAGTGCCTAATGCACTACATAAAGGCTGTTTCTTTCTTCCTTCCCTTTCTTTCTTTCTTTCTTTCTTTCTTTCTTTCTTTCTTTCTTTCTTTCTTTCTTTCTTTCTTTCTTTCTTTCTTTCTTTCTTTCTTTCTTTCTTTCTTTCTTTCTTTCTTTCGTTTCTTGTTTCAGTCTTTCTTTCCTTCGTTCGTTCTTTCTTTCGTTTCTTCATTGATATTTCGGTGAATGCGCCTTTGCTTGCTTACGCGGGCATGGACATTTCCTACCCGCCCTGGTTGCTCAGTGGCTATGGTATTTGGCTGCTGAGCACGAGGTCGGGGGCTCGAATCCCAAGCACCGCGGCCGTATAAGTACACGGGCGAAAACACCCGTGTACTTATATTGAGGCTCACGTTAAAGAACCCCCGGTGGTCGAAATTACCGGACTCCCCCACTACGACGTGCCTCATAACCAGAGATTGATTTTGGCACATAAAAGCCCATAATATAAATGAGCCATTTCTGATGGCAATACATTTTGGATAAATGGCTTAGACGCCACTTTTTTAGGGTAGTAACCATTGCAGCAAGCCACTTAAGGCGTTCACCTGAAAATAAAGGGCCACTAGAGAGCGAGATGGTCCAGACGTCAAAATGTTCGAGGCAGAGCTGAAGAAATGCCTGGGATATATCCTGTGAAAATATTCGGCAACGCATGAAAAGGGAGGATATGGGCACGTTGAGGTATCGCGCGGTCGGTCTACGACCGCTTTCCGGCGCGCCGGATGATGACAATGATTACCTTACATCCCCTCTGAAATTCGGCGTTGACAAATGATCACCTAGCCTGCTTGGTTTAATCAGTTACGCTAAATATGTAGTTAATTCCAGAATTTCAGTACAGATATCCTTAAATTTCTTTTCCCTCTAAGCTTCTCTATCTGCCATGTACATATTGTGCCTGGTATACCTATTGTGTAATGTAACGGATCGTGTCACTATTTTCCCTGCTTTTTTCCTACCAATACTCTAAACGTCTCTTGCTTATCTAGCCTGCTGACGGGTTGATGCTGCCATTCACTTTAAATCCATGTGCTTCAGGTCTACGTTATCTATGGGTTTCGCTGCGTGAATCCCTTCTCATTTGATTGGGACGTGCTCACCGGTCTCCGGATTGTTGCCGCAGTAAACGCAAGCCTCATCTCATTGCGAATACTCGCGCCGCAGACTTGGGCTAACGACGCCATCTAGGGCCAGCCGGGCTCGTGCACCGCATTGCATTTATTGTCTGGCCAGCACACCGAATGAGACGACTGGAGCAACACCTGCCAGCGCGCGGAATGTCGAAGGCCATGGTTGAGGTGAAAGGCACTTAATACCCCTGTCACACTGGGAGTTTTAATGTCATTCGAACCGAATGGCATTAGCATCGAATGACATTATTCGGTTGCTACACAGCGATATTTAATGTCATTAGCACCGAATGACTTCGGCAATCGAATGAGTTCGAGAAACTCATTCGGTTTCGCACTCGGAGCGAATGTGTACTCTCAACCCCAGAAACAAAGCAAAACAGGACACAGTATTTGAAAATTGAAAACCGTACTCGTATAGAAACAATAACGTTTGCGTGTTTTAATGGACTTGTTACTCTAAAGAGACAAAATCTGTGCGGCAGGTTGTCGCAAAATGTTGTTACTCTCCTGCTCAGTAGCGTCTGGCCGCCGTCCATGCCGCCGTCCATGTTGCCGCCACTCTGCTCGTCGGTCATAGAACGTCTAATCGCTTCCTCTGATTATTATGCCTTGCTCGTAATGCAAAGTACGCAGCAACTTATCGCTTCACCTCCTGCAACTTAGCGCCGTCGTCCAGCGTCGACATGTCAGCCATTTTGTTTGTTTTCAATTTATCGGCTACTCAGGTGGCTAAGCCTTGTTTTGGCTTATAGTGGCCACATAGTCTGAAATAGAACAACTTTTTTATACGCATTACTAAAATATTTTTTTTTCAGTGAAGTGACGTTCCAAATATATATTTAAAGTTATGGAATGCTTATGCAAGCACTTTATACCTACCTTGTTCTATTTTAGTTGCGACGTTTTTTTCGGAATCATCGCCATTGATATCGCCACCGAATGACATTAATTTTTCGAGTGTAGCAGCTCCGGGGGGCGAATGACATTCGTTGCATCGAATGCCATTCGATTCGAATGACATTAAAACTCCCAGTGTGACAGGGGTATTAGAGACTGAACAATGCAGGTGCAAGCAACGGGTGCGCAATGCAAACATAAGGCTTTGTTTCAGTAATTTGTTACGCCCAATTGAAATTATACGCAGGTGCTGCGCTGCATTGCATCTATGTAAAGCAAAATTGGACCGAATCAACAGAGCTTTTCTTCCGTAAGGTCTTTGACAGTGGTTCGCCGCCTTCGCTAACAATGTGTCCAGCGTCAGGATTCGCTGAAATTCACTCTTACGAGGAACTGTAGCATCGGGCCTATTTTACAATACGGGGCCTTGTTGCTTTCGAGCACCATGGTGACTCAATAGAACTTAACCACCCCCATCAATATGACGGGAATATATAACGAGCCATTCCATACTGGGATCATGTAGGATAGTTTCTCTATGCCAATCTGCAACTTTTGCGTAGGAGGGCTGATGCGCATTTACTACATCTATGCTGTAAGGAATAAATAGGGAATCTTTTTTTTTGGGGGGGGGGGGATGCTTAAGACGTAATGGTGGACTGCCGTGCAACGCTCGAGCTTGTTCACTCTGGGTTGCACCGATGTGTCGAAGTGCACTGCCATGTTCCATCATTTTGGGGAAAGTCGGTGTGGCATTGCGAGTGTTACGTAGATCGCGAGTAGGCGAAGACAAATCAAAGAGCGAGAAAGCCCAGGACAGATGACTAGCAAGCGATGATCTATTCCGACGCATTATATGGTAAATGCAGAACGTCAAATTAACTGAACAGGCGCCAACAATCAACGTTCATTGATTGTCAGCGTCTGTTTATTGCGTTTCGCGTGTGCTTTCTGTGGGCGATAAAAAGACTCTTGCTCACATATTGGCACAGCTTTTGACAGACCTCCTTCTTGCATCCACGGTTCTTTAACGTGCAGCGAAAGCACGGTACACGAGCTTTCTCGCACTTTGGCCACTCCTAAACACGGCCGTGAAGTCGCGCTTAGCAGCGCAATGTCATAGCCGCTTAGCCACCTCGGTCCTTTACTCAATGCGCCAGAATAAAGTGTCTTTTGTTACTTGAATGCCCTTACACGTTGTTTGCTTTGTCTTGTCTTTGCATGCTCGCGTTGGACGTTATTGTAGGACCGAATGTATTTATAACGCTCACTTTGTGTCACCTGGTTTCGAACAGGCTGGTCGAGGAATTCAGCGCGTGCATAAACAGGGCACTGGAGAAGTGCGACAATGCTACTGATGCCGAGAATCTCGACATAGTCAAGTTGGTGTTGACTGCCACCAGCAACCTCAACTGGTTCGACGAGGACGCAGAGCCCGAGCTGACCACGCCCGTACCCACAACTTCGCAATCCACCGAGGTGCCTTCGACGACCAAGTATACCGAGGCCAGCACTGAGGTCACGACTGTGAACACAACGCCCCAGGATCAGACGTCAACGTCGTCTGCGACAACAGTGGAAGCCTTTACGGCGACTACACAAACGCCAGCGGCTACACAAGCGCCTCACAGTAGCGCACCCACTACGAAAGCACTGGGAGTCCTTGTTTTGGTCGCACTTGTTTTGCTCATGATTTGAGCTGAAGGTGCTTAGAAATTTTAGGAATGTCATCGAGTGCACGCGCGATCCGCAATTGTGATCAGCGAGAAAGAGGAGGACACTTTCGTTTACACCAGTGCGGTCTTGTGGAGAAACTACAGGGCTCGGTTTACTTGAAAGTGTAATTTTGAGAACTACAATTTGGGGCTTGGGATGGTCGTCATCATCAGTGTGTGTTCTAGACGTATTCTCTCGGCAAAAGTTGACATGCTTGGTTGCATGGTTTGAACGTTATAATTATCAGTGCTTCTATTTAGTAGCTATTTTAACTTGTGCAGCCGACGATACACTAAGTGTTCTGCTTGTCGCGAGCGTTCTGACAATTGATACGTTCCGGCGTACAAATGTATGCTTGTCAACGATAACCTAAACACTCCTGGTAGTGATTTCCAGGAGTTTTGTTTAATGCTGCTGTAATGACACTAATCATTCGTTAGACGCAATAAATAAGTATGAGCTAGTAACAAAGTAGGGAAACGCTGTTATAGCAATATTCTATAGGGTCCTCTGCGAAGGGGACAGTGTTCCTGGCCGCAGGTATTCTACATGCAGTGAAAACCGGATCCGAGCTTAACAGGATGTGCTCGGGGTGCGAAAGTGACGATATGTCAATTACCGTATACCTGGATACTGTAATGTGCCAGATGGACTGCCAATTTACTTAATGAAATGTTTCTTTTACATCCAAATAAAGGAAGAAGATACAAAACACCCAATCATTATGAATTCTTTTTCGTGCGTGATTGCAACATGTAAAATACACCTGGGGTGTTGTGCTGACCTTGTCTATTTCATGGATTTGTGCTCTGCACATTGTCCTTCATGTTCTCAACTGTCGTATAATGACGCAGTTTATTCTTATGTACACAAAGTTGTCAAGGCCTGCCTAATAGACATGACGTTGGACCTGTTAAAAATAATGAACCAGTTGTCACCGGCAAGCGTCCGCTTTGAGACGCCGACGGACGCTTATGTCACATCTGCCTAGAAGTCTTCGCTCCGTGCAACCGAGTTCTGTCAAACTTGTTTACCGGATACATTTTTCGCTTTTCTGCTTAAACAGCAAAAAAAAGAAAGCCCACTCAGGGTGGACCTCGTAGTTTTTGCGGCAGGCATGAGTGCAGACATCTTATTTTGGGGGAAAAAGGCTTTCATGTCAGCACTACATTATTCCTGGTCTGCGTAACATATGCTCATGACCACGAAACTGCTAGTGTCCAAAAAAGGCCAAAAATTGATATGCAGCTATCTTTATATTTATTTATTCACCTCGGTTCCTCACCTGGCCTAATGAAATATTTAATTTACATACATGGCGTTGTACTTCATGCACTGCAACAGTAGTCGGCTTATGCTGTGCGTTCATTCGTGAGCCATTGTTCATAGTCTTCAGGTTAGTCGCCTCTCAACTTCTGTGCCCTAAGTGAGCTTTCTTGGACCGTCTCTGTAGTACCAGGGCACGTCCAAAGTAGATAGTCCGCATCCGCTGCAGACTCAGAAGGAGCGGAACACTTCGGGCAGTAGACATTCACTCTATGTAGCAGTGAACGTTGCTCTAAAGAGAGTACGGCGTTGCTCGAGAATCTTATCCAACTATGGGAATAAAGACTTCTGTGTGAGAACAAGAGCGCTAATGCCTGCCTGGCACAGCAAGTTGGCTCTGCTAGGTATGCTTTCAAATGAAATACAAGAAGTTTCGGAGTTGGACAGTGCTGATATGTTTGCGCTAAATATTTGCGATCACAGGCTATACGTCGCTATAGAAAGAAGCCAACAGTTGCATGTTCAATGGTGGCACACTGTCGCACTGTCTAGCAGCAGGAGGGACATGAAAGACAGATGAGCAGCCGAAACCGCAAAGCTTGTGTGCCGTAAAGACTGTTTGTTGAGACCGGCCGCATTACAAACTTGATGTTCGCGGACATGACCTGTCGTCGCATATTCTCACGAACCCCGCTATTTATATGAGCGCCTTGATGCTTATGTGGCCTGCTCATATGTAAGAGGCTGTAATGGCAACCCGGTAAAGCGAAATTTGTCGTAAAACCTTTTATTGTCCTTGTCTCAGACCACAGAACTGATATCGACTTTATGTGTTATTTTCCAATGACTAAGGCATGCTGAATTTTCATAGCGTTAGCGATGTTGCGTGGTTATGAAAGAATTATTGCATGTAGTGCTATTTTGGACACCTGTAAAGTCCAGCAGTGGAGAGCGCTGATTGCTATAAAAAAACATAATAACATTAGAAGAGCAATCTTTCTCTCGTAATGTGCAAACATTTATGTGCAGTGAGATATCGCAATATTTGCAGTATTGAAATTCATTAGAATAGAGAGAATTCGGCGTGCTACGAAAAGTGATAGCTATATCGCGCTCCATTATTACTTATGATCAAATCGAACAATTTCTAATTTGTTGGAAGCGGCCGGTTGAACCACACGCACTGGAATTGCTGTCACTACGTTTAACGTAGTGTGAGACTACATGTTTCATGTAACTGCCTTCAAGTTCTAAACACATTCATTGATACCCATTTCTCCAGTTAACTTTTTTTGCAGAGGCCTTTATTACCAATTGCTTTGTCAGCAATCGATCATGACACACCTTTGAATGTAGAGATTGTATACGCAGTAATAGAAGGCAGCTAACATGTTTCTTTGATTTGGTTGGTAGAGACATTGGCAAGCACGTAGAGTGAGAGACAGCACGGTTTATTTCCTCTTTCATTCTGCTTGTGTTCTACGCACTTGCAAGAATCAGTAAATGATGTCACCATTGTAAACGGTTATTTTCAGCACAGAAACCATCACCTGAATTTTAAAAAATTCAAATATGTTCAGCGATTTAGGTGCCAAATCAATCATATAATTATGAGGCACGCTGTAGTGAACGACCCTGAATTAGTTTTGGTCATCAGGTTTTTTTAGCGAGCACTTATGTCTAAGTACACGGCCGTTGTGGAATTTCGGCTTTATTGAAATGAAACCACCGCTACCGTTATCAAATCCGACACCTTGAGCTCGTCAACGCAACGCCTTAGCATCTGGGATGTCACGGCGGGTTGAATACAGTGCAAGGTTGGAAGACAGGTGCAGATACTTCACTTACTGGCATGCTAAGTCCCTCCGGGGCATACTTGCCTTGATACAGTAGCTGGTCTCGAATCTCAAAATGAGGAACTAGGCGCGGAAGCGTTCGTGACGCTGGAACTTTCGACGTATCCGAGAGAAAGTCGAACAGAGATGGCAGTCCAGTGATCATTACGATGTGCAGCAGCGATACTGTCAAAGTCCTGGGAGGACAATGTGGACTTGCAGGAGGAGTCGCAACTGGCGTTCGGGGGAAGTGGTGATCGGAATAGCGCGTCAGCGTTGGAGTGCTTTCGCCCGAAAAGGTAAACCACGCGTGGATGTCATGTTCTTGAACTCGCAATGCCCAGCGGGCAAGGCGGCTGGATGGGTCTTTTAGCATGGACAGCCAACACAGTGCGTGGTGGTCGGTCACTACGTGAAACGATCGGCCGTATAAATATGGGCGAAACTTGCCAAGTGCGCCCACAACGGCCAAACACTCCTTTTCTGTAACGCTGTAATTGGTCTACGCCTTGGTTAACGTGCGACTCGCGCACGCGACGACGTATTTTGTGTGGCCAGGTTGACGCTGTGCCAACACAGTGCCAAGGCCCACACCGCTTGCATCGGTATGGATTTCGGTTGGTGCTTGAGGGTCAAAATGGCGAAGAATGGGTGGCGTCGTGAGAAGACGGCGCAAGGTTGCGAAGGCGTCGTCACACTCTGGAGACCATGATGAGAGATCTCGAGCGCCACCAAGGATCTGCGTGAGAGGCGATATAATTGACGCAAAGTTTCGAACGAATCGTCGGAAGTAAGAGCAGAGGCCGATAAAACTGCGTAGCTCTTTCATAGTGGTAGTTTTGGGAACGCAGTAACAGCACGTAGCTTCTCGGGATCCGGGCGAATGCACTCCTTTGACATGACGTGGAATAAAATTGTGAGCTGACGAACAGGAAATCGACACTTCTTCAGGTTAAGTTGCAACCTGGCAATGGTCAAGCACGTGAGTACGTGCTGGAGGCGGAGCAGGTGCGTTGCGAAATCAGGGGTGAAGAATTCAATGTCGTCAAGATAGCAAAGACAGATTTTCCATTTCAGGTCATGCAGAGCAGTATCCATCATTCTTTCGTACTCCGAAAAAGTCCGAAAGGCATGACGGTGAATTCATACAAGCTGTATGGTGTAAAAAGGCAGTTTTCGGGCGATCGGCCTCTCCCATCGGAACCTGTCAATAGCCTGGCCGCAACTATAGCCAAGAAAGGAACTCGGCTCCCTGCAAACAGTCCAGAGCATCATCGATGCGTAGTAATGGGTAGACGTCCTTCAGCGTGGTTTTGTTCAACCATCTAAAATCAACATAGAAGCGAATGGAACCGTTCTTCTTTGCGACGAGTACCACGGGAGAGGCCCATCGGTGATGTGAAGGTTTAATGACGCCTCGACGGAGCATGTCATCGACCTGGCCTGCAATGACGCGACGTTCCGTAGCGCAGACGCGATATGGTGTTTGTCGCAGCGGTGAGCGACAGTCGATGCACGGCCAAGAGATGTTTGCGCAACGCCGAAAGAACGGCGGAAAAGCTGAAGTATTGCGAGAAGTGGAGATTGCTGCGTATGTGTCAGGTCTTCGGCGATGAATGGGCTGAATACATCAGTCCTTGGGAGTAGGGTACGGACAGGGCACTCAGTTCATGGAAGGCAACAGAAGGCACTTCATAGAGCACGGAGACAATTCGTGTTCAATCGAACGACTCGACGTAACCAAGGTATTTGCAGCGGAGTAGTGATAGCGACGATGAAAGATGATTGTAAGTGGGCATCGTGCTGACACCGGTGGTAAGGTCAAGATCTACAAAGGGTAAAGGAAGCGCTTGTCGGGTAACAAAGCGATGAGAGGGCATGAACAAGACCGTCCTGTCGGTTGTAGTACTAAGCAAGACTGGTACGAAATCTTGAAGAGTGCGGAAGAATACAGGTGTCTTCTTTCACGGCAATTTTAGCGGCAGGATGAGCATCGACCAAGGCTAGGTCACCAAGTTGGGAACGTTGAGTCTACGCCCGAGTGCAATATATGATGGCTTTGTGGCGTGAGAGAAAATTCCACCCTAGAATAACGGCTTGGGGACACGATGAAAGAACGACCTGTATGGTCGCACGGGCCGTACAAGCTGCGGTAAGGCGAAGGGGTTGAGCACTCACCGTTCGAAGCGACAATCCAGACAGAGACGTCGTCACATTACGATGCCTGGCATCCATAACTAGGCATCCATAACTGAAATAGCGGCGCCGGTATAGACGAGGGCGATTGTAGCGACATCTTTGATAAACGCATCAATTACATTAGCATGTAAAGGAGGAGTACTTCGGCATGTCGACTCTTGCGCAGTTCTTGCCTCGGGAACTGCGTCGTCTAGTTTCCCTCTTCGTTAGAGACGGGCTGTCGGCGCATAGGGGAAAGCGATCGGCGACGTGCGGAGGGTAACCGGAGGCGTTCGAAGCGACGATGGCGATCAATCTGGGAGCGAGCTCGTGATGGGTCGAAGGGTCCGTAAAGTGCATTTGGATCGGACGGCAGATAGGGCGCTCGTCGATCGGCACCGAACGCCTGCGATCGGGGGCGGCAGAACCCTGCATCATCACCAGGATACCTACATGCAAAGCATATAGGGCAATTATCTAGCGTACGCTTCGGCTTACGGACGGCAGTGGTGGCCCAAGGGACGGGAGGGGAAGGGTGGTGCACAGGCTGCTGGAAGCTACGTACGGGCACACTGTGAGGAGCAATTGCAGCGACCGCAGCATAAGTGACTGCTGTAGCCACGGCATCCTACTGGTGAACAGCGGGCAGCGCTTCCGCGACCTTTTCATGGATCACGGAGATGAGACGGCAATGTGCTGGCAGACTGCTGAGTAAAGGACACCAGAGATAGCTGTCATACGACTTCTTCGCGGACGAAATCCTTGATTTGGTTTATTAGGGAGGCTTGTTCGGGGCCAGTGGCCAGGCTGCAGGGTGACACCACATTTGGTGTGGGATGACGCCTTGCAGAGCAAGCTGCTTACATAATTCGTCATAACTCTGGCACAAGTTCATGACGTCGCCAACAGTGCGCGGGTCCTTGCCTAGAAACATCTGGAACGCGTCACCATCGATTCTCTTCATAACGAGCTTGGTCTTTCCCGCTTCCGTCATGGCAGCGTTCACGCGCCGGCAGAATTCGAGAACGTCTTATATATAGCTGGTGCATGTCTGCCCCGTGTCCTGTGGCTCGGAGGCTGCTCGGCTCGGAGTTTCCTGATGGCGGGTTGGTCAAATACTTCTGTAATCGACGTGCCGAATGCCGACCACGTTCGGATATCCATCTCATGATCTTTGAACCAGAGGTTGGCCATGGCCGCGAGATAGAATGATACGTAAGCCAGCTTGTCCGAGTCATTCCATTTGTTGTGAACGCTCACCCGTTCGTAGGACAACAGCCACTCTTTCAACGTCGTTGTCGTCGGTTCCGCTGAACATGGGAGGCACCCGCTGGTGAACGGTGCCAGCGCAAGGGACGGGTGGCGATGGAAGAGTCTGCTTGTCGGCGTCCGACACGGCAGAGGGTAGCGTCCGAGAACGGAGTTCCAGGATGGTAGAGTGGAACGTTACCCTGGACCTCCACCACTTATAAAGGATTCTTATTGAGGTTCGTAGCGACAGCTGTTTCTAGGATGCATCGAGCACAGTCCCCTAGCTCGGTCCTCTGCTGCGCGCTTGATGCTGCCGACGCTGCTCACTCTGCGCTCACATTCGTTATTTTCCATACAATATCATTAATTTGGTAATCAACAGTCATATCTTAACACGGCAGGACACGGTTCGGTTCGCTTCTGGCCTTCCTTTGGTCACGTGATAGCATTTTTACCTCAAAACGCTACCTTGAAATATACAGATCTAAGGCTTTCGACTTAGAAAAGAAGCATTCAAGTTTTAAAAGACTGAAAATTTTTCCATCAGGGGCACGACGCCGCTGAAAGGATGGGACGCTTACTGTTGCTGTTTTTGCAGAATACGTTCCTCGGTGCTTTATCTCCATGGGTTCTCGAACCTTGGCCGGGCTGGGCTGATCAAGCATTTCTGCCCGGTTTCCAAAAGTGCACGGATTACCAAGTTTGGTTCCTTCTTCTAATGGTGGCTGGCAACATGGCTCCTTCACTGACGCCCTCGCAAGCTATGAAGCGGGATATAAAGGCCAGCAAGGCACCACTTCAGTTCGGCACGACACCGCTGAACGTATGGGACGCTTACCGTTGCTGTTTATTCAGGTTGGTTGCTTCAAAGATGCATCATGTATAAAATGCAGCCTTTACTGCCTTGTTGCGGTGTCGTGCCCGACCGAATTGTATGATAAGATGCGGCGTTTGGTGCTGTTCTTTTTATTCTTGCACAAAAATTCTGCATGTCTGTTGTTGTTGCTTTCGGGAGATATTGAATCAAATCCCGGCCTTACCGTCGAACTAGCACTTGAAATTGTCCTTGAAACTGTGCGTAGGCTAGAAGTGGGTTCGAATAGATTAATCGGTGATTAAGCTTAGTGAGCGGGCTCGTCGCGGCACCCTGCGGAGACCGCGGTTTCCACGCTACAAAGCACATGCAGGTGCATACAACTTTATAGCAAGTATAGCGCAACATTTCATATATGTGCACGACAGGGCTGAAATGCTCACTCGGTCCCACGTTCTTCAATCTGGTCGTACTACGTGGTTGCGGACCGGCTTCCTCCTGTACCAGCTTGACCGGCGAATAGTAGTCATAAACAAATTGTGCATTTTGATGCGCTTTAAATGGCTCCATTCGAAGCGATGTATGCCAAGGCGTCTACCTCTAGCCAGGAGTGACCAGGCGTGAGCGCGCATTGGAAAGCGTACGTTCGGCCTGACCTTAAGTTTCACGTGGTTCAAGCCTACTTGAGTGTTCAAAGCTCCCGGCCATTAGTGTGGCCAAAGTTTAATTCTTATACTTGCGGCCTTGGCCGAGCGTGAGCTGACTTTATTAGGCTTCTTACGGAAGCACACAACTCTTATCGAGATACGAAGCACAGATTTTCTCTTACTTCAGACTCTTTCGATCGCTACCTAAGCTATTTCACACAATACCATCAGGAAGAAGCTCACTGATACAAAGACGCTTCTGGTTTGATGGCACGTATCAGCCAATGGCAGCGCTCTAACAGTATCTGCCATGCTGACCTCAAGGAACGGACGCCGGCACCTCTGAAGCGGGTGAGAACAAGACTGCCATTGAAAACAGAATGCTCGCGGAAAAGGTGACGCCGCTCCCATTGCGACACGACGAATGCATGTCGACTGTATGACGACTCTAAGATCATTACTGCGTGACGATGATGACATGAAGAAGATGACGCGACGATGGTGGCAAGATGGCAGTTGGATGTTTGCAACGAAGGCGCCAAATAAAACTGGCTCAGTCAGAGTTGGATGGCGAATCTGGAATGATGACGAAGCAATGAACATGACGGCATCATCGCCGCGAATACATGCCTAGTGGCAGAAGTTATTAGACAAGTTGGGCCACTCGTTGATCTAGGAGACTTGATGAATACATGGATACATGGATTTGTATTCAGCAAATGCCCATTACGAAATACAATTGACTTCTATGGCTGTGTCGATGACTAAAGAAAATTGTAACAAATATTTGGACTTTCGATCTTTCAACCATCCAGGAGGCGAAAGAAAATCATACATTTTCTCTACAAGATAAAAACAATGCATCTGATAGGAACAAATTAAAATAATACTCAATTAAGGTACTCAGTTTTAGTGACATTATAAATCGGAGTAAACATTATATGCGCAAGTAAACAGGCGCGGAAGACATGCGCTGAGGCACACGAAGGGAGAGAACTCGCTGACCGGAGCAGCCTCCATTAGAAAACTGGTGTGATGTGAACGGCCTGCCGTGGGCAGTGCGGGGCTGCTTCTACGCGCATACGTTCCGTGCGGCCATTTTCTTCACCATTGCAAGTGTGCCTCGCTTCATAAACTCAGAAGAACACCCTTCACTTACTACCAGGCGCGGGGGAAGAGAAGTCACATGAAACTACCAGGAGAACAGCGTTCTCGACTCAGTGTCCGATCGAGGTGGCCGCCATTACAGTGTCAGCAGATCGGGCCACTTGCAAATCTCTGCGAGCGAGTCTCGCATGCTATCGGCCGCAAGCCAGGAAGGTCCCTTTAATTGCTCTTACAATATTCACATGAGAAGAAATAACGACCGCATTGTCTGGGCAGCATAAATTTCAATAATTGTAAGCTTGCAAAGTAGACACGCGTAAACGTTGTCACGCGCCCAAAATGTACTCTTCAGAAGAGTATCATCGGCTACCGCGAGATGCGCCTTGTGTTCGCTGAAATATGTGGGAAATGGCACACAGTGCACCTGGGAGGCGACACACTTTCCAAGGAAAAGATGGAAACAGGTGTTGTTGCAAGTCGACGGCTGCGTGCCGTCCACCAGTTCATGACGTCAAAGTTCTGCATAAAGGAACACGACGAGGCACTAGTCCCGACGCAGGACGTGAACATTGAAGTCAAACGTTAGGAGCACCGGCGCATCCCCGAGGAACATCACACGGGAGTCTTGCACAATGAAGTAATTGGAGTCCATTCTCAGGGATTTGGGCGAGCGGTACACCACTGTTACGGCCATCCAGTCGGAGGTGTTTACGGAAGAGGCATCGCCTCAACTCGTATGGGGAAGCGAGGTGAAATGTCAGGGAACGTTCCGCGGCTAGAGTGTGGCTACGTGCAAATGCTTGTAAAGGTCAATCCAGCGGCTCGGCGAATGCGTCGTTATCGCATTTGTAACCAGGAATGTCCGCCTCGATCTCTATCGATGTTTCGGATAGGCAGAGGCAGAGTGGTACCTCGTGGAAGACGTTACCGTGTGAAACACGGTGGTGCCCCTGAATATACGTCAATGTAGACGACATAACAGTTCCGTTCGCAAAGGCCATTTGTTGACCTGCACCAATATAAAGCATGAGCCACTACTGGAATGGTGAACAATAACTCCTGGAATGATGCGTAAAGTATACGCGGTCGCGACATATGGGCGGGACGCAGCAGGAAAGGCAACTCCAGCTGGGTAGAAGGAAAAGCGGACTGGAAAATACCAAGCGTCTCTTGCACGCGTGACATTCTATTCGGTATGCTAAGCAAAACGTCAGTTGCCTAATGGCTCGAGTATCAGGCTTCTGTGCTAAAGGACCTTTGTTTGAATCCGGCTTTCGGCTAATTTCCTACATGTTTATTTATTTCAATATATATTTATATATGCATAGGCTTGTGTGTATTGGGAACGTCACGCCGACGGCGAAAGTTTCCCTGGAGTGCCGATGTAATCACTATCGTAATGTAAGCTTTATAGAAAAATGCAAGACGAACAAATTAGTTGTGTGCTGTTTGATTCTTCTTCTTGTTTCGTCCATGAAGGGCATGATTCCGTGTGTCAGCCTAAGTCAACGAGCTCTGCATACCGATCCACCCACTCTTGAATATCGGCACGTGCATTTGACGAGTTCAACACGTACTCAACGACTTCTCTTTTCCGCCTCTGCTTATCAGGTTGACGTATGAAAAAACAAAACACACAGGGAGCAAAAAAAGTTATCTGATAAAAGCACATCAGAAAGATATTATATAAGAAAGAGCGTCTCTTTTGTATTCCCGCTGAACACAATGGTATCGCGAGACACCCTAACATGCTCGGACAGAACTAGGTCATGGAAGATAACTAGGTGCGCATCCGAAGCCTCCCCCCCCCCCTTCAGGGGAATCCAGCATCGCGAAAATTCCGTTCTTAATGCCTGTTTGTGGGCTATGTCAGGAGAATCCTTCCCATGAACGGTACTTAAAACTGGAAATGTAGAGATAAAGGGATACAAAGTACAGTTGCAAGTATAGAGTGGGTATGTAACTGACCGGCTAAGCCAGACATTGCATGCCCAGGAATCATTGTCAGTAATAAACAGCGCAGTAAAGTGGCAAAGTCCTGGACAAATAGCAAAGTTGACCTTAAAGCATTTTTGATGTTTTGGCTTTTCCACGGAAGCCTTGTTCACAGTCGGTGAAAACCGGCACAGTGCGAGGTTACCATGTAGGAGACATGACATGACTAAGGAATTTATCACACGTGATGCGATGTGGTTTTCATAAACAATGACTGCGGATAAAGGCGCGACCATAGATTCCCATCCTTAGGAATCGCACGAGTTTTTTTCTCTACTGACAGTGTGTGACGTAGTTGCGTAGTGTTTTGCCAGGGCAGTCGACCCAAGGGTTGTTTATTAATGTCGTTCCTTTGCCGTTGAAGTTATGTTAAAAATTGTGTGAGACAAATTACTGCTTATTATTAATTTACGTCTCTAACACTAGCCAGCCAATGAGGGTGTGTTTAGTTCTTGCTTTCCTAGGAACTTCGTGGTTTTATATTGTACGTACTCTTCTGCTTCCATATTATTGGAATATATGACGGAATAATTGGTCATAAGAACGAAAACTGAGAAATATAGTTAAATAGGACGCATACCGTTACTGGTGTTAAATGAGTGGCGAGCATGCCACTTGTTCTCAGAATGCGGATGCAGACTCCATTTAGGAGTGAGATTTACCTCGATGCTAACTCGGATTATCGTATTCAAGTGCACGTGGAGCGCCCAAAAACTGAAGATAGCATCAGAATCACATTTTATTCTCCCAAGAGTAGACCCCCGTGGAGCCGGGTTGAATAAAATTAATTGACTTTAGCTGACAAAGCTGAATCATATGAATACAGCAAACAGGATGCTCATTTAGGGCTTCACTTCCAAAGAAAATTGGCGAAAATAGGTAGGTTAGGAAATTTGAAGCACAGTGCTTAAATGTACAAAACGCTGCTCCAATACAAGAATCCACACTACTGTCAACTCCAACTCTTAGAGTCTCAGAAGAGGCCACAAGTTATATTTATTCTTACTGTAAACGCAAAATTCTTACAATCTTTAAGAGAGATTTGCAAGATTTCTGTGAAAAATTAGTAGTATATGTACTCCAGAGTTGCTTATAATAAACCTACTTTGCCCAGTCAAGATGTCTGAGATGTCTGAGTTTTTTTGCGCACCTACTAAAATTATGATATCTATATTCATTGTTGAGTTACGTAGTTCTATGCGGATAACTTTAAAAAGAAGCCACTGCTATATTGCTATGGCACAGAAAACGCTTTTTTGTGAGAGGCAGCGCATTATAAGTACATTGGCTTGTACATAACAAATGATCTTTCCTGGTCAAAACACATTGACGCAGTAATAGCAAACTGTCACCGCAAGTTGTTTATTCTAAGACGTGTATTAAAATCCTCCACAATAACATCTCTTCTATTGGCATACAAAACACTCGTCCGCCCTGTTTTAGAATATGCTGTAGTTATATGGGACCCGTTCACTAAAAGCGATATTGGATAGCTAGAAAGCTTACAGAAAAAAGCCGTTCGATTCATCTACAACACGCATGGGCGCCGTTCTATCACTAACCTTTTATTTCGGAGTGGCTTGCCTACTATAAGTGATAAAAGTTGTGTATGTCGTCCGGACAGGCCGCCATTGGAATATGAACCTGGCAACGTTTAACGCTACAACGTTATCTAGTGAAGCGAGTCTAGCAGTGCTATTGGAGGAATTAGAGGGCAGCAAATGGGATATAATAGGGCTCAGTGAAGTTAGGAGGCCACAAGAAGCATACACAGTGCTAAAAAGCGGGCACGTCCTGTGCTACCGGGGCTTAGCGGAGAGAAGAGAACTAGGAGTCGGATTCCTGATTAATAAGAATATAGCTGGTAACATACAGGAATTCTATAGCATTAACGAGAGGGTGGCAGGTCTTGTTGTGAAACTTAATAAGAGGTACAAAATGAAGATTGTACAGGTCTACGCCCCTATATCCAGTCATCATGACCAGGAAGTCGAAAGCTTCTATGAAGACGTGGAATCGGCGATGGGAAGAGTGAAAACCAAATACACTGTACTAATGGGCGACTTTAATGCCAAGGTGGGCAAGAAGCAGGCTGGAGACAAAGCAGTGGGTGAATATGGCATAGGCACTAGGAATAGCAGGGGAGAGTTATTAGTAGAGTTTGCGGAACAGAATAATATGAGGATAATGAATACCTTCTTCCGCAAGCGGGATAGCCGAAAGTGGACGTGGAGGATCCCGAACGGCGAGACTAGAAATGAAATAGACCTCATACTCTGCGCTAACCCTGGCATCATACAAGATGTGGACGTGCTCGGCAAGGTGCGCTGCAGTTACCACAGGATGGTAAGAACTCGAATAAGCCTAGACCTGAGAAGGAAACGGAAGAAACTGGTACATAAGAAGCCGATCAATGAGTTAGCGGTAAGAGGGAAAATAGAGGAATTCTAGATCAAGCTACAGAACAGGTACTCGGCTTTAACTCAGGAAGAGGATCTTAGTGTTGAAGCAATGAACGACAATCTTGTGGGCATCATTAAGGAGTGTGCAATGGAAGTCGGTGGCAACTCCGTTAGGCAAGATACCAGTAAACTATCACAGGAAACGAAAGATCTGATCAAGAAACGCCAATGTATGAAAGCCTCTAATCCTACAGCTAGAATAGAACTGGCAGAACTTTCGAAGTTAATCAACAAGCGTAAGACAGCTGACATCAGGAAGTATAATATGGATAGAATTGAACATGCTCTCAGGAATGGAGGATCGAAGCCTAAAAACAGTGAAGAAGAAACTAGGAATTGGCAATAATCAGATGTATGCGTTAAGAGACAAAGCCGGCAATATCATAACTAATATGGATGAGATAGTTCAAGTGGCTGAGGACTTCTACAGAGGTTTATACAGTACCAGTGGCACCCACGACGATAATGGAAGCGAAAATAGTCTAGAGGAATTCGAAATCCCAAAGGTAACGCCGGAAGAAGTAAAGAAAGCCTTAGGAGATATGCAAAGGGGGAAGGCAGCTGGGGAGGATCAGGTAACAGCAGATTTGTTGAAGAATGGTGGGCAGATTGTTCTAGAGAAACTGGCCACCCTGTATACGAAATGCCTCATGACCTCGAGCGTACCGGAATCTTGGAAGAACGCTAACATAATCCTAATCCATAAGAAAGGGGACGCCAAAGACTCGAAAAATTATAGACCGATCAGCTTACTGTCCGTTGCCTACAAACTATTTACTAAGGTAATCGCAAATAGAATCAGGAACACCTTAGACTTCTGTCAAGGAAAGGACCAGGCAGGATTCCGTAAAGGCTACTCAACAATCGATCATATTCACACTATCAATCAGGTGATAGAGAAATGTGCGGAATATAACCAACCCTTATATATAGCTTTCATTGATTACGAGAAAGCGTTTGATTCTGTCGAAACCTCAGCAGTCATGGAGGCAATCAGGGTGTAGACGAGCCCTATGTAAGAATACTGAAAGATATCTATAGCGGCTCCACAGCCACCGTAGTCCTCCATAAAGAAAGCAACAAATTCCAAATAAAGAAAGGCGTCAGACAGGGAGATACGATCTCTCCAATGCTATTCACAGCGTGTTTACAGGAGGTATTCAGAGACCTGGATTGGGAAGAATTGGGTATAAAAGTTAACGGAGAATACCTTAGTAACTTGCGATTCGCTGATGATATTGCCTTGCTTAGTAACTCAGGGGACCAATTGCAATGCATGCTCGCTGGCCTGGAGAGGCAAAGTAGAAGAGTGGGTTTAAAAATTAATCTGCAGAAAACTAAAGTAATGTTTAACAGTCTCGGAAGAGAACAGCAATTTACAATAGGCAACGAGGCACTGGAAGTAGTAAGGGAACACATCTACTTAGGGCAGGTAGTGACGGCAGATCCGGATCATGAGACAGAAATAATCAGAAGAATAAGAATGGGCTGGGGTGCGTTTGGCAGGCATTCTCAGATCATGAACAGCAGGTTGCCATTATCCCTCAAGAGGAAAGTGTATAATATCTGCGTCTTACCAGTACTCACCTACGGGGCAGAAACCTGGAGGCTTACGAAAAGGGTTCTACTCAAATTGAGGACGACGCAACGAGCTATGGAAAGAAGAATGATAGGTGTAACGTTAAGGGATAAGAAAAGAGCAGATTGGGTGAGGGAACAAGCGCGAGTTAATGACATCTTAGTTGAAATCAAGAAAAAGAAATGGGCATGGGCAGGACATGTAATGAGGAGGGAGGATAACCGATGGTCATTAAGGGTTACGGACTGGATCCCAAGGGAAGGGAAGCGTAGCAGGGGGCGGCAGAATGTTAGGTGGGCGGATGAGATTAAGAAGTTTGCAGGGATGGCATGGCCACAATTAGTACATGACCGGGGTTGTTGGAGAAGTATGGGAGAGGCCTTTGCCCTGCAGTGGGCGTAATCAGGCTGATGATGATGATGATGATGATGTCGTCTAAAATGCTTTTTCCAACTAATAAATGGTCACTACAACATCGACACGTCCCACATTATCACCTATAGAACAGTTTATTCTACTAGACAGCGACACTCACTAGCTGTAACTCTATTTACAACACGTGCCAACTGCTTCAAGCATTCCTTTTTTCCTTGAACTATACTAACTCGGAATAAGGTGGCCAATTAAACTGTAACACAGGACTCATTATCACTTTAGCACTGTTTAGCACTGTTTGACTGTATGATTGGGAAGAATCACTGAAGTAACGATCAAGCGCTTGTCCTAGCGCCTGTTGTTTGCGCTTGTGTGAAGCGCTTGTGTGAATAATTTTTTTTAGTGCTGTTCCCCATTTTTCTATTTTTTTTTGTTTTGAAAACTTACTCGTTCACCACGCTTCTAAGATCTTGTTTAGGATCACTGCATTTATAAGTAAATAAATAAATAAATAAATAAATAAATAAATAAAT
This sequence comes from Dermacentor albipictus, assembly GCF_038994185.2. Taxonomy (NCBI): domain Eukaryota; kingdom Metazoa; phylum Arthropoda; class Arachnida; order Ixodida; family Ixodidae; genus Dermacentor; species Dermacentor albipictus. Next base: position 92,787,048 of record NC_091826.1, on the reverse strand, counting down.
AAATAAATAAATAAATAAATAAATAAATAAATAAACAATCTCCCCGCGACAGTCGTCTCGAAATTTGCACTTTTTAGCCATATTTGTAGGATAATCTGTGACCTAAATAAAAAAAAACTGCTTATTAGAGTCGGTAGAAAGTTCTTTCTTTTTTTAAGTTCGCCAAACTTCGTCAATTTCACTGTAGTTAAGGCCAACAAAAATGATCTCTCCGTTCTCATGCATTTAGACAAAAGTTCCCAAAGTCGAGCTTTTTCTAAGGATGCACAGTGGACAACACTCTCAAAAATTACCGCCCTAGTTGTAGTAAAGACAGGAAACCGAGAAGCTCTTCCAAAGCGATTGCCAATAAAGGAAGTGGCCACAAGTTACACAGGCTGCCTACATGTGTATGATACTATATTGCATCCGGCCGGCACAATGCTTATAGCAACGCCTGAGCTCGTTGGACAACAGTACGCAGTAAGCCAGGATACAAAGCTGCAGTGAAAAATCGAATCTCTAGATGGGCGTTGAGTAGACGTTAGTTTTTGAATGACAAGGTATTGTCAATGAAATTTACATCTAAAGGCAGCAATTTGTGTATTTCAGACTCTGCTCTTGAACTATGGCTTGTGCGTGCCGTTGTGGCAGTATTTGTGTCATCTTGTGTGTACGAACTAAGGAAAGCTTTTGTTTGTTATTTCGTGTTTTTTTCTTTAAGTTAAGCCTTCTTTATTAGCCCCCTTGCTCGATTTTCCTACCTCTCTCCGTCCATCTGTTTCTTGCTTATTTTCAAGCGATAACGTTTGGGGGCGCGATTCCTATCGCTAGATTTCCCATGAAGGGACACCAGACGCGCCAAGAACGTTAATGACACTGTAAGGAGCTCGTTATATTCGCGCAGTGCAAGAAATTCTACCGGCATTACCCATAGTTCAACGCGTTCGGCGCGAAGACTTGCGTAATCACCCGGTGACCGTATGCTCGAAAGCTATCGCTCTAGATTAGCGCTCCTCGGCTGAACCCATAGACGCTGTGTCATTAAACTGGACCGGTCCCAGATACGAGGCAAGAAGAAATGGGTTTACCCTGGAGACTATGTTAGGAAAAAATAATAATAAACTTTGGGGTTCTACGTGTCAAGACAACGATCTTATATGAGGTACAATGTAGTGGGAGACTCCAGAATATTGACTACATAGGGTTCTTTAATGTATACCTAAATACAAATAAACGGGTGTTTTTGCATTTCATTTCGGCCCAAGCGGGAAACGTAACCATGATGTATGTGAGCTTGTGATGGCGTTTAGGCAGAAGCAGTTACCAGGTCATACAATAACTTGCATTATGTACATGCTCACATAGGAGCCATTTCAAATCATTCCTTAAAAGCTTTGTTCAACACACATTAGAATATGAGCGAAATCTGTCTCATCATTTTTCTTAAGCCTCCTGGGAAGCCTGCACTTAAATATGATGCACTGGAAAAATTTGTCTACTTAGAATTTAAAGCTACATAAAAGAGAGCAAGTCAAGGAAAAGCGTCGAGCTTGGAACTGTCACTCTTTCTTTAAAGTGAAACTTTTCTCTTCATGAAAAAAAGAGAAAAAAAAGCCTAGGCGAGATTACATGGCGCACCGACTTTCTGTCGGTGAAGTTAGCTAAATATCAAGCTCGTGAATAACTGATCAAAGCAGGACTGTACCGCGACATCCGAGCTCAAATTAGGTGAAACTCCAACAATGAACAGACTTGTAGAACTTCAGAGGTTTTACATAGAGCCACCTACCAAACCAATTGCTGATGATGTTAAAGAAAGTGACGCCCTCATGGAGGTTTACTGTGACTTGAGGCGGTAAGAAATAGTACTTTTATCAACATGCTCTTCCAGACAGCTTTCCTTCTGCTGGTATCACTGGCCTGCGCCGGTAAAGACTTTCTAACTACCTTTTGTAATTTCCTTTTATCTACATCTTATACATATGATCTCGATTCTACATCCTGCCGGCGTAAGAATTCGGCTGAGACCAACCATTTGCCAATGCAACGTTCGCCAATTGCCAATGCATCACATGCGTTTGACGAACGTAGAATTATGTTTGGGCTCAATAATATCATGACATCTATAACAAAAAACATATGGGGTTTGATGTGCCAAAACCACGAAGTGATTATGAAGCATGTAATAGTGGGGGGCTTCCGGAAATTTGGACTACCTGTTGTTCTGTAAGGTGCAAGTAAATCTATGTACACGGGTGTTTGCGCATTTCAGCCCAATCGAAATGTGGCCGCCATGGCCCATCTGTAAGAAACAATGCATCTTGGATAGTGTTGATATTGTAGAGCCCAGTTTAGTAGTGCCAGTTTACGTACCTAACTCTTTTACAAAATAAATGAGCACCAACATCACAGAAATGTCGCTTTCAGGCCTTGTCATCCATAGTATTGAACTGCACAGTAGAAAATGGGAATAAAGCAGTTTTTAGGTTGGACAAATCGGTGCTACAAAAACAAAGCACTTTTTAAGCAGCTGAACGTTTTCACCCGGGGTGCACCATGGTGTTGAAGTTTATGGCTTCGGGTGCAATGAACACTACGAAAATTACATGCCAAATGCTCTACATTTCGATGACGGCTTCCCTAGTTTTTCAGAGGATAAACACTATATCAACCTACACACCATATTGGTAGTTGTCCTATCAAGATTACCGGCACCCTCCAAATGCTGGTGCTTCCCGACGGATCTTAAGAATGTCCGCCTCCATTTCACCCGGTAAAAGTGCATATACAGCGAAACTACTGCGTACCTTAGACTAGTACCACGATAACAAACGAAGAACATCACGCGATAACGCATGTCTGCGGAAGTGCAGCATATATGCATCCTCAATCTTCTAGACCGTCATCGAAACTTAAGTGCCTTATAGAAGTAAATAATGCTCAAAAGTAAATTGCGTCATGAAATGCGCTAAGTACGACTTACACACAAACTGCAGAGCTAATAGCTTCGGATTGTAATGCCAGTATACGAAAAAAAACATAATACTGTTGTATTGAGAAAAACTTTATTTCATCAAGAGACAATATGAACACTAAGTCACAATCACGACACAATTCCGCAGGGACGATAACATGTACACAATACTGTTACGCGGAAACTGAAAGGCAAAGCCTTTTCCCAGCAGCCTTTTCAGGTCCATCCTTGTGCCTCCTCATTCTTCTAGGCCCTCCACCTGGTAGAAGTGTTATTGAACTATTTCAATTTCTCAAAGTAAACCATGTCACAGAATTCGTAAAGTACAAATTACACACAACCTACCGACATGAATACACTGGAAAATATAATTCAGTTGCGCGTAAACTCAAACACAAACACCTTTTACAGCTGCCGTTTTTCGAGTGAGCACGCCACGAAAAATCCCGTCCGACTAAGTAATATTTTCGCTGTAAAACTAGTAGTTATGGTGTCCCAGTTTCGGTAGACTCCATCTCAGATGTTCCCCGCAGAACTAGGGGGGCTCCAGGCCTTCTTTACCAATAAGAAGGTTAAATACCCCAGAAGATGTGTTCATCCGCGCCCCGTCTTCTGCTCTGCGTCGGCTTGCCATGTTGTCAATACATGCCTCACTGTTGGTCGAGGGATGGAACAAAAGTTTTTTGGTTGTAACTGTTGTAACTAAGGGCTACGTTTTCATGAGTGGAACAGCGGGGCGTCGATTCATCTGCACGCTTTCTCAGCAGCTCATTGCAGCCCCCTTAGTCAGCTTTAGTAGGACCTTATTCCCTGATTAATGTCCAGACGCGCCGCACCATCTCCTCGGATTCTCCTTGCCGTTTCCTCGAGAGCAGTATTAAATTTATAACGCAGTCAACATTTAGGCCTTCGAAACGTTCCGCATCATCAAAGCATCAGCAGCACTAATGCTGTGGGGCCATGTGCTAAGGCAAATCAAACCAGCTTTACTGCTTGGCAATGCCTATGTAGTCTTAACCACCAAAAAACAAACAGTTGATCTCAATAATAACGCCAAAACGTAGGTAAAGTTTGAGATGCGTATTTGAGAACGTACGTGAGCTTGAGATGCGACAAAGTGATGTTGGTTATTGCAATTCATTTGTTGCTGTCAGGGCCGAAAGCCAGTGACAAACGCGAATCGGCATTGAACCAGACAATCTAAGCTCTATGGGGTGCTGCCATGTAGCAGCGTAATCATTGTTATAGGGTGACCATTAAATTTACCGGTTGTAACCGCCACAGTAATTGGCACAGTGCGATGCGCATGCGTTAGCGCAATTATAGATTACGTATGGTTGTAACATATCACGTGCTAATGAAAAATAAAACTCTCTAATCCTGCCAGTAATCAGACGGTTAAATCTGGAACTATAATCTGCTCCGCACAGGCATAGTCTGTGTACACTTCCTGCCTTCGGCAGCTCTGCATGCGACTTCAACATAGAGAATAGTTTTTTAACGGCTACGCAGACATCTCCTGCTGGAATAGCCAACGTGATGGAATTGAATTCCGGATTGCGGAGAAACACGTATGCGGGTAGCGCATTATTACGTATCCCCCCACTCATAAACCGGTGGGTGATAACATGCATTTTAAGACACATTTAAGGCACTAAGTTCTTCAAGAGGAGTGATGTTCAAAATCACGCTCAGGGAGCCTGCTGCTCCTCAGCGTGAGCATGATTAGGAAATAACGTTCATTTCATATTTACCATGTGCTTCATATAGAACTGAGCCAGAGCCATGTCGAACTGCCAACACTGCTTGCAGGCGAAGAGCCTCTTGCCGACAGCAATTATATAAGCTGTGGTGCCCGCCGTCTTCCTCTCGTATCTAATTTCAGTGAAAGAGGCGCCAGTACAAAGAAAAGTTATGATTACATGACCTAGCTGTTATACGCGCTTTCTGGTTTATCTAAATTCTCTGCGTTGTAAATGACTGAGACACTAATACACGAAAGCGGTAATTTTGATTTGATTTCGAAGACTGCACTTTGAAAACTTCTGATTCGTTGTTTCTTGTGTTTTCGATGCGAAAAGAATGCGAACGCAGATGCCCATCGCACATGCTCCACGGTCCTTCGAGCCATAGGATGAACATCGTCGGATGCTCGCATAATATATCTGTTTATTTATTGTTTACACATTCAATGAAATAATTAAAAAAGATGCAGGCCCAGGTTAGGGCCTATACAGGAGGAGTAATACAAACTTTAGACAAACTCTGTTTCATACATCAAAACAGTAATTCACCATACAATATGACGAATATATCTATATATATCTATATATATATATATATATACACATATATATATATATATATACACACATATATATATATATATATATATATATATATATATATATATATATATATATAACACGCAACACATCAATAAGCCCTTATGGTAATGCCAATGATGCTCGAAACCCTTTAAACATTGCAACCTTATGGCAAAACAGCCCTAGAGTTGACGACCCGCTAAAACAAAGTAAGGAAGAACAGCTCCTCACAGCTAACTAATGACCCTTTGAAATGAACAAACCGGAGCAATTGAAACTGAATAATAAGCTCTCACACGTGTGCCCACACCACTATCCTTAATTTCACCAGGGCTGGCGTGGACCCTCACGAGAGTGCTGCTCACAAAAATTTCAACTGCCTCATTTCGGCCTATTCAAAGAAGTCATTAAAAAGACGAGGCAGCTAACTTTCTGGTTCATATAAAGTTAGGCATACGTGGTGCATGCCTTCGTATACAGCCCAAAGGGAATACGATGGCCTGCTACACAAATAAATTTTAAATAAATAGTGTCTCGTGTAAACAAGAGTTAAGTGAATGCAGCCAGCCACTTGTACGATGGCGCCTCCACATTGGTTGAGCCTACGGCGTGGCGAAGAGCTGTAACACGACCTTACTCCGGTTATTCCGCCAGGCTTACAGCTCACTGAACTGGCATCAAAAGGATATAGCGTCTTTGCGGCGTTTAATTTCATCGTTGACGAAGCAGTGCAAAATACAGACACTGACGTGGAATGAAGGGACGAGACAAGCGTTGCATTTTTTTGCCTGAAGGCTGAATGGAAGCATGTGACAATTACATGCAAAATGGAACGCGACAAAAGCGTAAACATGAAGATAGCAACCAAAACCGATAAATAAAGGCTACAAAAGCACGCATACCCGCAAGTACGCGTGGTTAATGATAGCTCAGATAGCCTCACTTATCGTTTTGCTAGAGATACTGAAAGATGGCTAACGCAAGCGTGTTGATGCGTGCTAATGTGGAAATCTTTCTCAATGTCGTCGGTGCGCTTCATATGTTGCGCGTTATTCGGTGTCGAACAACACCACAGACAATGACGACAAACATGGTATGGTGGAGGCCTTTCAACGAGATGGTGTACTCCCTGAGGAGGATGTTAATGCATCGACCAGTCTTACCAATGTAAACTTTAACAGAAGAGATTGGCAGCGGGTAGAGGTCGCCAGCATTACACAGCTCGTAAAGATATAGGGACGCGCTTCAAAGGACACCTACTGCTCTGATAAACTACTCGTCCCTTTGCTGAATGGCTGGGCAAATTTTTCTAAGCTTGTCTTTCGAGAAATAGACATTGGCTGCCTCGTACGCATTGATAGTTATCTAGGGGTGTGCGAATAGTGATTTTTGAGGCTGAATCGAATAGCGCCAGACGCGAATTGAATTGACGTTCAATACATTTCGAACACTGAATGCACCCTTTCGCCATTATTATAAAAGAACGTTCACATGCAAGTATATAAACAACGTTATCGAGATTCCGTTATTGCCTCTCACATTACTGCACGTTCCTTCTTAAGGCACTCATAAGGCATTCTGGACAAGTGGGCAGTTTGTTCGAATACTCAGAGCTCTTGGATGAGTGCGAAGGATGGTGAATTGGCCAGAAAACACTGCATCCACAATGCGCTACGTATAGCCGAGCAATGTAGAGTACCAAAGCTGCCCACATGAAGTCTGTGGCATCTGTTGTACTACTCACTTAGTTATTAATGGCAAACTCTCCAAACTAACTTCTATTTGCTCATCAGCCAAACAAGGATGCCCGATGTCCCCACTACTATTCGCCCTTTACCTGGAACCACTATGCTTAAGCGTAATTCAGTCGAGTCACATTCATGGCTTCAATATACTGGGTAATGAAGTAAAAGTCTTAGCTTCTGCAGACGATCTAGCGTTCTTCTGCACGGATAAGCCCGGTGTTGAAAAGGTAGCATTGATATTAGAAGAATTTGGCAGCGTATCAGGAGCGCCAATGAACTCCTCAAAAAGTTTAGGCTCATGGTTTTGCTCATGGTGCTATACACAAGAGAAGTTTGCAGGCGTTAAGTGGACTGATGTCCCGCCAAAGTATATTGGCGTGCCGCTAGACGCTTATAAATTAAGCGCACACTGCAGGAAAGAACGGGTTTCGGCCCTGCAAAGTTATGCCCAGACATTCCTTCCACAACGACTTTCTATTTTGGGGAAAGCCGAAGCCTGCAAGGAGTTCTTGGCAACAAATATTTTCTATGTATTGCAAGTTATTCATTGTGCTAGGCAATACATCCAACGCTTTCACCCTATCTTTGCAACCTTCGTATGTTCTTCAACTTTTGAGCCCATAAGGCGAGAGAATATTTTGAGGCCTGTTAGTGAAGGTGGGCTGGGCTTAGTACATCTTTATGTGCGGTGAATAGTGCCTCGTTTGTTCTTTCTTCGCGATACTTCGCATCCTATAATTCGGTCATATATGCAAGTCACATTTCAGTTCATGTTGTTTCAGTTTCATGCAAGTCACATTCAGTTATCTCTTCAAATTTTTCTTCGCGCTTATGCTTGGCGGGGTTCATGCAAGAAGTTTACTTGGCGGTTCGTTTCCTGAGAGTTCGGTTTTCCACTGAATACTTGTATTCTGTGCCGCGCAAAACGTTGTACAAAGTCTTACGGTCCATGCTATTTCCGCCTCCACTTTACCGATCAATATACCCTAAAAGGCCAGGCCACGATGTACTAAAGCGAGTTCGCAAAATGTATTTATCCCCTTGCTGCAAAACATTTTTTATAAAGTTCGCAGTGAAACCATACCGGTTAAAACATGGCTAGAAAAAAGGGAAAAAGGGTAAAAAGGGTAACTGTCGCCTTTGTGAAGTACCAGAGACAACTGAACATTGTTTTATTAGCTGCATCAACGCCATCCTATTTTGGGATTTACTCCAACGGACTTTAAAGAAAGACATTGAGATTAACGCTCATACTGTGCGATACCTGCTGCCAACCTCTGATATTAGTGCACCTTTCGATATGTTTTTTGTCATGGGAGTGCACAGTTTGTGGAAAACGCGAATGATGGACCGAAACGCCGGAACTTTGGTACCTACAAAGGTACATTTTATCCAAATGACCCTACACCTAAAAGATGTTTATGATGGACTCGGTGTACAACCAGACTGGTACCCTATTTTGGTGAGATGCTTATCCTTGCCACCCTTCTAAAGTTGAACGAACGTTTCTACTCACAGTAGGAACGTTGCCTTTTTTGTGTGTGACTTTCATTGTGCCCTCCATTCTCTGACTATGCAGAACTGGTGAACGTCTGGTTGAATGCTACTATAATAACCACTATGAAAGAAAGAAAAAAATGTGACAAAACTCAAGCCACGCATTAAAAGAATCAGAATGTATTGCCTTCCGTATTACTAAATAATAAGTGTTCACTAAGTATACCGATGCAGCTTTGACAATGTTTGCTTTGTTAGTCACCGACTTCGTATAATTGCACGCAGCAACAAATTTCATGAGCTGCGAAATCAAGCACATGTCCAGAATCTTATACGCATGTTCGCTTTTCAGCAGTGGAGAAAAGACATGTGCGCTTAGTCCAGTTACTTTCATATGCTAAAGCAAAATGTGGCAGGTTGAGGTAAAAAGAAGCGTAACCACATAACAAGAGACTCACCACCTGTGAAGGCAAACTAGTTTCGAGGGAATAGACAGACAGTTTGGACAACAGATAATTTAGATACGACATAACCAGGACCGTGATAAAATGCACGAAACAGACATCCAAATTCGCCTCAAAATATCTAGCTGCTTACATGAAGCAAACATGATTGCATTGATTAGTCAATAACCTGGTGCAGTCCACCGCACCTATAAAAACCAAATAATCGTCGACGTTGTGGAACATAGCGCGAGGTGCGTCAAATACGAACGTTCCGGTCAACTCAGACTAGGCATCGGTCGACTAACAGTTGTGCCAATGCACTTTCAGTTCAAAGACAGCGCATATATCGTATCTTCCTTTTCTTTCACGTCAGTTCAAGCACTATTCCCTATGTATGCGAGTGATATTAGGCAGTTCATGGCTTGAGTTAGCCGTCTATTAACGAGAAAGTGCTAAAATGGAGAAAGTCGTAGATCGCTAGGCTTGAGCGGATATATTGACCTTAGACTCTAAGATTAGAAATGTTTATTTCTCGCCGCGCAATAAGCCACGTATGCCACTCCTACAAGGTGCTCAAGATTTCTATTAGAAAAGGTAGTTTCATCGTTTCTTTGTTCTCCATTTTCCTTGTAATAGAACTTTCAATAGTTTGAAATAGTACTGGTGACATTTACTGAATGCATACTTTCGATCAGGAAGCTCTCATTAAAGACTTTAAAATGTCTGCCCTATACTGGCAGACATGTCGGACCCTCGAACTGGCAATGTTTTCTTAGATCATTAAATAAAATATAAGGGCAAATTATGAATACATCTTGAAAACCGTTCTTCAGACTACCCAGCTATCTAAGCTGCTTTATGCATCTATTTCTCCATCCGCTTTTGGCATGGATAGTACAGTACTGTCCGGACTACGTCAAGGGCTGATGTAGCAGTTTTACTCGAGGCAGCAGCTTCACTGACCCTCGTGATTGACCTCGTTACGAGGTCAATCACGACTGACTGACCCTCGTCACGAGGTAATTTACCTTGTGACCAGCAATTTAAATTGTGGGTTTTACCTAATCACAGAGAAATAATCTGGATACGACGAAAGAGCTAGAGGCCGGGGGAGGGGATGAGGCCAGGGTGCTAACCATTTAACCCATTATTATTGCTTGGAGAGCATTACCGGGAAGACTGCCTAAACTAGAATACGAATCGATAGCGTTCGCCGCTATCATCCCTCCCAATTATTATCTTGATCTATAAGGATGACATCTCTCTATGTGCATCTGGCTCGAATTGTGCCTGAATGACAGGCATACATCAAGGTAGCATCGATAATACGGCACGCTTTTTGATGCAGGGCGGCATGGACCTTTCGAAGCACACCATGCCCCCTTTCTCATGAAAAAGTGTCAGAGGCCCATACGAATTTCTATTCAGTAGAGAGCTAGCTACTGCTGTACGGGTTGATTGCTTACTGGGAATTACGCTAGCCAAGCCCCGTTTCTGATGCCCTCATGCATGCCATACAAATGAGTGTGTGAACCGGAGCCTCGAAATTTCTTTCCTATTGAACAAGACCCTTCTCAGCGCAATTTATTCGTCACCATGGATGTCCGGTACAGTGACCTCAAGCGACGCACAGGGAGGCAATCCTGAACGATTGATAAAGCTACAGCTTCATCAAGCGATAACGTAATCCATTCCTGTTATGCACATACGTTTCACCTACTGAACATTGTTTAACCAATGTGATTGTACAAACTTTCAGGATATGTTCTGGTGTGCCTCGTTCAATGTTGTATAGTCCCCGGATAACCCATACGAAGAAACCATCCGTTCCAAACGTTCGCAGGCAAACAAAAATGTAATTTTCTACAGCTGTTATTCTAACACAACAATCAATGAGTAGTGTACAAGTTTTGTAATAGATGTGAGAATTTGAGAAATACTGCCAGCCTTCAGAGAAGGCCGTAGGCAGGAGTGGACAGTACATATGAAAAAATGATCAAAAATAACAAGACAAGAATGAAATACACAAGGCTCGCACTACGCACTGAAAAGTAGCGAAAGACCAATACTTTGCAGGTCGCTTGCATACAAACTCGTGCTGCAGATATAAAAAATCGTACAATGATATATTGACAGAGTGCTTGACAAGGAAAGAAGAAATCAGAACATGGACCATTCAAGCTGCACATGCGCGTCGCTCGATATGACAAACTGCTGTAATGCATCACTTATCGAAGCATTTTGCGGGAGAACCATAGCATATGTCGCGAGATGATAAGTGTTGCTGAAAATTGAAGGCTGATGAAATTATAAAGCACTTAAGAATGACTGCATGGTGGGTTTCTCGACAATGTGTGCACTGAGACGGTTCCATTCTCGAATAGTTCGAGGAAAAAATGAATTACTGAAGCAATCGGTTCTGCAGGCGAATTCTTTGAGCTTTTTCGAGTGATTTCCTCGTGTGGAACGACGAGTCACCTGTTGAATGTACAATTCCTTATTGATACGTAAATTATCATGATATTTTAAATACATATATTTCAACCTATCACGATGGCGTCTTAGTTGAAGTGTTTCTAAATTAGCTTTTTCTAGCAGCTGAGTCGGAGATGTGTGCCAGCTATATGAATTATAGACGAATCTTATTGATTTCCTTTGGACACTTTCGAGTTTACTTATATTTAATTCAGTAAATGGGTCCCATAAGACGGAAGCATATTCAAGAATCGGCCTAATAAGTGTTTTATGTGCCAGTAACTTTATTTCTTCTGCCGACTGACGTAGGGAACGTTTCAGATACCCAAGCTTCTGCATGGCCTTTTTTTGTATGTAGTTGATATGCGTGTTCCACCTGAGATCAGGCGTGATCATGACACCCAAGTATTTATAAGTCTCTACTGAAGAAAGACTGCGGCCATTTATTGAATATTGGTAGTGTAGGGGAATCCGTTTTCTTGTGATTGTCATCGATACGGTTTTCTTCTCATTTACCTTCATTTGCCACTCAGAACACCAATGATCTGTTTTAGATAGAGATGAATTTAGAAGAGCCTGGTCATTCGGATGCTGAATTACGTTATACAATATACAATCGTCAGCAAACAACTTAGTTTTCACTGGTATGTCTTGAGTAATGTCATTATTAAAAATTAAAAAGAACACTGGTCCCAGGACGGATCCCTGCGGTATGCCTGACAAAACTGCGGCCGGACTGGAACTAATGCGGTCGATGGAAACACTCTGCTGTCGCAATGAAAGATATGCGTCTATCCAGGATAATAATGTAGTGTTCTTGAATATTGCTTTCATTTTGATAAGCAGTTTAGGAAGGGACTCGCGATCAAAGGCTTTCTCGAAATCTAAGAATATGATGTCTACCTGGCTTTGCCTATCCTATGATGAAGCAAAATCATGAACGGTTTCGAGTAGTTGTGTTACCGTTGACAGGTTCTTACGAAAACCAGGCTGTCTGGAATCGATCAGGTTGTTATTTTCAAGAAACTCCGATATATGTTTAAAAATGACATGTTCAAGTGTCTTCACACATGTGCATAAAATGGAGATCGGCCGGTATATCGCAATATGTGATGGATTTTGTGATTTAGGAACGGGGACGATTCTTCCATACTTCCAATCATGTGGAAGTTCCGCTCGCCGTAAGGATTCTTTAAATATTATGGTTAAATATTTCGAGCACCATTTGGCATACCTAATGAGGAAGGCATTGGGTATGCAGTCTATTCCAGGGGATTTTTTGCTGTCCACTTTCAAAAGAAGCGAGAGAACGCCTTCCTCAGTTATTGATATGTCACCTATAGCGGGGCATTCGTGAGGTAGTGTAAAGTGTGGCTGATTGCCGTCATCTTTCGTGAACACTGAGCAGAAGTAATCATTGAATGAACTCGCAATGGCAAATGGATCCATAACAGGTCTACCATCAATACATAGATTCGATATTGTACTCTTTTTTTTTTTGAAATGACGCCAAAATTTTGCCGGGGACGAAAGAAGAAATTTTTTCATAGTTACACTGTCATAATTGACCTTAGCATTTTTGATAGCGTGTTTTAACTGTCGGCGCATGTACGAAAGTTTTTGCGCGGTATCTTCGGAGGGACTACGACGAAGTTTCTTTCGGATCTTTTTCGTCTTTCGTCCCAAGCGTACAATGTCTTTGGTCATCCATGGGTTTGAGCGTTGCACACACTTCACTCGGAATGGTACAAAATCTTTTATGCACCTTAAAACAAGGTTTTTGAAGAAAAGCCACAAGTCATCAACGGAAAATTCCCCAGACTCAGAGTGGACAAGAAATTGTGAAAACGAGATGTCAAGCTGGTCCAATATACTCATATCATCATAACGCGCAAAAATCGGTACCATAGATGTCTGTTTCTTGATTTTCTTTATACAATTGAAATCTACATATAGGCTTACCATCTTATGATTGGATATACCGTCGAGAACATACGTTGTCGGGTTGCGATTAAGAATGCTATTGCTGACAAGAAAAAGATCTAGAATAGACATGGTTTCCCCTTGTATCCGAGTTGGTTCGCTAACTAGTTGTGTTAGGTCATGGAAAAGAATAATATCAACGAAAGGCTCGGCAGAGCTGCATAAGGGGTCTGGGAATTTACTGTTCCAGTTTATGGACGGTACGTTAAAATCACCACCTAGAATCAAATTCCAAGAATAACTTTTGCTAGCGCATAAAAACTCATTAAGTTTCTCAAAAAAGGAGTTACCTGAGTTAGGCGGCCTGTAAAATCCTGCTACTACGAGACTAAAGTCATCGAGAAAGACCTTTAAGATTACGTTCGCGATACCAGGTACGCCAGGAAGCTTCTCCACGTGTAGCGTTTCTTGGAAAATAATTGCGACACCACCACCTCGGGAATCCCTATCCGTGCGGTGAATTTGATAGCCCGGTGGCGTTACCTCATCGTCGCTGATTTCACTGTGCAGCCAAGTCTCGGTTATTATTATTAAATGTGGCTTGTACGTCAGAATGATGCTTTCTATTTCATCGGACTTATTCATAATGCTACGAGCATTAAGGTTCAGGCAACAAAATGGCTGTTTATTGCCACTTTCAGTTCATTGCTTCTTACTGACGTCAGGCTTTCTAACAGGAACCCTTTTATTTTCTGTAGCATCCCATTCGAACAGTTCGTCATTAACTTTAATTTTGTCGTTGACCAACTGGGTTTTTCCGCCTGCTTTTCTTAATTCTGAGGTGCTCTGCCAGAATTTTTGACGTTTCAATCTGGTTGGGGCTGAGAAATCTTCCGAAATCGAGACCTCTTTCCCTTTCAGCTTGCGACAATTCTTCAAAATGGCCATGTTTTCACGGTGGTCCGTCAGTTTTATTATCAAGGGTCGGCGTTTGTTGAGTTGCTTGCGGCCTATCCTGTGAATCCGTTCGGCCGAAGAAACAGTCACGTCTAGGGTCTCGCTAAAAACGCCGTTAATCACTTTTTCATTCAAATTATCTGTCGTTTCATCATCTTGCTCTTTAACCCCGAACACAATAATGTTATTTTTCCTGGATCGGTCTTCTAGTTCTATCAGCTTACTTTCCATAGTTAGAATAGTCCCTTCTAGCCTAAGCACCTCAGTTTTAACTTCTGTGATAGCTAATGTGGCTGCCTCAACAATATTAAGCTTGGATTCAATTTCGTCGAGTCTGTTTTGGATGCTTTTTTGCCCTTTAAGTAACTCAGCGAGTTGTTGGTCTACCGTGGGGCCAGGATTCGGTTCCACGTCCCCACTTATCAGTAGCGATAGTACATTTCGAACATTCAGACAGAGAATGCAAAGACAGTGTGGGCACGTCAGCTGGAAAAAGCACGGGTTGTCCGATTTCACAGTACAAACTTCGTTACTAACCTGCATGAAGAACAGGAACGGATTTAGCCTCATGTTGACAGGAGGCTGTCGTGACCAAGGCGGGCTCTTTATCCTTTAGCCTTTAGCCTTGGTCACGACTCACTGTCGTGACCAAGGCGGGCTCTTTATAGCTGCGGGTGACGTCGATAGTCCACGGCGCGATGACGCCCAGGTGTCGTTGTAGTGCTGCCAGTCATGTGCGTAATCTTGGGCACGGGTGGCAGCGATGATAAAAGGTTGTGCTCCATCTTGTAACGCGCCGACCGTGACTGTCCAGAAAAGAAGGAACTGCATGAAGAACAGGAACGGATTTAGCCTCATGTTGACAGGAGGCCAGCCTCTGGCCAGCCTATTCATAGCGAACGCTTCGGAATTTATTTCCTAGACAGTAACACGGTCTATGTCTGGATGTGAACCCTCTTTCTCGGTAACTGATGGCAGTTATGAGAGGTAGTGAATTATATTTTGAAAAGAAGTCACGAAAAATATCATAAAGCTTCAAATCTTTGACTCTACTCGCCTTGAAAGAGCTATAAGGGAGTTTGATTTCTGTATTTGCAGATAAAACTGCAGCACATGTTTATCGTCAGCCGCTTTTTTCCATTGAGACGTATCGTACGCAGAAAAATAATCGGTTATCTCTAAAAAGGTATA
This sequence comes from Dermacentor albipictus, assembly GCF_038994185.2. Classification (NCBI taxonomy): domain Eukaryota; kingdom Metazoa; phylum Arthropoda; class Arachnida; order Ixodida; family Ixodidae; genus Dermacentor; species Dermacentor albipictus. The sequence goes on along the minus strand of NC_091826.1, from coordinate 92,771,531 downwards.
AAGAGATCGGAGCACAAATAATTTCCAAGTTGTGCGAATTGTTGCCCGACGCTCATAGAGGAGGGAATAGGTAATTCTCTCTCACTTTCAATGAGCCCTGGAGGAAATCGCACCACTAGTGATTTAGAATATGTTGCCCTTTAGCTTCCATCAAAACGCCAAACCTTAACTATTGCGGCATAATTTGGCAATAGGATTCATTTTTACAACAGTCCGAACCTCTGTGGTATATGAAGCAATGAAGAAAGGGATAAATCAGCTCCCACGTCTTGTATCCACGTCCAGCTGCGTCCAGCTGCTTTCTGGCCATCAGATTCGAAGCTTCTCCAGTCTACCTTCGACATAAATTAGGCTGGACGATGTGTGCCATGCCACACTCTGGCAGCACTGATTTTTTTCGGCTTCACTTCCTTAAAAACAATAAAGCCGACCAATCTACAGTTGTCCGGACGCGTTCCTGCACTGATTACGATGGAGATGACACCTGCGCGCCCTTCGTCTTCCACCTTACAGAGGAAAACGCCTGATCCAATTCTGTGAAGGCTGACATCGCGGAAACATTTGTGCATCAGTTTCACTGAGTGCTCACACTATGCAAGCAGCGACAAGTCCATCGTGATTATTGCAACTCTGACACAAACGTAATTTGCAGAAAATACTTAGGCTAGGAACTTCTCCCTGAAAACGGAGATCTGAATTGGATAATTTACCGGTTTCGCTCACTGACATCAACCTGCTCATTTCTTTGTGAACAGGAAAATATGAGCGTGTTTATATATTAAAACAGCATGTTTGTGCTTGCGCTCTTTTTCACTCTTTAAGCTTGAGCACAAAATAATTGTTTGGTTCGGATTTTGAGCACGGATAACATTTCTTACAAAACGTTTTCTCCTGTTTTGTTTCGCTCAGTTTTTCTTTGTCAATCTCGACACGTGTTTAGAGTTTTGTTATGTTGTTGTTTCTTATGACTAAAATATGGAAATAGCTGCGTAACTAAAGTAGAGAGGTGGGCTAGTTAGTGCTGTTCCTTGAGCTGCAATATAATGTCTAGCGCAGGAAAATGTTTAATGGAAAAAGGATAGGAGACAGCGTTCGACTTCAACTGACAAATCTTAATCACCCAAGGACACGCATGGGGACCTTCATATGCGCGAACAAATGCGGAGACAAATGGGTAAGCGAATGCGCAGACAATAGAGCAAAGGACAGACCATCACGGGTGACTAGCCGATACAAAGCATTGACTCGAAGGTTCCTATCGCGACATGAATCTTCTTCCTTTCCGAGAGCCAAAGACAGTCTGCCTAAGCATCCAACAGCAGCTTTTAATGTGCAAAAAGCTTCGAATAATTTCATACCAATACAACTGCGGAGCCATCTGAGCACAGGTGTGTTATCAAAACACGGGAAGCATTTCTATTTGCAGTAGTGGTAGGTGAAGCAGCCGGCTTTGGCTAGAGCGCTGAATGCGGTCCGGTGCTCCTTCAGGTGATAGTGCAGGGATAACGCCGTCTGGTATATGTAGCATTTTTCGCAGGAAAGTGGGATCTGGTAAACCACCGCAATTCTAATTTGCAAACCACAAAGCGTGTGTTTCGGCATGCTTCTTATGACATTTTATTCAGCACTTCATTTTCATGCGAAAGCTTCAAGTGGCCCATCGAGTGAAAAAGCCGGTGGTACTTGCAGCAGCGGAACTGCTCATTGGCTGTTACGCCAAATCACCAACGCGCGAGGTGAGCTCGAGGCACTTTTCGTGCATTAACGGGCTTCTTTCACGCTCGGAAAAACACTTTTATGTAGCACAAATTGAGCAACCGTAAGCTGTATCGGGAGTTTTTCATGTGGATTTTCAATTTACTCAAGGATATTTTTCGTCTAGTTTTATTATTTGAGAACTCAAATCAGTTTTTATGACTAACTATGTACTTAGACGGCATGCGAAAAAACACTTAGAATATCTTCAAGCGACGGCAAACATCCTTACCTTGGTTCCGTCCAGCTGCGCGGCATTTGCATGTGCTAAAATCTTCGTGCATGTTACTTGAGACACTGTGTATAAACATGTTCCGGGGTTATATTCATTAGTTCTGTTATGTAAAACTGAAGATGATCATGTCGTAATATTAACTGGCCTTCCCACCCTACTTTGAATTTTGATATTTGTTTCTATATTTCATACTTCCACTACTTCTACAGCTTTCACTGTGTTTGGCATAGCCTTACGTGTAGTAGTGCAACGCCCAATGTACACTCGCAGACAAAACATTACGGACCGTGAAACCTCAGATAAAGCTGAATATCTCCGCTACCTGCCGACGCAGCTTCTTAGTTACATTTCGATCCTCGACCAAAATATGCTAACAACACAGTCGTATACAGTTTTACTGGCTACTGCTAAAGACTGCTCGGTTATTGAACGTTTTAGTAGACATCGTGGTCCATAAACTTTTGTCGCCGGATGCACAAAGGCTTCCTAATTGTTGTTCGGAGTGTAAAAACACATTTTGACTTACAATATTTATTATTATTACAGTAATCTGATAAGTTATATTTATTATTATACAGAATAAAAAATACAAATATTTGTTTTTGGACAAGACAAAAGGAAACCGAGGGGTTCGACTTGTTCCTTATGTATAACCACGCGTGACCGCAGACACTAAGACTTCCGAGAGCATAGAGGAAAGTAACGGTTAATATATATCATGCAATTCAAGAAATAATAAGGACAGAAAGAAGCAAGAAGTAAGAAAGGACAATTTTCTGCCTGCAGGCGGGAGTGGAACTCGCACCTCCCGCATGCCTAGTTCCGAAGCTCTTCTGGAGCCAGGAAATAAACTAAAGGTGAGCAGCCATCCTCGTAAAGAAAACGGCACGAGCCGCCGTTCCCTTCGCAGTCTCGTCCCAGCAATCGACTTCTGAGAATCAGTGTACGGGCAGCGAACGTTTGGTTCCTGGTAGTTTCTAATTGATACGCCCTCGTAAGGCCCGCCTGCCGTAGCTTTGTCTGCAGGGTGGGAGCACTAAACCTAAAGCGCACGCTGACGTGAGCATCACGTGTTGGCCCCATACGTTATGGCTGAAGTCGTGCGGCACGACTTTCTCTTCCAATAATTTTCTTGCTCCATCCAGCGTGTGTGTGTGTGTGTGTGTGTGTGTGTGTGTGTTTGTGTGTGTGTGTGCGTGTGTGTGTGGGTGTGTGAGTGTGAGCGCGTGTGTGTGCATGTGTGTGTGTGCGTGTGTGTGTGTGTAACCACAGGAGTTACCTAGAATGTCTAATTTGGAAAGGGCCACTGGTGAATAAATGATCGCATGAGGCATCACAGCAAGGAGACTACACGGTCGCAACAAGGAAATCACGGTGTTTTGAAAAGCAGTCAGGTTAGAACAATAAATAATTATTTAAAACCAACAAACCGATGAAGCAGTTTACGATTTTCGATTAGATCAAGTAGTGAAAAAAATGCAAGTGCTTACAGACTTCACATAAAAAATACTATCTATTCTAGTAAGGAAAATAAAAGATTTCAATAAATGCTTGCTTTCTTCCCGATTTGATCCTGATTAGCAATATTTATCTGCTGGACACATAAAGTCCAAAGCTGAATGACTATTCTAAAACCTTTTTTAATCGTTGTTTACCAAAACTATGAACGTGCTTTCGCATTCCAGCAGTCGATAGTAAAAGAGCTACCGGGGCTATGAACACGCCCCATCCAAGCAACAACCTGAAATACGCATGCTTTCATAAGCATGGCCTTGAAAGCGCCTTGCGAGCTTTGACAGTAACAGATCGAACAACGGAAAAACTAGGGGCTGGCGAGGCGAACACCGCGCTGTCAGTTCCCTGTTCAGACAATGAAGGGCGTCAATGACGTTTGAGATAAAACTTAGGAATTCGTTTTTACCTATCTATTTTTTTCGTGCATGTGATAGGGCTATAAGTACAAGAGCGATGCGCCGGCGTATGGAGTTGTATTTGGATCTTGGCAGCACCTTCAGTAGAAGCCTATCAATATGGCGCCTCGATTTTTTAACGTCGTTGCTGCACTCTGCTGCTTGTTCGTGGGAACGGTGATCGCAAGCGGTAAGCAAGCTATCAGGGCTCACATCTAGGAGTGTAATATATTTTGGACTTTGTAATCGTATCAAGTGGAAACGTTCTAGCGAAGAGTATGGTCTGAATATAAACGCGAATACCACATACTGTATCGCTTTTGGGTAGCCAAAAAATAAATATAAAGAACCAACCCCAGTTGCCATCTAAGAAAGCGCTTAGCATTATTTCGCAGGTTGTTATTCGTGACACTGTGTTGAGCTGTGGACAATGAGCACCACTCCCGTTTCCACCACGCCTTTCTACTCCGCCTTTCGACAGGTATTCCGGGTGCCACTTCCTCGAACACCAGTTCCAAAAGCCATGTAGCGTCTGTGAGCCGTAGTTCAGCGTCCCAAACGGCGTCTCCGGCTCCGACCAGTGAGACAGCATCTCAAGGACCGCTGCCACGGCACGGTGAGGCGGTATCACTCCGCGTTTTCTTACTGCTGTGTTAGACTGCACCATCTTTGGGATCCGCCCGCAAAAACAGTTAGACATTCGCAAGAAATCCTGGCTTGTTCTAAGAGAATGTGGGACTTTCTAAAAATAATAAAGAAGGGCCAGGAATTAAAAGCAGTATAGACGAACATCCTTCGTTATTGTTGTCAACAAATTTGAGGTAAAACAAAAATGTGGGAGTAAATGTAACAAGGCCACACGTAAGTTGCACTAACATGGTCAGTAACTGTAGTATGCATATTTATGTATTTACCTAGGTATTTATGTATTGATTTGCTTGTCTCAATACCTGCGATGCATGTAGGCATTCAAAAGGAAATGGCGAGAAAGGTGCATATCATAAGCTTTTGGCAAATACAATAATCATTAAAATAAATTCAAATATTGGTTTTTATGTACCAAAACCACTATATGATTTCAGATAACTAAATGGCATGATCTAAGCAAATATGTGAAGGCAACTTCGAAAGTTTTGTGGTACTGTCATCACCGATTCTTTTGTCGTCTTTTAGATGGAATGACATCATCGCGACGGGCTTCGCCTTCTGGCAGCTATTTCATGCGCGCAACATGTGTTGTTCCAGCGATGCTTCGCATGCTGCCACCTCTAGTGTGATAAAACGCTTTAAGTGTGTAATAAGAAATGAGAAAGTAATAGTTTATGTCTACTTATATACAAATTCGACTATACCTATTAAACACCTCTCTGCTCAAGATGCTTCATCTCCTGCTTATGAAGTGGCTCCTCGGATAAGCTAATTACCAATCGCTCACATATTCTTCCTATGTCATAATCATCATCATCATCAGCCTATCTTATGCCCACTGCAGGACGAATGCCTCTCCCTGCGATCTAATGACTCCTGTGTGATTACTGTGTGATCCAACCAATTCCAACTAGCGACCGCGAATTTCCTAATGTCGTAGCTCCACCTAGTCTACTGCCGTCCTCGACGTCGTTTCCCTTCTATTGGTACCCATTCTGTAACCCTGATGGTCCAACGGTTATCTAACTGGCACATTACATGGCCAGCCCAGCTTCATTTTTTTCTCTTGATGTCAATTAGAATATCATCTATACCCGTTAGCTCTCTCATGCAAACCACTCTCTTTCTGTATTTTAACGTTATGCTTAGCATTCTGCGTTCCATCGCTCTTTGTGCGATCGTTAACTTGTTCTCAAGCTTCTTTTTCAGTCAGCAAGTCTGCCCAACATGCCATCACTGTTAAAAGCACTGATTGTAAACCTTCCATTTCAATGATATTGGTAAGCTTCCAGTCAGGAGCTGACATTGTCGGCCGTATGCGATATAACCCAGTTTTATTCTTCTAATATTTTCCTTCTCATGGTGAGGGTTCCCTGTGAATAATTGACCTAGGTAAACGTGCTCCTTCACAGAGTCTAGAGGCTGACGGGCGATCTTGAACTCTTGTTCCCATGCCCAGCTATTCATCATTATCTTTGTCTTCTGCATATTAATCTTCAAAACCACTCTTACACTCTCTCTCTTAACGTCCTCAATCATTCACCACTCATTTACCTCAATCTACCTTCTTGTCGGAAAAAATTGTGTAATGACCCTTTTGTTCCTAGAACAAATGTCACATGGAACCACCTTCCCTCCACAATCGCCAGTATAACTGACCAGCACAAGTTCAAGATTCCTTTACAACACGCCTTGTAATATTTGTTTTTGTTTGCTGGATGCCTTGCTATTCCCCCTCCCCCCCGTTTCTTTCTGTAGTTCCTTTGGACCCTGAAAGTATTTTAAACAAAGTAATTAATTTTTTGTAACTCGTCTGCATTGTTGTTGAATAGAACAATGTCATGGGCAAACCGAAGGCTACCGAGATATTCGCCATCGATCCTTACTCCTAAGCCTTCCCCAGTTTAATAGCTTGAATACTTCTTCCAAGCACGCATTGAATAGCATTGGAGATATTCTGCCTCCTTGTCTGACCTCTTTTTTGTAGGTATCTTCCTGCTTTTCTTGTGTGGAATTAAGGTAGCTGTAAACCTCTGTAGATACTTTCCAAGGCGGTTGCGTAAGCGTTCTGTACTCCTTGAGTACGTAATGCCTCTATGACTGCTGATATCTCTACTGAATGCAATGCCTTTTCGTAATCTATGAAAGCATGAAAGCGTGGAAGCCTTATGGAGAGTCTTATTGTACTGTGCGTATTTGTCAATAATCTGGTTGATGATATGGATGTCATCCATTTCAGAGTGTCCCTTCCTGATGCCAGTCTATTCCCTCGGTTGACTAAAGTCCATTGTTGCCTTTCGTGTATTAGAGAATATTTTGGCAAATATTTTATTTAATGCTGGGAGTAAGCTAATGGGCCTATAATTTTTCAATTCCTTAACATCGCCCTTTTTGTGAATCAGCATAATGTTTGCATTCTTCCAGTTTTCTGGGACCCTTGCAGCCGACAGACACTTCATGTAAAGAGCCGCCAGTTTTCCAAGCTATACGTCTGCTACATCTTTGATTGAATCGACTGTTACTCCATCCTCTCCTGCCCTCTTCCTCGTTTCATGTCTTGCAAGGCCCTTCTGACGTCATCGCTAGCTATAGAAGTTTCTGTATCCTGTCCATTACTGTTTCGAATGGAATTATCCTGACTCCTTAGTGCAGGTCAGTATACAATTCTCCCGCTTTATTTACTATATCTTCGAGGTTGCTGATGATATTACCCTGCTTATATTTCAGAGCTTACATCTTGGCTTGTCCTATGGCAAGTTTCTTTCTCATGTATTTCAGGCTGCGCCCATTTTTTACGGATTCTTCACTCTTTCTCGCGATATAGTTTTGAATATCGCTTATTTTCACCTTGTTGATCAGTTTTGACAGTTCCGCGAATTCCATCTCTTGAGTCTGACACTTTCATTTTTGTCTTTTCTTTATTAGGTCCTTTATTACTTGAGAGATGGCCCACGTGTTGCCTTGGTACCTTGCCTCCCACTTCAATTGCAGCCTCTGAAGCCAGCCTAGTTACGCTTTCATTCATTATCTCTATGTCATAATCATCATCTTTCTGTTATAAGGCTGCATTTTTGTTTGCAAGTACCAGCCTAAATTTATCTGGTTTTACCCTTGCTGCCTCTAAGTTGACCTGTTTCTTCTTGACCAGATTTACTTGTGCTCTCTTCAAACTGAGGTGAATCCTAGCCTTCGCTAACCTAAAATAATTAGTAGTGATCCTAATAGTAGTAGTAGGAAGTAGTGTTTTCTTTTTACCATTTTCATTGCTGGGAGACCCTATTGTGCTACTTGTATATTTTTCTCACATTTTAGGTATCATTCCGATCTAAAAAATTTGAAATTTCTAAATTTTGCGAGTGCTTTGTTGTGATCTACATCGAAATATGTATATTAGTCATGTACATATTCTCATACGTACACAGGATGAATTTTATATACGAAGGTGGTCCAGTGGCACTCTATATTGCTGCCGAATTTTATTGCAGTCAGACATTTAGAATTGATGCGGCGAATAGTTCAGTTCCATCATGATTTCTGAGGCATGCTTCAAATTTTGCTGGCTCTTTAATTTTTTGTATTGAGGCACAAAGTTGTACAAAGTCTTCTCCATTTTAGTAAGAAAAATGCTCGTTCTGTACTATGAAACTTTAAATTTGATTCGTATTTTTGCTGTCTTACAAAAAAATGTCTAATATTTCTTATAGATTTATATATAAATTCACCGAGGTTTCAATTAAACATACCTTTTCATTTTCGGAAATAAATCATGCGCGATATACCCCATCGCATTGCTAGGCATCTTCCTCATTGCTTGCTGCAATTATTTCAAAAAATAGTTCTTACACTTTCTCGGCGGATAATTTTATCAGGAGGCCTGCAACAATAAAAGTAACATTAACAGCACCGCTTATAAAAGTCCTTAGATGTAATGGAAAACTAGTCTTAACTAGGTAATATACAGCTAAAGCTGACGAACACCATGTTTGACAAAGGTATCTTTTGCAGGGCATTGGCATTAACGGTTTGCAAAGAAAAATTATATACCTTCATTACGCTATTCAGCTTGATTAAATACGTGGATAATATATGACATCGTTAGCTGGGTACCTAACTGGCTCTAGCTCGGCTGCGAGAAGCGGGTCACCTGCTCTTATTTACTAACGCTCGCCAACCGATACCAACACATGCTCAGAATGCTGGCATCTTTTCGCCAGGAAGCGCCAAACTGTCGTCCTTGAAGCGATGGCAGTGTGGGATGGCGTGTCTGCCGAAAGACGAATCCCAACATAAAAACGTAACGCTTCTTTATTCGACTAACGATGGCAGCGGACGGGCATGCTAACGCTACGTTCGTCCCAGTAGCGGAAGGTAGAAGGCGGTCTTTCTCAGCCAGGCAGCCTGTTTGTGTAGCCACCATCGGTGACGCATGCCTCGGGTGAAGCGACAGTGGCGCTATGTTTTATCGACCATGCAGTCCAGCGTGCAGCTGTGTTATGCTGGGCCATATGATAAGAAGACGGAGGGTGCACAGAAATATGCATGGAGTGTGTCGCTACATAACCCCCCTACCCCCCCCCCCCCTCGTGGAGTGGAGAGCCCGCAGGGCTTGAAAAAATCTGGGCAGCGTACGCGACGTACGCTGCCTGTAGTGACAGAAGCAGGCTGCGATTTCGGTGGTCGTGGATGGACGTCTGTGGGTGCATTGGTATTCCCTGGTTCCGCGGAATGGGTGTAGGCCGGCTTCAGCCGGTCGATAGAGACGCGGACGGCGTCCCCGTTAATGCGCAGGGTGAAGGTTTTGTCGTCGCGATGGAGAACTGGGTAGGGTGCGCTGTAAGGTGGCTGTAAAGGCCGGCGGATGGTGTCGTCGCTGAGAAATGTGTGCGAGCACATTGCCAGATCCTTGAAGACGAAGGGGGCGGTCTTACAGTGGTGAGTTGCAGGTGACGGGCGGGGGGCAGCGATAGTGCGTCGGAGCCGGGCGATGAAATCAGTGGGATCTCCGGTCGCGGTGGTGGATGGCGGTGCAGCGAGAAATGCGCCTGGGAGACGGAGGGGTTCCCCGTAGACGAGCTCTGTGGGTGTAGCCTGAATGTCGGGCTTGAGGATGGCGCGAAGACCTAGGGTGACGGCTGGGGTGGCGTCAGGCCAGGTTGAGTTCGGGTGGCGTATGATGGCTGCTTTGAACTGTCGGTGGAAACGTACGATCATCCCGTTGGCGCATGGGTGGTAGCTGGTGGTCCGCGAGCGTTCGAACCCGAATGTCAGCCCGAGCAGCCGGAAAAGGTGCGATTCGAGCTGTCGTCCTTGGTCGGTGGTGACGCGGCGAGGGGTCCCGAAGCGGGAATCCAGCCGGCGAAGATGGCCGAGGCGACGTCTTCCGCAGTGATTCCCTCGAGGGGCCATGCCTCAGGCCATCGGGTGTACCGTGGTGGTAGCGCTATGTTCTATCAACCATGCAGTCCAGCGTGCAGCTGTGTTATGCTGGGCCAGATGATAAGAAGACGGAGGGTGCGCAGAAATATGCGCGGAGTAACAAAAACAGCATGCAGCTCCAAGCCGTTCCTGAACCTCTGTTACAGACTTGTCAGATAACCTCGGTAATAAAAACCTCAATACCGAACGTGCGTTGTCATACACTGCTAAGCATTTCAATAATGGGAGTTTTTTAGTGACAGGATGGGATATGGATAGATTAAAATGCCAGCTTTTGTCGCGTTCTGCAGATAAACTTGTTGCATATTGAGCCTAGAGGGAACGCTTTGCAAAAGCACTAAATTCTTGCTTTAGGCAAATTTGCGCAAGTCGCCAGAATACCCAGATCAATAACGCAATTAATAAATAAAAATACCACAATGTTACAAGTACAGCCAGGAACACATTATTCAAGTTCGTGTGACACTGCGATTGTAGTTGCATATGAATGGAAATATCATGCGAGAGAACTAATTCGGTATTGGCCACAGCCTGCTATATACTGTAACAGCTGGACTTCCTATTTCTAGTTATTTTTACTGTACCTTTACTCCTGCGCTTGTATATCATACTTTCATGCTGGACGAAGTAAACCTAAGCACAAAGGTTTCCATCTTCGCCAAGCAGCATGAATATTTTATTGCACCAAGTACACTGTTTTAACTATCAACTCCTGAACATCTCCAGATGGTGAATGGTTACTGGCCGACCCATCATGGGAGCTCTAGATCGTAAAGGAATAAAGCAAAAGAAAAAAAAACGAGGCAATGAAGAATTCCTACCGACCGCATATTGCGAAGGTTGTCGATGGGATTAGCAATCAAGGAATGTGGTGACAACCATATTGCCAGCGCCGAAACGGCTCATGTAATAATCCTTACTGCAGCCGAGCTCCTCTCTCGCAATCTCCTCTGAGACACTGTCCGAGCGACGCGCCGGCGAAGTCTTCGCCCTTTTGCGTGGCCTCCGAGATTACCTCGGTGGTGCGTCGGTGCGTGCCGAAACGTTTCCCGCATGAACCATGTACTGCAGCCGGGCTCCTCTGCCACTCTTCTGTGTGAATACTGTGCGCCAGCTGGCGGAACGGCCGTGACGGCCCGTTTCTCTTGCGTGGCCTCCGACATCGCGCCAATGGGCAGTCGTTGCGTGCTAACGCTGAGAAATGTTCCTTCCATGCCCATAGGTATTCATGGCGCAGCGCTTAAATATAATGCTGCTATGTTTGAGCAATCTGTGTGCTCTATATCGCCTAGCAAAGGATCAAATTCGTAAGGATTTCTTTAAGTGGAAGAGGTGGCGTACGAGGGTGGATAGATAGACAGGAAATGGTTGATGTAAGCTAAGAATGCTAACATAATGAAACCTTGAATTTAGGAAAACGGAGGCAATCACTTTTGTAGCTTATGTTCACTGTCTAACAGCACTGTTCGTAGCAAGTCTCTTTTATTTCGAAAGCAATACTGCTCGCAGTTTCAGCCCATCGGTGGTCGTGGCGCCTCCTTATACAGCTGCGCGTCACGTGACCGTGTAACGTCACGCCAGACCGAGAGACGGGGCCCCAGCTCGCGGCATCGATGGTGGAGGCGAAGCCTTGCGCGCCGCTGCTGCGGCGCTACCGAGAGAGGGCGCTCGCTGGTGTGATGTCTCGCTAGGAGGATAAATGGGGCTACAGCTCGGCTCCTCGCAGTGGTCGGCGCGCTGCCTTGCGCTATGTCGGATGATGTATAGCCATAAGTTTAACAAAGGGCAACCATGTCCACACCGTCAGCCGAACCAAGGCGTAGCCAAGGGTATTGCTTTCGCAATCTTCCAGGCTTAACCAAGCTAAGCCTTCTGCCAGTTCTTTTATTTACTTTCGCAACTTGCTTGATAAATTAATTTCTCCCAATCACGCCCCGTCGCGCTGACCCGTATTTTAGTTTCAGTTCTCTTTAATGCGACCAAACAAATAGTGCGCAGTACATATATATATATATATATATATATATATATATATATATATATATATATATATATATATATATATATAAATACCATCTCTGTTTATTCAGTTCAAACCGGTTTTTTTGCGACAAGACAGTCGGGGCGCCATTCTGTCTGTTGCGATGAATTTCCTGCTGAGGCGGACATAATGTGCCCGACAAATCGCCACGTTGATTTGGCTAATAAATAAAATTCTCAAATTAACTAATTCCTACGTGAATTGGCAGAACGCCAACTATTACACCTCTTTGAGAGACACTTGATGTCTGTGTTTTCTACGCTTTTACCAAATAAAACACCGAACACTACCTAAATCTCCTCATGCATTCTTGCATTAGCGTAAACTGCATTTTTCAATTCTAAAAAGGAACAGCTTTCTAGAAGCGCTCGGATATTCACTTACATTGGCAAGTGGTGTCGATGGTTTCTGTCCAATTTTTTTGACGATAGCATCTAGACACTTGGCCAAAAAACTACTTTGCCGTGGCTAAAGAAGTGTTCGGAAGCCACAATTTGTAAAAAGCCACTCAAGTGTGCAGCGAGCTAAGTGTACGCATGGTGACATGAAAGGAACACCGTGTTCTTGAGCATATAGCTTCCAGTGCGCACAGCTAGACTCAGTGCATGTCTAGGGTGTGGAGTGCTTGACTATACATGTGTATATATATATATATATATATATATATATATATATATATATATATATATATATATATATATATATATATATATATATATATATATATATATATATTCGAATGATCCATACCGAGCCCTGCTTGTCAAGAGTGACAGCTCAATTAACGGAACAGTAACATCACAGCTCTACAACTGTCCTCCGCTCGCATAACGCTAGACTGCGACGGCTTCCAGTGGCTGGCTACACGGTATAGCTTCGAATCGCTATAGGCGTTGTATGTGGAGTGTGCAAACGCGGTCCGGAGCTCTTCCCTCGTGATTTGTCATTGCACGAAAAGTTTATCGATTGAACATATTACGAAGATGGGACATAATAATTCTCAAAGGAGTTGCGGAAATGACTCGGTAAAATAGGCACATTTTTAAGTAATGAAGTCAGAATAAAAGAAAGAATGTGTTTAGAGTGCAAAAAGTTTGCGTTTTCATTATTTCAGTCACACATGCACGAAAGATGGAAAGTTGCATTTGTAACAGATAAATGAGTGTCGCAATGTTAGAGCTTTCGGTGACTTGCTCCGTGTCTCTGCCGCAGAATTGCAGTAAGTAATCATGAAACTATTGTAGATGTCTATTTGCAACATCTTTTTTTCCTTCCTATTGTCCAACAAAGATAGCGACAGCAAGAGTGGTTGGTGCATCCCGGAGGTCGCCTACCATTGCTACCATGAGTTGTCCATGAAGTTTATCATCGAATGCTGGATTTCTGCTCCACGCAAGAGCCATAATTTTGCCCTGTTCTTCTGCCACAAGTACGTAACTTGGAATTTAATATTACAATTACAGGTCCTGATTTTAAAAGCTGCCAGGAGAAATTGTGTTTCAGCGAAGTATGCCACTAATTGAAAGCTGTAGCGGCCGGAGACTTTCATTTTCCTTTTCACTTTTCTACTGGCACTCGCTCCCACAGTACGATTGTCGTCTACTCTCGCAATCAGATAAAGATTTTTATTCACAAGGAAAAGATGAACAAGAACGACCACATGCGTGGCTAGTGATTGGTGACTTGGCCCCGGTGCATCGCGACACCTGACGCGCGAACATGAATAGCGTCAAGTCTAGGGCTCGGTGCGAAGCATAAGAACAGGGGAAGCACATTTAAGCTTCACTCCAACGCCCAATCGCTGTTCCTCATCACGAAACCTAGACTTTTTTTAGCGAGACATGTGGCTATGGAGAGAAAACATAGCGTATACGAAACGTCGGGCATTGAAAGGGCGCTCATCTCTACTCTTCTATTACACGTCACCTGAAAGAGCGCTGCCATTTGGTCACCGTTCGACCGAAGTGAATCATGCCTGCTCAATTTAAACGGCAGTGATGTGTTGAGAAAATGTGGTGGCTTAGGTGCACAAATATTTCACACTAATTTGTGAAACTTGCAAGAAAATGAAGTTACCTCGCCATCTGTACAGGTTTGCAGATTGGGAGCTACGGGGGAGGAGAGCGGCATCGGAAAACCAGCAACGATGTCAGATATTAGGTGATAATAGTTGCTGTTTACTTACAGACGTGCATCAGCCAAAAATTTCTTGGCTGTGCCCGACTTCCTGCTTGTTTGTTTCGCACGCCACTGTGATCAATAGACACCTGACGAAACAGGTGTTCCCTAATTTAAATTGATAAAAAAACCGGAAAGGAAGCCCTCCTTTGACACCCTCTTTTGACACGGCTAAACCAAAATTTTCCCGAAAAATACCTGCGAGAAAAACAATGAAGAAGCAAAAATTAAAGAAAGAAATCTCCCCAAGCACAAGACAGACAAATACAGCTCACGAGACAATCATTCATCAGACAAGATGGATACCTCACCTTATGTCCCCAATCTGCCGCATTCATCTTCACCTTGACAACCTCATCTACGCATTACAACTTATACAGAACCACTATACAATGTAGGTTCATTCACTCACGACATTCATATGATATCAGCGTGCCCTTGTTGGAAGCAGAGTAGGGTTTGCACACCCTATTCTATCGCCACCATATTGCGAGCTGATGATTATTTCAGAAGTTCGAGTTCGACACCGGTTCGCTTCGCCACGTGCCTTATTTTATACTGCCCTCACACAAACCGCTGTGCAGAGGCCATAAAAAAAAAAAACGTTGCTCGCCTAAATAGCGTGTATTGTCGCCTCGTTGCCAAACCTTTATTGCGATAGCAGTCGTATGGACACTGCAGGCGCATTACCGCCATCGCCGTGATGTTCCGTATAAAGTCCAAGGGCAACGAGACCGTCGCCGCGCGTCGTATGCCGTCTGTTCAAATGAAAGCAGACGAGGAAAGACGATGATCGCGGCTCAATCTGGCGCGCAAGAAGGAAGAGAGTGGAGAGCAAACGCGCCGTCTTCCGTCGCTCGAAAGGCCGCTGGAGGATGGGAGGGAAGGAGGAGGGGTGGTGTTGTGCTCCGGCAGTGACTGCGTGTTTCGCCACCGTGCTCAAGGGGAAATGACCTTCGCGGGTAAGTATCGCGCGCCATACATACAGGCAGCGTGGGAGGGAGGGAGGTGTGGCTTCGACTTCACCAACAAGACCGTACTTTGCACGGCTGCGCATCGTCACGACGCCGTATCTTGAAAGCGATGTGCACACGATGAAAGCGATGTGTGTTCTCACCGTTCTTGCGCTGAAGCGATAAACAGCACGAAGGTGATTTCGTTCGCGGCTGCTGCTGCGCTTGCTTACACCAGCGTTTTGACAGCGAGGGTCCGCGCTTATCTGATGTGATGTGTTCATGTTTTCTTGTGCGCGCTGACGCGATGCTCGGTATTAATTATTAAGCATGGCATGCTTTTAGCTCCCGCTGTCTGCGACCCAATAATGGAATCATAAGCCAGTGCCGTTATCCGAGCATTAAAACGTGAACGTCCCGGCTAGTTGCGAAAAAAACGGGGTCATCCGGCCAACCAGTGAAAACTTAAGAAAATGCAGCCCCTGGATGGCACACTCAGAATTCTGCAAACCGGTTCTTATCCCACTCCTCATTACCTTAAGCGGATAGACACTCATCCCTCACAGTCATGCCCTAAATGTGGTCACGACTCATGCTCTTTTGATCACATGCTCTGGCTTTGCCCAGCTCTTAACACCTCTTCACCAATCACGACGGAGCAATAGGAGTAATCCCTCAAGAGCAGCAACCTTGACTTTCAACTCCAGGTTGTACAGAGGGCTCACGACATTGCGGCGGGACTTTGTCTCCTGGTCCCATCGGGGGCGGAGCCACCGACTTGATCTGGGAGAGCCTTCGGCTCCCCTAGATCTCAGTTTTTAGGACTCAAATAATGTTCTTACGTCATGTCTAACCCCTAATCCTTTGTATAGGACCACATTACATGAGCTAGTTACGGCCCAAACAAGTCACAAAACATTGTTTCCGTGTTCTTGCTAAGCTGTAACTCCTAGTGCGCTGAAGTTTTATTTGTCATTTCCGACATGGATGGATGGATGGATGGATGGATGGATGGATGTTATGAGCGTACCTATTGGAACGGGGCGGCGGGTTGTGCCACCAAGCTCTTGCTATTATATTGCCTAATTTCCTACCTAGGTTAAAAAAGAATAAAAAAGAAAACAATGTATGAGTTCCCACAATGAAACTCTCTGACTCCCAATTGCAAATTTTGCTTTTGTACGTCTGCAGCTTTTGTCATTTCCCTACTTTTCTTCCAACAGTCTTCCAATCGCGCATTACTAATCTGTAAGGCGCACATCCACACTTTTCCCCTGATCTCGCTGAACCCAAGGGCTTTAAGGACGCCAGTGGTGCCGTAACCGACCGCTAGGCAGATGTCCTTACATTATAATAAAATATAATCCATCGCTTCCCTAGCTTCACCGCAGCAAGAACACGCTTCATCTTCCATCTTATATCCCGCTTTATAGGTGCGTGTTCTAAGGCATCCTGATCTCGCTTCCAAATGTAATGAGTTCCTTTTGAGCTACCATAAATTGATTTTTTTTCTGATTTAGCTTTTTGCTCTTAAGTTAGTGGCTCATGGCAGGTTTCTTTTCCATTGCCACCATCCACGATATTATTTGAGCCTCTCTGACTTTCCGCTTGACATTCATTGTTGCTGGTTTGCCCACCCTACAGGCGGCATACTTGCTGGTAAGCTTCCTAGTTCTTTTACTCCACTGTGAATCAATGTTTTTCCTGTACAGATGTGTCAATGCTCTCCCAGCCCATTTATTTCTTCCATATTCCTCAGTCGTTCTTGACAATCAGTTTATTGTGCGCTTCCCTCACTTCAAAACTAGTCCAGCCGATATCACTCTGCACAGCTTCATTTGAAGTCTTCCTGTGAGCGCCCAATACGAGGCGTCCCACTGACGTATGGTTGCCATCTGGTCCTCATTGTACCCCTGATTTCAAACAAACAACCGCATTTCCAAAAGTAAGTCCTGGAATCATTACACCTTTCCAAAAACCCGAAGCGCCTCGTACCTATTGTATCCCCGTAGCGCTCTGTGTTTCATTATGGCTGCATTTCTTTTCTCCTTTACTGTTATTGTTTGTTCCTGTGTTTCCGTATATCTATTTCCTTCATTTATTCTTATACCAAGGTATTTATATTTTCTTACCCGAGGTATTTCCTGTCCCTGTATTGCCACTGTCTGGTCACTGTTTTCATTGAATACGACAACACCATATTTCGAACACTACATTCGAAACCTAAACTATTGCCTTCCTGTCCACAGATATCAGCCAGACGTTGCAAATTACTTTGCTTGTTAGCCAGCACCACAATGGCGTCTGCCTAAAATAAACCTGGAATCTCACATCGAGAGATGGCGCCACGTTTCTTGGCGCCTCCTGTAGGCGCTTTTCTTTTTTTCTAGTTGGACAGTGAGCTCAGTCTCCCTAGCGTCTGTGGCTGCCTGTCGCGCCACCTTCAGTCGGATTTCTTCTACCTGGACAGTGTCCATATGGACCAGTGGGCAATACGGCGTGGTTTGGTGGAGTGTGCCGTTGCGAACATGCACTAAGCTCATTTTAAAACCATGGCTAATATTACCGCCACCCAATCTGACTTGACGGCTGTCATTTCACGCTTACATTTACTCGCAATTACGGTATAGCCAGCAATTCGTTCACTTAGTAAGCGAATGTTTCCAAGCTTACGTGACCGCGAAAACTACCATCCTCACTTCGTATAGCTGTCTACTAATTTGCTATCGCAAGCAATGATTCGCCATTGCGGAGGAAACTGAACTTTTTTTCACAGCAGCGCACTGGCAATGCTTGCTCTACCACGTCACTGATACTGCTAATTCATCTGTTACCATGGAGGACAGAACAGTACTTTGTGAATAACATTGTAAGCAGCGTGTTGTTCAATTTCTTGTGTTTTCAGGTCTGACGCAATAGATCCCAAAGGGCGCTTCTAGAAATAAAGTGGAAGTGCGAAGAACTGGCGAGTGCAGACAAGTCGTTTCGTGTGTACATATGTGCAGAATCTGTAATGCATGTGCATTAACCTGAACAATTGACAACAGCTGTTAGCACTACTACAGCACACTCATACAACACACTTATAAAAACGTTTATTTACAGGCCTGAGGAGTTCCGGCTCCACACTCGGTGCAAATTCCTCTACTCGGGCTGTTTGGAAAGTGAAAAGCAACAGTTTCTTCGGCACGAACAGGGCTACAATTTTCTTCACTCCATGATCACTAACCGCGATGTTCGCGTCTGTGAGTATTGCCGCACATTTATTGTGTGCTCAGAGAGCATTGTCGTGTGCGTCTTTGTATTTGCATCCCTTGAAGTTCACCTTTATTTCCCCACCTGAACCAATTTACTCCGTGCCGCTCTGTGCTTTTGTGTGTCTGTAATTGGCATGTAAGATGTTTCTTCAGGTGCTGCTCCAACTTGATATACCTGCACTTGAAATAACATCAATTATGGGTGCAGGAATGAAATATTTTTGACGACAAATCTGATACTAATAGAATGTTGAATGATTTTCGAATTGACTTTGAATAATGTAACAGTTGTTGTCGCTATTGATTTCAAACGATGTCCGTATGCCTGTATTGACAATGTTAAGCAAGTTTCTGCCCTAGCGTTGCAGGTTATAAAGCTTCATTTGTTGAAAATCTGAACGATCCATTCGAAATGAATTGGCAGTTTCTTCGCATAGCCATATTATTCAGACGCTTCGGTTGATCGCATCGTGGAAAAAAAAAGAAACAAGCGTTGCGCCCTGATTGACGTCTAAGCAAGGGTTCTTTGTTTTTGGTTAAAACTTGGTATTTCGGGTAATCCACAATTCTCGAACGCCAAACAACGGTTACGAAAATGCGGCAAAACTTACTTTTCTCCATAAGCATTCCTTTTTGTAACAGGTAGTAAATGGGAGTGTTACCGATCTAATGAACGCTGCCAACCTTATAGGAGCCTATGCTCACAGACATAGAAAATTTGTAATAATGTTCATCTATGAATAGGATATATGCTTTCTTTTTCGTAAACAGTTAAGCCAAATCGAGCATATATAATGTATTCACCGTCAGCCTGCCTTGAGTGAACGACAGGTTTTTGGTTTTTCACTAACTTGAATGCGCTTTTACAATACAATGGCTATTGTATCGCATTTCACCCACATTGCGTGCAAACAAACGGCGGTAATGTGCTCCGAAATGAACGCAGTGTTGACAGTTCTTATTAATTGGGAAATCGGCTTCTCGACGTTGACAGGACGTTTACTCCCCTATGTCATGCACAAAGAAAAGGTGGAAGTGTGGCCTGGTTGATGTTCCTAAAATATTAGTGCGTGGCATAAATCAGTAAAATATGACTGCGACAGATAAAGTTGACAGGTCAGACAGGTGAATAAACAACGCAGAAATTGTGAGAATTCGTATGCTGATACACGTCAACAACGATTTGAAAGACAACCAAGAGCATCTCCGCTGTGGCGAGTAGATACACCTGTGCTTTAATGTAAAGCTTTCCTTTGTTGTATGGAAGCGCAAAAACACAAAAAAAAGATATTGGCAAACATGCATCTATTCGTTGTTTTCGTTTGTGTGATTTCCTTTAAATGTTTAAATAGTGCCTAGCGACGTGAACTTTCCATATACGAGTTCATATATCTTGTGAGCTCCTCCCTTTGTATTTACACTATTTCACTGGCAATATCGCTTGTTTAAAGACATGTGTGACTAAAAGGCGCCATTGCATGAGTTAATGTTTTTTGAAAGTTACAAAATATGAACGAGCTTTGCATGCTGGCGGATAGGAAAGAAATGCTCATAGGAGGGCAGCGTTAAATTATTTCAAGATATTGCACATTTGTATGCGTTAGATCTACTGATAAACATCCGTTTCACTCTTACAAATTTTGCCTACTATGGCATAGTGAGCTCTCTCAAACACGACCGTTCCTACGACGATGGACAAACGTATGACAAGCGATGACTCTAAACATCACGCGCAAGGCTAAATTTAGCCCCGATTGCATCGTGCGTGGTGCGACAACAGCGCCATCTAACCACGCGACACCTGCAGGATGGAATGATAGTTTCTTCCCTCTACGCACGGATGTCAAAGTGAGGGGCGTGGGTAGTATGCTTGCAAAGATAAAAGCGATAATGTTAGAACATGTTTTCATTACACCGGTTGTAGCAAGCCATCGCATTTAAGGCTTTTTAAGGACGGTTGGCGTCAACACAATAGAAGTCACAAAAGCAAAAAGAAAAGGCTACACATACGGCACGGTGAAAAAAAAACTAGAACAGAATACATCCCGAAATTCTACAGATAACACTTATTAGCAGCACTTCAAATGGGCGAAACTGGCATACGCATTACATAGGAGTGGAGCATACCTCACTCTCGAGGAAATATGGACTTTTCGTTGTTCAGTAAACGATCACCTGTCAAGGTGGATTCGCGGGTATGGCATTGCGCTGGTAAGCGCGAGGTCAGACGTTCGAATCCCGCTGGGGAATGTTTGCATTTAGGTGGTGGTGAAACGCAAGTTCACCCGTGAGCTTAGATTTAGTTACCCAAGTGGGCAAAAATGATTGTGGAGCTTACCCCCCGTATACAGTATGCCTCGCGATTTTCCCTGGTTCTGGCACGTAACGCCCCCAGAATTTTTTAAACCAGACTCTTCGACGAGAATTTCAAGTAAAACGTGATTCATACTTTCTAAGTTACTTTTGTAAACCACTCCCAAAGTGTCACCCGCAGAACCACGATATGTGTTTTGAAGTTGAGCCTACAGAATGAATGTTGGTGTTCTCGTGAAATGTTTCCCAGTTTTAGTGAAAAAGCTGTCAAATACCAAAATTTCCTAAAAAGCATTGGCTAAACTTGAACGTAACTTTTTTTATTCAATGCAGCTATTTAATAGGTTCATTGGCTGGTGAATATGAGACTTTCTGCTTCACGTGCATTTAGGTAGGAAAAGCACAGTTGGGCCAGAGCTCAAGGCTTCTTTGATTTCATCGGTTTCATTGCTTGAAGTGAAAACTCATGTTTACAAGTTGCTTTCTATACATGTGAATGCGTGATGTGCAAGCACTGAACTATATTCTGAATGTCTCTGTGATCAGTACCTTCACTTGTCTAGGGCAACAAATTCCGAACACATTTCGGCACGAACACAAATTAAGACGACCTGACTTTATTCCTAACTATAGAGAGTACATTTGTAACAATAAAACAATGAAATGTGGTGACTTAATCATGTTTCTCACATTGAATGAATAAGCAATTTGCTTAGCAACCAACACTGAAACTTTGCGAGTGTGTGTGAGAAAAGCGTAGAGTCAGAATAGAGAAACCAGATTAAACGAATACGTATTAGTGATTCAGGCGACTTTTGTAAACATTGCAGTTGAACACACAACCAACTCGCCGCATTTTTCCACAGAATCACTATACTTAATGCTTATTACTCTCCCTTCACCAGCTCCCGTGTTCCTCCGCCACTGTGTTGACGTCTCTGTCTTGAGAAAGTGTGCTCTCAAGAAGCCCCGTGCAGCTCAGCGTCTGCGCGACTTCAGAAAAGAAACCTTTGCGTGAGTATATCGACCTTACAAAACCACCCTAAATTGTTTACACCTCTTGGGTCGTATCATTGTCCTACAACAACGAGCGTTCCCTGCATTGCTTCCTTCCTTTTGTAGAAACCTCGGCGCTCCTTTGTCTCTAGTCAAGAATTCTATCTCACGCTGATATTGCGCTTTACATTCATGTGATCTGCAAGTATGGGATGCGGAGCGTTAAGGAAATAAAACGCACGGACAGAAGTTAGACAATGATTGCTGCTGTGAGAAAAAAAAATACGTTGGAAAGGAGTTCAACTGCCTTTATGGTGTGTGGTCGCTGGCACTGGTCTACACTTTAAATATTCTGACAGACGTACGTGTACCGACGTTTGTTCCACTATTAACACCCTCAGCATTGAGGATGCGCAAACTTTATTGTAGGCAACAGTGAGCTCGAATTACACTTGTTATGGGAGAAAGCGCAATTGAAATCTTAATAATTTTGAACTTCCTGATGTGCGCGTCAATGCATGACGCGATAGTTAGAGCGCGATAGTTATTACAGTTCAGTACGCGCAGCTTTTGTGTTGTCCGTTGCAGCTATCGTCTTATTTGGTTCCCACAAAAGATTGCAAGGAAACAAAACTAAGTTTGTTTCTATGAACAGTTCGACCTTACCCCTTCAAAAGAGCGGCTGTGAGCCGTGGCACCGAATGAACACCCTTCTTGTTACCCATAATGGTGTTAAAATGCTTAGGATGCTATATAATAAAAAGCTAACAAACACTGACACGAAGAACAGCATAGGGGCATTTATATGTGCCTAATAAATGAAATAAAGAAACGATGAATTATTGATAATGAAAATGGACGAAAGAAAAACGCCGCAGGTTGGGAACGCTCCCACAACCTTCGCATTTCGCATGCGATGCTCAACCAATTTATTTCATTTATTAAGCGCAAGTAATTTCCCCTCTGTTGTTCTTGGTGTCAGTGTTTGTTGGCTTGTCACGATATGAGTAATAAAAATCGGGCATCTCAGTTAACCCACTTTCTTCTCGTCTAGCATGCTATACTTCGTTGTGTAGGGGGAACGAGTCAGTGCAGGGAGGTGTTCTTTGTTGAGGGCTAGTTGGCGAAAGATCGCGACCTGTGATCAGGCGCCAACACACATGGATACAGGCGCTCGTCTTGTCTGCCCTTATTTGCGTATACATCCGTTCGTTTCTTTCAGCCATGCAGCCAGTGCAAGATGTCGTATTACCGTCGTGAGAGAACAGAAAGAGAAGTAGCCACTCAAAGAAGAACCTAAATATACTTGAAATCTGGTATTCATTAGTAAATTACTGTTCTAAAATACTAAGGAAGCCGCACTGACCGCGCAAATAGGGTACTCCGTTCTGGAAGCGCGGCTACAGCAACGAGCGAAGTGACATTCGTGCTGTCGATCGCTTCAACGCTAACTAAGCGGCGAGAACACAGCGCCCAGGCATCTATGAGTCGTCGGCGCCGTCGGTGCGCCTACATGCTGCAGATCGGTTTGAAGATAATGCGCACGCGGCCTTACAACACGAAGTTGCTGGCAGAGTGCAACGCCGCCGACCCCCTTTTACCACGCGACAAATGACAGCGCGCTGGCTCCCCCACTTTCCTCTTGCGCCCGCGCACGAGGTTCAGCGCACGATCGGTGGCTCACCGCCACACACTTTCACTCGCACATACAGCATGCGGGTCGCGGGCAGGACGTTATCGCCCGTGGACTTAATACAGGACAGCGAGGTGACTACGATGGCAGAAATGCGCCTGGAGTGCCAACATAATTGCTATCGCAGTGATATAGGAATGGCACCGATGCGCTTGCGCGTAGACCGTGCTCACGAAGTGAAACGTCACTGTAGTTTTTGTTTTCTGGTTAAAGATGAAACGCAGTACGTTAAAAAAATATCTGAGGCAGAACTTAGCAATTTTCAAGAACTTTCACTCTGCGGGAACGGCGCCAACAGGAAGAATATATTGTTTGAACCACTTGCACGTTATACTAGCACTGGCTTTGGGGGTTCTCACAGCAGTAAATTCTCCGAGTCGAATTGCACACGAATTTTGCGGAAAACAGCCCACTGGGCTCTCATCCGTCATTTAATCCGTTGTACGAATTGAAGTGAATAAAAAAAATATTATTATTATTATTATTATTATCCTATGAACAAACGAACAACAAACAACTGGATCATCGCGAAAAGTCTAGCTGTTTGTTGATGATCTTATTGACTGGTTATTTAGTAATATTAGTGGTAAAAATAAACTCGTACAATTCTAGTTTCTTCCTCGCGCGGTTTAACGTTCGGAAGCTGCATTGTGAGTGGTAAGGGGAGCTGAAGAGAAGAGCTCGAGGTAATTTTTTTGCTAGGCAGCGTTTTTGATGGTGCACCTAAATTCCACCACACAAAGTTTTTTGCCACACCTGTCCATGACCTATTAATACAAACGGTATGGAGATGCTACATGCATGTAGTGTTCGCGCAATGGGACATTTAATCCGAGCTCATGACGCCAAATCGCTATTGATAACTGCTGGACTCCTGGTTTAACGACTACTCTACGTGTTGATCAAGACGTTCACTAGGTTTTGTACATGGATATCCGCACGTGCCTAAAACATGCACTAGTGCACAAAATTATTTAAAGCGCGCATCACCGGGTAGCACGACGTAAGAGTTCGTTTCCGAATTATTATTTTATGTGCAGCTACGCGCCACCGCGTATTTGGCGAATGCTGGGGACATGGCCAAAACCGCGCTTCACTAGCGCATCCAGCCAAGGACGCTTCTTAGTTGACGCATGAGCTCCATGATTTGCGCGTGCTGGCCGGTTTATAGAACGGAGAGAATGTAACTTTTGTGCTTGGTGTGGCCGGCATCTTCTGCGCTCCGTGGCGCTCACAGGCGAGGGCTTCTCAGGCGTTGAGGAGGCTTTCAAGTGGTCTGCTACTGTTGCTGCGGCTTGAATCAAGTGACAAAAAAGAATGTTGCCCTGCTCTATGATCCCCAATTGATTGGGAAATGATGACTGAAGGTGTAGAAGGGGCGAAGCGTATGTCGGCGTTTATTTATTCTCAAATCTGTCTTTTTTTTTCGCATACGCATAACACCACTACATTTACGTGGATATGTAGAAGGGGTTCTCTGCGAAAGTTTATCTTATCTATATCTTATCTTATCTATATCTCTGCGAAAGTTTGTCGTCAGAAAAGAAGTCCAAAATCAAGAAAGGGGCTGACAGATGGAATAGCACACTGTGGTATAAAGTTTGTAAACAGGGATAAGGTGCCTCAGAAAGGCTGGACAGCATTTCGAAAGGCGGACCTATCTTCGTCAAAGGCGGCCTCGTCATCCTGGGCATGTTAGCTTTAAACGGTTAGTGCAGTGACGTCACGTGCGGGTGTTGTCACTCGCGGCTGATTTTAAAGTGGCGTCCCTGCATTAACCGTTTAAATCTAGCATGCCGAGGATGACGAGGCCACCTTTGACGAAGATAATAATAATAATATTTGGGGTTTTACGTGCCAAAACCACTTTCTGATTATGAGGCACGCCGTAGTGGAGGACTCCGGAAATTTTGACCACCTAGGGTTCTTTAACGTGCACCTAAATCTAAGCACACGGGTGTTTTCGCATTTCGCCCCCATCGAAATGCGGCCGCCGTGGCCGGGACTCGATCCCGCAACCTCGTGCTCAGCAGCCCAACACCATAGCCACTGAGCAACCACGGCGGGTTTGACGAAGATAGGTCCTCCTATCGAAACGTTGGCCAGCCTTTCTGAGGCACCTTATCCCTGTTTACAAATTTTATATCACAGTCGTCAGAGAAGAAGGTATACACAGCCGCCAGTTATCCCCTTCCATTCACCTATTGAAATACGTTTCTAGTGTTGACATTGTTAGCGTCCATTGTGAGCCAGTTCAAATGACAATATTCGGGGTGAAGTATCACTGGAAGTGAAAATGCACAATGAATGTTTTAGCTAAGGTGCAGCACGCTGTAAGAAAGGTTTCACGGCGGATTAAGGAAAATCTGTGTGTATTGCTGCTCACAGTGTGACGGGCCTACGCTTGAGCACCATCTCCAGCTGCGTGCCGAAGCTTCAATGCTGTATGGAGTGAGAGATTGTGCACGAAGCGTGAAATTACAAGTTAGATAATTATTGGAGGAAGAAGAAGAAGTTTGGTTCGGCACAGTCGCACTGCTGTCTCGCTCCCTAGTGTTTTTGAATTTTTTCGACGTTTTGTCAAATAGATTTGTCGAAGACGTCGGACGACTCGCCAAGGTACCTTCCCTACCGGAGGCCGGGGGGGCCTTCGCCTCCCGTCGCTTCGATAGGAGCCTGCAGAAGAGCCCGATCTGGTAGCGGCGAGCGCCCCGTCATGACTACGCCTGACCTGACACCGGGGCAGAGGCCACCGACTGACCCTGAGAGCAACCGTGACTGTAAGCGATACAAGGCTACAGAAACAGACGACGAGTCTACGCTTATTGACGCTTGTGACATAGCTGACATCACAGATCTGGACGATGAAGGCTTCAGGCTTGTGCGTCACCGCAAGAAGAGGACCATCGGAATCCCAGTGATTGTTACGCCAGCTACAGAAGGAGCCGACCTGAAAAAAGTAAATCCCATTGTTCTGTCTACGGATATTGAAAAAATTCTTGGCGCATCGCCAGTTAGGAGCCGATTTACTGCTCAAGGAGCCCTGCTTCTAGATGTACAGACAGAAGAGCATGTGAATTCCCTTCTCAGCTGCAAGTCGATCTCAGGGACTGCAATCTCAGCACGCGTGCCCAATTCGTACCTGCAAAACACGTGCATTATTAGAGGAGTACCGAAGTGGTACACTGACGAGGAACTGTTGCTATACCTTAAACCACAAGGAGTTTACCATGCAAGGAGAGTCATGCGACGCGTCCAAATTTCCGAAACCGATTGGGAGTCCAGGCGAACCAGCTCCGTGGTTCTTACGTTCGCTCCAAATACAGACCGTCCAGAGAAGATCAACTTGGGCTTCACAAGACACGAGACCATTGACTACGTTGAGACACCACCTCGGTGCTTCAAGTGTCAGCGCTATGGACATGTGGCCAAGTACTGCCGTGGTGAGCAGCGGTGTAAGAGATGTGGAGGACCGCACGATTTCAAAAAATGCGCGTGCAGAGAGAACGTTCTATGTGCAAACTGTAGTGGTGGTCATCCAGCTAGTTATAGCAAGTGTCCTACGCGGGCAGCAGCAATAAAGCGTAAGAAAACGTTTATCTTGGGGCCAACAGGGAACGATGAGAAAAATACGACGAAGAAAACGACAGAAAGACATAGAGAGTCAGACGCAATGAAATTGAGCTCAAAGAGTGAAACTGATTTTCCAAGCCTGAAGCCTTCTCCAGGAATCCAGGACACAGTGGTGCCATCGCGCAGCGGACCGGCTAAAACAGTCAAATCAATGAACAGAGGCCCCGTAGAAGAGAAGACTGCTGAACAACCGGAACAGCGAAGTTATGTGTCTGTACTGCAGCGACCCCAATCGCGTTGCGATGAAAACACACCACAGGAGAACTGTCAGCAGGTGCTACGTGCTCTCTTCAAGGCCTTGCGATCACACATAGAGAAGATGCCGGCTAGCTCCATGAAGGAAATGCTCGAAGTAGTCCTCGCTCTCGAGTCAGTGATTCTCAGCTCTACCTCTTCTTAAAGCACCTAACAATATGGCTGCGGTCAGGACACAATGTTCACCATCTCATCCACAGGTGCCACTTATTATGCAATGGAACTGTGCGGGTCTTGCGTGCCATTTACCTGAACTGTCGCTTTTCTTACGCAACATGCCTGTGCCAATATTGGCCCTGTCCGAGGCTGGTCTTCCAGGTTCCAGAACAATTGCTGGTTACGTCGCACATGGAAACCAAAGTATTCCAACATTTCCGAACGGAAGCGCCATGCTATATGTGAGACGTGAAATACCACATTACGTTCTTCCAGTTCAAGACCTTTGCAGCAGTGCTTTGGAAGTCACTGCTGTACAATTGCGGCTGGGAAATCGAAGCCTCAGCGTGGCCTCTGTGTATGTGAGCTCTCGCCTGAAGGTCTCGATGGGAGAAATTATCAGAGACCTCTGCAGCCGCTGCCCAGCTCCTAGGATTATATGTGGCGACTTCAACGCGCACCATACTCTCTGGGGCGACAAGGCGACTGATGCACGTGGAAAGCAAATTGTTAGAGCTTTAAACACCGAGGGACTCTGCGTGGCAAATGACAAACAGCCAACGTTTTTTCGACCACCGGCCTCTTACAGTGTCATTGACTTGACGTTACACTCAACGGACATCCTCGCATCGTCAACGACTAGTAAAGATAGAATGGGCAGTGATCATTTTCCTGTCTTCGTTAACATTGCTGGATATCGAACCAACGGCCGAAGATCCTGTCCTGTGACGCATTGGGATACATACAGAGACGGCCTAAGCGAATCATCTGGAAACCTGTTCGCGGACATGCTACGTAGCAAGAGATTGGCTACCGCTGAGCTGAAGCTACCCGACCACTTCCCCGCTCCCGATCTAAAGCTCAAAAATCTATGCGCTGCCCGTAGAAGAGCGGAACGGAGGCTGATGAGGACGAAAGGCAACCCATCAATGAAGACTATATATAACAGGATTAACGCAGTAATTCGACGTTATACAAGGAAACTAAGAAGAGATCAATGGGCATCATTTTGTGCAAGCCTATCGGTCTTCACGCCAGTTCCACGGATATGGTGGGTCGTTAATAACCTTGCTGGAAACTTTCGACCAAACAAGCCATTTGAAGCCCTAGCATTGAAGTTAGGCAAGACACTCGCTTGCCTTGCGAATGACTTCGCTGAAATATACTCTTCCGGAAGGTCAGCTGGCACAACCAACCCGCCACCGCCGCTATCGTCGTCTATAATGGATGCTCCTTTCACACTCAGAGAGCTGGAACTAGCTATGAGCAGCCTCCGACGTCGCTGTGCGGTGGGACCTGACCTCATCAGTAATCAGATGCTGACTAACCTACCGGTTGAGAGACGGCGTGATTTGCTGGCATTTTTTAACCAAGTCTGGGCCAGTGGGGCTATCCCACATTTATGGAAGGTAGCATGGGTGGTACCGGTTCTGAAGCCTGGAAAGAATCCTGCAGCTCTGGACTCATACAGACCGGTATCACTGACCTCGTGTGCAGCGAAGCTAATGGAGAAGATGGCGTGCACAAGACTCACTTGGTATGTCGAGGAGGGTCGAAAACTACCATCGTGCATGACTGGGTTTCGGCAGCGTCTAAGCGCTCAAGACAATGTACTGGACCTTCTAAGCCACATAGAGCATTACAGTGCGGATGGCCTGTCGACACTTGCTGTTTTCATGGATGTTTCTAAGGCTTACGACTACGTGTCTCAAAGAGCCATCATCAGCCAGTTGCAAGTTATAGGCGTCACGGGTCATCTCTTGCACTTCATACATACGTTCCTCAATGATCGTCGCATCAGAGTTCGTCTTGGCGACACGTTGAGCGATGAAATACGTATATTTCGTGGTGTGCCACAAGGGAGTGTTTTAGCTCCCTTGTTATTCAACATTGCCATGAGTAGCCTCCCAACAGTACTAAACCATCGAACACCAGTGAAGATATCTATATATGCCGATGATATCTGCATTTGGGTCTCCGGCTACCAGCATCGCCGCCTTGCACGAATAGCCCAGGGAGCAGTAAAAGCAATTCAGGGCCACTTGGCAACGATTGGATTATCACTATCAGCAGAAAAATCATCATTCGTACTATTTCCTGGAGTGAAAAGAAAATCTACACGTTTGACGCTGAATTTGGACGGATACCAGATTCGACAAGTCACCAACGTCCGATTTCTGGGCGTTACCTTAGACCACAGGCTACTCTGGCGCCGCGGTGTTGACCACGTTGTGGCGTCATCGTCACCCAGGCTACATGTGCTCAAGCGAGTCGCTGGCATACGCTGGGGCAACCACCCGACGTCCATGCTACGGCTACATACAGCGTTGGTTACAAGTCGAATCCTGTATCGGCTACCTCTGATGTCACCCTCAGACAGCCAATACGAGCGCTTAGAAGCCATCCACAGAAAAGGTATCCGACTTTGCCTTGGAGTCCCTCAGCCAGCGTCAAACAAGAAAGTGCTCTACGAAGCTGAGTCACGCCCTATACGGCTTCAGGCTTCCCAGGCTCTGATGATCCAGCTCCTACGATTGAGTGAGTCTACGCCCGGTAGAGCGCTCTTACGACGTATAGGTAACAGGCCGCGCTCACATTTTTATGCAGCATTGAACACGCTTCGCGTATTAGGATTGCGCTGCTCAAGATCGAGGGAAAGGATAGAACCACCCTGGACATTCGAGGACATCACATGCAACTTAAGTGTACCACGATTGCAATCAAAGAGCTGCATTCCATCTGCAGAAGCCAAGTCATTAGTCCTGGAACACCTGAACACGATTTACCCGAGTCACCTACAAGTATACACAGATGGCTCTGTCAAGGCAGACGAAGACCGCTGTGCAGCTGCATTCTATATTCCCTCTCTAAGATATACGTGGTCTGGCCGTCTGGACTGTATAGCCTCGTCGACAGTTGTGGAAGGCGCAGCAATAGCTTCTGCTCTGCGCAAATTAAAGGCTTTGCCTCCGCAGAATGTGGTTGTCCTTACGGACTCAAAGGCCGCATTACAACAAATATACCGTGGTTTGCCATCCCTCAAGTTCCCACGCAAATCACTAGCCATCGTGAAAGAGCTCAACAACAAAGGCTTCACAGTAAAGTTTCAATGGATTCCTTCCCACATTGGTATCTCAGGAAACGAAAAAGCTGATGCGCTTGCATACGCCGCGCTCTATCATCCTCCCAAAATCAAGGCCCCAAAGAGTAATCAAGTGCAAAAATCTGACATTCGAAATCACTTTGCGTCGCTTTGGGTTCCACCGCATATGCCCTGCGTAACCAAGCGATTGCACCGAGAGGAAGCCACACTTCTATATCGAATAAGGACAGGATCTGCAAATACACCGGCCTGGTTATTTAAAACGGGGCGAATCAATTCTCCGAACTGTTCGGCATGCAACGAGACAGGAGACATTGAGCACTTTTTGTGGTCCTGCCAGCAATTCCAAGATGAAAGAGACACTCTCCTGAAGAATCTGCAAAGCAAGAACCTTCCGCATGCGCGCCTGCAACACCTTATATTTCCCGCGGGATCAGTTATAGCCCGAAAAGAAACTTCACGTCTCCTCATCGAGTTTTTAAGAGAGACTGGTTTGATGGACACGTGGTGAAACCCTTCAGCGGTATTGTGCGAGACGCTCGGGCGGAGCAATTGCCGGCCTTGTTCGCCAGGCTAAACCCGCCTGTTGCTACAATTCACCACCACCACCACCACCACCACCATTAGATAATTATTATTCTTGTCTATTAGTGCATTCTCGTAGCGGCTCAAGCAATCATTACCATAAACATGAACAGCATGATTTAACCGGTAATTACACCGAATATCTAAATCCGCCTGTCTTGTCTGCGTCTTATCTCATCCGCATGTCTCCGCACGATCTTTATTATAGTAAATTAAAAAAATTGTTAATATTTATTATTATTATCTTACAGAACTTGAGGAAGGCATTGGTTAAGAGAATAACAAAAGCTACATCAACATAAAAGAAGCGTTACTGTACGAGGTCAACGTAACAAAAAGCTTTATTTGCACAAAATATAGCCCGCATGTTCAGTGCATAATTGAAAACGTGCATTGAAATGAAAACACAACAACACGCATTTCAAATGAAAACTAAGATATGGAAACGCTACACACGATAAGATACTGGTATCACACGAAGATCATCGCACTACAGAGTGGGCACACAACGCGGCAATTCCCTTATACATCAAATGCTTAATAACTGCAATGCTAAGTGCAAAACAAAAAAGAAGGAAAGAGACGCCATCAACCTTATAAACTCTGCCATCTACGATAAGCCACAAGTTCAGAGCCAATAAATGGTGTGAGACTCCTAACATGGTTTACTTAGAACTACAAATCATTCTTATACATAAATGCCACGAAATCAATGGGTAACAATGTATAAACATACCGGAAAAAAAGTTTGGCAGCATGTTACACTCCCGCAAAACATGCAGGCGAAGGCCTGCTGCACACGTGGTAATGCATTAAGTTATAGTACCATCTGTCTCAGGACTTCTTGCAACGCATATCGAGCCGTAGTGTGAAGTTAACGCATGGCGCTGTGGGTCGACCTCCTCAAGGACACTTGCGAGCGCCTAATGCACTACATCAAGGTTCTTCCTTTCTCCTTCCCGTTTCTTTCTTTCTTTATTATTTTGTTTCTTCTTTGGGTCTTTCTTTCTATCTTTCATTTCTTCACCTATATTCGGCCAATAAGTTCCTGCTTGCTTACGTAGGTATGAGCCATTCCTAATGACAATACTTTTTGCATAACTGGACTAGACGCCACTTTCTTCGGGTGTGAGCCATTGCACCTAGCCACATAAGGCTTTCGCCTTAAAATAAGGGGCCACTGGAGAGCGAGATGGTCCAGACGTCAAAATGTTCGAGGCAGAGCTGAAGAAAGGCCCTGGATGTGTCCTGTGAATATATTCGGCAACAGGTGAAGAGGGAGGATATGGGCACGTTAAGGTATCGTGCGGTCGGTCTACGACCGCTTTCTAGTGCACCGGATGATGATAATGATTATTTGGCATCCCTTTTGAAATTCGGCGGTGACAAATGATCACCTAGCCTGCTTGGTTTAATCAGTTATGCTATAAATGTAGGTAATTGTAGAATTTTAGTACAGATATCCTTAATGTTCTTTTCCCTCTGAGCTTCTCTATCTGCATTGTACATATTGTACCTCGTCTACCTACTGTGTAAAGTAAAGGATCGTATCACAGTTTTTCCTGCTTTTTTCCTACCAATACTCTAAACGTCTCTTGCTTATCTAGCCTGCTGACGGGTTGATGCTGCCGTTCACATTAAATCCATGCGCTCCAGGTCTACGTTATCTACGGGTTTCGCTGCGTCAATCCCTTCTCATTCCGTTGGGACGCGCTGGGCGGTTTCCGGATTTTCGCCGCACTAAACGCAAGCCTCATCTCATTGCGAATACTCGCGCCGCAGATTTGGGCTAACGACGCCATATAGGGGCAGCCGGGCTCGTGCACCGCATTACATTTGTTGGCTGGACATCGCGCAGAATGGGACGACTGGAGCAAAACCTGCCAGCGCGCGGAATGTCGCAACTTATGGTTGAGGTCAAAAGCCCTTTAAGAGACAGAACAATGCGGGCGCAAGCAACGGGTCCGCAATGCAAACAAAATGTTTCGTTTCAGTAATTTGTTTCGCCCAGTCGAATTTATACGCAGGTGCAGCGCTGCACTGCATCTATGGAAAGTAAAGTTGGACCGAATCCATGGAGCTTTTCTTTCGTAAGGTCTTTGACAGTGGTCCACCGCCTTCGCTAACAATGTATCAGATGTCAGGATTGGCTGAAATTCACTCTTGCGAAGAACTGTAGCATTGGACCTATTTTACAATACGGGATTTGGTTCCTTTCGAACACCTGGTGACTGCAGAACTTAACTGCCCCCATCATGAAGACGGGAATATATTACGAACCATTCCATACTGGGATCATGTAGCATAGGTTCTCTATGCCAATCTGCAACTTCTGCATAAGGAGGGTCACTGCACATTTAAGACATATATGCTGTAGGGAATAAATAGGTTACGCCGATGTGTCGAAGTGCACTGCCATATTTCATCATATTGGGGAAAGTTGGTGTGACATTGACAGTATTACGTAGATCGCGAGTAGGCGAAGACAAATTAGAGAGCGAGAAAGCCCAGGACAGATGACTACCAACCGATGTTATATCCCGACGCATTCTATGTTAAATGCAGAAAGAGAAAGTAATGAAACAGATGGCAATAATCGACGTTCATTGATTTGCACCGTCTGTTTATTGCGTTTCGCGTGTGCTTTCTGTGGGCAAAAAAAAAAGATTCTTGCTCACATATTCCGTCCAGAGGGCCCAAGAACTGGCGGAGCGTCACCACGTTCCCGTCCCGACTTGGGTGTCGCCTACGGTTTCTGCCGGAGGAGTTCTCCGCGTGGGATCTCCAACGGATTGAAACTCCTCAGGACTTCAGTAAAGTTCTTGACTGACTGACTCACATATTGGCACAGCTTCTGACAGGTCTCCTTCTTCCATCCACGGTATTTAACGTGCAGCGAAAGCACGGTAGACGAGCTTTTTTGCATTTTGGTTACACCTCAATGCGGCCGTGAAATCGCGCGTAGCAGCGCAACTTCACAGCCGCTAAGCCACCTCGGTCGTTTACTCAATGCTTCAAAATACAGTGTCTGTTGTTATTTCAATGCCCTTTCACGTTGTTTGCTTTGCCTTGTCTTTGCATACTCGTGTTTGACGGTATTGTACGAGCGAATTTATCTATAACGCTTACGTTGTGTCCCCTGGTTTCGAACAGGCTGGTCGAGCGATTCAGCGCGTGCGTAAACAAGTCAGTGGAAAAGTGCGTCAATGCCACTGATGCCGAGAATCTCGACATAGTCAAGTCGGTGTTGACAGCCACCAGAAACCTCAACTGGTTCGACGGGGACGCGGAGCCCGAGCCGACCCCGCCTCCAGTCACCACGGTGAAATCCACCGAGGCGCCTTCGACGACCAATTATACCGAGGCCAGCACTCAGGTCACGACTGTGAACACGACGGCCCAGGAGCACATGTCAACGTCGTCCGCGACAACAGTGGAAACTTTTACGGCGACTGCACAAACAACAGCGGCTACAAAAGCGCCTCCAGTCAGCACGTCGCAATCCACTGAGGTGCCTTCGACGACCAAGTATACCGAGGCCAGCACTCAGGTCACGACTGTGAACACGACGCCGCAGGAGCACACGTCAACTTCGTCTGCGACATCAGTGGAAACTTTTACGGTGACTGCACAAACACCAGCGGCTACAAAAGCGCCCCACAGTAGCGCACCCGCTACGAACGCACTGGGAGTCCTTGTTCTAGTCGCACTTGGCTTGCTCAAGATTTGAGCTGAAGGTGCTTAGAAATTTTAAGAGGAGTGTCACCAGGTGCACGCGCGATCTGCAATTGTGATCAGCGAAAAAGGTGAGGACACTTTTGTTTACACCACCGTCTTGCGGAGAAACTACAGGGCTGGGGTAACTTCAAAGTGTAAATTTGAGGACTACAATTAGGGGCTTGGAAAGATCATCGTCATCAGTGCGTGTGCGAGACGTATTCTTTCGGCAAAAGGTGACATACTTGGTTGCACGGTCTGAACGTTATAAATGTCAGTGCTTCTATGTAGTAGCTATCTTAACTTGCGCAGTCGATGATAAGCTAAGTACTCTGCTTGTCGCGAGCAATATGACAATTGAGACGTCCCTTCGAACCAGTGTATGCTTGTCAACGATAAACTAAACACTCCTGGTAGTGATTTCCATGTGTTGTGTATGATTCTGCTGTAATGACCCTCATCATTCGTTGGACGAAATAAAGAAATATCGGCCAGTAACAAAGTAGGGAAACACTGATATAGTAATATTCTGTAGGGTCCTCGGGCACGAGGGTTAGTTTTCGTGGCCGCAGGTATTCTACATCGGCTGAAAACCGGATCCGAGCTTAAAAAGATGTGCTTGGAGCACCAAAGCGACGATATGTCAATTCTTGTATACCTGAATACGG
Organism: Dermacentor albipictus; assembly: GCF_038994185.2. Taxonomy (NCBI): domain Eukaryota; kingdom Metazoa; phylum Arthropoda; class Arachnida; order Ixodida; family Ixodidae; genus Dermacentor; species Dermacentor albipictus. Next base: position 92,735,999 of record NC_091826.1, on the reverse strand, counting down.
TAACGTAAAAGATGGACTGTCAGTTTACTTACCGAAATGTTTCTCTTACGTCAAAATAAAGGAAGAAGGCATTAAAAAAAATCCAATCATTACGATTTTTTTTCCCGCGTCATTGCAATATGAAAATAACACCTGGGTGTTGTGCTGATCTTGTCTATTTCATGAATTGGCGCTCTGGGCATTGTCCTCCATGATCTCAAGTGCGGCACAATGGCACAGTTTATACTTTTTTACACAAAGTTTTCAAGGCCTAATAAACTTGTCACTGGGCCTGGTAAAAATAATGAACAACCTATCACCGGCTAGCGTCCGCTTTCAGACGCCAACGCAGGCTTAAGCCACATGTGCCTAGAAGTCTGCTCTGTGCAAAAAAAGAAAAAAGTCTGTCAAAATTTTTTACAGGATAGATTTTCCGCTTACCTGCTTAAAAAAGAAAAAAAAGAAAGTCCGGTTAGGATTGATTGCGTAATTTTTTTGCGATATGCATGAGTGCAGACAATTTATTTTTTGAGGGAAAAAAAAGCTTTCAATCCGGCACTACATTATTCCAGGTGCACGTAAAATATGCTCATGACCATGATACAGCTAGCGTAGAAAAATGGCAGAAAATTGATACGCAGCTATCTTTATAGTTTGTTATTCACTTGGGTTGCTCGCCTTGCATAAATAATTAGATTACATCCATGGAGGTATGCTTCATGCCCTGCAACAGCAGTAGACTTATGCTGTGCATTCATTCATGAGCCATTGTTCATTGTATACAGGTTGATCGCCCCTCAACTTCCCACCCTTATGTGCGCTTTCGTGGACCGTCGCTGTAGTACCAGGTCACGTTCAAAGTCTATAGTGGTCACCCACTGCAGACGCAGAAGAAGCGGAGCACTTCGGCCAGTGCGCATTCACTCTAGGTACAAGTGAACCCTGCTGTAAAGAGAGTACGGCGTTGCTCGAGAATGTTATGCAAATATGATTAAAGACTTCTGTGTGAGAACAAGAGTGACACTGTCTGCCTGGCGCAGCAAGTTGTCTCTGCAAGGTATGCTTTCAAATCGAATAGCCGAAGTTTCAGAGTTTGTTTCTGCTGATATGCTCGCGCTAAGTATTGGCGACCACAGGCTATGTCGCCACAGAAGAAACTCACCAGCGGTATGATCAGTGGCGGCGCACTGTGTAGCAGTGGGAGGGCGGAGCTGATGAAGGAAAAATGAGGAGCCGAAACCGCAAAAACCTTTGGGTCGTAAAGGCTGTTTGTCAGAGGCCTGCTGCCTCTACAAACATGATGTTCGCTGCCAAAACATGTCGGCGCATATTCTTACGAACCCCGCTATTATATGAGCGCCTCGATGGTTACGATACCTGCTCATATGTAGGATGCTGTAATGGTAGCACGGTAAAAATAAATTTGTCGTGAAACGTTTCATTATCCACGTCACAGGTCACAGAATTTATATTGACTTCATGTGCGATTTTTCAATAATAAGGGCATCCTAAATTTTTCTAACGTTAGCGATATTGCGCTCTTAAGAATAATTTATTGCACGTAGTGCTATTTTGGGAACTTGTCGAATCCAGCTCTGGACAGCGCTGGATACTATAGGGAAACAATATAACATTAGAGGAGTAAAGTTTCTCTCGTACTATGCAAAATTTTGTATGTAGCGAACATTTGCAATATTTAAACCTATTTACAACGAATGCGCCAAATAAAACAACGGACGAAGGAAGGCGGCATGGGACAACCACGTAAGAGCAAGTGGTTGTCCGCCTACGTGCACCTACGTGGTGTCCCCGTGTCACCTTCCTTCGTCCATTGTTTTATTTGGCGCCTTCGTTTTATTAATCTATAACCAACTCGCCCATCAGCACGTGTGTACTACTCAGAACCATTGCAATAATGATAATTCGGCGTGCTACGAACAGTGGTACACTGTAAGAAATGTGTGTCAAACAACAGGTATATTTACGGAACGTTTTTGTTCTCATAGAGAAAATATCTATTTTACACCCTTAACAGACACACGTTCCCGAAAAAAACTGAAATTTTCTGTTCTTGGAGCTGCTACCCCCCAAATCACCGAACGGTTGGTCACGTGGGCATATTTGTAACAAAAGTAATGTGATTAAAAATATACTTGCAACTCTTTATGAGTCACTTCGCATATCTTGCGCCAAAAAGTTATAGTGCGTAATATTAACCCGCAAAATGAGAAACAGTATACATTCCGGAGTCCTTACTTTTCCTGGGGTCCTGCATTCATGCATTGACGGGACTAATGTATGATGGACGTGACCGGCGGCGGTATCGGCAAGCTGCGTCTGTGATTTTCACCGTACAGGCTATTCACATAAACGGTGAGTGGTGCACATTCTTAAAGGCATGAATGATACATTTTATGTTGTCTTTTGGAATTCTTGTTGCGGGCCTGTACTGCTATCGAAAGGGCATCTAAAATGAATCGCTGAGGGACCTTGCAAAATCTTGAGTTTACAGGTCTCTTCCACTAGAGAACTTAAGACTAGGAGTCTCCAAAACTAGTTTGGAGCGTCGTTATGCGCTTGCAAAGAATCAAAGGCACACCTGCGTTTGCGTTGAGAGCGAATGCTATTCTTTCGAAATGGCTTGGGCTCGAAAGCCGCTTCACCACCGATTCGCCACTTCTGCTTCACTGTGTCTGATAAAGGATACACAGCGCGCAGAAAAGAGAGCATGTAAGTGAGGAACGCGGATGAGCACTATAATCTGCACGAAAATTAAAGGTGCAGACATATTGCTTTGTTGGCAGGTTTCCGCACCACAAAATCAGAGTGAATAAACCGCGGGAAGTTTTTAAGCTTGGGAAGTACGTGATTGGTTGTCTGTGCAGTGACTCGAAAAGCGCGGAATTTTCAAACTCGTTTCTCGTCCATGTAGAGCTCACAAGAGTACGTTATTTTTGTTACTGTTTTTTTTTATTTATGGAGACACAAGTAATATCGTACATAGATGATGTCGCGAGATTTAAGATAGTGCGTTTTCATTTTCGTTCGAAAAAGAATGCCGGCACTAGAGTTGCCTAATTTAGTTGGCCCACCCCCAAAGTTGCCTCGGCCCAGTTCTCGATTTCTAGTCGGCCCACCCCAAGTTCCTCCCCCCCCCCCCCAATTTGCAGTAGGCTCACGTCCAAACTTCAAGTAGGCCCACCCCTACCATAAATTTTCCCATGCATTTTTTAGGAGCCTTATGTATCTATATGGGTATTCTCTTTATGTTTCGTTTTTGCTTCAATTGTTTCTTGTTTCTTATAAAGCTACCAATCACCTACATTTACAATATTATAAGGATCAAATGTCTGCGAATTACACATTTTTCTGCATATACAAGGTATTGCCCTTTTTGCGTGACCTCGCTCGAGTACTCGCCAAAGAATGCTTACGGTGCATGGGTCAACACACTCTGGAGAGTTGAAAGTATTGCCCGTTTATTGCATTCGCATGAGATAAGGAACTAATCATACCCTTGCTTCGCGGTCGTTCCAAATGCCGTCTAACTGAATGTCATCAACACGACTGCCAATTTGCAAGGCCACAGGACATTTATCAATGACATTAAGTCGATATTTGGGTTTGAAGCTGCTTTAGCCATTATTTCGCCCCGGCCCGCTCAGCCGCGCCAGATACTTGCTTTGGCTCTGTGGGTGATAATTTTTATATCTACTGCTTGCGTTCTTCTGCTGCTTCTTTAGCAAAAAGCTCGTGCACTCGCTAAATGGTTACCTTCAAGATAACAGTAAACTATACCGCATTTACTGCATGAGCAGGGACTTTCCGCAGGAATATGCTGATGACAGCACTCTAGTGCGATGTTCTTTACATAGCCGTGTGCAGACATCCACTGCTCATTGGCATAACATAAAACGCGAGCTGCGCTCTTCTTACAATAAATGATCTCTTATCTTTTGCACTGGTTGTACGTTTCTTTGTTTACGCAGTGCAATAATTCTTTAGGAAGCGCTTATGCGATCGCCCGCCTGAGAAACACTTGATAACCAAGTCGCTGACATTGCGTAGGAGTCGCAAGCACTGCAGACTCGGAGCTCACAAAAGGGGACCGTCGTCCATTAATATGAAAGAATTTAGCAAATGTTTATCGCTGATGTCTTTTGAAGTGTGCACGTATGAAATGTAGCTCGGTCCGGTGACTTCTAACACTCACAAGGTATCAGACAAGCTGAGCTATTCGAGCCATGGCTTCATTCGCTTAGGTTTTGCTGAGCCACCGATCTGCTTAGGACAGGTCAGGCGATCATCCTATGACCGGATTTGTCGCTTCGTTGTCCCAACAAACCTGTCAGACAAGGATAACATGAATCTTTGCTTATATGGTGTCGTCGTTGGTCTAGCTAGTACTGATCGATATGCCAGCGACGGCTGCTGACAGCGTAATGACCACCAACATCTGCATTTGTACATGGTGAAGATGAGCAAACAAACAAAAGTGAAATTTGATGGCAGCAGCAGCACCATTGCGGTGCAGTAAGGCAATGCTGAAGCTTCTGAATGTGTTTTGAAGTTCTCATGAAGCATCGCCGGAGTCTGTCGAGGCCGAGTGCCATTCAGTTCCTATGCCATTGGAACATATCCCTGTAGCATGCGTATAAAACTGTGTCATATTCCCATTTACTGCGAATATATAGGTAGTTGGGCAGGGCATATGGCAGTGAAGTTTTGGCAAGTTCCATTAGCAGCACTATCTCTTTCAGAATTTGCCTCAGTTCATTCAGCATCAGCAAAGGTGGCATGAATTTTCCAACTAATCAATGGTAAATCAGTCTGGAACGCTGCTAATGTATTAAAAGAAAATCTTGCCGTCAAAAATGTCAGTGCGAAATTATTTTGAACTTAACCGTACAAGACAGCAATTTAGCTTGGAAAAGCATTCTTGGGCACCCTTTAAACAGAGCGCTCAGTAGGATGCGCTGTGGTCTCTGCGTGCTGAGAAATACACTGTAGCCATACTGAGGAATTTCGACCACAGATTCTTTGGATCCAGTGCTTAGAGTTTATGAGGAAGGCTTTTCTAGTCAGTAAAAAGGTGGCAATTCATAAGATGAAATTTGGGAGCCACATCTAAATAAATAAAAATTAAGTCTAAATAATAATAATTGGGGTTTTACGTGCCAAAACCACTTTCTGATTATGAGGCACGCCGTAGTGGAGAACTCCGGAAATTTTGACCACCTGGGGTTCTTTAACGTGCGCCTAAATCTAAGCCTAAGCATACGGGTGTTTTCGCATTTCACCCCCATTGAAATGCGGCCGCCGTGGCCGGGATTCGATCCCGCGACCTCGTGCTCAGCAGCCCAACACCATAGCCACTGAGCAACCACGGCGGGTAAATTAAGTCTAAAAAGGCTGATCAAAACTTCTAAAAATACAATGGCTATCGAAAATCTGCGTCACTTGTCTTGGAAATTCTAGCTGGTCATTACGCACTGGAATTCGATATGCTTGTATCACTACAATGCTGTATTTTAAGAGCCACCTGTGTTAAACTTACTTGTACGATACTGCTGTTTGAGCATTTTTGCTAACTAGTATTTAAAAACATGTACCAAAATGTGAAAGGAATGCGGGATCAATGCAGTGTGTACAGGTTGGATGATTACTCTTAAATTGCACATCGGACAGTGTGGTCATTCCCCAGTATGTTTCGTTTGAGTAATGCTGTTCGTTGCTGTTGTGGTCTTTTCAGATGTACCCCTGCAGTATATGTGGCTGTGTTAGCTCTACACTTTCCACATTTCTCAGGCATGTGGCTTTGCACAAAAATGTGAATAATTCTTATGTGAAATGCCCTATTCAAGACTGCTACAAGAAATTTTGCCAAGTTGGCTCGCTCTACAGTCACTTCTGTCGGGAACACAGACGGGTTAGACGTGCTGAACAAGAAAGCTGTTTGCATCAGTGTGCAGCGTTGTGACTTAGTCTGCACTATGGAGAGCTGCATGCAAGTTTGTAAAGAACATAAAGCTCTAATTGCCCACCTGAAACTTCACATTGTTCAAAGTGCAAAAGTGACAAGCCCGTTATGTGAGAAAGCATACAATAAGAAGGCATCTTTTTCTTTCCATCTTTCACGTTACCACGGGAATTACCTTTGCTGAGTATCAGATGTGGAAGGTCAATAGCCTAGGCCTGTTTCAGCAACTGTTGCGACCCCTCCACACGATGCTGAACAAACTGGAAGCAATTCATCTGAGAAGGAAGAGTTACCTAGTACGCTGGCACCGCATCAAGGGCAGCATGCAAGAAAGCTGTAAGAACGACGTTAGCAATGCTTTTGCCCATCTGTAACTGCGACTCTTATCTGAGTGCCATGTGCCATCATCTACAGTGAAATTATTTCTGAGGCTATATATGACATACAGAATGAAAATGCTTCAGCAATGGCTTCTTGTCTCAAAGAAAAACTCAGGGAAAATGCTGTTAACAGTGATGACATATATAAGCTGATAGATGAAACATGAAAGTGATTATGTTTTGGCACTGTATCGAGCACGAGATGGTGTGTTCAGGACACAACATAGCCATTCCTCTTTCTTCAAGAAAGAGTTTCTGTGTGTATCACCTGTAGAAATATTGTTGGGGAAAAACAAAAAGAACAAGAACGCTACTTTTCATTACGTACCAATTCTAAGTACACTTGAAGCCACGCTTGAAAATGAAGATGTGATATCACAGTGCGATAGGATACTGCCCGAGACCCCTGGTGTCCTGAAAGATTTCACTGATGGAAACATGTTCCAGTCTATTCCACTTTACAAGAGCATCCTGAAGCACTGAAGCTTATATATACTCTTTCAAGATGCATTTGAGGTCGTGAATCCAATTGGTTCTGCAAACAAGCAGCACAAACTTCTTGTTGTTTATTTACTCATCGGTAATCTCTATCCATGGAAAAGATATGCAGCTCATTCTCTCAAGTTGTGCTTGCTCTTTAATGAAAATTATTTTGCATATTTTGGGCAGGCCAAAGTGCTTCTGCCTTTGCTTGATGATCTGAAGAAGTTGGAAGCTGGCCATTTCATAACTTCAAGAGGAATGCGTTTGTTTGGCACTGTGACTGCCATCCTTGGAGATAGCCTTGGAAGCCACGGAATTGGAGGCTTTGTGGAAAAGTTTAGCTCTGCAAGTCACATCAGTGGTTTTGCATGACTGAAAGAGCTGACTTTTTTCTCTAAATGCACTATCAGGTATTTCAGAAATCAGAACACCAGCCAATAACAATAGTGCATTATAAGCCCTCAAGCCAATGGTTCAAGTATAGAAAAAGGAGTGAAGTTCAATTGCTTATTCAATCAACTGAAGTACTTCCATGTGTGTGCTCCAGGTCTCCCTCCTTGTTTGGCCCATGATTTATTTGAGGGTGTTGTTGCATTTGACCTTTCTTGGCATAATAACCATTTTGTAACGGTTCTCAAGTGGATTTTGCTTCAAGACCTTAATCAGCGCATAAGTTGTTTTCATTTTACACATGATGATTTGGCGGACCGGCTGTGTGACGTTCACTTCAAAAAACCACTAGGAGGCCATGCGGTTCAAAACTGGAACATGGTGCGCTTTGTTCCATTGTTTCTACTTGGTTCAATTCAGTCTACTGAAAATGATATCTGGCAACAAGTTCTTTTGCTTCCTGAAATCGCCCATCTTGTTACTGCAGACAGTATCACACTCCCCATGGTTATGAGGCTGCAAGACCTTATAGAGGACTACATGACGGGGAGAGCACACCTCTTCCCTCATGTTGCCATGAAGCCTAAGCATCATTACCTGCTTCATTACGCGTTTCTGATTACACAGTTTGGCCCACTGATAAAGATGTGGACAATGAGGTGTGAAAGTAAGCACAGCCATTTCCATAAGTGTGCAAGAAATTGCCAGAATTTCAGGAAATTGATGCGTACACTTTCTGAGTGCCATCAGCTTTTTGAGGCATATAAGGACACAGGAGCAGCTATTCATGGTTTAGTCAATAGTTCCTCATTCTCTAGTGAGCTTTGCACACCAGAAATACAAAAGGAAGTACGCGATGTGATCATTGAAGAAGGTAATATATTCTCGGCCAGTCAAGCTACTATCCGTGGCATGCTTTACAAACAGGACATGCTTGTTGTTATGAGGCGGACGGATAGCGCTCCTGTTTTTGGTGAGATTAGGCTTATTCTTGCCAGTAATGGCAATAACTTTTTCTTATTAAGAACTGCCCACACAAGATATGAGCATGCTATCCTCTTCTACAGCATTATCAGTTGTGATGGGCCTTTCAAATGCATGAAGCTTGAAAGCCTCCTTGATTGGACTCCATTGGTGCAGTATAAGCTTGCCCGCAACAAGTACCCTGTTTTTGTGTTGAAGCATGATAAAAAATATTTTGTTTGATTTCATGCTTTTGACAGGCAAAATGGACCTGCAGCAGCATATTTCCAGTTGGCTGCTGCACTTGCACAATGAAGTGATAGAACTTATTGTACAGAAACTGCTGGACTGTTGTTTTCAGTCACTTGAGCACCTCAAGTATGTAGTGGAAGCTTACCTAATGTTCCTGTGTGTTGTCAGCAGACGTATCCTCAAATATAATACTCAAGTATAAGGTACTCAGATTTAGTGGCATTATTAATTGGAGTAAACATAATATGCGTAAGTAAACACGCGCGGAAGACGTGCGCTGACACACACGAAAGGAGAGAACTCGGTTACCGGAGCAGCTTCCATTAGAACACTGGTGCGATGTGAATCGCCTGCCGTGGCCAACGCGTGACTGTCTCAACGCGCATGCGTTCCCTACTGACACGTCATAAACTGAGAAGAACACACTTTACTATAATACATGGCCCGGGGAAGATAAGTCACATGAAGCTACCAGGAGAAGAGCCTTCTCGAGTCACTGTCGGATTGAGGTGGCCGCCATCGCAGTGTCAGCAGGTCATGCCACTTGCAACTCTGGGCGAGCGAGCCTCGCGTGCTGTCGGCCGCAAGCCTGGAACGTTCCTATAATTTCTCTCAGAATATTCACATGAGAAGAAGTAAGGACCGCATTTCAGGGCAGCATGAATTCCAATAACTGTAAGCTTGCAAAGCAGACACGCGTAAACGTTGCCACGCGCCCAAAATGTACACTTGAGAAGAGTATCATCGGATACCGCGATATGCGCCTTGTGGTCGCTGAAATATGTGGGAAATGGCACACAGAGCACCTGGGATGCGGCACACTTTCCAAAGACAAGATGTAAACACGTGTTGTTGCATGTCGACGGTTGCGCGACGTCCAATAGTTTACGACGTCCAAGTTCGGCATAAAGGAACATGATTAGGCACTCGTCGCGACAGAGGGCGTGAACATTGAAGTAGCCGCTAATGAGCACCCGCGCATCCCCGAGGCATATGGCACTGTGTTTTGCACAATGAAGCTATTTACGTCCGTTCTCAGTGATTCGGACGAGAGGTACACCACTGTGACGGCCATCCAGTCGGAGGTTTTTACGGAACAGGCATCGCCACAACTCATATGGGGAAGCGAGGTGAGTTGGTAGGGAACGTTCCGCGGCTAGAGTGTGGCTACCTGCAAATGCTTGTAAAGGTCGATCCAGCAGCTCGGCGAATGCGTCGTTGTCGCATTTGTAACCAGGAATGATCTCTATCCTGGATCTCTATCGACGTTTCGGATAGGTAGAGGAGGAGTGGTATCTCGCGGAAGACGTTACCGTGTGAAACACGTTGGTGCCCCTGAATATACGTCATTGTAGACGACATAACAGTTCTGTGCACACAGGCCATTTATTAGCCAGTACCTATAGTGGGTATGAGCTACGATTGGAACGATGTGCAGTGTATACGCGGTCGTGAAATATTGGTGAGGCGCAGCACGCAAGGCAACTCCAGCTGGGTAGAAGGAAAAGCGGACTCGCACGTCTCTCGCACGCGTGACATTCTTAAGGGTGTTCTATTCGGTCTACTAAGGAAAACTTCCGTAGCCTAATGGCTCGAGTATAAGGCTTCTGTGTTAGGCGTTCTTTGTTTGAATCCGGCTGTCGGCTCATTTCCTTTATTTTTGTTTATTTCAATATATATTTATGGATGCATAGGCGTGTGTAGAGAAGTAGGACAGATCAAATTATAGCTCAGGCCGACCTCTCTGCCATTCTCCAAATGAATTTATCTCTCTCTCTAGGCGTCTGTGCATCGGGAAAATCACGCCGACGGCAAAAGTTTCCCTGCAGTGTCCCTATAATGTCTATCGCAATAAAACATTTACTGAAAAATACAAGAAAGCAAATTAGTTGTGTGCTTCTTGTTTCTTCTCGTTTCTTCCGTGGAGGGCGTGACTGCGAGTGTCAGCGTGTGTCCGCGCACTAAAAATGCCGATCCACCCATTCTACAATATCCGTACATGTATTTGACGAGTGCGACACGTACTCAACCAGTTCTCGTTGCCTTCCCTGCTTATCAGGCGGAGGTATGAAAAAAAAACTGACGCGGAGCAAAAGACAGGTATCTGATAAAAGAAGAAAGCCGCTGTAAAGTGAAAAGATCCCCTTTTGTATCCCAGCCAAACACAATGGTATCGCGAGATACCCTGCTATGTTCGGATAGAACTAGCCAATGGAAGTAAACGACGTGTACATCCGAAGCCTTCCATTGAAAACCACCATTACGAAATTTTCTTTCTTACTTAGTGTTTGTAGGTATTATCAGGGGGATGCTCCTCCTGAATGGTACTGAAGCCAAACTAGTAGTACAGAAATAAATAGACATAAAGTTTAGTTGAAACAACAATGTCAGACTTTGAAAGTCCAGCAATCATTGTGAAAATTAAATTGTGTAGCAAAAAGGCGAGATCCAGGACAACGACCAAAATGATTTAAAAGTGTTTTTCTTACGTTTAGGCTCCGCCGCGAGAGCCTTGTCCAGAATGAGTGAAAACCGGCACAGTGGGAGGTTTCCATGTACAGGTGCAGTCAAAAGTAAATGGAAGGCGCGAGAGCATTGCAAAGCGTGTGACAGCGCTTTCTAACGCCGGCTCTGGTAACTGATTAGCTCGGTCGCCAGCAAGCAGCGTGCGCTATCAGCCAACCCTTATCTGTAACGTACGTCCATCACTTTTGGAGGCTCGAACGGATGCTTGTTGCTTTTCAGATGCGTCGCAAAATGCGCCCCGTCGCTCACGGCGAAAGCATGACTAAACAATCGTGGCCAACGTTACTAGACTAGGTTCAGTTTTGAAACTCCTGTGACTGCGTGGACCCACCACCGATCCTTGCATCTCGTGGCGCTGCTGTCGCACTTTGCTTTAAACCCCTTAAACTTCGTAAAAGAGTGACACTCTCCTCCTCCGCCATCACTCCTCCTCGTTTCTCCTCTATTTCACGCTCCCTCACCGACCGTGGCGCCGCCTACACTGCTCGAGCGCAGCAACGGCGCCACCGTGCACTCGTCGCCACTTCGTAGACTCTTCTCGAGCGAAAATGGTGCTGATGCACGGCGCGAGGGCCCACGTGATGCTATTAGGCCAATAGCGACGCCGCGTCGGCCATAACGCGCGAGGAGGAGGCGGAATTCTTCAAAGCGTGGCACTACTTTACGAAGTTTGAGGGGTTTTAACTTTGCTCGGTCAGGACGGCACTGACGGGGCGGCGAAGCGCTGTTCGCGGCTGTTCACGCGTGTTAGCGGTGTTCATTACACGCGTGTTTTGCCGCAGTCTTGGTGCTTTTTGCGACACTCTTGTGCGTTTTTAATGCCGTGTGCAATTTGACGCGCTTACGGCCCATGTCATCCTATCTTATTTGATGACGCAAATGCGTATTTATGCTCCATTCCTGCAGCGAGAACCTGCCTTGAATGCGCAAGTATGCTCGCAAGCGAGCAAGGCTCACGTAGGTTTTAACATTGCACTTGTGAATGAGGTGCTCTGATGGAAGGAAGGGCGCTAGCATCATTTCTTTTTCAACCCGAAATGAAGATCTGAGAGTTTGTATGTACAGGGTGTCCCAGTGAACTTTAGCAAGAGTTTTAAAATATGCGAAGGCCAAGTAGATGAACAAAACCAAGGTAATGTTGTTTGCCGTCACTTGGAGATGCTGAAATATTTTTTTTCATTCCGCCTAATTAGATAATTAGTCCCAATTATTTCATAAATTTCCGAAATATATAATTGTATGAAAAGTGTAAATGGTAATATTGTAGCACGACATGAAAAACTCCCGACGCTTCTTTCTGTTCCTCAATACGTGCTACATAAAAGTGTTTTTCCGAGTGTGAAAGGATCCCGCCGCTCGAGGCACTTTGTGTGCATTCCCGGCCTGCTTTCACGCTCGGAAAAACTTTTATGTAGCACGTACTGAGGAACAAAAAGCTGTGTCGGGAGTTTTAAATGTCGCTCCACAACTTTCTCATTGACACTTATAATCTAATTACAATATTTGCGAAGTTCATTAAATAAGTAGGACTAATTATCTAATTATGCGCGATAAAACAATAATTTGAGTATCTGCAAGCGACGGCAAATAACATTACCTTGGTTCTGGCCAGCTACGTGGCATTCGCATATTTTAAACTCTGACTAAAGTTAGCTGGGACACCTTGTTTATCGAGAGAAGGTGATTGGATTTATTCCTGCTATTTTAAACGTGCTTGGATCGACCTGTTGACCACTACAACTGCTTATGACTAGCGCCCATTAGTACTAATTAATTACCCGATTGACCTGGGGATAGCTACAATGGCTGATTATGCAACTTTAGTACTAATAAGCTAATTGTTTTTTACATGATCAATAATGAAAACTCGAGGGGCACTGCGTTGACGAAATGTCTGATTTGTATATCTTATGTTTTCATAAAGAAAGACTTATCCCTACGTGCACAAATGCGAAAGCATTACCACCACCAATGGTTGAGAGTTCGACTCTCACCAACGATCGTGGGTTCGAGTACCTTAATTAACTCAATATTAATTAGCTTCGTCTTAATTATCACAAAAATTAGTGGGTTCGACTCCTACCAGTGATCGTGAGTTCGAGTGTCATAATGAACTCTATCGTAATTAAATATGCCCCTAATTCGCTCTCTCTTAATTAACTTCGCCTTAATGAACACCAAGGGCACTGTGTTCGACGCCCGCTAAAGGTCGCGGGTTCGAGTGCCCTAACTATATCTTAACTAACTATGTCTTAACCCTAACTATATTTAACATCGCCCTAATTAACGCAAACGGTCACGGGTTCCACTGCCACCAATTGTCATGGGTTCGAGTGCCTTCACTCTATTTTAGTTAACCTTGCCTTAATTCGCCTAATTCACTCTGCCTTAACTGGCGTAGTCAACTGCCTCGATTGGCTCACTTGTACTCCCTTGGCTTTTGGACCATCGTGTGGTCGCGCTAACACCGCCTCATGAGTCATACAATGCATTCGCATTAATAATTGATTAGTACTGATCAACAACAGCTGATTACAGCTACCAATCAGCAACTTACATTTACCCATCAGCAAGAGCTGATTAGTACAGCGCAGTGAATGGCCGGGGCTGCTGCGGCCTTGGACTAAGGACTCCCGAGCGCATTCCGCGGGTGCGCAGCAGCATTTTCACAGTTATGTAAAGTTTAATCAATCTGCTAAAAGCAAGACTATAAAGACATTAAATAACGCATCGGTTAAAACACTTGCTGCATTCGTAAGTTGCGCAGTCGGAGGACCCAAGCACCTTCACCAACGCAGAGCTGCACCCGAGTAGAGCTACCTGCGGCGCTCCCGCCCTCTGGTGGCAAACCAAGGCTCGGGGGTGCCAGCGATATACGGCGCCTACGGAGAGTTAAACAGCTGAACCTAGTCTAACAGCGTTGGTCGTGGCAGTGCTCGCTGCTGAGTATTATCAAGCTGCGCGAATCGCTCATCAAACACATCGCAGGTAGCGCCAGAGAAATCCTTGGCGGCGCATTTGAAAAGCAACAAGCATCCGTTCGAGCCTCCAAAAGTGATGGCCGTACGCTACAGATAAGGGTCGGCTGATAGCGCGTGCTGCTTGCTGGCGGCCGGGCTAATGAGTTACCAGAGCCGGCGTTACAAAGAGCTGCGACACGGTTTGCTACGTTCTCGCGCCTTCCATTTACTTTTGACTGCACCTGTACAACGCAGTACATGATTGAGGCATTTAGCACACACTGGGGGCCGTCGTTGCCATTAAGGATGCGCGGCGTCACTTGGAACCACAATGACTCCCAATATGGGCATGAAGATAGATTCTACTCCGTAGCACTCACACGTGCTTTTGCCCCTGTTGATATGGTTGCGCAGTATTTTGCCAGGGCAGTCGACGCAACGTGTTTATTATCGATGTCGTTCATGTGCTGTTGACGTCGTGTTAAAAAATCGTGCGAGACAAATTACTGCGCATTGCTGATGTAAATATTTCGTATTCGCCAGCAAATTATGGCGTGTTTGGTTCTTGCTTTTTTTAAACGTCCTGGTTGCACATTGTACGTAGGCTTCTGCTCCAAGCTCTTCATTCAATTTGACATCCTATGTTGTGCGTGAAGTATCGCAAACTGGTGTAGCACACATTATTCGAATACATGACGGAATAACTGATCATAAGAATGAAAACTGAGGAATGGAGTTAAATATGACGCATGTCGTTACTGGTGCTAAATGAGCTGCGAGCGTGCCATTCTTCCTTAGAGTGTAGTTACAGGCTTCATTTAGGAGCGAGATTTACCTCGACGCTAACTCCGATTGCGCTATTCAAGTCCACGTGAAACGCAGATAAACTAAATGTAGCATCAGAACGAGATTTTATTCTCCCATGATCAAACCACCGCGGAGCCGATGTGAATATATTTCTTGCGTTTTGAAGAGCAAGCTAAATTCTAGGACTGAAGCAGCAGGATTTTGATTGAGGGCTTGACTTTCACAGAAAAATAGCTGAAAACTGGCAGGATAAGAAATTTGAAGCACAGTGCTGAAAAGTACAAAACGTTGCACCAAAACAAGATACCACAGTGCTGTACACTGCCACTGTTACAATCTCTGAAGCGGTCAAATGTTATTTGTAATGTCCTTGTTCATGTAAAATTATTACAACCTTTAAGAGGGATGTGTAATAGTCCTGCTGGCATATCAGTAGTATACTCCAGAGATGTTTATAATAAACACATTCTACCCGGTTAGAAGTGTGAAGAAGTGCATGTAATATAATTATGATATCACTTTTCATTGTTGCGCTACAGTGTTCTAAATTCCGCGCTACAGCTGTCTTGAACTTTGCAATTTTGACCATATTGCCAAAAAAATGTACGGCCTAAATAGAAAAAAAGTTGCGTATAATACTGGGTATATATTTATTCTTTCTTTTAGATGCGTCAGAACATCGTCAATTTCACTGTAGTTAAGGCCAATAAAAATGATCTTTCCATTCTCATACATTTAGGCACGAGTTCCCGAGGTCGAGCTTTTTCTAAGCATGCCCAGTGGACGACACTCTGAAAAACTACCGCACTAGTTTTCGTAAAGAGAGGAGGCCGAGAAGCTTTTCTGAAGCGCTTGCCAATAAAGGAAGTGGTCGCGTTTTAGACAGTCTTCCCACATGTTTGACGTTATATTGCTTTCGAATGGCACGTAGCTTATGGCTACGCCTGAGCTCGTTAGACAACAGTGCGAGATAAGCCAGGATACGAAGCGGCAGTGAAAAATCGAAACGGTAAATGGGCGTTGAGTAGACGTTAGCTTTTAATTAACTCGGTGTTGTCGACAATAAAATTCACACCTAAAGACCGCTAATTTGCGTATTTTTAGACTGTGCCCTTCATCTATATCTTGTGCGTGAAGATGTAGTATTTCTGTTATTTTGTGTGTACCACCCAATGAAAGCTTGAGTTTGTTATTTAGTATTTTTTCTGTAAGTCAAGCTTTCTTCATGTAGCCCTTTTTTACGGGTTACCTGTGTGTCTCCGTCCATCGATTTCTTGCCGACTGGTATTTTCGATGCGATAACGTTTGGGGACGCGATTACTTCCGCTAGATTTCACATGACATTACACCGAACGCGTCGAAGTATACTGCCGCGAGAGGATTCATAACACTGTGAGGAGCTCGTTGTCTTCGCAGAGTGCAAGAAATGCTATCGGCCTTAACCTTAGTTCGACGCGTTCGGTATCAAGACATTCGAAATCACGCGAGGGTGATCGTATACACGAAAGTTAACGCTCTGGATTAGTGCGCCTCGTCCAGACTCAGTCACGCTGTGTCAGTAAACTTGGCCGATGCCAGATATGAGGCAATAAGAAATGAGGTACAGCGTTGTGGGCTGCTCCTGAGTAATTCTGACGATCTGGGCTTCTTTAACATGCTCCTAAATATAAGAACACAGCTGTTTTCCATTTCCCCTCCATTAGAAAAACGTCATTTTATACACATGGCTTACGATGATCTATGTGAACTTGCGATTGCGTCTAGGCAGGAAGAGTGAACAATTAATACTATTGCACACATTATGTAGATACTTACACAGGATTCGATCATTTCAAACAATTCCAGAAAGCTTTGTTCGACACACATTCTAAGTACGATGGATCGGTCGTATCTTTTCAGATACAAACCTCGTGGGAAGCCTACACTTAAACATGATGCACTGGCAAATTTGTGTACTCAGAATTTAAGCAAAAGCAACCTGCAGGAAAGACCTGGAATTTCGAATAGTCACCCCTCCTTTAAAGCGAGAGTTCCTTCTTCATGAAAAAAAAGCCTAGGTGAGATTACGTTGCGCACCGACTTTCTCTCGGTGAACTCAGCTAAATATCAAGCTCGTGAATGCTGATCAAAGCTGATCAGCATTCACGAGCTGATCAGCATTCAATATCAAGCTGATCAAAGTAGGGCGCTGCCTGGACACCAGAGCTCAAATTAGGTCAAACTCCAGCAACGAACTGAGTTCGAGAGCTTCCACCGGCGTTACATAGGGTGGCCTACCAAACCAATTGTTGGCGATACTGAAGAAAGTGAAGCCCTCCTGCAAGTTTACGGTGACTGGAAGCGGTAAAAAATAGTCCATTTATTACCATGTTCTTCCAGACAGCTTTTCTTTTGCAGGTGTCACTGGCGTGCGAAGGTAAGCACTTTCTAACTACCTCTTGTAGTTTCATTTTATCTACATCTTTTACATATGGTCGGGATTCCGCACCCTGCCTGCGTAAGAATTCCGCTCAGACGAACCATTTGCCAATGTAACGAGGTCACACACGTTGCACGGAATGTAGTATTGTGTTTGTGCTCAATAATATGGATGACAGCTGTATGAAAAAAATTATGGGGTTTTACTTACCCAAACAAGGATATGACTATGAGGCACGCCGCAGCGAGGAAGCACGGAAATTTGGGCCACCGAGGCTTCTTTAACGAGCACCTAAGTCTAAGTACACGGATGTTTTCGCATTTCACCCCATCGAAATGCGGCCGCCGTTGCCCATACATGGGAAACAAGGCTTCTGGACAGTATAGATATTTTATTGTCCATTTGAGTAGGACCACTTTTCGTACCTAATTCCGTTACAAAAGGAAGAAGGGCACCAACATCACCGAACTATCGCTTCCATGCCTTTGCTTCTGTAGTATGAACTGCGCAGTAGAAAAAGCGTATAAAACAGTTTTTAACCGGTGCAAATGGGTCCGAAATAACATACATACATACATACATACATACATACATACATACATACATACATACATACATACATACATACATACATACATACATACATACATACATACATACATACATACATACATACATACATACATACATAAATAGAATGCCACACGTCAATCAATGAGCGGCTTATGACAGTGTCAATATTGCACCAAACGATTTAGGGATTGCAATTTTAGAGCAAAACAGTCCTAGAGTTGGCGACAAGAAAAAAAAGAAGAAAAAAAGCTCTTCATTCTTAACTAATCACTCTTTTAAATGGACAAACAGAAGCAGTCTAAACTAATTAAAAAGCTCTCACACGTGTGTGCGCACCGGTATTCTTACGTTTACCACTGCAAGCGTGGGCCTTCACGCAGCGCTGATAAAATAATTTTAACTGCGTCCTTCCGATCTATTGCGAAAAAAGGTCAACAAGAAGAGAACGGAGCGAATGGCCTGGCAGTTATAGCACACCGCCCAAGCGGTGTGCTATAACTTTACAGTTGCAGTGGCAACAATGTATGCCCGGCAGATTGCTTCGCCGCACAACCCTGTGTGACTCTCAGATCCGTCATGTTGGGACATATTCTAACGAATTTGATTTGTTCGAAAGGAGCTAAGTTTCGGCAATTCTCACACATTCCTTGTACCCTCGCTCTAACTTCCCGAGTGGAAGAAACAGAAAATGCGCTAATATATTTCTTCCATCGGAGGGAAGAGATATTTCATGACTTTGGAAAGTTCGCCGGGTTTTCCAGGAGCAAACCAGAGAGCTGGAGGCTGCAACGTAGAAAGACGTCACTGGTGCTGTTAGGAAGTGGCGTACACGTTCACCGTCAAACGTCTCGTTCTAAGTTCGAGGCCAGGTGCGGGGAAGACCTACTTGAATGACCTCTGTAACAGGTTTGTCTCAAGCACAAGCTTATGATAATTATTTGGTTTCACCATATAGCAACCTCAGAAACGACTAAATCGTGCCGCGATTTACGTGTTCGGTACCTTCATGATACTGAATACAAAGTAGAAGGAAACCGTGGTCCAAATTCCCACGGACGCACACAGACAAAATGGATCGCACAAGTGGGCGCGGATCCATACAATCCTGAACAATGCCAAGGACCCCGCGTACTTGCTAAGGCCTACGTTTAGTATGTTTCTGTGTGCGTAGTATGCAGTGTTCATCTTGTAGAGATAAAGTGTAGCTACCATTTATTGCCTTTCTACTGGGAAGGCTGGCTATGATGTAACTTACCTCGCCCTTCCTTATCAGTCGTTATAAAACAACAAACAAAGCGAGCAAATGCATATTTCAAATGAAACACACTCGGGCGGTGCACACGCCATTGTTAATATGAACGCTAGACGGCAGCGATGGCCGCTATAGTGCGAACGCACGTCGAGAGTTCATGTAATTGCTATCAAGATAAAATACGGGTCGCATACCGTTAGAATACACCCGTTATCTCCCATAACGTTATCCACCCATGAACGCGGTGCTAAGTAGGTGCAATGCTCCACGCTGGAATATGGTAGTGTGTTACTGAAAAAAAATGGCGTGACATCTCTCCGTGTACGTTTTTACGTATACATTCTTCCGTAATGCGTTTTTCTGTGTTCAATTGTAGCTATAAACAAGAGATTCAGGCATGCTGAAGTGGATGCGTTTGTTGCTTCGGTGGAACTAAACACGAACAAGAGAAATGCATATGGAGAATGTTCGATCTGTACACTTGCGCTCAATTCCGCTGTTTTAGTAACGATATGGTCTCTTCCAGCCATGAGCCAAATTAGCAAAATCAACCTTTTCCTTGAGGAAGTCGGGTCTACAGTCGGGCAGTGACCACACTTCCAAGCACTACATACAGCGTGAAGGAGAGGATTACGCAAGTCCAGCGAATTAATAAAGACGACGCAAACTGATGCGAATGGGGCACAACTTGAAGGGGAACTATTTGCATACCAATGTATATAGGCAGAGGCCCAAACGTAGCTTAATAATTTAATCAATTGTGGGTGTTGTGGTCATATTGTGGAGCTCAATATGTATTTAAAAATTGCCTAAGAGCCAGCGCTTTTTTAAAACAGCTTCCTTTGTCGGCATACATTTTCATGCTGTTATTCAGCGTTGAATTAGTGCCAACTGATTAAAAATTTGATGTAAAGTGTGGGGATTTACGTGCCGAAACCACGATATTATTATAAGGTATCTCGTGGAGGGGGACTCCGTAATAATTTTTACCATGGAGGGTTCTTGAACACGCTCCTGAATGTTAGCTCACGGACGTCGTTCCATTTTGCACCGATCTAAAGAGGGCCACCGCAGTTGGGTTCGAACCTGCACCTCGACCTCAGCGGAACATGGCCAACTCATCCATATTTCAATTTGTATGCATTTTACTTAGGTAGGTCACAAAATTTCTTGCATGGGAAACGCAAAGCATGTGTTTCGACTCTGCATGGGGACACAAGTCTCGGTCACTCATTGGCAAAAAATTGGCGCTTGCAAATAACTGGTAAGCCATTACAATCATTTTCCGATGATCTGAAATTCACTGATTGGAGCGAAGCATTGTTTACGAGAATTCGTCGCAAAGCTTCTCCTTTGCTGCAGAGGTAGTTTAGACTTCGTAACATGAAAAATTTTATTTCAAGAGAGATTTGAAGAGAGGGTAAGAAAATGAGCTCATTGGCAGGACAGGTATTTTTGCTGAAGCGTTAAACGTGGTTGTCTGCCCGAAGCAAAAAGCGCTTTTCTAGAAAAGACTTTCCATGGCCTTATTCGTGGATGCTCTGCCCCCGCTCATTACCTGCCATGGTACGATGTTTGCGCGTTATCACACATGATTAGCGCTTCCTCTCTGCATTATGAGGAAACTGATTTGCTTGCGGTGTAAGTTGGTGAGTAATTAAAGCGTTTTTAATAAAGAGCTCATGTAAATCCAATGCATGTATTGGAATCTATGTGAAGCGAAAGTTTATTAGAGAGGCGAATTACATGCTATGCACTTAACGGCTATGCATATAATTTTGTCGAAGTTCATCCTAGGACTTCAAAAACCTCATACAATGTTTATTTTCATACGCCACAGAGAATTGAACTTTAACCTCCTGCAATTTTTCTATTTGTGTACTACACGGCGAACAAGCTATGCTAAAATGCAAACACGAAATAAGGCAATTGTACGGTGTAAGACATCCACGCAGTGATGTTAGTAGAAGACGACCGACAAACGATGCCTTTCGGGGTAACAACGGTTACACAAAGAGAAGTACAACACTAGTCTAAGTATATTTAGAGATTGTGTACATATTCTGTCAAAGTCGCACATACACAACCTAGGTAAAGAGACCTTGAAAAGGGCACATGGGGCCCGTGCACGGGCACGTGCGACATATTGTTATTGCTCTTACTTATATTCTTTATTTTTCCTGCAGCACCCACCTCTTTCCGAGTGGAAAGGACTGCATGTCTGACTACGCCCTCTGTCCAGACCACCAGAGACAGCAGTTTGAGAAGATGGAGAGAGGGTACTCAACGTTTCAAAAGGCCATGGCAAACGAAAATGTGTGCCGTGGTAAGCAGTCTACTTCATTTACGCTGCTGTGGAACGTAAGTTTCCATGTTTTCAAACACCCACCTCATACATGGTAAGGCTGCAATACGCAAGTATACGAACAATGCACAAAGTATAGGTGGCCCGAGGACTAGATGCTTGATATAGGATATTTGCAGCCACTAGAGGAAAAAAGTATAAAATTGACTTTACTCTCGGCATATTTTAAATTGGAGGATTACAATAAAGAAAAGAAGTACTACAAAGAAACAGGAAAGGTTTGTCAGTATTCCAAGAAGCTACCCAAGATATATGCATGGCATGCAGCTACAAATGAAGGTAGAGATGAGAGATGGAAGAAGGAGAGTAAAGAAAATGATCTACGCTCGCGAAATTCACTAACACTCTTTGAGGCCTCTATGACGCAATAGTGAAGGAAGCGCTTTACTGTGTCGCGCAGGCAACGAAAAATTCTAAGAATGACCCGCAGCTTAGAAAGCTAATTTCGCTTGGGATCAACATACTGAAATGCATGTAAAAGGCAAAAATGCTTTCGGGAAACAACCACTGATTCCATTTTAATGAAATTTGCTGCATTTGAGAGAAAAGGGTAAGTTCTGGCGACCCCTGGAAGAAAATTATTGATTTTTGGCGTCGTGTTTTATTACAACTATTTCGAGTAATTGTTAGCGTAAAAATATATTGGCGTGCCAAATTTATGAATATATATTTCTGCACCAAAATCAGGTATCGCAGTTCCTTAAACGCAATGCGTTAGAGCCTATAAAGCAGACTACAGACGCTGAGATTCTAAATTTTCAGCCAATGGAAACTACGTGGTGTAACTACGTGGTGTAAGTGAGTATGGTGGCCTGCTAGATCAATAAATTTTAAATTAATAGTGTCTCGTGTAAACGACAGTTAAGGGAATGTAGCCACTTGTACGATGGCACCTCCACATTGGTTGACTCTAAGGCGTGGCGCAGAGCTGTATTACGAGCTTAATCAGGTAGGAGGTAAGCCAGACTTACAGTTCATTGAATTGTCATTAAAATGGTATAGCGTCCTTGCGGCATTTAAATATATCCTTGATACAGAAGTACAATAAACAGACACTGACGGTGAATCAAAGGACGAGCCAAGGGTTATCTTTGGCCTGAAGGCTGAACGGAAGCATGTGACAATTACATGCCAAACGTAATGCAACAAAACTACAACAGAAAGATAGCATTCAATACCGATAATAAAAGGCTACAAAAGCACGCATACGCTTAAGCGCGTGTGGTTAAGGATAATTCAGATAGGAGCACTTATCGTTTTGCTAGAGATACTGAAAGATGGCTCATGCAAGACTGTTGGTGCGTGCGAATGTGGAAAGCTTCCGCAATGTTGTCGGTGTACTTCACACGGTGGCTGGTATCCGGAGCCAAACAGCGCGACAGACAACGACTTGACAAACGTGGGTTAGGTGTACGCCTTTGAACGAGTTGCTGTGCTCTGTCAGGAGGATGTTAATGCATCGGCCAGTCTTGCCAATGTCAACTTTAACAAAACAGATTGGCAGCGAGTAAATGGTACCAGCATTACACAGTTTGGAAAGATATAGATATGCGCTTCAAAGGATGCCTATTGTTCTGATAAACTCCTCGGCCCTTCGCTGAATGGCCACGCAAGTGTTTTCTAAGCTTGTCTTTAAAGGAAAAGGCATTGCTCGCGTCGAACACGCGGACAATTCTTAGGGGTGTGCGAATACTTATCTTTCAGACTGAATCGCACAGCGCCAGACACGAATCGAATTGATGTTGAATGTTTTAATGTACATTGAATACACGAATTCGCTATTATTATAAAGGAATATTCACACTGTATAGTATATTCACAACGTTATTGAGATTCCGTTATTCCACCGCACATTACTAAGCGTTGTTTCTTAAAGGGACACTAAAGCAAAACAATAAATCACTTTAGACTAATGAAGCATTGTTTGAGAACCCTGGAGGCAGTCATTTCAAAAAATAGTTTGATTATTAGATGAGAAAATGAAGGTCCGAGTATCAGTATTTGAATTCCGCGCCGAAACCCCAGCGCCGGTACGTCAGCGTGACGTCAGGGATTCCAAAGTATGTTTTCGCATTTGGGCAACGTTGGCTGAATAAAGGTTCCCGAAACTTGCCATGTTTATTATTTGGTTCCTTTAGAACACAATGTAGTCGATCTGTACCGCTATATATAATTAGTAGGCCCTAGAAGCTGCCATCAAAACCCGAGACGTCACAGCCCCCAGGTGCGGGAACTCATGCAGGCGTCGCCACCCGTATTTTGTTCTTGCGCTTTTTCTGGCTTACCAAACGTCTTATCGTTGTAAGAGTGGTGGTTTTGGTGTTGTAGAACGGTAAATTACTGATGCAGAAGAAATCATTTTTCACTTTAGTGTCCCTTTAAGGTACACATAAGGCATTCCGAACAAGTAAGCAGTTGGTTCGGATACGCAGAGAGCTCTGGGATGAGTGCGAGGGTTGGTGGTGTCGCCCGAAAGGTCGGTATCTGCGATGCACTACGTGTAATCCTGGCGATGTCAAGTACTACGGCTGCCGAGATAAAATTTCTCACACCTCTTCTCCAGTTTCATGCATCGCAGCACTCAGATGACGAATTAAAACATTAAAAATTTATTCTAAAGCGTTCCGTATTACCAAATACTGAGTGTTCACTTTAGATACCGAAGGACATTTGACAATACTTGATTTGTCAACCACCGCCTTCGCATCATTGCTGGCACCAACGATATTCCTAACCTGTGAAGCCAAGTGCAAGTGCCGAATCAATATGTATGCTCGCATTTAGCAGTGGAGAAAGTACATATGGCCTTATTGGTCCAGTGACTTTCATATTCTGAAGGAAAATGCTGTAGGCAAAAACAAAGAAAGGGCACAAGTATAACTACATACCATTAGTGCCTGCGAATGAAAACTAGTTTCGAGGGAGTGGATAGATATTTTGGACAAATGTTATTTAGGTAAGACATAATCATGCCCCTAATCGAAGGCACGAAACAGACATCCAAATGTGCCTTAAATGATCTAGCTGCTTACACGAAGAACACATGATTTTATGGAATAATCAATAACCTGCTGCAGTCCACCCCATTTCAGAAACAAATAATCACTGACGTTGCGGAATATAGCGTGTTGTGCTATAAATATGAATGTTTCCCTTACAAAAATTTTTATAGAAAGTCCATAGACAGTCTATAGACATTTGTCTATCAAGTCTATAGACTGTCTATAGACATTTCTTTAGACTAGTCTATAGACAGTCTATAGACTTATGGTCATACACTTTTTATAGACTAGTCTATAAAAAGTCTGAGTCTATAGACTGTCTATACACAGTCTGTAGACAATCTATAGACTTATGGCCATACTTTTTATAGACTAGTCTATAAAAGTCTGAGTTTATAGATTGTCTATAGACTGTCTATAGACGTATGGTTACACTTTTTATAGACTAGTCTATCAGAAGTCTGAGTCTATAGACTGTCTATAGACTTATGGCCATACACTTTTTGCAGACTAGTCTATAAAACGTCTGAGTCTATAGACTGTCTATACACTGCCTATAGACAGTCTATAGACTTATGGCCATGCTTTTTACAGACTAGTCTATAAAAAGTCTGATTCTATAGACTGTCTATAGGCTGTCTATAGACTTTTGGCCATACACTTTTCATACACTAGTCTATAAGAAGTCTGAGTCTATAGACTGTCTATGGACAAGTGTATAGGCTTACAGTTCTACTTTTGTAGACTGAAGTCTATAGAATGTCTACATATGACATTTGTCTGTAGACATTTTATACACTTCAGTCTACAAAAGTAGAACTATATATACAGTTCTACTTTTGCAGACTGAAGTCTAAGGAATGTCTATATACAAATGTATATAGATAGCGTATAGACATTCTATAGACTTCAGTCTACAAAAACAGACTTTATAGTCCGATACACTTTTTTTCTATGACATTCTGCAGACATTTGTCAACAAACATGAATTTTCATTAATCTATCGACACTCTATAGACACAGACATTTTATAGACAAGTCTACAAAGAGTGTATAAGGCCATAACTCCATAACGGCTATCTACAAGTTAGTTTACATTTTTGTTTACATGCGGTAGCAAAAAGTTTTGAATGTATTTATGCATGTGCACCTGTTCCTTTTCATCTGCACTTATGCATTACCATTGGTAGATTAATACTGCTTCTGAACCAGCTGTACTTTCATATATGTTGCATAAACAGAACGAATTTATATAGTGCTGAATTATGCAGTGCGAAAAATAAAACAAATGCACCGGCAATGCATTCACCGTTTTTATTGCTCGATATATTAGATGAATTCCTTAAATTCATGTCGTATGCTATTATGGAAACAGATTAAATATTTACACTACTCCTTGGCAAGCATGGTCGCCGGGCTGGCCTTGACCTTTGTGTCATTAGTCCCAAAGGTGATGCAGGAGTATGCTGCAAATAAGTAGATGCAGCTATATGAGGCAAAAATAACAAGTGTGTATTCTTTGTATGTTCATTAAGCAGCTTAATATATCTGCTCAAACCATCTAAGTCAATACCTAATGCGGTTTAACTATGACTAATGGCTGCTTGTCAATACAAATCAGTACCTTTGTACAATGTTTTATTGCACGGTATGGTGAACAATTAAACAGTCACAACTGCTACTCGTGCCAGCAACAGTATGTTCCCTTTTATGACAAGTTCATATATGATGCATTATTATACTTATCCCAAACGGTCTCTATACTTATTGCTGAAACGTTACCCAGTTGGGCTGTTTGTACATTTTTTGGCTGTTAGCTAAGTATGCCCGTGCAGAGGGATATTTTCAGAAGACGTGACTGGAATATTCACACTATCATGCCTAAGATTGTAATTTATTTTGCTTAATAAACATTTAAATGTCTTTCTCATACTTTTAAATCAATGGGTCATTGGCCATAACTTCAACAGAAGGCAGATGGGTTGATTATTTTGATATGGTCACTTAATTTCTTACAGGTAATGAGGCCTCTTGGGCGCGCTGACAGGTTTCCAAGTTCGGTATACCACATGAGCACCGGAAATACCACACGAGCACTTTGTGTCATGGCACGACAGATATGCACCTCCTAGGAAAGAGAACTGATAGTATAGTTCGAATGAATTCTATTACAGTAAATTATGTATGGTGCTTTGAAAGATGAAAGCTTTTTCTAGGCTATCGAGGTTCAGGACGTTTAGTTACCGCAAAAAAAACATATTGAGTAAGAAATGCCTTGTCAGTATGCTTGACTTTCTTTTTTTTCAATAAATGGAACCAATTTCCTTCAATTTTTATCAGGTGAAACGTTTTAAAAATATATTCAACACAGAGATTCTCTGGAAACTTTGTATGACATATAACAAGACAGCATACCTATGTGGCCATATTAAAATTTCCCGATCTTTTTCCAAGCCTTCCCTGGCTGTTTTCATTAAAATGTTCTGGCATTCTATGACGCCTGCAGCTTAAGTGCAATAAAAAATATTGTGGTTTAATGCTTGCCAAGTACTGCCAGTCCATAATATTTAGATAAAACGAATAATACGTCAGTCACTTGACATGCAGTAATAGATTCAACTGACTTGAATCCCTTGATTAGTAAAGCTGACAAGGGCTTCGGCAAGTTGGTAATTGATGGCCACACGAGTACAGCACGGAAGAAACAGACACACGTAAAGCAAATGCAACAATGTGAGGCAAAACTATACAATGAGTTATACAACGAGTTACTTTTACGGCTCAATAGTGGTTTTCAATATAATTTGCTCTCATCACTTATGCCTCTAGTTCACTTTGTTTACCTCTGACTAAAGATTACATGGCACTATTAATCAGTACCATTATGATGTTTCGTTATACTACAGTATGATAAGCAGTTAGACAACCGTAATGGTCGCCGGTGCCAGCAACGGTACGTTTTGTTTCAAGACAGGTTCATGTGACACACAGTGTACATATAAAAATAAAGGAAATGCGAGAATCCCAAACGATTCCTCTAATAATACTTGTGGAAACAAAGATACCCGGCTGGACTGTGCACATTTTTCAGGTGTTAATGCAATATGCCCGTGCCGAACGAACATGCGCAGCATACTGACTGCAGTTTTGAACAATCAAGTTAAGATTTGCAATTTATTTCCGCTTAGAACAGTCTGCAAAGTCTCTTTTCCCACACTTCGAGATGAATACATTTGCCACACTTTCAGTAAAATGCACATAAATGGGGGCGTACTGATCAGGTTACTTATCAACTAAAACATGTTACGATCTCTAAGGTGTGTTGATAAGGGTAGAACAAATGCAATGTCCACTAAATTATTTGAATAATTTGTGCGTTATCTACTAAGAAAAGACCACCAAATTGATAATCTGGCTCTTTTTTCTTTTGTACAGCGCATATTGTCTGCAGTCTGTCCAAGACGACGGCCCTACATGCAACAGTAATGAAAACCGGAACAATTATTACGCACGAAAATGGCTTCATACCATGCACGACTGGCACAATGCGAATCTGCGCCAGCAGCTTGCTTGTGATTAAGAGCACGTAAATTGCATAACGCCGAAGCATCGGAAGGCGCTTAACGTTTTTCATATAGCTCGAAAGAGAACTTCTGCTACTAAACTGTTTAAAAAATAGGCAAAAAACAAATCTTCCAACTACTGTCAAACGCTATGCCTTCAATTTGAAACGTGTAACGGTGCTTCCCGGAGCGACTAATTTATTGTTCTCAAATTTTTTCGGCTAAGTTGCGAAGCTGCGAGTGATTGAGCTCATCGTAGGTTTCATGATCCAAGAGCGCTTGTGGTTGCATATAAATAGATTGGGTGAATCTAGAGATTTCTGCTAGCTATTTCTTCAAGTATCGTGTTTTGCTTGCTGTAACTTCCCAAAACATTTAGATTGGTTGCCAGGAACCTTACAAATACTGCTACATTTAAGCTATGCGAAAACGGCAGCGCACACACTGCTGATGGATGCTGTTGGAACCTCAGTGCTGACACCCGTTATTGCAATCGGACCGCTGGCACGAGTTGTTGCAAATGGGTCGCAAGCCCCAAGGGTAGCGTTGGCCTTGTGGCCTGGGGCACACTGGAAGCATCCGAAGGCCCCGCAAAGCATAAGTCGACTGCTAACAGAACAACTTGTTTATTCTAACATCGCAAAGAGCGGGCGGTCAGGTCGACCGAAGTGGAGAGACGGGAGAGCACGTTACTCAACAGAAGAAATCGGAGCCTCTCTCTCGGCGTCCGGGGGCAGCTGCTTTTATACTCTTGGCGTCGCGGGCAAGAAGGAAGGTCACGGGATGAGACCACGTGACGGCGGGCTACGGACGAGCTGAGAGACATGTTGAGACGAGTGTAGGGACACATCAGCCGGGCCGGCGCCGGTCAGACCTCCTCGCTTCACACTTGGGGAGCTCCTCTCCCCGGCTGCCGCGCTCTGACAAGCGTGGGCACACACACACACACACACACGCACACACAAAGACACGTGGCGCTGAACATGCCGGGACGCGCTTGGCGGGGATGCGTTGCGGCTGCTCCGAACGGGCCAAAATGTCCGCCGCTTTGAATGAAGCCCCGACGTCCGTTGCATCCGCGCCGGCTATACCGCGCGTCGTAGGCGAAACGTAACAATGCCCCGCAAACACGGCCTTTCATCCGAGTACGCTAGCAGTTATTCAACTATGCCTGTCTGTTTGAAAATTCTTGATGCTAACACAATTTCGAGATATATACGTAAAGCGTGGCACGAGAATTTCACTACATATGCGGTGCAGCATTCATCGCGGCCGGATCAGCGCCACGAAATGAGATCTACCACACTGGCTGCCTAACACACACAATCCGCTTAGTGGTAGCTCAGTATCAAGTTAAAACTTGGTGTACTTCCTTTTTTACGCACGTAAACTATAATGCTAAAATCAACAAGCCCAAGCGATCGCTCACCGTAAAACATTCGGTATAGCAGAAGCGAGAACAAGAGCGCGTTATCAAACCATGTCAACGACAAACCGACACGATACCCAAGTCGCCTGCGCTACATGCAGCCGGTTCGCGCTACGAAATGCGCTCACATAATCATGACCTTTGACGCAAAACATCTTTGCTAAAGCTTACCGTGCAGTGCAGTTGACGTGTGATGCCACAAAGAATACACGCATACACAGACATCAATGTTCAGGGGACACCGCACACCGGTACAACCCAACGTTACTAGACTAGGTTCAGTTGTCAAACTCTCCGTAGGCGCCATACATCGCGGGTGGCCCCTTGTCTTGGTTTGCCGCCAGAGGGCGGGAGGACCGCAAGTAGCTCTACGCGGGCGCAGCTCTGCGTTGGCGAAGGGGCTTGAGTCCTCAGACTTCACAACTTGCGTACTCAGCAAGTGTTTTCACCGATGCGTCTTTAAATGTTTGTATAGTCTCGCGTTTAGGAGATTGATTGAAAAACTTTACGTAGCTGTGAAAATGCTGCTGCGCTGCCCCAGAGTGCGCTGTGGAGTCCTTAGTCCAGAGCCGCAGCAGCCCCGGCCGTCCACTGCGCTCTATATTAATCAGCTGTTGCTGATGAGTAGCTGTAAGTAGCTGATTAGTAGTTGTAATCAGCTGCTGCTGCTTAGTACTAATTAAATAATAATGCGAACGCATGAGGCGATGTTAGCGCGACCACACGATGGTCCAAGAAAGTCACGGGAGCCCAAGCGAACCAATCGAGGCAGTTCACGAGGCCAGTCAAGGCTCAGTGAATTAGGCGAAGTTAATTAAGGCACAGTTAATTAAAATAGAGTTAAGGCACTCGAACCCACGGTCCTTGAAACCTGGACCTTTGGTGGTGGCAACGAATTACATAAATAGATGAACTAATTTATTCATTAGTGAATTAAGAAGTACACCAACAATTATTGGATAACTTTTAATTAATAATGAATTAACTACGCATTACCTAACTGGGCGGATTTATAATTTGAATATCTCAAAGCTACGGCGAACATTACCTTGGTTGTGCCCAGCTACGCAGCATTCGCATATTTTAAAACTCTGGCTGAAGTTAGCTGGGAAACACGGTATATACACACTCTCAGCGCTTCATTTCGGGATAAAAAAATGAAGCTAGCACTATTTCTTTCATCAGAGCACCGCATTCACAAGTGCAATGTTGAAACCTACGTGAGATTTGATCCCTTGCGAGCAGACTTGCACATTCAAAGTAAGTTATCGCTGCAGGAACGTTGCATAAATATGCATTCGCGTCAGTAAATAAAATTGGATGATACGGCCCGTAAACTCTTCAAAACCCACAGGGCATTTAAAACGCATAAGAGTGTCGCAAAAATGCACCGAGACTGCAGCAAAACACGCATATATACAACGCGCCAAAACGCATAAACAACGGACAGTGCTTCGTCGCCCTGTCCGCGCCGCGCTGACCGAGCAAAGTGCGACAGCAGCGCCACGAGATGGGTGGTGGGTCCACGCAGTCACGGGAGTTTGAAAACTGAACGTAGTCTAGTAACGTTGGGTACAACCGTTTACGTGCCTGGTGCACTCGTTGAGACGGCGCACCGCCGCGCATGCGCAAGAGCTCCGAGCATGCGCAGTAGATCCGCGCGGGAGGGCGTGCGCGCTCGGAGGAGTGTGAGCGCCTTTTCCTCCTTCATTTTTTTCTTTGTCTCTTTCTCTCTCTCTGCGCGCCATGCGCGCCGGAACGGGTGGCTTTTCTTTTCCATTATTCATTTTTTTCGCAGACGAAGGATATGCGCTGGCAGGTTGTATGACAAACGCTGTGGGCTATCGTATGAGACTGGAACGCTAACATGAATGCGCTGTTTGCAAAAGCCGTTACAGGGCCCTCCAGACGTTTCAGACGCATTAATGCCAGCGTCGATAAGTAATACAGCGCATTTGTAGCATATCTTCCAGCGTACCGCCAAATGTGATGCCCGCACGTATGTTAGTGCTAATTTTCTGTTCCGATGATAGTTCAAAGCAATCAGTACAGCATTGAGGCACTCATATGCGTGGCTGCGCAGGCAAACCGCCGGCGAAATACTGGGTGGGGTCGGAGAATTTTGCACCTATTTTAAGTGAATGATAAACTTTGATGAGCTTATAGTGCAGGATATCAGGCAACAAAAAACCGCCCGATGTTAGTGACGCAGCCGAGATATGAAGACAATGAGAAAAGTATCCGAGGATCGGACGACACACAATGCGAACACCACACGAGCGACATCGGTTCATCGTGCATTCACAAAGTCCGCGTTGTCAGCTACAAACATTGCGAGTGTCTTTGCTGTTAGCTTGATGCCTGTTTGGAATCCACTTGTATCTGAAGCTGGCGTTCATAACATCTATTATAACAATTGCATCGGCGTTTTGCTTTCGTTATTCTACTGTCACAAAAGTGATGCGACAACTCTGAAGGCTGTCTTGGGATTGCCGAGAGCGACTACGTAGACTTAACGTCGAGGAGTTTGCGATTAGGAAGACCAGTGACTACGTCGTGGGGCCACTAGATTATCCGTCAGGCTGAGCGGAAGCTCCTACAAGCGCGTATTCTTGAATGCCGCGAAAAACTTCGAAAGCTGGAAACAGATACGTTTTTTGCACGTCGGCAGCTTGAGCACCTGATCCCAGTGGACATCCCAAAAGTGCAGCTGCATGCAAACTACATGGCAACCACGAGAGAACGTCTTCATAGAAGTCACAAGACAGGAAACTACAGGCACTCCGCCCGGATATGTCACAAGACGCACAAGACGTCATCAACCTATCTTCGTACACACCGACCGAGAAGGAGGCTGCGGTACTGTACCGTGGTTTAAACTTCAACACGGAAAAACCGCCAAGGCCAAGAGATGTGGTCTGTGCAGTCGAACGTGCGGTCAGTCGACTTCCCTCTGAAGTGCAAGAAGAAGCCTGCACCCGTGCCATTGGTGTACTTTCCGGTATGCGGAGACACGGTGCAAGAAAGCATTCGTCGGTAAAGGAGAAGCAAGCCATTCAGTAGCATCGCCATTCTACCCTCCGACAAAGGGAACGCTACGGTCCTGCTAGATAGGAGCGACTACCACAAGAAGATGTTGGCCCTTCTTGAAGACCATCATACGTACGCTCCTCTGGCTTATGACCCTACAAGCAGACTACAAAGCGAACTCCAAAAATTGCTGACCAGACTGTTCAAGTTGGTCCCTCCGCACCACGTGGGTCTCTATCACCGTTTTCTCTGCACGAGCGGATCAGCCCCTGCAATCTACGGCCTGCCAAAAGTCCACAAGCCTGACGTCCCACTTCGTCCTATCGTCGGCTTCACCAGATCACCGCTCTACCGACTATCGGGCTACCTTCACCAGGTGTTGAGCCCTCTTGCCGGTAAGACCTCGACGCACGTCGAAAACTCATCCGCATTTTTAGCAAAGATAAAGGACATCACGTTGAGTGAAGATGACGCCTTGGTCTCGTTCGACGGCACATCGCTTTTCACTAGTATCTTAGTGGATTTGGCAGTAGCCACATGCAAAGGAGCCCTAGAAGCACACAGTGGTCTTGCTGGTCGCACGCCCTTCGATGTCCCCGAACTCAGCGGGCTGCTGTGGTTTTGTCTAAGCAACACGTATTTTTCTTATGGTGGCAGCCTCTATCAGCAAACGCATGGCACGGCAATGGGAGCGTCAATATGGGTCCCCACGGCCAATCTAGTAATGGAAGCCTTGGAAGGGAAAGTGCTGGCTGCATTCAACCCGGCACCTAAAGTTTTTTACCGCTATGTGGATGACTGTTTCTGTATTTTGAAGAAACAAGACATCCAACGCTTTCTGGACTGCCTGAACGCCCAAAATGCGCACATACAATTCACTGTGGAACACGAGAGGGACAACTCGTTGCCTTTCTTGGATGTATTGGTTCGTCGGGATGGGGGCGCTCTCGCCTTCACGGTATACAGGAAGCCTACACACACAGGTCGTTATCTTAAGTTTAATTCTTGTCACCCTGTCGGCCATAAGACATCCGTAGTGTCGTCTCTGATAACACGCGCCGTACGCGTCTGCTCAGGCGACGATGCA
The DNA here is from genome assembly GCF_038994185.2 of Dermacentor albipictus. NCBI lineage: Eukaryota > Metazoa > Arthropoda > Arachnida > Ixodida > Ixodidae > Dermacentor > Dermacentor albipictus. The sequence continues at coordinate 92,702,559 of NC_091826.1, read as the reverse complement.
CTAAAGAAGAAATTACGGACGATCCACCGTGAACTAACCCGCAATGACTACCCTAGTCGTTTCATACCCAGGACCGAGAAGCGGATATTAGAGCCAAGCTCGGAGAACAACACGACAATCCGTGCACGTGCAGCCATCCCTTACGTCCAAGGAATCAGCGAGGCACTGTCGCGCGTATTTTCGAAATACGATTTGCGCATTGCCCACATCCCGACCAGCAAGCTCCGGAACCAGCTCATGAATGTGAAAGACAGGTTACCTGTTGAATCATTCCTAGGAGTTGTGTGTAAGATACCATGCGCTGATTGTCACAGAGTATATATTGGTGAAACAGGGAAGTTCTCCAGACGCCTCAAGGAACATAAACGTGATGTACGAAATAATAGCCACACGACGAACGCCATTGCCGAGCATGCGCATGAACATAATCGCCAGATTGACTGGGACAATGCCACTGTTGTTGCCAAAGAAAAGAACGTGTCATCCCGACGGCTGCTAGAATCTCTAATCCTTCAATCGACGCCAGCTACAATGAACCGGACACCGCGGACTATGCCTGCCGTTTACGCACGTTCATTACGTAAAGTGCTGGCTATATAAATGACGACGATTTCTTGTCTAACTCAGTGAACAAGGAACCCGTACGCGGTTCCGAAAGGTCAGATTATTCATCAGACTTGGTCAGTGACCGTAATTCCTTCATTTCCATGCCTGACCAGACGAACTTTCGTCGAACCCCTAATTATGTCACTGAAAGATGCTTTTGATCAGGAAGCTTTCATTCAAGACTTGAAAATGTCTGCCCTATACGCTCCAACGCATTCTTGTTTCCACAATAATAGGGTTTTATTATAAAAATATGCGTTGTTAATCTTCATTAAATATGATAAAGTGAGAAACTAGGCCACCAGAAGGTCGGCTACCTAAAGAATAAAAAATAAACTCCATTGACTTACGAACGTATGAAAAAGGAACCTAAGAAAAAAATGACCGTAAGAAATATTGGGGAAGAACTGAACTTACTTCATCGTAGCCTGCTACACAATATTAAGCGCGCCTATGTAGACTACATGAGAGCGTCCAATCCCAACAAGTATTTTGAAACCGCCTCTATCTTTAGAGTCACGGGGTAAAAAGCGAAACACAGTGAAAAATAAAAGGAGGGGGGAGTAAGGCTGGGCAGGACCCATATTAACACAGAAATTTCGAGGTGGGGGGTTAGGGCACGTGCACGATGTGCCACCCCCTGGCTGCGCCAGTGGCAGACTTTCGATGAACATATGTTTCACGCACTCATAAATGGTGTTACAGTGGGTGCAAGCAACGGACAAGCTTCTTCTGAGCCTATGTAGGAAGTAAGTTGTGTGTGCCACCCAAAGATCTAGTCGTGTCAGCGTATCAAGCATCAAAAGCGCAATCAGTGCGTTGGTATCTTCCAAAGCACGAAAATGGGTCAATACTGAATAGGAGGGATGATTTTGCTTCGTCGTCAGAGAACGCCCCGTCACGGTGACGTAATGACTACGGCATTACGCCTCAGGGCGCCGGCTCGAATCCCGGCCAAGGCAGCCGCGTTTCGATGTGGGTGAAATGCAAAAACGACGGTGTGCCGTGCATTGGGTGCACGTTAATGAACCACAGAGGGTCAAAATTAATGTGGATTTCCTCACTACGGCGCGCCTTTTAATCATACCGTGGTTTTTGAACGTAAAACCCCAGCATTTATTTAATTTTTAAATGAAACCACGTGGTCTCATATTCTTATTGTTGCAATTTAGATGTTAACAAAAACGCTTGGAATTTGATAATAAATATACAATAGGGCTCAAGATATCCAAACTACGTGTCGCAGCCAGTTATCTGTCTGCTATCCTCCTTTACTTCAATGTCTGACATGGCCTGAAGTTCACTGAAAGTCCACTTGACGGGCAAATAAGGTTGCAACCTGTAGTACTTCTACCACTTTTTTTTTCGGGGTAATCGGTTACTGATATCATAATTGTGCGCTGTACTTAGCATTTCTAGAGCCATCCTCCACTCAAAATAGATGACCCAATACCCATCCACCGATACAAGCACTGTCTCATATGAATCTTGCCGACTGCAGCAAACCAAAGAGTTCGGCCATCGTAGGTGACGTCTCCTGAGTGAATAGGTAACTCGTGTTCACGTAAAACTTAGGGACGTAAAACGCCGTCGCCGAACCTTCATTGGCTGTTGAACCGCCTGCAAAAACGAATACGAAGAAATCTTGCGGCATGCTCATCTGATAAAGTAGGAAGTATTACGCATCCAAAGGATAAGTACATAATTTCTTATTAATGCCCGGAATGGTCAAAGTAGTAGTAGATTTGGGAAGCCACCAAGGAGGATGTTGGAGTTCAGGCCTTACAAGAGATGTAACTAGGATAGAATGATGGCCTCGTACTGCATCGCAGGCCCATTCAGATCTGTGAAATAGTTTGTTTTGAAGAAAATGGCCGTTATGTCAAACCGATAGTCAGGAAAAGTGTTGGAAGATTTCATGAATATGAATAGTCAACTGCAGGTTCTCTTGTTTCCAGCCAATGCAAGAATGCTTCGTCTTGCACCAGGCAAACGAATATATTTCGTAGAGTGCGGAGCAATATTTTACTTTTTATGACATTAAAATGAGCCTTGCTTAACTATCAATGAGTAACTGGTGGCTTGACGAACAAAAAAAAGTAGGGAAGTCTCATCATCGATCTTGCCGAGCCTGCAAATTTACAACCCGATATGAATCTCATGATATATGATGCGCAGTTAGGGCGCTCCTCGAAGATGATATGTGATCACCCCAAAATAGTGTCCAATCTAAAATAATTTCAAGAAACTGGTGATTCGTGCAAAGGTACTGCAGCCTGATTGACTTTAAGAGGGCTGTCGCCAGGTCTCTTTGTTAAGGCCAGAACTCCTTACTTCTTGGCGGAAACACATAGGCCGCTTTTTAATGAAAGGTGTGTAGTCATGTTGATTGCTTTTTTTAAAGCTGGCAACAAATCTGGCAATCTGAATGCCATTGCAATAGGCAGTACTGGGCTCAAGTCTCTGTCTTGCGGTACCTCCTATTCCCCGTTCAAGTTGTGTTCTCTGGCAGTCTTAATTCAGTCATCATAAAAATACCTCGATGGGAGAGCAAGTTGGAAATCAATCGGCGAAATCGGCCTTTTACTCATGCGCGTTAAAAGTTTGGAGTAAAAAGCGATGAAATGTTTCAGTAGATCTCCGCAATATACTAATACTAGAGCGGTAGCAACATTAATGCTGACGTGGTACAATCTAAGACAGCCGTGCGGTATGACAGGGACAAAAATTAACAAAGAATTCAGAGAGCTATTTAAGTGTTCTATAAGGACATCACGGCGCTGTGACCTATTTCCTGTGCTAAATCTGGTTTATTCTTTCCTACTAGCAATCTCCCACCTCAGAAAATACGTCAGCAAAAAAAGAAATGAAGGGCTGTCGACTTCCCCTGCAACCAAAATCGAAGTCCGCCGAAGCATTGTGCAAAACCAACTAGACGAGTAAGTAGACATTGGCGAGGGTGGGGTCTCGTCTAAGAGACACTGTCATCCGTCACGCTCGCTGAAACTACGCATTGCTTATTCGGTGAATGATACTTTTATGCAATACGCGAGAACGTCCTCCATGACTATAAGCTAAAGCCTCTTGCTTGCAATCTCAATAACGCAAGAGCCTTTGAACATATGTACCCCAGTGGCGTTCGTTATAAACTGCAACCTATACATAACATTATAGTACCCATCGTCGATTCGGTTCCAATATGGCATGGCGGCAGGTTATTCTATAAAAATGTTTTAATAAATACCTGTAATTACAAGAGTGCTCATATTTTTCGTCTGTAGGAGCCACTGCACACCCAAGGAGCCTCTTCGATCACGAGCACCGTGTTGCAGCTCATAGTGAACTTGACTGTACGTGAATTGAATAAAAGAATGCATAGCAGAAATATATATGATAGCTAAAAGTGGATCGCTTGAAAGGGCCGAGCACGAATCTTATTTGCATGAACACTGAAGAAAACAAGGTGCACGCAATCGCTGTTTTGATTGTTTCTGCATCACTCTACAGCGTTTTAGAGTGTTAGTTCAATTATTTTTTTTTTCATCGTCAGGTTTTCGTGTCACCTGCAGCTTCACCATCGCCACAGAGCCAAGAAAAGCTATCCACAACCTCCACCACAGGAACTGAAACCTAACTTATTGCACTGTAACTTATTGGTGTTGTGTAGCAAAAGCGTTGGGCAATTACTGCGAGGCTTCGTGCTCAAAACAGACTCTCAGAACGGTGGAGTCTGTGCATGTATTTTGGAGGCCAGGGCAAGCAATACTGTAGTAAAGGTCTAGATTTATTGAAAAGGAAAGAAAATAAAAATAACAATAGTTTTGTATACGCGTATATCTATTATAAAATCGAGAGTTATAAGGTGGGTACAACATATAGAACAATGCAATATTATAGCAGCAGAAATATTTACGTAGAAATGAGGTTTTCGTGATATAAAATGTAGGTAGTACCCTCGCATCATGTTAAGTAAAAACGATTTTATATTTTATCTGATTTATCATGGTGCGTGAAAAGTTCTCTATATTATCACAAGCAGGCTGCCATTCTATATATTGGTTCCTACGTACTCTGTTGTACGATTCATGTAAAGAATATCTATTGGTGGAATGGTGAAGGTGTTGGGAACATGGCTGGTAGTGATCCTGTGGGGTGCTGTGAATATTTGGGAAGGGTATGGCACAATATTAGATAAGAAGCGCAGTCTGTCCAAAGAGGGTATGCATAGCAGGGTGCAGCGGGTCAGTGGAAGGACGGAAATTATGTAGACAAAGGGCTTCTGCTTTTGTCTACAGAGGACATCTGCAAAGAACACTGGGGAACAAGCAAAAGCTTCGATGATAAACATCGAGATAAGACGTACGTTACCTAAAGAGTAGGCGAGAAACATAGTAGAAACCCTATCGAGGAAAGTTTAGAATGCCCGCGTATTATAACTGCCACTAAAGCAGGGCCTTTCTACTACAAGTGGTCGCTGAGCCTGAGTAACTGCCTGGAGCACGCCTTGAAGAAGTGCGCCAAGGATGACCGTAACGTTTCTCGCCTGAGGCACCTGCGTAAGATTGTTCTGGCGGTGATGGACCTTTCTGGGTATGGCGGCCACCTCAGCCCTGTCACCCAGTCGCCATAGAAACCAGAAGCAAATCAACGGAATCGACGAGCGTTTAAACAGAACCGAGGGACGAGCCAATGAAATCGTCATCACCGATGTCGACAGATGCGACCCAGGGCTCGACGATCCCGCCACGAAGCACAGCTGCGCTCATCTCAGCTTCCAGAGGGATAACTTTTGTGATCACTTCATTGTTTACAATGTTTTACGTCCCCGACAATAATAGCGCCACGTATACTTAAATCATGTAATAGACGTAGGCCATTCGGGTACAATTTAATCTGACATATTATATCTCTACGGTATATACGCATAGCACCACAAATATATTTCAGCGAAATATTACTGCAATTTTTAGGATATTATTAATGCAGATATCGTTACAAGTGTATGCACATTATCTACCCTACAACTAGCAAATATTACTGCCAACCTCCAGGTTCACAATAGATTGACAGCTCCACTTGATGACCGCAGAGACTTTAGAACTCTTCAAGACTGATCGTTATCAAATCACGAGTTCATAAATTAATGCGAGGCCTCTGCATAGCGTGGCTTTGATGTTCTAAGAGAAGCAAATGTGTGCCCGCAACTGCGCGTACAAAGACCTAAATAGAGAGCCTACGCTCCCAGGGTACGCACAGAACCCAGCAGTGAAATCGCACGTTTATTCGCACTTCCTTTCGCACTTATCTCTGCGGCAATCACAATATGCCCGAGGGTCTCAAAAACTTCATCAAGTTCGCTCGTGCGAGTGCGTCGGTAGCGTGCACATTCGCTAAAAGATGGATGCCGCAATTCGGACTCGCTTTGAAAGGATTCCAAACGTGACGAGCTTCGACTATGATGGCGGCACATTTCGAAGACGTGCAACTCGGCAAGCAGACGACGATCCGTTAGTGAGACCATTGTTTTTGGGCCATGATTCATGTCACCCACAAATACCAATCGGAGCACGGTGTTGTCCTCACCGTACCGCAGGGAGCTTAGCGAGCGGGCTGGTCACCGCACCCCGAACCGGCCACGGTATGTACGCTGTACGCTGATGACGTCATTAAATGGAATGCATCCAGGCCTCGTGGAGTAGCTCATCAGCAACTTCAGCGAGCGCTTCTAGACATGCCAGCGTATCTTGCATCGCGGCAGTTTCAGCGGGGTAGAAACGCATTCCTACTTGGTGGTCGATCCAGTCTTTCCTATATGTACTCACACAGCGGTTTCACGGCGTCCTTATCAACCGTATCCCCTCCTGGATACCGGAAGTCAAAATGTTACGGCGTCGAATCTCCGGCGCATCTCAGCTTATGAACTGAATTAATACGGCAAGCTGGGCGAGTTGGTGATTGAACATGTTCCTATGGGCAACCCGGACGAAGGACGAGCGGAAGTACACAATACTTATGTACAATGGTAGCGCAGTACTATGCGCAGTAGTATGGGTTCCACTGCCCACCCATATGAACATGTCCAGATTATTAGTTTTCCGGCTGGACCCGTGCGGGTTAGCCACTCCGGTCGATGTTGCTGCTTCACAATGCTTACGTTGATGACCTCCTGCTCGATAGCCTTCCTATCCTGCAGCAACTGTCCCCGACTAATAAGAAAATCTTCCAAGGCGCACGTAACAATTGCCTCCGCATCTGCCTCAGTCTTGCGAAAGGGTTGTTTTGTACAGGGACCGTAGCTGAGGCTCACTGTCTAGGACTTGACCTGTTACGAATTCATGAAACCAGCCGCATACATATTAGGCATGCCGTTCAAAATAAGAATAATTCTTTGAGCAATGTCAAAAGGCAAAACAATTCCGGACTTGGGCAAGTTGTTGGCAAAATTCGACTTATCCCCAAACGGATTATGTCACTGCGGTTTCCTCCGGGGATGATGTCTCTCTCCCACATGCGAAAGTACATCGCTTGAATAAAGTCCAAGAAGAAGATGCCTCAAGCCGCTATTCTACAGACAGCACTGAACTACATGAGCGTGAATTACTCCTCTACGAAGCCCGTATTTACTGACGGCTCCTCTAGACAATATAGCTCTTCTTGCGGTATTTTCGTTCCTTCCATATGCCAGACATTCTTATTGTCTTTAGAGAGAGTAATATCATAAACATCGTTTCAGTAGTATGCATAAAACAGGCCACAATATGTCTACTATGGCAGCTTCTACGATTATTAACATTTCAAACAGCGCCAGAAAACACGGCCAAGGGAGGACACAGGACGAGCGCTTTCTGAGCTTCTACGAAATTAGAGAATCTTCACAGACTCCAAAGCTGCATTGTAAAGCCTTTGCACGAAAAGAACTAAATCAAACGATTACAATGTGGTCCCGGATATAGTATACCAACACCAGTTGGCATGTAAAGCTGGACATTTTATAGCATTTCCGTGGTGTTCAGGACACTGCGGTATAATAGGAAATGCACAGGTGGATGAGGCAGCCCGCAAAGGCGATGATCACATAAAATTTACTAAAGTATTTTTTACTAAAAGAGAGGTTTCACCTTTGGCAAAGCGATATGTACACAATGAATGGTGTAGAAGATTGTCATCACCTTCAGGCAATTACATTTTTTCTCAGCACCAATCCAGAACTCCCACCAATGCTAGCACAGTGTTCAGTGTGACACCTGACGGCCCTCTATCACAGGCCTAAAGTAAACATTTCATGTACGAACAGCCTTCTTTTGCGCAATATGCAATGGCCACACTACGAGCCCACGTTCGGACAACTGCTGCACCTGCCGGTGGAATCTCTAGAGCCGATTTCGCTTTAGTGCCCAGCTTACACAGACGAGCGGCATTGATATAATATAGCCATGGAAAATTTCTACCGAGGCGACTTCACATTGACACGGATGCTGGGTTCCTCGCCTTGCCCATCCAAACACCGCAAAGCTCTGGACTTCTCATGTTTATATTTGGAGCCAATTGATTCGCTCTCAAAACTATGACCCACGCACGTCGTCTCATCAACAGTGCGATTTTCTTTAGGTTAACCGTATGGTTTTAACAAGATTACCTACTTTCGCCACCTCGGACATTTATTCCGCTGCTGATAACATCAGAACACCTGCACTTCTTGCTGCCATTTTTATTCTGTCCTCATTATTCCAGAGCCTTTCTTATCCTGAATCTTATTCCCTGCATAGTAGTGTGTGTAGGCGAAAATACACTAACTAAACACTCAACTTTTTTTAACAGAGAGCTCTCTTTTTCCATGTACAAGGAACAGCGATTAAATCATGATAATTATTGACTGCAACAAAAGTGACGGGTTTTATGCCCCATTACCGGCCGATTGATCACCAAGCGTTAAATGGGGGAGCAAAAGCGCCGGTATTAATGTGGTCCAATCATCACGCTCAAATCACAAAGATGATGCTTTTGGCAACTAAGCATGACATCTAAGGGAAACGTGGTATTCACATCGCTAACACGCGATCAGTTATAAAATTGATTTCAAAACCGATTGTGTTTCTGACCTATCGTTTGGTATCAGAATGATCTGGATAGTCTAGTTGTGCACGCCGGCGTGTGGCACTTTAGTCATTGCTACACTCAACAATGATTGACACCGGGATATGAAGACAATGCTCAGTGTCCAAAATGCGTCCCTGCTGTCTTTGCTGTGGATGCCAGTCATGTCCTTTGGAGCTGCCCTGGGGCCCAAGCCCCCCAAAGAAGGACTTACGGAAGTGCACTTTTTAGACAACTGAGTAATCTGCCCACTGTAGAAGATGCGATGCCTCTTGCATGGTGTACTTCATAAGGTGCTATTGCAAGATCTGCATGGAACATACAATTTCAGTCAATGATTAGGCAACGAGGCAACCAAGGCAAATAAAGGAAACATTTACGCACGGTACAAAAGCAATGATCACTGTAAGAAAAGTTTGCAAGAAACAGTGATCTCACGTTCTCATGGAAGTGTTGGTTCTTTAGTCACTTCTTCTGCTGTTGTTTTACTACAGAAGTGCTTTTTGTCGAGGTCTCCCGCGAACTTCCACGTAATCGCCCTACATGGCTCAACGGGGGACCTCATACATATTAGAGTGAGCGTATATCTCTAGCGATGTGCCACTTGCCAACTTTGTGCCGTATGTTTTCACGAAACGAAACAACGAACACTATTCTAAATGCCATACCTCTGTCGCACGGGCACGCAAAAACACTTTTACGTAGGCGGCCTTTTAACAAGTTGAAAGACTTTTTATTGACGAGGTGTTGCCCGACAGACACACGACACCCATGATCTCTTTTTAGTGTTTCTGTCTAGACATGCTTTACGGGAATAGTGTTCGAAATACAATAGGCCAAAATAAACTGATGCATCTTGAAATATAAAGTGAAAAATTTATTTATTACAAGGTTTTCAAATAAGTTTATTAACACCAGATTAAGGGAGCTGATATAAAGATTTATTTCAGTAGTTTAGAGAGCGTTCGACCTTCATTCAAGACCCGTTCGATCTTATCACTGGAGTGCGGAAGCAAAGCATGACTAGATTCACTACACCTTCTGCAAGACACAAATTTATTTTTACGGTGAGCTTAGGTGACAGAAAAATACGCATTTGCTTAGGCTTTTAATACATGATAATTACTGGCACCCACTGGTTTCGAGGCTACTCCTTTTCGGCCGTAAAAGAGATCGACGAACTCCGCGTCCAGAAAAGACGGCTCCTGAAAAAGAGATCAAGCCCTGTCGTGTGTCTGTGAGCAAAGCTTTTTCTCGGGAGAAGTCTTTTTGCTCAAAAGATTTTCCACTGCCCGCATGACAGGGGTATAGGTGTTCTCCTTAGGCACAATCTGCCCTTGTTAGAACTGCAGGAGGAGGAGGAGGACGGCAAGGAAGGAAGAAAAAGTAGGGAGGTCAACCAGACGCACGTCCGCTTTGCTGCCCTTCACAGGGGGAAGGGTTTAAGGAAATAAAAGAAAGGAGAGGGAGGGAAAAAGGTGCTATCGGTGTGAGTACATGTCTATGTGCATAACTTCACACCTATAATCGATCACTGAGGCCAGTCGCTTTCATGAATACCTAGCAGTACCCGCGTCGCTTTGTAAGCCTGTGACGCATTGGGCCATGGTCAGAGAATCTGAGTCTCTGAAAATGGTCTGTTATCTAATCGGTTTAACAACCTCTGAAGAACGTGGCGTTTGTTGTCATAGAGATCATAAAACCCAACATGTGCTGGAAGAACTAGAAGAGACTCTTACTCTACATCGGGAATGAGTAAAGGCAACGCGCCAAAGACCAGAACTGAAGAAGGACAGGAACGACAGGGCCGGTGCCACTCGAGACTGGCAAGCTGAGACGGCGATCAGGTTGACGCACAATATGACAGGATCAATGCGAAAGCTTTATTGAAAGAAATGGTCCAATGCAGAAGAAATATGCCCAAGTGAAACTCTTGCTTGGGCCAGTTGGTTCATGATTGAACCAACAAGCCCAACCATTGGGCCATTTCTTTCAACAAATATTTCTTCTACATTGGACCCTTTCTATCAATAAATATTTCTTCTGCGTTGGACCCTTTCTTTCAACAAAGCTTTCGCACCGATCCTGCCATTTTGTGCGTCGACCTGATCGCCCTCTCTGCTTGCCAGTCTCGAGAAGTGCCGGTCCTGTCGTTTGTGTCTTTCTCCAGTCCTGGTCTTTTGCGCCTTGCCTTTACTCAGTCAAGCATTAACCAACTACGCCACGCCAGAGTTTTACTACGTCGGGCACTGGAGTCCCGCGATATGCTCGGAAATTATTATGAAAACTATTTTATGAAGCCGCGACCTTATGCTAATGTATCCATGAAATATCATAGTCACGGTGCCGCCGCGGTGCGTTAATAATATTCATTACGTTATTGAAGTACCGGTTAGTCCTAGTGAGGTCAAAGCTTTAATAATAAACATGATAAAAAAATAACTTTGCTGCTGTCTATGGCTGCATAACAGAAGCACCAATGAAATATCTATTAAACACATCATGACGGGTATCAGTTAAAGTAACAGGCAAAATTTTTGAGGCTGGTACATTTCTTGATCTTCTCGTAGGATATAGCGCACATCTGTACAATTCTGAAAGGAGAAGGGGATATGCATTTAGCTAACGACCGGTCACGTTAAGTCTTCCCAGTCTTATGAAGCCAACTTAAGCACAGAACGCGTCAGTTTTTTAACAAATATAAGGCGAAATATGACGTACAATTCAAATTTCAGGAGACCGAATACACAGAACAAGTTTTAGGCACTGTTAATCTTGACATCATACGTAATTTTGAACGCAGGTTGTACAGGTTAGGTTTATTTGTTCACCCCAGGAAAGAATTACACATTTGGTTTCATGGAAGGGTTCTGGTCAAATTAGGCAGGTACGAAGTTTACGTCGTCGTTCTGACTTCATTCTGACTTCGTCAAGGATAAAAGTGCAAAACACTGACACTTGTCTCTAAATTGTGAAGAATGTTCCAAAATCGCCGTAATGCAAAGTCTTTCGAAGTGTTTATTTTTGATGCCTTTCTTGTTTCAAGTTTACACAAATAATCGCTGTGACACTACTGATTCTCCTAAATTTGTGAGATATGCTAATGACAATTTTTCCCATTATTCAGAACTCGCGAAAAGCGAGTTTAGGATTTATTAAAATTTACTCTCTGATTGACTAAACACAAGAAACCGTAGCCTGATGTACTTATAACGAAGTCTGATACTCATACTCGCACCTATAAACAGACTGGCAATATATGCACCGCTGTATTTCTTTTCAGAAATAGAATACGGCTGAGCAGCACACAAAAGTTCACAGGAATGTGATATCGAGAGAACATGCCCTGAAATACATTTGCAAACAACGTGACAGCAAGCATCACAGCGAGACTATTGCGAACAGTACCAGCATAGATAAAACCAAGCACTCAACTAAAAACAGTTCTGCTGTAAGATATATTATTGTGCATTAGTGTGCGGAGCAACCGTAACAAAAACAATAGGATGGCATCAGCTTCACCAAATAGAGTTCTACTATACTTCTCGCACAATTGAATGGTCGGCCTCAGAATTAGGCCTATGAACCCTACAAAAAAAATCTCAGAGACCCCCCCCCAAAAAAAAAATATAAATTAGGTTGGCAGTCTACATGGAGAAAGTAAAGTGCACATCGGCCCCCAATTCCGACCGCAGTCGCCGGTATATTTTTCGCAGATATTTATTTGGAATGCCAACAACGAGAACGCCTTACTTCAGGCAACAAGTAGAATACCAAGTGCCTTCGTCTGAAAAAGAGAAAACTTGACAGACGGCTATACTTTACAAAGCAAGTGCTTAAAGGAGAAGCCAAGCAGATATCATGAATATGTTCTGTATCATAGCAAAATAGATTATCCTGTTTCTAGCGTATCAGTATTTTCCTCAGCAGCCTTCACTGCAGTGTGTGCAAAGGTATCTGAAATTTTTATTTTTTTACATCTTTCTAGGTACATCTTACATGGTTATGTACATAGTACACGAGTATGGTACAGTATTGCTAATGAGTGGATGGCACTAGCTTTCTTGGATGAATAGATGAGACTCGAAAAGTTGATGCGCCTCTCATTCTACAAATATTTTTGTTTATTGCTTGTGATGTCGTAACACCTGTACATGTCAATTCCCTTCGCATTTTATATGCGCAAGCATTTCTATGCCTACTCAACGAGAAATCCCTTTCGTCTATCCGTCACTTAGTACGATCGCGTTCAAGGTAGGGCAGCGAGCAAATTCACCTTCATTCAGCCTCTGCCTTCAACATGAACGAAGCGGCCAGAACACAGTGCTCACAAAAGCTATCAGCACTTGACGCGCTCAGTACCCATCGCAGATCGCTTTCAAGATAGGGCCGACAGCAGCAAGCAAATGTACCTTCATGCAGCCTCCCTCTTCAACGCGAACAAAGCGGCCAGACCACAGTGCTCTCAAAAGCTGTCAGCACTTGCCGCGCTCAGTACCCGTCGCAGAGCGCTTTCAAGATAGGGCCCACAGCAGTGCGCGAATTCAGCTTCATGCAACCTCCCTCTTCAACACGATTCAAGCGGCCAGAACACAGTGCTCTCAAAAGCTGTCAGCACTTGGCGCGCTCAGTACCCATCGCAAATCGCTTTCAAGATAGGGCCGACAGCAGCGAGCAAATCTACCTTCATGCAGCCTCCCTCTTCAACGCGAACGAAGTAGCCAGACCACAGTGCTCTCAAAAGCTGTCAGCACTTGACGCGCTCAGTACCCATTGCAGAGCGCTTTCAAGATAGGGCCCACAGCAGTGAGCGAATTCAGCTTCATGCAACCTCCCTCTTCAACGCGAATGAAGGGACCAGAACACAGTGCTCACAAAAGCTATCAGCACTTGGCACGCTCAGTAGCAATCGCAGATCGCTTTCAAGATAGGGCCCACAGCAGCGAGCGAATTCACCTTGATGCAGCCTCTGTCTTCAACGCGAACGAAGCGGCCAGAACACAGTGCTCTCAAAAGCTGTCAGCACTTGGCGCGCTCAGTACTCATCGCAGATCGCTTTCAAGATAGGGCCCACAGCAGCGAGCGAATTCACCTTCATGCAACCTCCCTCTTCAACGCGAACGAACTGGCCAGAACACAGTGCTCACAATAGCTATCAGCACTTGGCACGCTCAGTAGCCATCGCAGATCGCTTTCAAGATAGGGCCCACAGCAGCGAGCAAATGCACCTTCATGCAGCCTCCCTCTTCAACGCGAACGAAGCGGCCAGACCACAGTGCTCTCAAAAGCTGTCAGCACTTGGCGCGCTCAGCACCCATCGCAGATCGCTTTCAAGATAGGGCCGACAGCAGCGAGCAAATGTACCTTCATGCAGCCTCCCTCTTCAACGCGAACAAAGCGGCCAGACCACAGTGCTCTCAAAAGCTGTCAGCACTTGCCGCGCTCAGTACCCGTCGCAGAGCGCTTTCAAGATAGGGCCCACAGCGTTGAGCGAATTCAGCTTCATGCAACCTCCCTCTTCAACGCGATTCAAGCGGCCAGAAAACAGTGCTCACAAAAGCTATCAGCACTTGGCGCGCTCAGTAACCATCGCAGATCGCTTTCAAGATAGGGCCCGCAGCAGCGAGCAAATGTACCTTCATGCAGCCTCCCTCTTCAACGCGAACGAAGCGGCCAGACCACAGTGCTCTCAAAAGCTGTCAGCACTTGGCGCGCTCAGTACTCATCGCAGATCGCTTTCAAGGTAGGGCCGACAGCAGCGAGCAAATCTACCTTCATGCAGCCTCCCTCTTCAACACGAACGAAGTAGCCAGACCACAGTGCTCTCAAAAGCTGTCAGCACTTGACGCGCTCAGTACCCATCGCAGAGCGCTTTCAAGATAGGGCCCACAGCAGTGAGCGAATTCAGCTTCATGCAACCTCCCTCTTCAACGCGAATGAAGCGGCCAGAACACAGTGCTCACAAAAGCTATCAGCACTTGGCACGCTCAGTAGCCATCGCAGATCGCTTTCAAGATAGGGCCCACAGCAGCGAGCGAATTCACCTTGATGCAGCCTCTGTCTTCAACGCGAACGAAGCGGCCAGAGCACAGTGCTCTCAAAAGCTGTCAGCACTTGGCGCGCTCAGTACCCATCGCAGATCGCTTTCAAGATAGGGCCGACAGCAGCGAGCAAAAGCCTCCCTCTTCAACACGAACGAAGTAGCCAGACGACAGTGCTCTCAAAAGCTGTCAGCACTTGACGCGCTCAGTACCCATTGCAGAGCGCTTTCAAGATAGGGCCCACAGCAGTGAGCGAATTCAGCTTCATGCAACCTCCCTCTTCAACACGAATGAAGCGGCCAGAACACAGTGCTCACAAAAGCTATCAGCACTTGGCACGCTCAGTAGCCATCGCAGATCGCTTTCAAGATAGGGCCCACAGCAGCGAGCGAATTCACCTTGATGCAGCCTCTGTCTTCAACGCGAACGAAGCGGCCAGAACACAGTGCTCTCAAAAGCTGTCAGCACTTGGCGCGCTCAGTACCCATCGCAGATCGCTTTCAAGATAGGGCCAACAGAAGCGAGCAAATGTACCTTCATGCAGCCTCCCTCTTCAACGCGAACGAAGCGGCCAGACCACAGTGCTCTCAAAAGCTGTCAGCACTTGGCGCGCTCAGTACTCATCGCAGATCGCTTTCAAGATAGGGCCGACAGCAGCGAGCAAATCTACCTTCATGCAGCCTCCCTCTTCAACGCGAACGAAGTAGCCAGACCACAGTGCTCTCAAAAGCTGTCAGCACTTGACGCGCTCAGTACCCATTGCAGAGCGCTTTCAAGATAGGGCCCACAGCAGTGAGCGAATTCAGCTTCATGCAACCTCCCTCTTCAACACGAATGAAGCGGCCAGAACACAGTGCTCACAAAAGCTATCAGCACTTGGCACGCTCAGTAGCCATCGCAGATCGCTTTCAAGATAGGGCCCACAGCAGCGAGCGAATTCACCTTGATGCAGCCTCTGTCCTCAACGCGAACGAAGCGGCCAGAACACAGTGCTCTCAAAAGCTGTCAGCACTTGGCGCGCTCAGTACTCATCGCAGATCGCTTTCAAGATAGGGCCCACAGCAGCGAGCGAATTCACCTTCATGCAACCTCCCTCTTCAACGCGAACGAACTGGCCAGAACACAGTGCTCACAATAGCTATCAGGACTTGGCGCGCTCAGTAGCCATCGCAGATCGCTTCCAAGATAGGGCCCACAGCAACGAGCGAATTCACCTTCATGCAGCCTCCCTCTTCAACGCGAATGAAGCGGCCAGAACACAGTGCTCATAAAAGCTATCAGCACTTGGCACGCTCAGTAGCCATCGCAGATCGCTTTCAAGGCAGGGCCCGTGTGGCCACGCCATACACAGCCGGCGCCACCGGAGTACGTTTGATCATGGTTGATAACGGTCCGCATCGAGAGGAGGCAGGGTCATCGACCACGCATACGTAAGACGTCTACCAGGTGGGAGGCTGTTCAA
The DNA here is from genome assembly GCF_038994185.2 of Dermacentor albipictus. Lineage (NCBI taxonomy): Eukaryota > Metazoa > Arthropoda > Arachnida > Ixodida > Ixodidae > Dermacentor > Dermacentor albipictus. Next base: position 92,686,356 of record NC_091826.1, on the reverse strand, counting down.
TGACGTCACGTACTGCACCACGAATCGGCCATCGCTCATCTTACACAAAGCAGTGGCATGATACAAACCCGCCATTGTATAACACCAGTGAACATTCCAACTACTCGCTTCTTTTTCGCCGTCTCATGCTGGTCGCAGTTAACATTTCGGTAGTTCAACCGCGCTTCTCCGTTTCATGTTTCTTTCGCGGTGTTAATTATACGAAAAGCACACCAGCATACGACGACGAAACAGGAGGTGATCAGTAGCAAATGCTTACGCAACATTTAGAGGACACCCACAATTTTGGTTAGCCGGACTTCATGCAGAGTACTTGTTCTGCCTTGTTTAGATCCTGCAGCACTTCTTTCGGTTTTTCTTGACTCAGCCTTTGTGTGTAACCGAAATTAAATAAAGTCAAACCAAATTGAATCCTGAGCCTTAACGTCCCAAACCTTGAGCAGCGGATTAAGAGGGAAGCCGCACAGCGGAGGTACGCCGAGAAATTTAGTTCACCTGGGGTTTTTCAACATGCGCTTAAACCTAAGCCCAAACGGATGTTGCGTATTGCCCCGTCTAAATGCGTCCGCCACAGCCAATAGGCCATCACAGTTGTTCTTTAATAATAATAATAATAATAATAATAGGTTGAGTTCACATGCGAAGAATCAATCAGGCAAGACTGAATATTGGTGCATTGTTGCAGTAACAAAAAAGCGCTATAAATGCAAGTAGAATATGCAAAAAAGCATTGCTGTATATTTCCGCTAAAATCTTGATTTATTGCCCCCCCCCCGTAATTAGTATGTCCGTGCATTCTAGTATAAGAAAGCAAAAGTGCGTCGCTAGTATTCCCATGCTTTATGCGGTAACTCTGATTTTAAATGAGCGTGGCTCTGCGAAGGTAGTAACCAGCACGTTGACAGATCATGCCGTTACCTCAGATTTACTGCATGAACGTAGGGCGGCGTAAGGAGGCTAGTTTATTTGAGCACGGGTCGCGACCACGGATCAACAACGCACGGCGGTTTTCGCGCGAGAAGATTCCATAATGAGCTACAGTTAGCCGCGTTCAAATTACCTACTTTCGCAAAGAAGCCCAGAGCCAAGATTTAAACATATTCATTTACCTTGCAAATGTTCGCGCCGTTATTACAACAGACGCTTGCGTAGTGGTGTTACAACAGTCGAAAGGCGGTGCTCCAATTCACTACTGTACCAAACATTCCACGCGCGTTGTCCGTATATTGCACTTGTATGTGAAGTTCAATTGCAAAAATAATCTTCAGAGAGTAACATTAAGATTTATCTGGCGGCCGGCCAAACACCATTCAAGAAATAACGCTCTCAGAATTACCGGATTTTTTCACCATTGGGCGCGTTAAGTTAGCGCGCTCCGAACTCCAAAGGAGCACGCTCGAGTGCGCTCGAGTGCGACGCCTTCGGAGCTTAACTTAACGGCCATTTTCGCCGACTGTTTTCGGGTGCACGAACGTGCCGTCTGGCGAATGTTATGTTGCTTCCGCATCCGCTATTGCACTTCGCGCGCTTTTCGAAAATGGCCCCGCCGACCGTACTTCTGCAGTCCTTGTTAGACGAAAAAGAACTTGACGCGCGGCGACGGAGGCAGCAGCAGCGGCTTAGGGCACATTCACACCGGCGACTTGAGGAGGTCGCGCGACCAAGTTGGTCGCTTTGCGACCAGTCGCAAATGGTCGCAAACGGTCGCCTTTCTCGAAAAGCGACCATTTCGGGCGAGGTGTTCTCTGCGCAATTTTTCAGTCGCGTGACCGTTGTCGCAAAACTGATAAACCAATCAGCGGCGCACCGGAAGTGATCTTTCGTGTGTCTACATCCGGCCTCCTCCGGCGTCGCATTCAAATTCCGCGTAGATTCCGAGAGTTCTCGCTGAGAACGATAATCTCCGGGATTGCGACTTGCGGGTCGCGCTCAGCCGGGCTTGCCGGTGTGAACATCAGTCACCTTCGGTCGCTTTTTGATTGCGAGTCGCAAATGGTCGCGCGACCTCCTCAAGTCGCCGGTGTGAATGTGCCCTTACGATGCGATGCAAGCTCAAAGCGCGCCAACGCGTTGCCGATCTCGCCTGACAGCAGCTTCAGACGCCCGGCAGCACGGCGGCGAGAGGAACGAGTGGGCAAGGAGAACGGACTTGCATTGGTGGAAAGAGTAGGAAACACGTCATTTTTACGGAAGCCGTAGCAGGCGCGCGCTCTCGCGCACCGTTTCCAGGATAGTGCGCGTAGAGCGCGCTCCGCAATCACGCACCGGAAGTAGCTTTTTAGCCGTTAAGCCTAAAAGAGCGCGCTCTGCTGGCTAGAGCGCGCTCGAGCGCCTTAACTTAACGCGCCCATTGTCTCCAGACAGATTCGCTTGAAGTACAAGCCCCACAGACAGTACACGCCCCTCAGATACCTGTGGCTCCCACAGAATCAAGATGTTAAAAATGGGGTCGGCGTATCCTATGAAACTGGTCAGCGGCTTCATCGGCACTTGCGTGCTTTGTAACATAGACATAAAAGCAAGCACAAATTCCCTTCACTTAACTCAGGCTTTGTGCCAAAGATAAGCACAAAAAAAGGGCATGGATTTTAACGGGGGCGATCTTTGTTTGCCTAACCGAGTATCAGCTATCGAGTGTTGACCTGTCATGGTCAGCGCCTGTACTACAGCACTAGAAGAAATACTTGATACGCAATAATAGATGCAGATAAATGACCGATAATGGCTTTTGGACAGGATTGGGTATGTAATCCGAGCAATGAAAGGTATGCTGCTTTGCATAAACCAGTCACGACATGACAGTGACAAAGCCTACTTTCTATTTTCTGATTTTATTTTTTCTACTTCGTTTCTATTTCTTTTATGTAATTCTATAATTTCATTTCAGGTATAAAGGCTGGGCTGTAGCAAAACTAGTGTATAAAACGACGTGAGAGAAGACAGCTATTCTAGTGAACACAATAAAGCGCTTAACGATAATAACCGCCTAGGCTTTCCTAACAAAAAAAAATACTACGACGAAAACCAACGAAATGTAGTATCACGCTTTCGTATATCTGCCCACGCGGACTCCGGCAGAGAGCTGTGTCTGAGAAATATTTCTTCGCTAGCCGAAAGCTCTTCAGTCTGTGCTTTGCACATTCATAAACGACGGCACTCGTATGGAAGTTGCACGACTGTTTCACTGCCCCAGCGAACTCTGCAGCTGAAACTATCGGCCATCCTGATAGGAAACCGCTCTGCACGCATGAACGGCCCCCTAAGCTAGAAAAGGGGTGACTACGCTGCAGTAGAGCAAACGGATGACTAAGCTCTTAGATAATGATGGGTGGGCTGCAGACGGTGATTTGGACAGGCAATCAAATGTGCTCTACTTTTCTTCGGAAAAGAGGATATGAACAGAGTTTGTGCTGTCGTGGGGGTAGATAGAGCAGCGGGCTTTTGCTATTGACTTTGCTACGAATAAAAAGGCACGTAACCTTACTTTTATTGCGTCGTAATGAGAGGATGAGAAAAAAGAGAAGGTAGGGATGTTGACCAGAAGAACGTCTGGTTGCCTACCCTACTTTGGAAGAAGGAAACAGGGAAATAGAAAAAAACCGGGGAAGGCGGCGAATGTGGGTCCATGAGCGGACACCCGCGCCGCGTAGTCAGGGAAGCTCGCGCAAGCCAGTAGGGTTTCAAGAATCACAAATGTGGCTTCACTGGCATCTGGATGAATGATCTCTGGGGGCGGGGTTCCAGGAGTGCCTGTACGGGTAGTGGACGATCATCTTGACGCCTGACTGTATTCACCACTGATTGCCTTGGTTTATTAAATCAAGAACAGTGGCCCCATTGACGGTCTGTGTTGCCTTTGCAGCCATACGCATCAGACGTAGCGCCCTGAGTCATGGCGATTAGTTCTGAATAAGCTCTGCTAAAGGCAATTCCGAGCCACAACCGACGCAGAAGACATGCCTTGCCTTGGTGCAGTCCGGTGGGAGCGAATTATTTTTCTGTATAGTCTGGTGTTCCACATATGACTGTGCGTGCCAGATGGTGAAACTCCCTCCCAGCCTCTGTCGTAGAGAGCGAAATAGGGACGCAGTGGCGTTCTTCGTGTGATTTTCAAGCGACCTTGCGAAAGTCACAGTTTTTTATTATCCCACAATGGCAGGACATTGAAAAATAAGCTGTTGTTTATTTTTTCGCGAGGTGGTTAAGTTCTACGATGTCCCATGCGAAATAATCGTGACTTGCATGTCGGAGGAACGAAGACAAACAATGACCTGAAAGGTTCACCAGATGGACGTCCGGCTGGCTACATATATTTAAATATGTCTTCAATATGTCTACAAATTTCTTCAAATTTATTCCGAACTTCTTTAAGTAGCTTGCGACATGATGAAGATTCCGCCTGATGAAATTTTGCTTGTACAATTCACTGCGCGTTTATAAAGCGTTTGGGCACTTACGTTGAACGTGAAGGTTGCTATTGGTATAAGCTGTAAACAAGTTTCAATCTCGATACTGTAACCATGACTAGACCGGTAATATATTGCGATTACGTTTTGACAGAACACTTTCACACTTTGCTGTCAACTCAATTACGGGTTATGTAAGTGCGGCGAGCGCAAACACCTGCAATAAGGATCGTTCGCAAAAAATTGCGAGGCCGAGAAGTTTAAGTTTTACGTTTAGTAGCGGCTTGATGTTGACCTATTGGCGTAATGTTAAAAAGAACACTCAAGCAGCAACGCATCCAGGGTTCAAAACCAACCAATTCCAGGCAATTGGACCCCATGCTGTCAACTCTATTGATGCTGACCAAATTGGGGACACACAAAGGGACACGCTTACGGTTCGGGGTCGACAATAAAAAGGGTGATGAATATACAGTTGTGGGATTTAACGTTTTGAAGCTGCACAGTGGGCTTTGGGAAACCCGATTGAGGTAGGGTATCCTGGTTAATTCTGGTCACTTGCCTTTCTTTAACCTGCACTCAAAGTACCATGCGTGAGCGTTCTTCTCAAGCTGTTCATACCTTAATGTGACTGCCACACCAGGGTAGCAAACCCATTGCCTCGGGCTCAGTAACAGAAAGCGATATTTCCTGAGATAACGTAGCTTTGAAAGAGAAAAACAATTACATAAATATACGCAAAATGTACTTAAAAGGCATGAATCATGTGCCGTAGGGTAGCATTGGCCGTTTTACAAGACGACCTAATCTCAATCTCGTCAGTTTTGTGGTCTGTACGTGTTTGTGCTGCACTGCAAAAGAAAAAAACATTTGCTGGTTCAGGAAAGTCAGGTTTCCAACAGGTTTACTTGCTCCAGACATTTATTTTGGCACTCCTCATTGTAAATAAGTTTTTGAACGTTGTTGAAGAGCCATGGCTATAGACAGAAAGTAGGCTTCTACCTGAAGGAGTGAAGGCGACGTTTAGCCTTGAGGCGAACATAACGTCGATGTCCAATAGTGCAGCGTGAAAGAGATATAAACCGTCATCGGGCGAAAAGGCCGTGTAGCAATATTAAGAGGCTGGTTTATGTAAGGAATGAAGGTAAACGTGAGGAAAGAATCCAACGTTGCCAAGAAGCTTTCGGTCCCTCGCAAATGTCGTGAAAGCATCTCCGGCAGTTAACCCTGGATAGGAGTCATGAAACTATCGGTGTACCAATGGTACATGAGCATAATGTTTCATAAATAAAGTTGGTTTCGCTTTGAAACGCCTCATTAGTAATCAATGGAACATAACAGAATAGTGCAATCAGCTTCACATGGAGAAATTTGTTGATGTGAGGTGTCAGGATAAAAGTGCGCTGGTAAATAATACCACCGAGACAATCGGGTCATAACTGACCTATACGCCGAAGAAATGCTCATAAGTTCCAAGGCTTATCTTAGCCCAAATGATAACTGTCATCTCTCTTGTGTGCTTTCAATTTTTTTGATGCGGCATGACTAATACATTCTGGTCACCAACAACATGAATCTATTACCGAGGCATTGAGTTCTTAGAAAGTTCCCGGACCAGGAAAATACAGGCAAAAAAAGAGACAATAATTGCTTGCGAACAAGGTAAGCCCCAAAAGGCAAACTTTTTTTATGTGTTGTCAAGCTTGAAATACCTCAACGTTCCATTCAACTGTGGACAGTACTGTACATAAGCCCTCTCCACGAGGGCCGACATTGTCCTCTCTGGAGTTGAGGCCAGTTGCGATATGCTTTTGCTAAAGCAGGAGTTTAAAAAATTCCTGCTGTAGGAGACGGGGTCCGTTCCATTTGTTTCCACGGCATTTTGGCCTGATTCATTCACGTGCCCTGCCCAACGTTTCAATGATTCAGAACAAATTATCATGATGTACGAGCGACGTGGATGTTATGACACGGCAAATATGCCATATCGTTCTGAGTGTTACCGCATTAAAATAGAGGAAAAGAAGCTGTCGTATGTCAGAAATTTGTGTTTCTCTGCTTTGGGATCATGATACATGTGATACCTTCAAAGATCGTTGGATTAAAGAGAGAGTGCGACTAATAAACGCCACCCCCCCCCCTTTAATTATTGATGCGTCAAAGTATCCATCAAATGATCACTTGTATGAAAATCAGCGAACAAGTTCCTGTTTTCATTACGCGCCGCTCCACACTCTACTCAGCGAGTGAACTCTTTGCGTGGACTTTCACAGCCTTCGGAGAAATATGTGTCATGTCCTTAATCACCAAGAATAAAGCAATCCAAATCAAAAGCTCGAACGCATATTTTGATGACAATACGCTTTAAACAAGTTGTACACAACTGCGTACGGGACTTCTTTTTGACAGTCTTTTTTTACCTTGTGATTCGCCACTGCGGTTATATTTCCCTTTAGTCTGCTGAGTACTCCTGCACACGACCACATTGCTGAAAACGGTGCCAAGTATGGCTGATTACGTTCAACCTTCCGAGTTTCTTCGGCAATTGGAAAAGAATAACTTGTAGTTCGCAATGCCTGTGCCCGATAATATAATTGATGCGAGCGTTTCGAGCGAGTGATTCAAGTCTTCTTTCGAAAAAAGAACGCCGCATACCAAGCTTTACAGTAAATCGATGTGTAGTTACTCTGTAATTATACGTACTCGCTAGAATACAATGAGCACAATGCCTCACCCTACCACTTTATCTAAGACATCAACTATTTTCCTCATGAAGCCCTCTGGTCACGCGCGTAGCATGTGGAGTATCGATCAGTCTGTATACAGACTGCGCTGCCGGTTCAGAACATACCTCCACAGAGATGCACCCAATTGTTTGCTCTAGAAGTGGCGGATGAGCGTTTGCCCATTGTTCTGCGTGATGCGTGAAGCCTTCCTAGTACACAACTATTGTGATACACCTGCAAGCGTGCCCTCTGTTTCTTGAAGTAGAGCGAATTCGCTACTTATCTAATGTTTGATATGAAACACACTGAAACGGTTACATGAAACCCACTGCATTCAGTATATATATATATATGTATATATATATTGTCACAGCCTAGTAGAAGACGGGAAAGCCGGCGTAGAGGACGTATGGAAGCACTTTATCAGAGCAGTCAACGTGACGTCGTTGTCGTCTCTGTTTTTTTCCATTCGCGCGCTACTTCAGCGTCGTTCTCATCGCCTGGCACATACCTGCGGTGACCATATAGGATGTGCCATTTGCCCCCCCCCCCCCCTTTGAAAAAAAGAGGCATCGTCCTGATGCCCCTACGTACAACGGCTGTGTACAGACGGTGCAAAGTTGAAGTCATGAGGAAATGTATGGCTTCATACGAAGCACATGCACAACCTCGGGCAGATGCTGCCGGCGTTTGGAGCAGTTTTGGCTCTCGGGCACAACTTCATAATTAACATCGCTGATGCGGCGCAGAACTGTGTATGGGCCGAAGTATCTTCGCAGGAGCTTTTAAGCCAGCCCCCGCCGACGAATCGGAGTCCAGACCCACACCTGGTCGCCGACGTTGTACGTGACGGGTCTGTGTCGAAGTTTGTAGTGCCGAGCATCGTATTCCTGTTGTTCTTTGATTCGCAAACGCGCAAGCTGCCTGGCTTCCTCTGCGCGTTGCGTAAACTCCTCGGCACCAGTCTCGTCGTCACCGCACTCGTGCGGCAGCATTGCGTCCAACACTGTTGTTACTTGGCGTCCGTAAACGTGGTTGAAAGGCGTCACGCGTGTTGTCTCGTGGCGAGCTGTATTATACGCAAATTTAGCATATGGTAAAATCTCGTCCCAGTTCTTGTGGTCGACGTCGATGTACATACTCATCATGTCTGCCAGAGTCTTATTCATACGTTCTGTCAGCCCTTTAGTTTGGGGATGATAAGCCGTGGTCTTTCGGTGAGTGGTACCACTTAGTCGCAACACGGTATCCAGAAGCACAGCCGTGAACGCAGATCTTCTGTCTGTTATGACCACTGCGGGAGCGCCATGCCTGAGGACGACGGCTTCGACGAAAAATCACGCTGCTTCGGCTGCTGTTCCACGTTGGATAACACCTGTTTCGGCGTATCGCGTAAGATAATCCGTGACGATGATTATCCATCTATTTCCGGCAGTAGACAGTGGAAACGGACCTAAAAGATCCATGCCAATTTGTTCGAACGGCGCTTGCGGTATTTGAACAGGATGCAGCAGTCCAGCTGGCTTGCCGGGTAGGGCTCTGCGGCGCTGGCAATCCAGGCATGTCTGTGTGTAACGTTTCACGATCGACGCAAGTCTCGGCCAATAGTACTTTAGCCTAATTCTTGCCAATGTCCGAGTGTAGCCCATGTGACCAGCGGTCGGCTCGTTGTGACACGCATGTAGGACTTCTTCGCGAAGAGATGCGGGAATGACGAGTAGGTAGCTGCTGCCACTAGGTGAAAGGTTCTTTTTATGTAGAACGTCGTGGCGTAAGCAGAATGAAGGCAGCCCTCTGGCGAATAACCGCGGCGCGCTGCCTGTTCTTCCCTCTAAGTAATCAAAAAGAGGAACCAGTTCTGCGTCCTCGCGTTGGTGGCGTGAAACGGCGACGGTATCTAGCATGCCTAGAAAAACCGTGTCATCATCGTCGTGCACTGCAGTCTGAACAGGAGACTGAAAAAGGCAGTCGGCGGTGTGTCGTTTCCCTGATTTGTAGACAACCGTGAAGTCGAACTCTTGGAGACGAAGACTCCAGTGTGCTAGCCGACCAGCTGGATCTTTTAAAGTAGCGTCCTGCTGACGTAAGCAATCACTCTTTCGGCGCCGTCCTGCCGCTGTACAAGCACTGCGCCGAGGCCGACATTACTAGCGTCGGTTTTGAAGAATCGTAGGAGCGTCGTCATCAAAGTGTGCGAGCACGGGAGGCATCTGCAGCCGTTGCCGTAGGTCGTGAAACGCCCGTTGCTGGTCTTCACCCCATACGAAGGGGACATCTTATCTGGTTAGATTCGTTAATGGCCATGCGATGCGCGAAAAGTCCGCAATAAAGCGTCGGTAGTAGGCGCAAAGGCCCAGAAAACGTCGCACAGCCTTTTTATCTGATGGCGTTGGGAAAGTAGCAATGGCAGAGATTTTATCAGGGTCAGGTCGTACACCTTCACGACTGACAACATGACCGAGAAATTGAAGTTCTTCAAAGCCAAAATGGCACTTTTCAGGTTTCAAAGTTAGACCAGCAGAGCGTATTGCTTGAAAGACCATCTTTAGTCTCCGTAAGTGTTCCTCGAACGTGACGGAGAAAACAATCACGTCGTCGAGGTACACCAGACAGGTTTGCCATTTGAGGCCTGAGAGTACCGTGTCCATTAGTCGCTGAAACGTTGCTGGCGCAGAACACAAACCGAAGGGGAGCACCTGAAATTCATAAAGTTCGTCGGGCGTCACAAAAGCGGTCTTCTCACCGTCTCTCTCATTTGCCAGTAGCCGCTTTTCAAGTCCATCGACGAAAAGTAACGTGCGTTTCGTAGCCTGTCCAGTGAATCGTCGATACGCGGCAGCGGATAAACTTCTTTGTGATCTGGTTGAGTTTTCGATAGTCGACGCAGAAGCGCAGGCTACCGTCCTTCTTTTTCCCCAACACGACAGGCGATACCTAAGAACTCTTAGATGGCCGAATAACCCCGTCCTCAAGCATCGTCTTCACTTGCGTTTGTATCGCCTCGCAGTTTTTCGGTGCCACACGATAAGGATTCTGCCGAATTGGTCTGGCGTCGGCTTCGGTAACAATACGATACTTAGCTCCTCGAAAATGTGACTACGAGGTCACGGACATTAATCACTGCACCGTACTCTCTCAAGAAATCCATACCCAATATAAGTTCCTTGCAGCACTCATAGAGGATGACGAGGGTGGCGACGAAGGTTTCACCGGTGATTACTATCCTGGCTATGCATTTTCTGATCGGCGTCATCAACTGGCCGACGGCAGTTCTGATGTTGGGCCCGGTCCACGGCGTCTTCACTTTTCTCAATCTGTCGGCCAGCTTTTGACTTATTATCGAAAAATGCGAACCAGTATCGACGAGAGCGGCCACTTGGTGGCCGTCAATGAAAACGACAAGATCTGCGCTGACGGCATCGGTTACAGGGGGTGCGATTGGAGACATCGAAGTTTTCGAGTCGTCGGTGATGGGGGCTCTTGGACAGCTAGACGGTCTGCCACCTCACCCCCGGAGGTCACTGCTTCTAGTTTCCCCGGCGTGGGCTAGGGGACCTGCCCCTAGAGGCGTCAGAAAAATTTCGACGGGTCAGTGTGGTATAACGAGCCGGAGAAGGGGAACGTGATCGAGGCGTCGCTGAGCCTTCCGGCCGAAAGTTTGTAGAATTTTCGTCGCAGGTATGTGCAGTATCAAACACAGCGTAATTGCAGTTGGGAAACCTTGCATACCCGGCTGAGAGGTAGTGGCACGCGCGATAAACATGTCCTGTTTCGCCTGAATGAAAGTACAGCGGCCGGCGGTCAGCGGTGCGCCACAAATCGGTATTTCGAAGCGGGTAGCCCACAGGGGATTCGCCGTAAGACCGAGGCGCAGCGATCGGCTGGCGGCGATACGGCATAGCTGGCGGCGGCTTTGACTGGAGAAAATATGGCGTCGGGGGTGGCGGTGCTGGCTGCGTCGTAGTGGTCGACGGTGTCAGTAGCATCGAAGTCGCGGGAGGTGGACGACAGACAGCTTACGCATATGTTAGTTGTCGCGGCACCGCCTGCCGGTCGGGGGACGAAAAGGCCTGTCGAACTTCCTTCCGACCGATATCAGCAACAGAAGCCACCGCTGGTGCCATAGGAGAAATCTCGAGCTGCCGGATCTCCTCTCGCACAATCTGCCGGATGACTTCACGCAGAGACGTGCCGTAGCTCTCCGGTAGAATTGAAGCATACACCGGCGAGTTCGCGCGATCATATTGGCGGTACCGTTGCTTTAGTGCCCGTTCTATAGCGGTAGCCTCCTTGGTGAATTCGACCACTGTCGTCGGTGGGTTCCTCACGAGTCCGGCACAGTTCCTTCACTCCGCGCAAGAGATAGCGTAACTTCGTTTCTTCGGCCACCTCAGGGTCTGCTCTGCGGAAAAGGCGGGTCATATCTTCTGCATACGTGGCTACACTCTCGTTTGGTTTTTGAATATGGGATTCGAGTAGGCGCTGCGCAGTGTCTCTTCTGTCGGTACTAGTGAGCGTGTCTAGCAGCTGGGTGCGGAAGGCATCTCATGTGGTCAAACATCTCTCCCGGTTCACAAACCACGTCCGCGCACTGTCTTGAAGCACGAAATAGACATTAGACCGCTTTTGCTGGGAGCCCCAGTCATTATAACTGACGAAACGCTCAAATTGGTCCAGCCAATCTTGGACATCTTCTAAAGCGTCGCCATGGTAACTTTCTGGTATCTTAGGATTCTGCAGCGTCACCTGCGATGGAGTTGCAGTAGCCATGGCGGAAGTAGGTAGACGCGTTCCAGCAGGGTCCTGCAAAGGGTTGAACTCGGGCGTCAGGCCCAGCAGGCGGCGACTGTACCGGTGAACAGGAGTTTCGACGAACGAAGATGATTCCGTTTTCGAGGTATGGCTCCGCGAAGGGGTGCCTAGCATGAGGCAATCCTACCTCGCACCTCAACCAGTGTCACAACCTTGTAGAAGACGGGAAAGCCGGCGTATGGAAGCACTTTATCAGAGCAGTCAAAGCGACGTCGTTGTCGCCTCAGTTTTTTTCCACTCGCGCGCTACTTCAGCGTCGTTCTCATCGCCTGGCACATACCCGCGGCGACCATATAGGATGTGGCAAAATATATATATATATATATATATATATATATATATATATATATATATATATATATATTGGTACCTCTCTGCGCATATGCATTACAGTGCATGGCAACTGAAAATGCAATCAAAAGTGGCCGTTAGTCACCGCTGTGTAGATCGTCCCTGCTTTGGTACTGGCCTTCGAGCTGTTTTTATTCCTTCCGTCATAAACCAACCAGTCCATTTAAGCGTACTCCTGCAATAAATCACTTACTTTAGTCAACAACGAACCAGTGGAAAGACGTCGACAAATATATTTGGAACGTTTTTTGACAGCTGAAGCAGAGATCTAATTGCATTTACCAATTCAATGTGCTATTTTTGCACGTGGTGTCGATAAGAAGCCCGATCGGGCATTGTGTACACCACATTCGACTGCGCGTCGCAAATACTTAAAGCCATCGAGTATCCTTAAATTGGACTGCGAGAGACCAGAGAAATATGTTCCGTTTATCAGGCGTTCCATTTATTGAGAAATTGAGGTCAAGAGTACACAAGATGCTCTTTTAAAAAGGGGCAGATACTTCATTGCCGGCAGGACATAATAAGTTCGGAAGATTTGATCACAAAGCGTCTTGCAATTTTTTTACTTGCAGTGAATCGCTGACTAGAGCTAGCAACACAGAACACAATTACACAAATACCAAAAGAGTTCTTCAGTCAATGAAACGGTAATTTTTAGTGAAGCAATCAGTCTCAACCTCATCGATAACTTATTTCTTCATTTCAAGCGTGAGTGCATTGTGCGGGTGCTTTGGTGGCTCCATCGGAAACCCTAAGCAAAACTCTAAGTGCACCGACATTGCCAACACAAATGAACCAAACCAGTCCACTGCCACGGTGTAGCCACACTGACCATGGCACCAACAAAAGTAGCTGAGCAGTTCTACGTGGTTTGCATACGTACCCAGGACAAGCTATACGGAATTTACAAGGATTTTGAATAGATTCCGTTCGTGTTATTACGTAAGAGTACGGCAACTGTATATAAACTCAGCTCCGTAGAAAGTTTTCAGGAGTTCTGTGCAGAGCCTTTAGGTACATTGCGCAAGACATCTAAGAAGTAATACCACTATAAGGTAAGCGCGTGAATCGTCTCGTACGTGCCATGTTTACTTTCATAGTGAACGAATAACAACGTGAAATGTTGAGCTTGCGAAGGCGACACACACATACGTTGACTTCAAACTCATTTTACAACTACATTTATTATAAAATTAGTCGTAAGACAGCACATGTGTGTGTCCCTCTCTAGTCCTTGTCCTTTCGCGCTGTTACAGGTTATCTATGAATCAAATCCCACCAGCTGGCCGATCAGCAAGCGTTAATAAACTTGCTTACCTTGTGGCATAATCTCAACACCGGTCGACGAAGACTTTTCGCCGACAGTGCCAATATCGTAATACTGTCCGCATGAATTTGCGGTTTGTTTAGCGAGTCATATCGAAAAAGGTGATTTCGCGATTAATTGGATGTACCGTATTTTCCACATTTAGTCTTTACTCATTGTGCAGAAAATCTTGAGCTGAAAATATTTTACCCCCCTATAGTAAGCACATCCCACATAGTCCACAGGGTCGAATTTTAACTCGAGTTTAAGTTTGTGCAGGGTGCCCTGTGTTGTGTTCTCGCACATGGCTAATCGTTTCGTTGTTATGGCACACCAATTTTAGTATGTTTGATGAACTAAAGCATGTTCGAATTGACAATTTTTTTATAACGTACACAATTGGTAAACAGGTTGTTTTGTTATGTAACTTTCGCCCTTATAGAGTAAAATCAATTGAATGATTTAGCAGGGTAAAATGTCACAGGAGCAGTCAGGAAATGCTTTCTTTTTCAAGGGTGCCTGCGATCCTACGAACTCACATAATTATATCATATATATTGCAAGCCTTTATATAATGTGCCACACATGAAATTTTAGCTTTTACATACGTACAGTCGGTAAAGAATAGCCCGGAAAATATTTTGCGTGTATCTCTGTAACCAATACCAAATTTTAACCAATGTTATCACAACCTGCTTCTATTGAGGCTAACTGCTTTCATCATACACTTTTCTCGGTATTTGAAACAACGGATACGCCGTAATATGAGATACGGCTAAACGTGTTACGAGGGGTAGAGCTTCCTTTTTTTTCCATTGACGCGTTCCGCTTCCCTATAGAGACTGCTCTGCTAGTTATGCGCAAATAAACAACGTTCCCGCTTTTCAAACCCCCATTGCATACAGGTCATGCGGGTGTTAGAGGCAACGGACGTAGATGCCCCAAATTCCAGAAGCTGATTCTCCCGCGCACGCATCCAATCCCGTTATGCTTTGTTCTTCGCCAGCCTAATTACGCCTACCTCAGGTTTCAGTCTGTGCGAGGGAGGAACCGATAAGCTACCGTACGCGTTATCAATAGCACGCCTGGGTGGCAGATACAGGAGCCCACCTTGGCCAGCACGGAGGAACTGAAAGAAGCGGGCTCATATCTCTCGTCGGGGTGCGTTCCTCGCTATCAGAAAGACGACCCATTTAAAGCGTGGCTTCCATATCGATACCTGCCAGTGCGTGCGAAATACTCGACGTGGTATCCGTGTAGCAGCACTCTCGTCACGCTTCACTCGTCAAGCAACGCCCCATTCTAACGCCTGTTCATGATGGCTAGCTGGAGGCTTACAGCGCTTGCAGTACTGCTCGCTGGATTTCAATCAGGTGAGGCATCGACACCTGCGTCCTGCAGATGGTCACGATCAGCAAACCTTTTTCTTCAATTTCGCTAGAGATCACGTTTCGCGAACCTATGACCTCTCTTCTGAATGCAAGTGCGTGTCTGCTACGTCCCGGCTTGCGCACAAATCATACGAAGTGGCCCGTGCCGCTATGATTTCACTGAAGCCCATGCACAGTGTCTTTAACCCGATTCGGCAGAAGAGCCAGTGACTTAATTGGTAATGGTCAGAACCAGATTGAAGTCTGTAAGCGGACGAAATTGAGGCAGCCTTCTTCGTTGTGAGTCTTTTAGACATTGTTGAAACTGTGATGACTCATCACCGCCTAGAGAAAAGAAACTGCCTATCTAACACGCATATGAATGTAAGCATAAGCCCAGAATGCCTTTTAGCATCAGCACACACTATTTTGCACGCTCTCCTGCATGATGGCTTCTGTATTTTCTGGACCCTAAGTTCAACCATATGCTCGGGCCCAACTTTGTTTGCCCTGTTCAATTACATTTAAATCGGAGGAACAGTTTTATAAGATAAACACTGGACCGATTTAAATGAAATGGGCTGCATTGAGGAGGAAAAGTAAAATTCTAGCTACTATTTCAAGGACAATGTATATTTAAGACCTGAAGATCTTTCCGAGAATTACCGAAAACCTACAAGTTAAGAAAACTAGAAGCACAAAGTTTGCAAATCTGAAACTCGTAACCAAAACCACGCATAGCAGTTAAAATGCATCCGTGAGAGCATTTAAAGCGGACAAATTTGATATACTATGAGTTTACAGTTACATGGAATCGTTATGGTTTACGAGGGCATTGCGAAAGTACCACTCCCAAATTAGTAGTATATTTTACAGTGGTTTGTATACTACATCAATTTGGCTGTGATAGTTGCCTCTTAAGGCTCAATTGAGAAAATTGTGATATATCTTTGGTACTGATTAGTAACGTGTAAAGTTTATACTTGTTTCTTTTTAAACTTGCGACATTCTTCAATTTCTACAAAGTATTTATCACAATATATGGAAATCCGCTTGAAAGAGGAGTTTAACTTTTTTTCTTTTAATTGAAGAAACCTCATTAATATCGGTACAGTGGTTTGCCGATACAAACAATTCGTCCGTTTCCGTGTCTTTAAACAGGTGCTCCGGGCTACAGCTTCTTCTTAAGGTGGTGTCTGTTCTACACTGTGGTTCCGTGGAGGACTTGTGCTGAAGCTACAAGCTTCTTGAATTGCATGCTACGCTGCTGCTTTTGCGATATACGGAATCACAGGAAGTTGCCTATACTGCAGTCACGATGACACTAGGCATTCGTTGGAAACCGTTCCAGCGAAACGCGTATTTAGGGTTTTTCTTTTGTGATGAATCCCATCTAAGCCAGCATATAGAAAATTTCATTCATCCCAGTCAAACAGAAGAAAAAATGGCAGGGAAAATGGCCTTACCAGTTCCATAACTGGGGCACACTAGGTCACACGTTCTAGCCAAGAAAGCGAATGAAGGTTGAATGAAAAGAACTATTTCTAGTATGAAAAATCAGCCGCCGCTCTCCTCATCGTGTGACCACCGGTTATTTTCTACTGGCTTGCGGACACTGATTATTTAGGGCGTTTTATTCTATGGAGAGAATGATTGGAGTTTCAAAACTTCACTGTGAACGGAAGTCATGTTGTCGAATCGCTGCAGTCGCGTGTCGTGGTTTTTTCTAAAAAAGACTTGGAGATTGTGATGCCTACTGTCGCTTCAACTGCATGAACTCAAGCAGGCGCGTTCTACTCCACTCTGTAAGGAAGGATTAGAGTCATACGCGAATGGCTTTTACACTTTGTGCACATACCGTGTCCCTCCTGTATCACTGCCATAATGGCTTCACAGCATCTCTAGGTCTTTAATATAGATCAATCAATAAATTCAATAATAAATTCGGGAAGCAGACAGGGCAGCACAAAACGGTGTTGATAAAGTAACCACTTTGCTTAAGCCTACCGCGCAGCGAATCTTCACCGTCATAGTATGTGCTGTTTTGGGTGCATTTGCACGGAGACCGCAGGTGCGGCTGTTATCACGGCATGCGAGGCAGCGCCGTGTTATCTTCCCGCGACAGACCGTACTCGTATGGGTTTCTTTCTGGGCTTGTCTACGCAAAGAAAGTCACAGAAACCACCCACTGTCTGGAAAATAAAAAAGAAGGATGTCTTCCCCTATGCAGACGAGATTGCGCAGGTATTACCAAACACGCGCCTTTTATGAGCTGCCATTGGGAAAGTGTGCAGCACGCCACGAGTACGTGCAATAGGAAGATCAGGGGTTAGGCCGTTTCCATATAAAATATTACAAATACCGGCGAGCCTGGAACAGTTCCGGAATTGGAGCCCTTTCGGAATTGTTCGCGTTTGAATATACGTTCGTTGTACAACACATTGGGGAGCTGAGTAAAACCTCCATCAGCAAAATCACTGCGTAATTTTGTAATCAGATGGCGCGCTACGTTAAAGTTAAAATATACATTCTGTGGTACTAATGTGCCAGAACGACGATTTTAATGCAACGGGCCCCGTAGTGGGGAACATTGAAAATTTTGACCGCCTGAAGGTCTTTCACGTGCAACCATTGCACAGCACACGGGCGTGTTTTCTTTCTTTTTTTTTCATTTTGCGCTCATCTAATAGCGGTGACCGCGACCAGGTTTCTATTACGCAACCTCTTGCTTAGCAGCGCGATGCTATAGCCGCTAAGCGGCTACGGCGGGCGACTTGCGATGTAAGAGTGATTCCGTCATACCAATAAAATCCTCAAATAAAAAAGACTGTTTCAAAATTGGAACTTAACGTCCTTATAACAAACTACTTCATAAAACCGACCATGGTATGCGAGCCATCGTGTTTGCAAAGTTACTTTCCTGCTCAAGGTGTTGAGGGCTGCTAACAGATGCCTAAGTTCACATGCCTAAATTTGGGATATTTCATTGTTTCCACTCTCAAACTATACGTGGGGCACCGCAAACATTGCATTTCTTATTTCTACGCACGTTCTCTCCTATTATAGCAGATACATTCTGTTCCATGCATTTCGTGCGGAACAACTTGCTTTTAAAACTTGTACGCTTCTGCTGCAGATTGTATTTATTGCTCATTTTGCTAGGCTTGTGTCGGTATGTGTCTAACGTTCGTAGCTCTTGACACAGAGAAGAATAAATCGATGACAATGAACCACAACTATGCTAACGCTTCTAGACTGAAAATGAGTGAGAGAACTGAAGTTCGTCCTACTGAGGCAACAATAAGGAAACTCACGCAAAAAAAAAGAAGAAACAGAAACCAAAAGCTGTTGCTTCAAGACCCCTTCGGGCCACTTTTTTGCTACAGCAACGAAGCTGCGTGGTACTTACTTGTATGCATTACTTGTATGCTGTACAGATAACACCATGAGCATGGGTAGGTGTGTGGCAGACCTGGAATGGATGGCATTCAGTCTAGCAGATATCTACTCACTGACATCGCACCATCTTTTCGCTAGTGCAAAACTACCACCTGTGATCGTAATACACGCCGGTCAAAAGTAGTGATGTTTAAAAGTTGTCTATATTTTGAGTTGATGTACCCGTATAAGCGATTAAGGTAAATAAGAATTGACCATGTATAAGAGATGCTGCTTGAAGGATATGAAAGATCAGTCCTTGTGATATTGTCTGTAACTAGATGCTACGCAGTAATTCAAGCACACTTATTGTTCGTAAATATTCATTTGTCATTCTAAGCATCATTGATGCCAAATGTAGAGGCTAAAAGGTGAAAATTAAAGAGGGCAAATTAAAAAAGTTGAATCCGCGCGCAGAGTTCATCTAACACTTGATTTTATCCATCCCTAATTCACTGGAAGGGAAGCTGAAATAATTTCTTACTTTCCCTGACAACTATGCTGGGATTAAAGACTTTTTTTAGATTTCGCAAAAAATTTTTGTTGGCAAAGCAAATGTGGACATAATACAGTTAAAGGTACTAGAAATCTCAACCGTGTTTCCATGCAACCGCGGTAAACTATAAGAGCCTGCGTGGGCAGAAATTATTTAGTTCCTTCTCTTTGAATGTTTAGAATTGATGACTGATTCCGAAAATTGCTGCGCTAATTGAATGACCCAGTTTGTTAGCGTCCCAACACCGCAACACGGTGTACACCAGCACGGCCGCTGGATCACACACACAAAAAAAAAATTGGCAATGGCTTAGCTCGGCTATGCCAGGATATGCGTAGCGAAAGCTAAGGCATAGGAGGGTTAGCCTTCGTTAATCTTGATTGAAAGTCCAGGTTAGTCTGGTTGTCTAGCTATGTTGCGGCGTTTAGCCAGTCGTTCGGCGCGCTGTTCGTCTGTTTTCTGGGCGATTCGTTTCTTCTTCACATCGTTCCGATGTCGATTCCAGGTCTCCTCCTGCTTACAAGTATTGTCGCCGTTCATACTGCCACCTAAACTGTGGTGGCGGCGCACGCGAGTTCTTCTTTTCAATCATTCGACATGTTATCAGGCATGCGACACAGCTGGTGAAGCGAGCGGAGGTGAGCGCAACGACGTGGAACGCGGTGTGACGTCATACCAAACGGCGACGGCGGAAAGGCGCGGCGCTGCGCAGGGGCGGAACACCTGTGGCTCGGTGCTACTAGTGGCGCATGCGCAGTAGTGACTAGGGAGCGGCAGAGAGAGAAAACTCCACGGCGACGCGCGCGTTGTGACGTCGTATGCCTCCTCGGAGCACCGCCACAGCGAAATCGCAAGTTCGCGGCCAGTAAAGCATTCGCTTTAAATACGTGTGGCCTGTGGCGCTAGGCGCGCTGCAATGGGAGTGAACGTGACAGCCGTAGTTGCACTCTCGGCCGCGCAGCTAGGCCGAATAGCGCTAGGTGGCGCTGCTGGGACGCATCGGGCTACGGCGTTCCAAGCGTGTTGCTGACGCATTATATATGCCGATGCGGGACAACAGTCCCCGTTTGATGATGGCATTGTAGATAATACCGTTTCCGATGCACGCGACAGGCCACGATTTTTTTTATCTAGCGGCTGTGACATAGAAAACAGCATAGTAGATATCTCATGTTTGAGCTGGATAAACAAGTGTTTCACATGTCACATCCTTCTGTATGCAACCGCTGCTGCCGGGCTATTCCGCCGACCCCCTTTCGTTTGTCTCATCAGTGCCATGGTCGCTGGGGAAATCCGCCTATTCACGGAAAGAAAACGAAAGCGTTATAAAAGCACTCAATCCGCGTATTAGTGTTATCGACTCCTCTTTCCGTCGAAACACCGGTTGACTTTATAACTGTGAGGCAGCTCATGAGAGGTGAAACGCCCCTGCTTTGTTCAGTACGATGGGGTTCATCAGCAGCACGTGGCACACAAAGGAAAGATAAGTTCGGGTTATTACTCGTACCTGGTATCATGGAGAAATTTGCTCTTATCATATCAGTGCGACGTTCTTCTGCGAAAGGAGACAATGCATCTTGCCGCTACTCAATTGTGCTGCCCGCTGAACATGAAAACGCCCACGTGAAGCGAGGGGCGGTTACGTGCGAGATTACAATGGGTGATTCCAGAAAACTCTGCTCAGAATCAGATTCTGTGGAACATAGGGACGTTATTGCACACGTTTCGACAGGAAGCAGCAAATACAAATAGTTTCCTGCGCAGGATACATTGCTCAACTCTTCCTTTGTGTTCCTGTAGGGACTAAAATTGATAGCCTTTACTGCGTTCTTCGGGCTGCCCAAAATATGCCCTAGAAAAGAACGTTAATGAAACAACTAGGCAGATTGGGGAGGTTTCCATTCCCGATAAAAAGAATTACTTAGACTATGGTCAGCGAGCAATATGCAGTAACAGGCGATCATTTTGTTAACGGACTTTTCAGTCGACATGGTGCTAGACCCGTGTTTCTGATACGCGGTAGAATTCAATTAAATACGGTAAGTTACGAATTTATACTCTTATATATGGGCTGAAATATAACTGGGCTGTCTTTTTTGAGCTGCCATAAGTGTTAGCAAGTGGCCAACCCTTGCCCCAACGTAAACAGGCCAGCAAGTTTATGAAGCATTTGGATCAGGGCTTAGACAGACGCTAGATGTCGAGTGAACTTGTGGTTACGGTTTTATTATGATTACTAAAATATAATATTCACTATCATTTGTTTATGCATTAACTATTTAGTGCCATTATAATTTATTTATTTTTTTGATGCAGAAGACATAAACAAAAGAATAGGCGAGGTACCGTACACCCTACCCAACGCAATCTCTTCGCAGGAACTCATGTTTAGTACAGGATATCAGAAACATGCCGCGAGACGATTGGTGCGTAAGGAATACAGGCCCGACAGAGCTCAAGCAGCGTATGATAGGCTTTCCTCGCAGAAATAAGTTAAGAAATATTACGAAACGTCTATACGCAAAAAAATCCATCATAAACAATCTCACGATGATTGTGGACGTTATTCCGATTAGCATAGGAACGTTGTGGGGACACATCGTATTAGCACAACCCGAATGCATCGCGTATCAGGTGTGTAGGCAGCCGATTTGCTCTGTCGTACATTCCTTTGAACACCTTCCGCCACCTAGCGGTGCCTCTGCAAAATCCGCACCTGTCACGTGTCTAAACATTCATGACGCTAGAAGGAATTGTCTCCAGCTCGGGATAAATCTTAGAGGACACTTATTTCGTCATTGAAGAGTGGCACATGCTCGTGACTCAAGGTAGCGTCAAGGAGTTTCATTGAAGAGCGGCACAAATCGAATTGTCGCATACTGATAGTTGGAACGTTGGTTCAACGGTTCATTTTGAAAAGGGTTTGTTCCGCACAACAGCCCGATGCTCGACGCATTAGGCCATCGACTACGCATTCACCTATGTTGGCAGGAAAGCAGTTGCAGACAAGCAGAAACAACTTGGGAAGTGCGTGAGACACCCTATAAATGCTAATCACATGAAAAAGAGGGAAGCTCGCGTGGGAAGACGTGGCACACAGCTCTGCCTTTCAACAAAAGGATTGCTAGCTACAGTCCGTGCAAACATGGTTCCGCATTTTGCCACAGTAAGTTTCATTTTGCATTCTTTTAGTCGTTCTTCATTTGATGGAACACAGCAGCGCCGTTATCGCCGATATTGGCCGCGGGGCGCCATCGGTGATAAGAAGGAGGGGGAACTGAACATATCGCTACGACGTATGGCCCCAGGGCACGTAATCTCGAGTGGCCACTCAAAGTTCACTTTGACTTGGTCCCTATTTCATGCGTGAGAATACTTCGTTTTTCAACAAACTTACAGTTCTTGGTCTGTTATAATTAGGGACGAGAATTTAGTCGCGTATATGCCGTCGTTGCATAGGGAACGTACGCGAGCACTAACAGCCGTAAATAGGAACTGAAAGATCGGAAGAATTCATGGCGCGAATGTGTCTTCATAAAGCAAATTCGCATTTTCGTTAGCCTGATTGCGGCAAGAACAGTGAGCTCTGGTCAATTCCAATAACATGCCTGGTTGCACGTCCCAGTGCAGTCTCTTGGCTCGTGTCGTTATTAGATTTATTTTCCTTCTTCCATAACATATTGCTATACAGCGTCCATAAATGTGCCCAATTTATACAGAATAACATGACAAGCTAATTCAGACTTCCGCGGTAGAAAATCAAGGTAGTAGAATAATCCTTGGTAGAGGGTCAGCGAGTAACCGTAATCAAGAATAATCTAATCGTGACATAGTGTGTGGCTAGTTGCGTAGTGTTTTT
The DNA here is from genome assembly GCF_038994185.2 of Dermacentor albipictus. NCBI lineage: Eukaryota > Metazoa > Arthropoda > Arachnida > Ixodida > Ixodidae > Dermacentor > Dermacentor albipictus. Next base: position 92,663,589 of record NC_091826.1, on the reverse strand, counting down.
TTGCAGGAAAACAACAGCTCAATCACGGGCTAAAAACCCACACACGTGTTAGTTACTGAATGAAGGCATTACGAACTTTCTGTAGAACATGTTAGTGTCTTGGGTGGAATCTCTCGTTGTTAATAATAGACTGACCATTCTGTTAAATGAAGTCAAGTTAGCTAAGCAAATGCTCCAATTTAGTCGCAGCATAACGTTTGTCTGTCACTACGTTTGGTTGCCGTGAACGATTCTTGGTCCAATACTATGCAAATCTGGCCAAAACAAGTCGCACACACAAATGAGTACACCGTGGCTGCCCGAGCTATGTATTTATTGATATGTTTAGAATTCTTTTAGGACTTCACGAGAATTTCGGTAGATTCCGACGATGGCGGCCGCATTCCGATGAGGGTGAAATGCGAAAACACCCGTGTGCTTAGATTAAATGCACGTTAAAGAATTCCTGGTTGTCCAAATTATTCCTTAGTCCCGCACTACGGTGTGCCTCATAATCAAGTCGTGGTTTTGGCACGTAAAGCCCCACAATATTTTTTTTTACTTTTCGGTATGTCCATCCTCATCTATCCTCTTTTTCGTGCAAGCTTGTGTCACTGGGCATGTTTCACTAAGTATGTGCAAGCGTTCCCAACTTCAGCACTGAATACTTGTAACTTGGCATTTGCAAATGGATATGCGTCCGAATATACACTTTTGACCATAACTAGTTATGTGAACATTCTTGGGAATTCATCCAAAATGATTATGTGCCACTGGGTAAGTACCAGGATGAACAAGTGGAACAACAGACAAGAAGTAAAGAAGGCGGCAGCAGGAAATTGAAGAATACCGCCTATTGATATTGCGTTATCATAATTATTTAGGTTGAAAACACATACACTTTAAAAAGACGAAAGGGAAAGCAAAGAGCAGGCTGGCAACTGGCACCGGAAGGAGTCCGACGCTGGCCTACTCTTCATAAAGAATAGGACGGAAGTATAGAAGAAAAGTAAAGACGAATGAAAGAACAAGATGACATATGAAGACAAGTGAAAAAGTCGGCATCATAAGCGTTCTAGTCTAGAGAAAGAAGTAAACAGAAAGAGACAAGAGCATGCGCTAAGCGAGGAGTGTTGAGGTACAGAGTACTTACTGGTTAAGATGTCTGTAGCAGAAAATAGTAGAAATGCTAAATTGAACAACTTGCGTGTATGGTATGCAGCTGCATTTATTCAATGCTAATCGCAATAACGTCTACCTTTATAGTGAGATGCGTTCTGCCAGAATTTTCATCTTCACATACAGAAGCTCTATGCTGAGGTACTGCAGGAGAGCATAGAACAGCAAAGGCAATATATTTGAGAAAGAAAATTTCTCAAGTGTACATTAAAACATGCTTCCGTGCATGACAGGTGGTACACAAACGAAATAATCAAGGTGCACTAAGCATCCGACCGTGCTAGTTGACAGGTACAGCTGAGCACCATTTTCCAATTGTACTACATCGTTCTTGGCGTGCGTGCAATTTGATAACGCATTGAGAGCAGCTCAATATCGGAGCGGCGGCAAAATTCGCCAAGCTTCCGATAAAGCACGCGCTTGTTGCGCAAGAGCGATAACAGCATAGTAGCGATGATTCAGAGAACGCGGGCAACGGGAAAAATGAACTGGCACACGTGACAGGATGTCGCAGTTGCTTCGACACGAAAAGAAAACGTGCTCGTTACTAACTTCTACTGATACCTTATACATTTGTGTACTAAAATGATAATTTGTTCTTCTCTAACGGTGCCTAGAACTGAAAGTTGGTCCCTATTTCGGACATATTTATTATGGTAACTTCGCGGCTGGACACTAATGTCCTTCCCTGTGATTGTTTGTGTAAGGGGCTAGTATTTAGTTTAGAACAGGGTCTGTCGAAGTGGCAATGAAGTATTCTGTGTTTTTAATTAGGCATCACACGTGAACTTAGCGCCTGCTAACTGCAGGAGCGGCATGAAGCACGATGGTGGTTGTCTAAGAAAAGCTATTTCAGCAGCCACACAGGCACCGTTGTTTGGGTGGTCAGGGTGACGGTACAGCAACATGAAATTCATGCAAAAATGCTTATGTGATCTCTGCGCTGCACGGCAGGGTAGCATCTCACTTGATTTGCGAGTAAAGGACCACAAATTCGTTACCCGATGAGCACACTCTGTTTGCAAATAGTTTGAAAGAACCTAAGCGGGAACACCACTGAGCTAAACGCTCTCCTGCAAGACCCACGCACGCGTACTTTATATTTTCGGTATATTTCGTTTGTTTCTGTATCAGTGGAATGTGTGTGCGCGTTATACGAAAAACATATGTACGTTCATCCATTTACCTTTGTCTCGGTATAGCCTGCTCTTACTTAGATTATTTTTTCGTTGGACAAACATTGACTAAAACAGGCCCCGTCGCTCAGTCAAACATAAAACAAACCATACGGCGTAATTATTGAGGCTGCTGATTTGCTTTATTGTTTGCGCTTTGCTACTTCGTGGGCACACCACAATCTTCACCACTGTCACAAAGGTAGCATATCTTAATCAGAACCCGAGCCGTGACAAGCGCTGATGTAGGTCGGTGTCCATTTATTAGACGAACCTAGTCACCCACGCTACTATAAAATAACAAATCATAAGATAATCGGCGCAATCAAATTTGCCTCGCGCAAAAAGGAAGGAAGCGTCAACGAAGTGTCGACGCTGAACACAAAGTCGACGTACCATATGACTTGGCTCAAATAATTTAATGATAAAAAATTTTGAATAAATCTCCGTATTCTCTCCCTTCTTCATGTTGATTATTCACTAGTTTTGTTTTCATTTCATGTCATAATTACGCCGACCTTGCCTTCTTTAGTATCCACACGTGTTTGTACCTTTCTTTTTTGACCAAGAGACCACGCGAGCCGATCTCGGACATAGTTCCTCTAGATCAATAATGTGAAACAATGTAGCAGTGAGGCCCTGATGGTCATTTTCGACTATATTGGCGCTAGTTACGCGTGTACCGTTAATTCTTTCAACTATGCGACAACTTTTCGTTATCTGTCTTTTGGCGACCTACGTTTTAATACCTTTTGGGACTAGTTGCGAAATTCTGGGTGAAAGAGCCGCATTCTTTCTGCAAGTAATAAAGAGATTCCAAGATTCTTGAAAGGTTATACCTGCGTAAAGTTAGCAAAGAAGGCCCTGTCTTTTAAAGAGATATGCAAGAGGCAGATTCACTGCACTTGCAACTCAGGCTGGACGACACAACAGTTATTGAGAAAGCTTAAGCACTGAAGCTAGATGCTCTATGATTTCTCAGAAATAACTGAACATTTCGGCTCAGCCGAATGCGTTTTTTCATATAATGTCGGCCCCAAATTTAAAAATTTCGATTTGAAAGGTGATTCGAGCTCCTAGCATGTGATAATGTACGTAATATTGGCGTTTCATCGCGTTTTCTCACCTCACGGCTACTATGTGGGCGGTTATTTTTAACGCGCATAACGTCAATCCTTCACATATGTTTGCGCAAGCGGCCTAAAATAATGCTTTACAATTTTCTTCCGTTCACCTATGCCAATCAGTGCTATTTCAGACACAATCGCACTTGCTTTATTCTCAGGGTACAAAAGAAAAAGCTTGCTTTCAAGTAGAATCAAGAAAACCAACAATTTTTTTCCCTACGACTTCTGAGACATCCAAGCCCGGTTAGAAAACCTACCATCTTCCACCAGGGTTAACACTCGAAATGAACAATGGTTGCCTTCATAATGCTGACATCATCAATATGGTATGAAAAACCTGCATGTTGACTGTGTGGTTAGCAAAGCTGTCGCCAAAACAAAAATCAAGAAAGTTTTCGCAGAGGACTAAATCTGTAAGCTATCCGCTTCCAGCTGAGCCACGCCTTGTTAACGCAATCTTGAACAATTCAGATCTCCATCTTCCTGTGACTGCTTACTCTTGCTTAGAATATTCTTTCATTCATTGGACTAACTCAACTGACAAAAGAAAATGTTCACAGCAAGCAAAACAAGTTGTTGCTTTGCTGACGCGCAGCAAGGGTGTAAAGTTAAATCAAGTGCTACCGATCCTGAAAATTTTTGGCCGTCGGATACGAAGTCAGTGAACCCAACATGTGCCGTAGATCAGCCACAGATTATCCCATTCTAACATCTTTTCAAACGCTAGACTGTGTTCAACACCAGTGTCAGGAAGGCAAATGTTGTGTTTCGTGTTCTTTCCACACTTTACAGCGATCTGCGTTGACGAAGTGGAGGACAAGTGCAACGTGATCAAGGCCACCACCTGCTACTGGGCTGAGGCGAAAGTTCATGGAGTCGATGTTTTGCTGCCGCATGGGTCAACGCCTTACCCAAGCGACGTGTGCCGCACGTAAGTGAAAAAAAAAGCAAAAAAGGAAAGGATGTCCACTGGAATATTGTTTGCAAAGTCCTTTGCTCATTTGTTGAGTGCGTGAACGAAACTGCGAAGCCACCATGAAGGAAGACAGAGTCAAATTTGCTGTTCACGGTAGTGCTAGTTATGATGGTAAGCGTACCCGGTGAAGCCACGGCCCTGCCAGGGGTGTAGCCAGGAGAGAGGACTCACCTGGTACGTGTCCCTATGTTGCCCCTTTAATTTCTGTGCACCAGAGATACCTAGGATAAAATGAGGCACGACAGCCGCCACCCCTTGTAATATCATATTGAATTGTGGAGTTTAAATTCCATAGTTTCACTTTTGAAATTTTGTACTTTTTACCGATGAAAAGAAAACTGACGGAATAAATAAACAATTCATATTCTACAGTGGCTGTATTTCAAGTTTTCCTGTTAAATGCAACAAACCTAGTCAAATTTGGTATAGTGGTGGCCAAGAAGAACGATTTCTCTGTTTCGGTGAATTTAGGTAGGAGCCCTCAAGCTAAAGCAAATACATGAAAACAAATTGTATTACTTGGCCACCACTTCTCCAAATTTCCGTAGGTGCGTCGTATATTAAGGAATGTATGATAAAATATACCGATTCAAGAAAGTATAATTTCAATTGAAGTCGCCCATTTTTTTATTTGCGATATCATAGAATTTCGTGGTGGAAAATACCCTTTCAAAAGCGTAAGCATTTCTATGCCTACCCAACCAGAAATTTGTCTGACACCTAAGACAATGAATGGTTCATACTCCCTTAAGCAATGGCTCATACCCCCGTAAGCAAGCAATGGCTCATACCCACCAAAAGCAGACGCTACAAGCTCTCAAAGTGAAGCGAACAGTGCGTACTTTCATTGGAATTACGCATACAACGTAAGAAACAGCCTAAGTTTCAAGAAAGAATAAGCTCAAAACAAGCATCTCTCATCATCAGCAATAGCTCGTACCCCCGTTAGCATGCAAAAATGCAATGGCTCATGCCCACGTAAATCAGAGGCTACAAGCGCTCAGAAAACTGAAGCTAACAATGCTTACATTCATTGAAATCATCGATACAACGCAAAGAAGAGCATACGTTTAATAAAGAACAAGCTCCATACAAGCATACAAATCATCAATACAGCGTTGCATACCCTCTAAGAAAATCTAGTTGTGGGTTTGCAACAGTTTCGCCTAATTAACCCTTTATTCACCTTAATTAAGGCCAAAGGTCGTGTGTTCAAATCCCAGTAAAGGTCGAGGGTTCGAGTGCTTAATTAACAGTCGCTAATCCTAATGAGCACCAATGGTTGTGGGTTCGAGTGCCGTAATGAATTCTATCTTAAATAAACTTGCATTATCATGTTCACTATTGAACGTGATACGCGAACGACCGATGGGGGTCCCTAAGGCTACGTACTGGTAAGAACAAGTTCCGTAACATTGATAATGACAAAGGGCGGCGTGGAGGTGAGCAAGTGGCACAATACTTAAGTATACTTGGACATCTACTATTTATTTATTTATTTATTTAAGTACCCTAAGGGCCCGTTAGGGCATTACATAGGGGGAGACGAAAAAGTTCAAGTATGATTGAAATCTGTACAAGGTAAATATATGAAGGCATTAGGAACCATGAAAAACATCTAGCAGAAGCAAACAAAAAAAGAAAGAAAGAAAGGCGTAACGGAATTTATACAATGTTTAGTAGCGTGAAACGCGCATAAGAACATAAAATGTGATGCAAACAATCAGTACCCATCAGAACACGAGGTTAAGGATAAACACTTAGGTAAACAGCCTACACGGACACATATCTGATGAAACGGAATGAATTTTACACAATGCCAAGCATTTGAAAACACTGTTTATATAAATATTCAAGAAAACGTGGGATCTGACAGGTTGACACACTCTAAAAAGGTTAGCAGTGCTGTATGAAATGATGATGATTCCGTAAGCGAGACAATGTTTGCAGGTAGCGAGTTCCATTCGGCAATAGATAAAACTAGAGGCGAATTTTGATAAGCGTTAGTCCTGGCAAATATAGGTTTTACTTTATGAACATGGTCTGTGCGGGTAGAGATATGGGGAGCGGGAAGAATATGGGCTCGAGCGAATGCAATGTTGCTGTGGTAAAGGCTATGGAAGAAGGTCAACCGTGATAATTTCCTGCGCATGTCAAGTGAAGGGAGATTAAGTGATTTATTTAAGGCGGTCACACTTTGATAGCGAGAGTATGAAGTTTAGATGAACCGCGCAGCTTTATTTTGAACTGATTCAAGTAGGTTCGTGAGATTAGAGTGATGGGGGTGCCAAATTATTGACGCATATTCTAAAGAAGGCCTGATAAGAGAACTGTATGCGCGAAGTCTGGTATCTGTATTAGCAAGGTTTAAGTGACGTTTCAGGTAACCAAGTTTTTTGCATGCTTTTGAGGTGATGTGTTCAATGTGAGCATTCCAGCTTAAATTGGAGGTAAACAGGACACCCAAGTACTTGATTGAAGATACTGAGTCAACAGTAATACCGCGTATTGTATATTGCTCAGAGGTAGGTCGAGTTATCGAAGCAAATTTTACGTGTTTAGTTTTGGCTATGTTAATTTCCATCTGCCATGTGTCACACCAGTCAGTTAGTTTTGTTAAATCAGACTGCAACACAGAAATGTCGGCAGGGCAGCTTATTTCATTATACAAGACGCAGTCATCTGCGAAGAGACGTATTTGTGAGGTAATATTAGTTGCGATGTCATTTATGTATATTAAAAATAGCAGTGGCCCAAGGACGGATCCTTGAGGAACTCCCGAAGTGACGTGAGTGCGGTTAGAAAAGCAGTTGTTGAGACTGATTACTTGAAATCGGTTCGTTAGGAACTCCTCAATCCATCGCGTCGTGTTATGGTCAAGCTGTAGGTTTCTAACTTTCAGTTTTAGTCGTTTATGAGGTACTCGGTCGAAGGTTTAGAAAAGTCAATAAAAATGGCGTCTGTACTAATGAATCTGTGCAAAGAAGTGTGAATATCTGTTACGAGTTCATAAAGTTGCGTCTGACATGAGCGATTTGGCGAAAGCCATGTTGGTTATTGAGGAGCAGGTTATTATCGTTAAGATAGGCTATAATGTGAGAGTATAGGATGTGTTCCAGTAGTTTGCAGCAGATAGATGTCAGTGATATAGGTCTGTAATTATCAGGGTCTGCTGTATCACCAGATTTAAATACCGGTATCACTAACGCCGATTTCCAATCTTCCGGTAGGCACCCTGTATCGAGTGATTGCTGAAATATTAGAGATAATAAAACTGAAGAGTAGTGCCAGGTTAATTTTAGAAGTTTAGCACTTACACCGTCAGGACCTGGGCTGGTTTTATGAGGAAGCCTGTCAATGGCACGAGAAACACCATGTTCCGTTATTATGATGGATGAAAAGGGGAATCGAATAGATGGTTATTTATTGGAATAGATGGAATATTGGAATAGATGGTTTATTGGAATAGATGGAATAGAGAAGTTTCTGTGAGATTTTTATTAATAACTGATGCTTAGGAGATCTTGGCGTCTATAATTGGCGCCAGTTAGTTTTCGCTTAGAGATGTGAAAATATTAAACGTCAATGAAATGAAAAAAAGAAAAACAACACATAAGAAGTCGCACTAAAGCTAAATGTCCTTTACAAGCATTTTCCCCGGCAATAAAAAGTCCAAATTCTGTAAAATATACGCATTGATACATCTAATGAGGATAAAATTGATGCACTCTTGACAACTTCTTTGCGAGTAGAAATAAAGCAAAAAGTGAAAACAGATACAGTAACGACAAGTTGTAAGCTTTAAGCATATATATTCGCGTCAGATGCTGTAATTGGAGCAGACGCGAACTGTGATGTCTTGTCTTGGTGCGTCATTTATGATTTGCAGTGTAGTTCAGATTCTAAGTTCCCGATTTTGAGCAACTGCATTATTCTTTGAGACTATAAATCAATATTCTTTTTTCTGCAGCTGGTAGAATGCCAATGTTTTTTTAATTCAGAACGTTTTATTGAAGTTATTTCGGCTGGTATATTATGAAAGCACACATAATAACGCATAACAACACATATAACTCACCTCAGAAATTATCTATACGGTAAACTATTTATCATGAGAATTTTGTTAAATAACATAGTTGAAAGCCAAGCGGTCATATGAGGGATTGTTGGTGTGGTCGTAGATAGATATGTTCCTGGTTCCTTTCCTGGTTCGGGATAGTATAGTTTTCTACCTGGCAAGTTTCTATAAAGCCTACCTACGTTTTACACGATGTGTTTTTAAGGGCGACAGGATTGGACAAGCGGCTGTAGCCTGAACAGTGCTTATACTGCTGCAACTGCTACTGTGCTGTGTGGTGATGATAGGCGGTGACAGTGACCGACTTTGATTGATAAAAATGCTTCCTCAGTCTATGTCTATGCTTCCTTCTTTCTTTGTCTCTACTTTGTTACCAATTTACCTCTCCTGCATGCCTTCTCTCCTCAGCATAGGGTGGCAAACCGGATCTTCCCACGTGGTTAACCTCCATGCCTTTCCCCTTTCTTATGTGTCGCTCTTTCTCTCTCTTACACAATCTGCATTTGAAGCAAATGAGCTTACTTCTGTAATAGAAATATTTTAACTATTTGAAGCGCAGTTTTTTGCGTGTACCGCATCAACAAAATCAGTTAACATTACAATTCTGATCCCCTTTCGTATATATATACTTTTTATCTTACGGGTGCTATTTATACAAAGTGCACAAAAGTGTCACATTTAATACCGGACGGCTGTCGGCCCATTTTTCTCGGGGAGCAATGCATAAAACATCCCTGGCAAAACCACAGCCATGTCATGTATATCACAGAACGGAAACCAGATTAGAGCACGATATTTTTTTGTATCTGTGTGAGAAAAACAGGCGCCGCACTAGACATGCAAAATTTTATAGTTAGTGCAGGTTGTACAAGTCTCATGGACACACTACAAATAACATAATATTCATTACCGACCAGAGTTTAAATACGTTGTTGGAAGCTTTAGGCGTGATCGTGGTATAGCACATCTAACGACAAATTAAGCTCTTAAACAGAGGTTATAGCCATGACTGTGCTTTCGCGCCAGAGTCCCGTATTCAAAAGCACAACAATTATTCCTTCACTAATTTTTTTTTCACGCAGGCCGGCAGAATTCCCCGAGCAGTCCGTATGTGAGGACTACTACGGCGCTTGTGAAGAGCCCGAAAAAGCACTTTTCCATGAAAAGGAGGAAGGCTACACCATGCTTCGGTTCCTGCTCCTCAATAAGACAATGTGTGAAGGTGAGCATTGCTAACGAGGAAACCACGTTCGACATGCAGCATTTAGGGTGAAGTTGAACTCGCGAGCTTCGTCCTAAATAAATGTGAACGGATAAATAGTTTTTCTTCTCATCATTGGCACGTAATTTTGTATGTTTTGCAGCATTTGAAAATGAAACTTCTGTCTGTTGGATGTCGGTGGCCGAACTCGCGAAGTTTTGTTTGTAAACGTTTGCTTTGCGATTGGCCTCCAGATCCGTTAATGATATGACCGCCAACAGGATTAGCTGGCATTTTTCTCACAAAGAATTCTGGCAGAAAACATTATTAGTAATACGGGCCTAGGTCTCTAATTTAGGATATACATTTATATTTCTTCGAAATAGCCCATTTTTATCTAATTACGAAACAGCGCTGCAGAAGTTAAAAAACACACACAAATTTGGAGGACGCTTAAGTTTCGCCTTTAAGAGTGGAACGTGAGAGCATTCAAAGATCCCTTACTGGTTCTCACGCTTCCCAGAAACTGGAGCATATGTAAGCGTAATGTTTACCTCAAAACGCTTTCCCCGAACGCTATGCACAAAGGAGAGCTTTGTGGTTTAACCACGGCCTCGTCCGCGGGCCGCGATGTTGCGAAGGTGAGCGCCAACAGGAATTAATAGAAGAAACCGGACGCGCCGGTCCGTGGCCTCCAAGACACCCAAAGCGCCGACGCACGCAAAATGGCGGGCGCCGCGGCCGGTCTGTGAACAGCGCGCCCGGTTTGTGTGTGTGTGTGAAGGGGTTTCTTTGAGTTTTCGCGTAGCAGAAAGATGTTTTCTCGTATAGTAAAATTACAATCCGAGAACTATCATGTCTGTAGCTTGTGTGCAAGTCATAGTTTACGACTTTTCTATGCATTTTAGCTTGAGAAATTTAATTATATCAGTCTAGTTCTTGCATCATACGGTAGACCTGGGAATATGTGGTTCGAAAATCTTCCTTTTCAAATGACGTTTGACGTAACATTCTCCGCGGCGCGGGCTCCTTAACGCTTTCGCGTTGAAACGTCGACATAAGCACAGACAATCGTCGTCTGCGCTCGCGTTAGGCTTGCGTGCGTGTCTTAAATGCGGCCGCGCTGTCTCCCCTTTTTGTCATTCCAGCTAGCCCCAAAGTAAGCCCTAAGAAATTTCGAAAAGCTGTAGCATTGTGTTTACAACTCGGGCATTCAGCGATATAAAGCGAAAAAACAATTCTCTAAACTGCAACCTATTGAGACATCGAATCACGCAATACGGATGTTTTATAGACCTCTCTCTAACACGCCAGTGATTAGTGAGTAGGACGCATACAAAAAAGTTAATAAACAATATTACAATTTTACGCAAGTTGAAAACTCATATGAATTATTTACCGCTTCAGATGCCTTAATTGAAGCTCTTTACAGAATTGTGATTATTTCTTTCGGTATCTACTTAGATTTTGGTAGCTTAGTGCTTCAGTTACTTGTACGTTGCCCAATTTCAGCATTTTTAGCACGTTATGTTATGAATGAAATTTCTGCTTAGTACAGGCAGTGTAGAATCTGGCTTTCTCTTTTATTTGCAAAAAAAATTCAATCAAATCGGTTCTTGCTGTTGCACAAGAATACAGTGATCAGAATTGGTCCTGCTTTCAACTGATCCGTATTTTAATTACATTTACGTGTATCATGCCTCGGCAAGAGAGCTGATGTTCTCTGAGGTGACAGCTGAGTCATTCTTGCGCAGCCATACTTGATACAGAAAACCTCACGCACGCACAAAATAACAAAAATTACAAACATTGTAGCATACATAAAAGCCTGAACTCTAGCAACACTTTATTAGCTTTGAACCGCCGTGGTTGCTCAGTGGCTATGGTGTTGGGCTGCTGAGCACGAGGTCGCGGGATCGAATCCCGGTCACGGCGGCCGCATTTCGATGGGGGCGAAATGCGAAAACACCCGTGTGCTTAGATTTAGGTGCACGTTAAAGAACCCCAGCTGGTCAAAATTTCCGGAGTCCTCCACTACGGCGAGCCTCATAATCAGAAAGTGGTTTCGGCACGTAAAACCCCAAATATTATTATTATTATTAGCTTTGCTTTTGCGCTACCTTCCGTTAGGGGAAAAGTTGGAACGCTAGCTCACGTAGTTCTCAGTTTGTTAGAGCGGCCTCTCTTGAACTCATACTTTGCGGGAAAGAACGCGCGAAACTTACGACGATCTTGAAAATACGCTCATGTCTAAGAGAAAATTAGAACGTCGCTGCGATGTTTCGGAAAACAAAACGCTGCTTTGTAACCCTGTTTAGTTTTGTTATTATATTTTCTGGATGTAAATCATAACTTCCCCATTGTTGCTGATCCTAAGGCATAGTGCTTACTAACAAATGTATGTGCCCTCTCCTGCTTGGACCGATCCGGTCTGCAGTATTTTGCAAATAAATAAATAAAATAAAATAATAAACAATCGACGAGGCTTCCCGGAAAGCACTTCATTACAAAAATTCACAAGCATATTTGCGAAATTCGGTTAGAGATATGCTGGTGCATCAAAAGATTTGTCTTCGGAGTCTACCGTTTTATTAGTATTTCCTCCATCTTGTTGTCGCAGGGGTGAAATCAAACATTAATCATTCAGCAAATCAATCAATCAATAAATGGGTATTGAATTTATCTATCTTATCTATCTACCTATCTGTTTTTGGGTATGGTAATAAACAGGCAGACGAGTGGCGGATAAAAGTTGCCACTCGGCAGCTTGATGAGCCCGCAGACCCCATCACAAGGGTTCACAGAAGCCTATAAGATATTAATGGAGATTACATCAAAATGAAACTAAGAAGATAAGAAATATAATGCCGGAGAAAGTTTACGTTATCACAATATGATGTCGGATTTACAATATTCAAGATTAACTTCTATGAAGTACCTTCAAGAGTGGCTTCTATGAAACGTTGCATTCACGAACCGTGGTCTGTGACTCGCTCATCGGTCGGTGTTTATATATCGAGTAATTTTTCAAATTTCAAATTATAGATATGAAAATAGCCCAGAATTGTTTGATCCACAATAAAATGCGGCTCACTGCTTTGATTGTCAGCCAACGACGAACACGAGTTCGGGTGCACGAAATATTCGGACCAAGAATGGCACACTCATTATTTCAACGTAAAAAAAGCGGGTCAGGCAAGAAGAATTTTCAAGCATAAAACAAGATTGCCTCGTGCTCTCACTAAGCAAGCGCCCCGACGATGAGCAAATGCTATTTCCAATGCAGTGAAAGTAATACATATGGGCTAGACTCGAGTTAACAAAATAAATATAGGTTTTGGAGAATGAAATGAAGAGGAAACCAATCTACCAACAATGTATGTTTAGGAGGTGCAGTAACTTATAAAGTATGTGAAATGATGATAATAATGATGTGGATGATGGTGATATGAACATCTCGATATTTGCACATGGTGGTGGCGGCAAGCTCGTTCGATTCACAATTATGTTCTGTAATACTCCTAAAGAAACTTCATATAAAAACACATGTGCTGCTAGAACAGGTGAACTAGTCCATATTTTTTGGACTCCTGGGACAGGTGATGGAATAAACCACTCGCTATCAGCGTGTTGCCTTTGTACCCGTTTCATCTGTCGCGTAATTTTTTTTTCAGGGCTACTCTAAAAACCAAATTTTATTGTTCTTTTCTTACAACCAAACAGGTGTGAACAAACTGAGCACATGCATTCACAATGAGACCATGGCAGAATGCGCCGTCAAGATCGCCCAGGAGTTTTCTTTGGAGAACGCAAAGCAAAACGAGCTGTAAGTAAAAAATAAACATTCTGTGTTGAGAAATAGAAATATAGGATGGGATTAAACACCCCGTAAATATAATTCTTATTGTGAAGCAGCAATAGAATTTTAAAAAAAAGAAAGCTGTCTGATTCATTAGTTGTAAGACTCAAACGTTTTGTGAGTCGCGAAACGGGAGTCAGAAGTTATTTTCTGTCAACACACGTTTTCGTTCGACCTCAGGTCAATTTGGGAACAGAAAAACAAAAGCTACGCAGACTGAACGCGCATGTTTGAATCTACGTGTCTCGAAGGTTATGTGAACAAGTTACCTCAACGCTGGAAAACTAAACGCGATGCACACAGTTACCTTCATCTTGATCCCTGAAACGTGTAATTCCATGCAACGTTGATCTTTTTTTGCACCGCACCCGCGACAGCTATATTGCGACGCAATGCCTGTGTTTACGCGCTACACCGCTCACAACGCAAGCCTCCCGGCGACTATTTAGTGCCGGAAGGCTGCAAATACCAGTTAGCGCAAAAGACACATTAAGATGTCGATGCAGTAGCGCCCTGAAAGGAACGGTGATGTTAGCTGAAGTAAAGGGCCTGGGCAGACAGACGTAAGCCGAGAGAAGTGCGACACGAAAGACAGGGGTAGCTTGACTATCCTTTTGCCCGTTTTACTTCCTCGTGATTAGCATACTGTAAACTGGCACGCGGGAACACGCTGTCGTGCAAACGCTGTCTCGCACGCACGTGCTACATGAACGCGGGGCGCACGCCAATTCGGCAAGACAGCATCAACGCTCAGGAATATCCGGGAGACTTCACTAAAAAGGCTTCCCGACAAAGCACCTTAGTGTGACCAAATACAGATGGAAAGAATCCTATGATCTTTTAATTTGTTTATTGATAGCATCTTCCAGTCAATGGCAGTTGCGCCGCTCATTTTGTAAAACAGTCTACCCGGTACCCGTTTCCGCAAACGATTGCGCACCGAGCTTAACTGTAATAGTGTGGATCGTCGATCCAACACTGGTGTGCTCGTGCTTGGTGCTCTGTCAGAGTCAGTGGAGAGAGAGAAAGAAAGCGATGACAGGAACGACAAGGAGATCAACCAAACGAGCCTCAGTGGAGACAAAAATAAAAACAAAGCAGAGAGAGTAAGGCAGTCTCGTAAAATGTCGATGAAGGGAAACTTGCTAACACAACTGCCGAGCTCTCACTGTGGCACAAATGAGGAAGGCAGAAAGGAGAACTGTGGTGGCGCGCAAAGGGGCATGCCGTACAGAGGCGACAAAGCAGAGCTGAGCGGCACGGTACTGCTACCTGCGGCAGCCCTATTTCGTGGCAGATGACGAGAAGCTCGAGACTCTAATTGGAGACTGATTTGGTGAGAAGCAGCGTATTACTAATAATGCGTCCTGATATCTGAACGAAATTCGGGCTCGCGGAGAAGTAGGAAAACATATGCTCAAGGGGGGGGGGGGGAGGGAGGTCTTGAGTTTACGCAGTATAAGGTAAACTGAGAATGTGCGTATCCTTCCTTCACAGAACTCATTGGGGAGGTGCAAACTCGTAGTAGGTGTCAGAATGGGCAAGAAATTTAGGCATTGACCTCCTGGCTCGTAATACGTGTGTCGAAACTACATGGCTCTACTCTTAGCCCTAAGAAAAGACTTGACTGGAATTTTTTTTTTGCGCCTCCTTCCGGCCTTCCTCAGCGACTGTATTTTCTTTAACTTGCTTGCATTGCTTATTTGTTCACTGTTTTTTTTGTAAGACTGCTATCTTTAAGCGACATTGTTATGGCTCATGATCACATCCTTATGCAGACACCTGTGGTCGAGATGCCTGCCATCTATAACTTCCCCTGCTTAACGTCCCTAATGATATCGTGCCTTATATGTATACGAGTGTAAGGTTGCCAAAGTATGTAACTGGGCTAGATGGTAATCCATGACGCATATTTGCAGCTTCAAAACAAGAGACAAACGTAAACCGATACAGTCAGAGACTGCCAACAAAATTTTAATTCTACAACGTAATTTCCGGGCTTCGTTCTGGTTCCTTGTAGTATGCATTCCTAGGCGCGTCATGTCATGGCTATCCCTCGCTTAAGGCGGCGTTAGTTCAAGGGAGGGCTGCAGTCAAGGCAAACTGGATTGCGCAAATTTTATCTCTTTCGCGAGAAGCTGTGACAGGCATTGCAATATAGTTTATTGAAGGTCCATATAAAAAATCACCAACCTTCCCCTATCTGTTATGCATCACAAATGTAATTATATGTCACAAAGTCATCAAATTAATTTGAGCCTTACAAGGCTACCACAAGAACGGCTCTAATACACATAATGCAATAGGCAACGCATCGCCTGCTTGTGCGGCAACTTGCTTGGCTAGAATGTAGACATCTTATAATTCTGCGCTGTCTTGTAATCATTGGGGTAATTATCTCTCGGCGCTAAAATACGGGAAGTGCTAAAAAGAGACAGACTGATATTATATTTCAAAACTATATGTAAATCAACGTACGTTGCCAGCGATCACACCTTGGTAGTCTAAGCTCAACACCTCCCCCCCCCCCCCCCCGCAAGGTAAAACAAAAAGAAAGTACCAGTAAACCTTGTTTGGGGCGAATTTTCCTCACGTTCGAAAATAAGAGCTCATGATTTCCCGCTCAGAGTAAAACTGCGTCTCAGTAAAAAAGAGAAAAAAAACCACTCACAGTGGAGTTTGGTTAGAATGCAACGACACGCAAACCATTTGGGCCTTTTTTAAAATCGGAAGATAGGTTGGTCAATTTTTTTTTCAGCAGTTTAACAGGCTCCTTAAACGACAACCTCAATAAACCTAGTTGTTGTGAACCAAGGAGTTGATTTCTACTATTCATATGGTATTATCTAATGGTCTGTATAAGGCACCGGTGGTTTTTCAGCAGACAGTTGCAAACCACACGGAGTACGCTAAATCACATGTTCTTTATTCAGGGCCGCAAAGAACCTCAGCGATTGCCTCGGGGAAGCTCTGAAGCCCTGCTCCACTGGCGAAGTGGGAGAGTTTAAACAGTACCTGGAAAACGTGGCCACTGCTGTCCAACACCTGTACAATCACAAGGAGCAGCCGGTGACACCGACCGAGCCCTCAACCACGGAGTCCTCGACTACCACCGTCTCACCCACCGAACAAACCACAACTCCGGAGCCTGTGACTGCAACAACCACCGAGCCTGTCACGGCTACAACCGTCGAGCCTGTCCCGACTACAACCAGCGTGCCTCCTACGACGCAAGGTCCCCCTGGCGCTGCTTCGACGGCACAAGCGGTCGGGGCCTTTGGCGTAGTGGCGATCGCATGGCTTGTGCGGGCTGCGTGATTGACAAAAAACGTTCGTAGATTCAAACTAGTGGTGCTGACGGCAGCAGCCACCATGAACTCGCCATCTTCCCATTGGGAACTCTGCTTTGTTCGAGACTATTTACCGAAATAAACATACAAGACACCCGGTAATGCACGGTGTCGTTTTCATATGGCGTTGCCGCTACAACAAAGCGCCCGTGTGTAGGAGGGCGATACAAATTCTGACACAGATAAGCCGCACACAAGCCGCTGCACCTGTATTACTCGCTTATCAACCTGGCCATGCGTAGCTTTTATAATGGTAGTTGTCCTGCACCGCCACGTTGCGGTTGGCTCCCGGTGACACCATGCATGAATAAGCGCTAATGACATTTGCCGAACAGAACTGCATAAAGCTGACTGAGACGGTCCCCCGTGAAATAACGAATCGCCTTTATTCATCATGCACGGAAGGTAAAAAAAAAATGAAGGTCATATTGCCATGTCATTTATGCCGTTTGCTTTTCATTTCCTAGCCAATGGCTAGGCACGTTTGAAAAGGTAGAGCCCTCATTCTCAGATATTCCCTATGATCGACTCACTATGGAAATCACCTTTATAGAAGCGTTTAACACAATGTGCGACTAGCCCTCTGCTAGTATGGCAACTTTACCTCTAAATATTTATTACGAACAGAATTAATACATCAGTTTGACCTTGAAAAATACTGAACAATCCCACGTCACAACTGTGCCTAGTGCTTTCGCCAACGTTGGAGCTCCACTGTTCCCCCTCTGTCCTTTTTTCTTTGTGGGCTAACCCGCACACAAAAACAGAAACGCGTACCAAGCTTGCAACTAACTTCATTCAATATGCCTGTCTACGTTGTTCGCGAACATGCCTTCGCCACAGCCGTACTACTGGCCTTACTTGGAGGAACCTACTTCATGCACTGCGGATTCGGGCAATGCAGTAGTTGAGAAAAAAAAAGCCTGGTCACGAAGAGTAACCAGCCATGTTGAAACATTTATTTATTTGTGTGTTTTTATTTATATATTGATTCTTTCTTTATTTGTTCGTTTGCTTGTTTGTTTGTTTGTTTTCTTTACCCTCAGGGCCAGAGGCATTACGAAGAGTGGAGTGGTACATACTGAAAAACACACGATAGAGGCTTTTTTTTCTGTTCATACAACGTTAGCTAAAACGACGACAAAGTATAGCTACAAGCCAGAAGAAGGAAACAGTCAAGCAATTACAGTTCTATTGAAGCAAACATAGTTTGATAGTTACGCAGTCACACACTTGTGTCTAAACTGGTAATAAAGTGGGAACAATGAACAGTCCATGTGATTGATCCTGGAAGGTGGTTCCAGTCCTGTGAGAGGCGGGGCATAAATGCTTGACAACAAGTTTGAGTTGAGCACAATATTATTCCCACCTTTCCTGCAGTTTCCACCTTTCCTGCAGTATGAAAATTCCGTGAAATGTATAATAGTGGAAGGTGATTGTTCAGTGTGCGACTGTGGAATACTTTCTGAAAAAGACATCGGCGAGAAAACTTGCAGCCATGTGCGAGTGACGCAAGCTGTAATGACTCTTTTATTAAAGTGATACTGTCAGTGCGGCTCTTGTTAAGGAGAATACAGCGGAAAGACTTACCTTGTAGTAGCTCGAGGGCCGTGGTTAGTACATCAGTGCTGGGGTCTCAGATGGAAGCGGTGTATTCGAACTTACTTCGGTCTGATGTTTTGTAAAGGCTGAGTTTCAAAGAAACAGAATGAGCAGATCACTTGCTCCAAAAGTAGCCTAACGAGCACTTAGCAATGCTAACCGTTTTCCTAATACTAAGAGACCAAATAAGAGAGGAACTTATGTGAACACTTAGGTAGTGATAGGATGTTATGAGTTGGAACTGAGTTCTCGAGCAAATAGGAAGCGGGGCAAGTAGTTGTACAGGAGACACGCGCTACCTTGAATTTAGTTGTTTTGAGTTCCATCAACCAGGCTACACGTAAATATAGACTTGATGTCGATTGGAAGAAGGGCCACAGATTTTGGTAACCACTTTCTCGGAAGACTACACAATCATGGGCAAATAAATGAATGTTGGAGTACACGCATTGGGGAATTCATTAATATAGATGAGAAGCAAGACAGGGCCCAGTACTGAATTTTGGGGCAGTTCCAGAATGAACGGAGCTACTATTAAATGTGTTAGTAGACGCCAGTTGCTAGCGTCCGGATAGAAAATAGTCGGTCCAAAAAAGTAGTTTTCTAAGAATGTTGATTTTTCTTAATTTCGGAAGATGTAAACAGCAGCAAACTCCTTCAAAAATGTTTGCAAGATCTAGGAAAATACAATCAGCTAGGGTGCGACGATTAAGAATTGTACATAGTTTATGTGTGAAAGTGCCAGCTAGGTTTTACATGAAAAAAGTCTCCAAAAGCCATGTTGAGCATTCGAAAATAATGAGTTAGTGTCAAGGAAAAAAACAATGTTTGTGTAAAAGACACGTTCGTGGATATATCGCGACATGCTAGTTAGCAAGATGGGGTAATAGCTTAAGGGCGAAATTTTACTTCCTGGTTTATGACCTGTAACTACCATTCCAGCCAGATGGCAGTGTCGATTCATGAATTTATTGTTGATATATCTCAGAAGGCATGATACTAGCATATATGTTGGTACGTTTAAAAAAATAAACATTGATAAGATCAATTCCAGGGCTTGAGGACACTAACAAAGATTCAATAACCTTTTCAACCACGCGGGGTTGAATAATGAGTGGATTCACAGATGAAGAATCAAAACACTGTACCTTGGGAAATCTTGTGCACGATGTTGTAACAAAATTACGATAAAATACATCGTTTATCACAACAGGGCAGCCAGCCACAGGTATCGTTTCCTTAGACGTATCACGTAATGTGATTTCACCGTTACGTTCGGGGTTAGTGGTTCACCAAAATTTTCTGGATCATTACTGGGCACAGATGATAAAGAGATTTGGAGGTAATTATTACCAGAAACGTTTACTGCGGAAACATAAACATATTTCCTTTTACATATACATCCTCTCTGCTAGGAGGGAGAATGCTTGGCGGAGTAATAGAGCCAATCTTTTTTCACAAAACTGCTTTATATACGAGTTGTACCAAAGTACTTTTGAATGGGAAGAAAAGCTGTGCATAGAAATTTGTCTTTCAATTAGTTGATGCACTTTTGTTGCAAATATAGTCCAGCTAGTTTCTGTTGCTGCACTTTTGAAACTGCTCTAAGAAAGTCTTAGAAAGTTAGTTAGTTCATTAAAATTATCCTGAAAGTTGCTTTTCTTCTAATTACGACGCCTCTTTTGGTTCTGCTGTTTTATAAATGACAAAGTTTTGCTGCGAAACCGATCGCGAGAAGATCGCTTAGGCAAGGCAGATGCCGTAAATATGATGAATTATCCGGACAGTTCGCCGGTATATTGTCTTGCCTATTTGCTGTATTATTTGATAGCCCAGTTCGTTGCGAAACAAGTTGATAAAAATAAAATACCGAGCAAAGATTGACGAAGTCACAGCTTCCTGAAAAAACAACAATGGTCTCGGAATCCAAGGATCAAAAGAACAGGAAATGTTGGGATTGTTCGGATAAAAGAAAACGAACTATTTCGCGAAACAGTCAACATAACGGCGCCTCCTCCGCATGATTCACGGTCAGAGCGATAAATGGGCTGGGCGCACCATGAAATATTTCGCTGTCAGCAACGTTTGGGTGAAGTCAGGTTTTAGTGACAACAATGATAGCTGAATTGCGCGTTCCAAGATTTGAGTGAAGTGACTATCACCTATTAAGTACGCTCCTGGCATTTTCCAGAAGTGTAGACCCACTGGGCGTCGCCAACAGGCCACCACGCCTCGTCGCGATCATCTATGGTGGTGCTTCGCCACTCGAGTTAGTCGTGGCAGGTCACGATGCACTGGCGCATGATTCGCCGTAAGTAGGCGGGTTTAGATTTTTGATACCGCAACAGGCTGCGCCATACACGTAGCGTTCAGTGATAACAATTAGTTTGTTGTGCCGGAGCTGGGAGTCGGGCAACCCGGGTAGACCCTTGGCGAATTCCGCGAGCTCTATTCTAGCACGGCGATTGGCGGCGGAAAGCTCTTCGGCAAGTGACATTCCATTCTCTTTGAACTTTGACCTTGATGCCAGCCGAATGTCTCTGATTTCCAAAGAAGAAAATTTTTAATAACAGGCCGACACTTTGATGCCATGAAACTACCCAAACGGCGTACGCGTTCGATCTCGGACTCTGAGACTTTACTGCCCAGCGCGGTAGGCAACAGAGCAAGCGCTTTCTGCTCCGTATGGTGCCACGTTTCACGTGCGTCTGAAATACCATGTATAATCAGCGTCTCGTGCATCGACCAATCTTGAAGATAATAATATTTGGGGTTTTACGTGCCAAAACCACTTTCTGATTATGAGGCACGCCGTAGTGGAGGACTCCGGAAATTTTGACCACCTGGGGTTCTTTAACGTGCACCTAAATCTAAGCACACGGGTGTTTTCGCATTTCGCCCCCATCGAAATGCGGCCGCCGTGGCCGGGATTTGATCCCGCGATCTCGTGCTCAGCAGCCCAACACCATAGCCACTGAGCAACCACGCCGGGTAATCTTGAAGATCATCTATGCGAGTCTGGATCGACGCTTTCTGCGACATCAGGCATGCGGCAGTATCTAGCACGGTAGCGATATGATCGCATATGGAGCTAGTTTCGTTTGTTTTATGATCGAGAGCTTTAAGGCGGGTGAAGATGTCAATGAGCCTAGTTTCCAGTGGTTCTTGGTTACACTTGATGTCTAAATATCGTCTATTGCTGGCGCTTTAACGATTGCAAATTCTTTCGAGAGTTCTTCATCCATGGTGCATGAACGATCATGCTGCTGCAGGATCATCATTCATATACATCATGGCATTTCCTGCGCCTGCTCCAAATCCCTATCGGTTTGAGTAGCTAGAGTGGGGTGCGCACCAGGCCTCGTCTCAATGTCGCCAGGACCCAATAGTAATAAGGAAGAACAAAAGCAATTGAACCAAGTTCCACAAAGAACTCATGAGCATGACCCAGCATTGGAGCCCACTATGGGGCGACTCCGGGGCCCGAGCCCTATACGAAATTTTCTGGAGGGGGCAGAGCCCCCTCCCCTCCCCGCGTCATGACGAAGTCCCCCAGCTCCCAAAAGTGTCAGTCCTACAGTTCTATTGCCAACATTCGGGTTCGGAAAGCTGATCGCCCCCCTCGTCCCCGGAAAATGGGGAAAATGAAAGCGTTGCCCCTATGGGCACGGAGGCCCTACCAAGCAGTTGTAGTGAGAGTTTCTAGCGAAGATAGCAAAGCGGTTACACACCTACGAAGCGTAAAAACGAAAGTGGTTAGCCATGCTTCCACGATGGCTGCTCCCGTGCCCACTGAAAACACAAAGTGGCGGCCAGGCGCTTAAAGGCGGACCGGAACTTGATTCCAGCGTCTATCTTGACAACTTGATAGTGGGGAAACTTATGGTCTGAGGAATGGGATCGGCAAATGCGCGGGCAATTTCGAGATAGTAGCGTGGCGCGAGGCTCTCGGTGAGCGACACTGTCAATGGAGCAATGGCGGACGGGGTAGGGACCACGTGGTAAGCCACCCGAGTAAAAAAGGCCTGCGTAACGTAGAAAACGATGGCACTACCCATGCATCCGCGACAGCTGTTCCCATTCCCAATCATATCGCTAACGTCCAACAATTCGTGGTAGCTTAGGAAAATGGCACAAGACTGCTTGATTATACGAAAGTGAAATAATAAAGTAGTTGCAAGCTCCTTGAGAGCTACTGGCTCTAATTTTACACACCTTTCGTATAATGTTTCGCAAAAATACCTAGCGGTAACATTCTCATCCTGCGGCTCATGGAAGCTGCGCGTAGGTAATGCCATAACTAACGTTGGCAAAGCTTTGAACTTCCTTCAGCGGTACTTGCGATGCTCACTTATGAAATTAAACAAATACGGTCTACGTAACTTCTAATCCACTTCTATAACCAAGTGGCCAGATTTATGTTGAGGCTGTACAGAAGGAGAAAATTTTGCACGGGGTTAAAACTTCAGCTCTATTCGGATCACTGACCGCCAGGCTGAGAAAACTGACACTAAAGATTTTATATCTATTGTACCATAGAAAAAGTGGTATTTACAAGCGAATCTATCTAAATCAATCTCAGTATAGCTGAAGACATAACGATCATGAACGTAAAATTCCAAGCATCAAACTAAGACGGTCATGTTGCTAACTTCCGTAGGTTCCTGTATGTTGTTGCCGCATTTAACATGTGGCACGTATCCACTAGGAGGGATTAGCCCAGATTTGCAATGGAAACTTAGTAAACAAACTCCCGTATATAAACGTTGGCGATGCGCCTGGCTGACCGGTGGTCCTTTTTCGTTACATGTGTATCCCACAGGAAAAAACGTCGTGCTGATGACTTAAGCATATGGCGACGCAGAGGGACCGTACAAGAGCTTGAGTTGATGTATAAGGACAGTTTTACGACTGCAGAGGTGCTGAAAAGAAGACGGCTTCAGAGGCCTGTAAGACATTGTTCAAGGGGGAAGTTGGTGCAGTCACACATTAGGGCCATGGTATCTGGGGAGAAGCTTTCTAGGGAGTTTGCAAAGACAGCACTGAAGTTCTTGCAGGATGCGGAATCGGAAGCCTTTAATTTTCTTTTACACTAAACGCCCTCATACTTCATGCTTCATATTTCATGCTTGTACTTCATGCTTCATATTGCAACCAAACCTGCAGAGATGCTTGAATGGTCATGAGCCATATGACATGACGATGCTTCTGGTGGCACGAATCCGCCATGATAAGGCAGCAGGCGAGCTATCTGCATTATTCAGCATGCTTCACATCTTGAGACACCGCAATACATACCGAGAATTTGGGCTGGCAGGGCAGAAGCGTGTCGAAGGTGCAAGAAGATTTGCGGCCATAAAATAGGAAAAACGAAGAGAAGGTAGTGGGGGTTTGAGTGACAGTGTTATAGACGAGCATTAGCACCGAAAGCACAGCATCCCAGCTGTAATGGCCGGTAGTGACGTATATGTCGAACATGTCGCCACAAGTACGGTTGACACGCTCCACGTTCGTTAGTGGGTAGTAGCGGCTATAAGTAGTGCGGTGCGTGATGTGGACCTCTCGGAGAAGCCACTTCTCGACCTTGGATAGAAAAGCGCGGCCTCGGTTACTAACGGGTTCTCAAGGGGCTCCATGAGCTTGGTATAATTGCGCTGTTAAAGAGCTGCGCAAGAAGAGATAAAAAGGCGAAGAACGTTGCGGCACAAGGGCTCAATCTCAAGTGTTACCAGTTGTTGTTGCAGTGGCTGTTGTTTACTTCAGTGTCCTGGCGCAATCCATTCTGGGGGATCTGCCATACATGGGGTGGTGAAAGGGTAAAAAAGTAGTACTAATTTTGAAGAATATAATTTCAATCAAAACTGGGAACTGGAATCAGTGGAAATTAAAATTTATGGCCTAAAGAGATGAACCGTATTCATTTATATATTTTTATATATAGTTTATGTATATTTATACATAGTTTATTTATTTTATCTTTGTTTACAATATAAGAAAAGACGTTTAGCATAGAATTTTTTTTTCTGGCACTGACACTTGCAGAGAAGATAACGAAGGTCCCGATGGCGAAAACCCAGTTCGGTAGCAGAAAAGGAAAGGGCCACTGGGAGGGTCAACGTGGAGTGAAATTTGCATAATGGCTCTTCTAACAATCTTTTCTTTTCGAACCCTAAAATGGCGACCACCTTAAAAGGAATATTGTAGAGATTTACTCTCATTACAGAAATGACACAATAGGGATAACGCCAGACCACATCTGTGAAGGTAAAACTTGAGTGAGGTACTCAATGACGTACATTCGAAAGCGACACTTCGGCTTTTCTAGTGGAGCACCATCTATTGTTCTAAGAAAAAAAAAGATGCGGAATTTCTGAGGCAGTATTGCTTGTCCCGTACTCTTCTTAGCCTGGTTTCGATAGTTGCTAGAAATGTAGCTACGTCACACGTCCTTCTAAAAAGGGTCCCTGCAGCCTCTAGCACATATATGCTAATGAATAAGGTCTCGACTCATACTAGCTGTCGCGCGACCTGATGAAGTCATCAAAGGTTTGTCAATGTTGAGCATTAAAGTAAACGTCATGGTTCGCTCATGAAGTTGAAAAAGAATAGATTCCTCTTATCATCCCCGCGTCCATATGAGGAGGCAACAAACTCTGATTCATTACGTCATCCTTACACTGTTTTTACTTCCTCCAGCGATGCTTTAAAACTTATACAGAAAAGGCTCGTCGAACAAGTTGGACTTTTACTCGAACTTCCTGCAATTTACTGGGAGTGCCCAGGACCGAGTCTTAACGCGTTTTAACTAATTAAAACATTCAACCTTCCTTCGCCTGCATCCTGGCATGTGCATCGAGCTACGCCAACAATTGTGGCCCTAGCTGTTGTGTTGCATGATGCAAATTATCAAGTCCAGTCAACATCACCCAGTAAGAAAGCCGACAAGCCAACCGGATCATTGACTCAATCTCCACTACGAGTCATTTCAGGATAATGTTCTCCTAAGGCTGTCGAATCGCGTAGTCGAATATCACAGAAATGTTAAAATATATATGTGTACAGTCCGAGCCAAATATACCTGTTCCTTTGCTTAGACCAAATAATGTAAATATTTTAAACTTGCAGAAAAAGTGCCGAGGAAACCGGAGTACAACAGCCGAAGCAGAATCAGCGGGCTTCTCCGCAAACGTTGTCTGCGAAGTTACGTCATTTGCTTAATTAGAAGGTACATCACGCCTCTGCCATGTACTGGGGAGATATTTATTAAAAGGTTTAATACACCATGTCTTCGGAGGCGTTAAGTGGCGCCACAAGAACAAAGATAGCAAACCGAGTGGCCACATCGCCATGCCTTTTCATTCGTTATAGTGTTTTTGCATGGAAGCTTTTACACTGGAAGGGACACACACAGGCGCTCACATTCAACAGAATGTTCATTGGACGCGGGGTCACTATTCTTATACGCAGTATAATAATCCGGGCATCCGCAAGCAGAGAAGCGTCAAGATACGACAAATATATCCTTGTTAAAGATAATGAAGCAGCTCTAGAAAGCCATCGCCTAACTTCTCAATAGTTGCAGATATAACTATCAATCTCATTATTTCTGCATTGCGCTTGCGCACAACGACACATAGCGAAAGTCGCGGCTCTCGCAAGAGAGATATCCGGACCATATTCTGGTATCGGTTGCAAAGCACTACTCAGGAAACGACTTCTCAGCTGCCAGGCTTACAAAACAGCTGTCTTTGAAAGCTGAAAAAAGTTTACCACTATGCCATACCTGCGCAAAATGTCCCACAACATAAAAAAGGCGGATGATAAAGCGAACGCCAAGTTGGTTTTTCCTACCTAGAGCAAGCTGAGAAAACTATGGAAAATCCGCAACTCAGTTGCTGATAAAATGGTAGGCTGAGACAAGACCCATAAAACAGGGTTCATATCCTGCAAAGAAGGCGTCGTATGCAAGATAACACTATCGTGCGGTAGACGCAACGCCGGGCAAACTGGGCGCTGTGTAAACTATATAGGCTCAGAGTGCACTTTGACAATGCAATTATAAGGTGGTGATGGCTGGTCAGCAGCCTATGACAGCAAGAGTGGTCGAGCGCCTCTTTTCTAAGAATGTTTCATTTTGCGCAACCAAAAGCAGAACTAATGAGTCTGATAACTAAAACTGCGACTATTGAGAGGCTGGGCCATGATTCGGTTAACGCGTCTTCACTGCCTTCAACCAGTAATAAATTTGCATATTTCGATGCATTTACGTTTGCGCATGCGTGAGTTGTTTCATGACATCCATAAGAAGTGAACCGGAGCATCCAATAAATATTCCGTTGAAAGTCAGCGCTTGTCCGTGTCATTTCATATGTCCGGTTGAAAAGCTTTCCGCGCTTATACAATATATCAGAGAACTTCCTCTTGCACTCACTCATAGCAATTGTGAGTGGCCGCTGGTCTACATGATAGTTTAGGAAGACCAAGGTGGCAGAAATGAGAATACAGCCAATACGGGCTCGTAGAGATTGCTTCGAGTGCGACTGAACTTGTCTCCCCTTTTTATTTGTTGTCCGAGTCCTCCGTGCAGAATTATCCCTACAGTTTCTACGAGACTGAACCGGAAGCTATACGTGTCGTCACCACTTATAACCATCGCTGCCCTACAGCTTTCAAAACTTCGGCTTGATACAGCGCACGTAAGGTCTCATGCAGTGTAGTTCTGGATGAAACTGTTGACCGAGTTAAGACATTTTCCCGTTAAGATAGTTGTATACGTCCACCGAAATACCTTCGACAAGCCATCCAAAAGTGTCCTGCTCGGTCGCGTGGTAGTTGATTGGTTTGGAGAGAGTGAGGAGCATCCCGATGTACATTAACAGGTTTCTTGTCGGTCTTGGGCTCGCTGAAGCAATCTGTGCTTCCTTTTGGCGAAGGAGTAGGAAAAGGATTCGGTGATTGCGTTAAAGGGCCCGTGAAACGGCTCGGACAAATTTTGTAGTCGCGTAGGGTTCAGCTTACACTCTAAAATGTTTAACACCCTTAAGGGTGTAAATGACTTGTGCCATGGGTGACACCCTTTTGGGTGTATTGCTACACCCCAAGCAAAGGGGTGTAAATTAACACCCCACAGAGGGAAGGGTGTTAATATGACGTCACCTTGCCTATGGGTGTAAAACAAACAACACCCTTTCTACATGGGCGTAACACAGACACCACCCTTTCAATATGGCTGTAGCATGGACAACACTTCCAAAAGGGTGTTATCCCTGCAAGTATTTTAGCGTTCACCACAGCCATGTAGTTAATGGACAGACTAGCTGTTGTGAATGCTGCCTAGTGTTAGCTATGGTACTACCTTGTTCAATATGGGCCAGAATCTGTGAGACGTCGTCATATTGCGCTTCTGGTCCGTCATGTGGTAGCATATATAATGTGCGACCCTTTCAGGCAAAAAATTTAAGTTTCACGATCGTAGCAATGCACACACCCTATGCTTTTCGTAATCTTCCTCTGCAGTGATACTACACTGCCGGCAGGATGCAGAGCTCCATAACAACGCGCGCTGCACTAAGGACACAGGATTTCCCGCACCTTGGCGCACCAGTACTTATCATTCCATGGAAACAGCACACAGCCAAAAGCATGATGTTACATGCATTTCAGAAATAATTAAAAGCCTCCACTTGTCTTGGTAAAAAGTTTTCGCAGCAACACCAGCTCGACCAGGAAGGAAAGACACCACAGCTCGTTGTTGTAGCTCATATTGAATGCGATAGAGCGCAAGCAATGCAAGAATTGGCGACGGAAACAAGTGCAGTACTACAGAAGCATACGTTTGCCTGTCAATCAGTTTTTTGCCGTTTTAAGCACATATTTTATACTTTTATTCATCAAAGTTGTCATTTATTTCCACGGGATGCTTCTACTAGTACCTTCCCATATATGACTTAAAGCTAGCACTGAAAGCCAAACAAAGTGCAACAAAGTGCTTCCACTTAGAATAATGTTTCAGCATTTACAAACAAAACTGCATGTGTAGTTGTGCATGCACTATTTCCTGAAATTTATGTATGCTTCTTTTACTGCCAGTGACATGCTTATACCCAATAATTTAGTTAATTTTTCACCACGTGCTTGCACTGAATATCCCACAGGCATTGTAAGTTAAGCTACCAGAACAACAATCAGCTAGTCTAAGGTTACCTAATTGAACAAAACCATTGTAAAATTTGTGACGAAATGTCAGAAGTATTTATTATATCATTAAAGAGAAATGGCTTGCACATTTTAAAAGTAAAAAGGAAGATAAGGAGTAAAACTATACCAATACACAGACATAAGCAACGAATAATGGCACAGGCTAGTTCAAAAAAAATGTAAGCAGAAAAGTTTTTTTAAATAACCTCACTACGAACTATCACATTTTCATTCGGAAAGCACTGCATCTTATTACAAAGTAGAAAAATAACCGGCCACATAAGAAAGAACAAGTCTGAGTGTGTCTATGTGAACACAAGTATAGGAAGTTGGGCGAGTTATTACGGTAACATCATCTTGGATTGTAGCGCGAAGTGACACGGACACAGACTAGAGCAGACAGCATGAGCGCTAACTCTCAACCAAATTTTCATTGAAACGAAGAACACATAAATATGGGTGATTGCAAAAGAACCACAGCATAAGAACATGACAAGGTATTAAGACATCACTTAAACATATCAGGAAGTAGGGAAGTCAAAAAAGGAAACAACAAAAAGACACTACTTCAGATTAACACACGTGTTGTGAAGATACTGAAATTCGCATTCTAACAGAGACGAAGATGCCTGGCTAACGCAAGCCTCTCCTAATCTTTTAATGTGGAATGCCTCGATTATTTCCTGTGTGGTTTGGCATTTGTGTCTCGAAAGTATTTTGGTGTCTTCAAACAAAGGCTTACAACCGTAATTGAAACGATGTGACGCTAGATGTGAAGCATTAGGGTTGTTAAGTAAATGTTTGTGTTCTTCTGGTCGACTATTACTGCACCTGCCGCTCCGTCCAATGTAAGTCTTCCAGCACTTGAGAGGAATCTGATAAAAAATACCAGTGTTACAAGGCACAAAAAAGGACGCATGTCGAATGCCGCAATCATCTTTTCCTTTTTGCCACCCTGTTCAAGTTTCCTATTTATCATAGGGCACATGATAGACAACTTGCGGGGCCGAGAAAACTTTATCCACGTCATATCTATTGGCCACGTTCCCTAAACCATGGGATAATCTGGATAATCTTCATACCTTGTCATGTTCTTATGCTGTGGTTTTTTGAAATCACCTATATGTATATGTGTTCTTCGTTTCAATAAAAATTTAGCTGAGTTAGCACTCATCCTGTCTGCTTGTAGTCTGTGTCCATGTAACTTCGCGCAACAATCCAAGAGCATATGTGAACAAAGCATGGCTAGTAATAACTAGTGAGCGCTACAAAAGTTGAACATGAAAACTAGTAATAGTAAAGATATATACTTCGCTCAGCTGAACTGCAAAATATTGCAAATATCACAAAGACAGCATAAAAACTGAGCAGGACAGAGCACTGACTGGTATAGTCGCAATATGCACACCAAATCTAGACATAAAAAGTCAAAACTATACTGCCGGAAATGGTGATCTCTCCAAGACATCACTCAGCAACAAGAGGTATACTTTTTATAAATCCATCTCATAGATTACTGATCTAATTAAATTTGATACATAACCCCTTGTGTGTCACAAATGCCTTGTTCTCATTACCTATGCATGATTACCAGCCTTGGTGAAAGAATGACTTGCACTAATGTTTTGAACACCGGTAAAAATGCTGCTTGTTCTCAACTTTCTGTTGTGACAGCACACTTGTGGGCAGTCGTGAACGCAGTTGCCTATTGGGCTCAAACACCATGTTTTGGCTGCACATGTACTGTCTACCGAGAGAGAGAGAGAGAGAGAAACTTTATTTTGGTTCCTTCAAGGATTTAGCGTCTCGAGGTCTCGGTCGTCTTGGGCGCCGGTGACTTGGAGCCTCTTCCAGCAAGGGTGGGCCCCTATTCCAGGGCTCCACTGAGCCTAGCTACCTCACTAGCGTGCTGCACTAAGGCCCTTTGGGCCGTGAGCTCGCAGCTGGTAAGCCGACTCTCCCATTGCTCCGCACTCGGGTTATTGTGTTGGTGGAATGATTTATTGTGTTTACATTCCCATGTGACATGGTATAGTGTGGGTGTGGCCCCGCACCATGGGCAGGTGTCTCTGTATTGTGTTGGGTACATTTTGTTTAGGATGTATAAATTTGGGAAGGAGTTTGTCTGCAATCTGCGCCAACTCGTTGCTTCCTCCTGCGTTAGAGCTTTGTGCGGTGGGGGATATTTGGCTCTCGTCCCTCTGTATAAGTTTAAGATTTCTGTGTATCCTCCCTCACAAGCGTGTGGGTGATACTCCGGGGCGCGCGACTGCTCTGCTCGGAACGTGGTCTCTCGAGCTAGGCTGTCTGCCCTTTCGTTACCCTCTATGCCTGCGTGGGCCGGAATCCAGATTAACTTGTGCGTAACGTTTCTCTCGGCGAAGTTGGCTCCGCCAAGAATTCTGAGGGCGGCTTTGCTAATGCTGCCCCTCGTGTAATTTCTGCACGCTTCCTTCGAGTCTGTTAAGATGTTTAGAGGCCTGCCTGTCCTATATCCTTCTACTGCCGCCAGCGCCACGGCAATTTCTTCGGCCTCCGCTGTGTCGACTGCCTTTGCCGTCGCACATGTGATCAGATTCCCGTCGCCGTCCACCACCACCGCCGTGGCCGTGCGCTTCCCTTCTCGCGGGTACGTGGCAGCATCCGTGTACACCGTGTTCTCTAGTAGCGCGAGTGTCTTTTCCACGTAATCGGCTCGCGCCTGCCTTCTGCTCTCGTGGAGGTTGGGGTCCATGTTCTTAGGTACTGGCCTAACACTTATTGTTTTTCTTAAGCAGTCAGGCACGTGTGCGTATCTATCTACGTGTCCACTCGTGTCCCGTCCCAGCCTAGTCAGGAGCGCTCTCCCTGCAGGGGTGCTTTTGAGTCTGGCTTTTTGCGTTTCAAGCAGGGCTTCCGCCAGTTCGCTGAAAGTGTTGTTGATGCCCAGTTGGAGCAGTTTTTCGTTTGAAGTGTTTTTTGGCAGATGGAGAGCCGTCTTGTATGCTTTCCTGATTATCGTGTCCGCCTGTTCCCTCTCTCCTTTGGTCATCGCGTGGTATGGTAGCGAGTAGATGACTCGGCTGACGACCAGGCTGCCGACGAGTTTGAGTGTGTCTTCCTCTTTCATGCCGTATCTTTTTTGGGAGACCCTGTTGATCATCCGGCCCACCTGCTCCGTCACTTTGCTCAGCAGGCTGATGGTGTGGCTGCATTTTCTGCTGCCCTGTAGCCACATGCCCAGGATTTTGATCATATTCTTTTCCGGGATGTTTTGACCATCAAGCGTTACTTCCAGCGTTGCTTGGGTGGGGTGTCTACCTACTCTCAGTAATTCGGATTTTTCTGTGGAGCATACCAGTCCCCTTTCTCTCGTGTACTTTTCGACACAGTGCGCAGCCTCTTTTAGCTTCTCTTGTTTTTCTCCCAGTGAACCTTGCGTGACCCAAACCGTGACGTCGTCCGTGTACATCGCATGTTGGATGCCCTGAATCTCGCCGAGTCGTTTTGCCAGGCCGATCATCGCCACATTAAATAGCACGGGCGATATCACGGAGCCTTGTGGTGTGCTTTTACACGGTGTGCAGAAGGTGTCGCTCCTCAACTCCCCCAGCCCTACCGTTGCCGTTCTGTCGGTTAGGAAGTCCTTGACGTAGTCGTGTACTTTCCTTCCGCAGTTGGTGTTGTTGAGGCCCTCCATTATGGCCGCGTGGCTGACGTTGTCGAAGGCGCCTTTGATGTCGAGCGCCATCACAACGTTTTCACCCGCCTTGGGCATTGTGTCGAGCACCTCCTCTTTGAGTTGCAGGAGGACGTCCTGCGTCGATAGGTTGGCCCTGAAGCCATACATGCTGTCAGGGTACCACCTCCCGTTCTCCAGGTGCTGCTGGACCCTTCTGGTGACTATTCTCTCATACAGTTTTCCCAGGCGCGACGTAAGCGAGATCGGCCTGAGATTTTCGATCTGTAGTTTCTTGCCCGGCTTGGGTATCATGACCACGATGGCGTGTTTCCATTCCGCCGGTACCTTCCCCTCTTGCCAGAGCATGTTGAGGTACGACGTCAGCTGATCGACTGCCTCGTCGCTTAGGTTTCTTATGAGCGAGTTTCGAATCTTGTCCGCTCCCGCCGCTGTATTCTTGGTGGCCGCTCTCACGGCCTCGGTGACCTCCTCTCTTGTGATGGGTCGGTCCATTTTCGGGTTTTCCTCACCTAGATAATCTCCTTTGTAACCTTCGATTTGGTCTTTCCCGTAGCATTTTTCTCGGACTTCTTTCAGGAGCTGCTCTTCGGAACCTTCGTACTGGTGGACCAGTCTTTGGATCGATTTGCCGCTTTCGGACTTGTTCTTGCTAGGGTCCATTAGGGCCTTGAGGATGCGCCACGTTTTGGCCGTACTTAGGGTCCCGTTCAGCGAGTTGCTAAACTGTTGCCACCCCTGTCTGGCCAGCTGCGTCGCGTACTCCTCCGTCTGCCTAGTGATGTCCGCTATCTTCTTCTTTAGCTTCTTATTTAGCTTTTGTCTTTTCCATCTCTTGGTGAGCCCGCGTCTAGCCTCCCAGAGCCTGAGGAGCCGCTTGTCTACTTCCGGTGTTTGTTCGGTTCTATGCACTTCTTGCGTGTACATTTCCTGAATTTGCTTGAGTTGCTGGCTCCACTCTTCAACTGAGGTAATGTTACCCTTTAGCTGTCGACAGTGTGCTCTAAAGGCGTCCCAATCCGTCAGCCGAGCCGTACCAATTTTCCTCTTGACATTGTCTGCCACCGTGCTGACTCTTATTATGTGGTGGTCGCTGCCAAGGTTCTCGAGCAGGTTTTCCCACTCTGCCTGCTTGGCGCCCCTGATAAAGGTTAGGTCGGGACACGTGTCTGGACTGACGCTGTTTCTCTGTCTAGTCGGCTGGTTTTCATCGGTTAGCAGCTCGCACCCGGTGTTTTCTGCCGCCGTGCAGATGCGTCGTCCCTTCTTGTCTTCCTTTTTATAGCCCCAGCGCGGGCTTTTAGCGTTAAAGTCTCCCGCTATGAATAGGGTGTTTTTTCCCGCCAATTTTTTGGCCTCCGCGAAAAGTTTAATAAAGTTTCCTTTTGTCTGTTTAGGTGGGCTGTACAAGTTTACTATGTACGTACTTCTATCCTTTCTTTTCCTTTTGGGAATCTCCTCCGTGATCACGTGTTCTATCTGGGTGTCCTCGATTTCTTTATGCGCTATGGTTACTACTTTGTTACTGATGAGGGTCGCGGTGCGGCCACTCTCCTGGCACGTGTAGCCCCTGAGTGCGGGGGTATTATTGGTTTCCTGTAGCATGATTATATCTGGTGGATTTTCTCGCGTAGATATGAACTGTTGCAGGAGTCCTCGCTTGCGCTTGTACCCTCTGCAGTTCCACTGCCATACTTCTAGTTGGTTTTGTCCTGCCATGTTGCGTTGTTACTGCTGTTGCTTCTACCTTGGGTTTCTGATCCGAATCTCCTGTCATTGTATAGCCTATCCCTGGCGTCATTAGTGGTTTTCTGCGTGTTTTGATTTTTGACGTAGTTACGGAAGCTCTGGTCCTGCAGAGCTATCTTTTGTTGCGTTTGTTGCATCTGTTTTTTCATCTGTTGCATTTGGTTTTGCACGCTAGTCATGAAATTCCTGATTTCATCATTAAAGCTTTTCTCCTCTGTGTTTTGCTGCACTGGTGCCACGGCCTGCGGTGGTGGCGTTGGCGTTCTGATCGGCGAGTACCCCGCTCGTCTGAGCGCTTGCATTTCTTTAATTAGGTCGTCTATCCTCTTCCTGAGTTGTCGCGTTTCTTCTCGGCTTAGCTCGAGTTCGCGTTTGAGACTTTTGTTTTCCTCACTTAGTTGCCTTTCGGCCGCTGTCTGCGTGTTGTTAGTGTGTGGTCCCGAGTGCGAAGCAAAAAGTGTTTTGGGAGGGCCGGTCCCCCAGCTCACCTTAACGCCGCCGCCGCTCTTCTTTTGCTGTTTTTGCTGCTGCTGGCCCGTGCCGCCCAGGGGTGGATAGGATCCGTCCCGGTTAGACCCTCGGCTCTGGCTTCGGCCCCGGTCGCGGCTCCAGCTCCGTGACCCGCTCCGGTAGGCTTTGAAGTTTTGCTGACCCTGGTCCTGGCCCTCGTCTCGGAACCACCTCGGTCTTCTTGCGCCGCCTCTGCTTCGGCTGCGGCTGCGCCTCTGCTGCTGATGTCCCTGGGGACCTCCTCGCAGCTCGCCTGCCGTCTTGAGTCGTTGCTTGCAGTCCCGCGTGCCTGCAACGTGGTCGCCCCCGCATATCAGCCATTTGGGTGTGCACTGGTGTTGTTCCGCTGGATTTTGGCAGCCACATTGCTTGCAGGCCTTGGCCTCCGGATTCGGTCAGACGTCCGACCGATGCCCCTGCTGGCAGCATTTGTAGCATACTTGTCTCATCGGGCGGTATGGATAGCACCACATCTCTCCACCGTAGTAGAGTACTTGCTTCGGGATTATGGGGCCATCAAATGTGATGACTGCCGTGCTCGACCGTCCAAGCATCCTGGCTGCTAAGATCTTGACTCCTTGCGTTCGGACTCTAAGGTTCGCCTTGAGCTCTTCCGGCGAGGTCCCCGCGTCCACCTCGTGGATGACCCCCCGCAACGTGCCCTCCGGCGCCGCCACGTGTGCGTTGATGGCGTAGCTGCTGTTCCCGAACGTTAGCTGCGTGATGCGCCGTATACGTTGGGCCGCCTCTTCGTTGCCGGTGCTTACTATTATGATGTTGGAGCCATTGCGCAGCCTGATGATCAAGTCTTCCGCCTTGCATCCGGATCCGGTGGCCGCGACCACCGCTCGCGCAACCTGGTGTGTCTGCAAGCTCTTGACTGCGAGTCCACTCGGCCTGAGCACTATCTTTAAATCGTCCTTCGGGAGCGGAGGCAGTCTCCTCCGCGGCAGCCCCTCTCCTCCTCCTCGCTTCGGCGCAGCTGGCGCGCCGCCTGTGATCTTTTCGTCGCCTAGGGAATTTCTGTTCCCTAGCGCCGTTCCCGCCAAAACTTGGCTGCTCGATCCTTTGCCGTCTCGCTGGCACCTCTTCTGTCTCCTGGACATGGCGATCTCCCATTCCGGGTCCGCGTCGTTATTGCTTTCTGCCTGTGGTCTTCCTGTCGTTGGGGTGCTGCCTTTCGGGGCTTGGGTGCCTGCCGCGGGCCCGCTTCGATCTTGCACGAGGACGGGCTCGGTGGCGTCGTGAAAATCTTCCTCCATGGTTTCCTGGGTTTCCGCCATGAAACCTGTCGGTCCTCTCGGCGATGATTACTCAAAGTTGGGGTTGGGTATTCGGGACTTCGCTCCGGGTCGTCTCTACCTCGGGCCGAGGCCGGGGAGCCCGCGGAGCCCCGCTCTCGTGCTAGGTCTCGTTAGGCCTACCGTCCGGCCGACAACGGAGGAAATTCAAAGTCCGATAAAATCCAAAATATTGGACCCACCGGTTTGAATTTGGGGTCCTCGTGGTCCTCTTCAGTACCGGCGTCGATCCCAGCCAAAATTTTGGTGGTCCAATAGGGTTTGACGGGTCAAAAAGTCCAAAAACTGCGGAGTGAATGTGACACGCATCCGCTCGCCTCCCTGTCTACCGAACACCTGATTCAAGATAGCTTGCATCTCGGAGTGTGCAGCCACACTGGTGGCACAGCATTCTTTTTTCACCTTGCCAGTTGATAACGCCTCAGCAGCTGCCAACACTTGCGACTGCTTCTAAAGGTGCCATAAGGTCAGGCAGCAAACACAGATACCACGTAGCAAAACTTTCAGAGTGCATTGTGTGAGTCGAGGTGTGTAATTTGTGCTTCAGTTGGGCCGCACTGCCACATTCAGAACTATTCATTGCAGCTCCTAAATTTCAACCACATCAACAAAATTAATTAGGACAGTTTCTTCAGTACGGTGGCAGATGCTCAGCTGCAGGCTTTCTAGAACCATGCATTATCTTCAGACAGTGCCAGTACAGCCCGTAGCACATCTTTCAAGCACTCCAGACAAGTACACCGATTGCACTGTACACAGAGCATCTGGTGTCCATTTACCTATAGAGGCAAGGTAGCCCCTAGAACACATTTTGTGACAGGCATGCTGTGCACTTTGTCCCCTGAAATGTAAGTGCCATTTGATACTTCAGTGCCTGTAGTGTCATTTACATCTGAATGAATAATGAATACATAGTAGTAACATAAGGACAACAAAAAAAGCCATCAGCCATCAACTGTGTGGCAAATCTGGGTGCAAGGCATTCTCTTATCAAATATACCTGTAGGCATTGCGACCAATGTGCTTCCAAGATGTATGAGGCATTAGTCATTGCAGAGCTGTAAGGACACGACAATCCTAGGATGATTATGTTCTTGAGGCTTTCTTCCCCACTTTCCATCTTTTGAAACGTGTATATTGTCATGAAAACAAAAATGATACAACTGGCGTGTGATAAGTTTTGCGTCTTATTTCCTAGAAGCTCATTGAAACGAGCCACAATGACAAATTGAAATGGTGTTACATCATCAGACATTCAAATTTCTTAAACACTAACAAAACCAGAGAGGCTTTAGAGTGAGCATCACCTAAGTACATTACACTGATTTAAAGTTATTGCACCGTATTGTGCCAGGTAAAAATGTTAGAAAAATAAGAAATGGTAAGATTCTACGGCCAACCATCAAATCTACATAAAAAGATCCCTAAGCTTTCTTAAACGGGTTCAGAAGCTTTACAACTGGCCGTCTTGGTGATGGACATGCTGATAGATGAGCAGCCATTCCACTGAGACGAGAATGTTGAGTGCTTCGCATGAAAGTCTGCGAGACACTGAAGAGTAGTTCTTGGTCAACATGAAGGAGGTTGCTTGCATACACGTCTGGGCCACCATACTGAATGCATGGTGTTACAGTAACTTTTTCTCCCTGCATTGTGGTAAAAAAAGCATGGTTGGGTTTAGATTATATTTGATATGTAAAAAAAGAGGTGAGGCGTGCAGAAAGGACACATAAGCAGAGAAGTGAACACGAACGCAAAAAACATGAAAAATTTCATGAAATTTTTTTAACACATAAAATTTTGTACTATGTGTCTTTAATTATGAGGGTTAAAAACCGCAACATACTTCACATATAAGCAGGTAGACTTATCAGCTTGGTCAGTTTGTACAAGCTCGTTTGAGGCAAGAAATCGAGTTTCACAAAGACAACCTCAACATTCTTGATTGAAAAAGGAACACCTCAGATGGCATGCCATTCTGTGAATGAGAATTGCATAGTTCAAGAAAAACAAATTAAAACTGGGACACCAATCCTGAAAAAAAGAATATGCACCTGCTACTGCAAGAAGCTAATTAATTGATAGGTTTTAGTAGCGCAAGGGCATCTTTGGCCAAAGAGCGTTAAGTCTATACTGCAAAAAATAAACTTAGCGCATCTTTAGAAAGCAAATATATAAAGATGACTGATGCATCTCTATACTACAGTTGCTTTGCTCTAGCATGAATCATTTTAAGGCATGCACACGTACATACACACGCTACACCCAAGTGTAACAGCTGCAGAATTAAAGCTGGGCCGCAACGAAGTCGCAACCTTTAACCCTTGATCCCGAGCTGTGCTAGTGACTGGAGGTAGTACCAATATCACCAATGACGAGTCGCACTCTTTCTGCCCGATGTTATGCTGCTCTGACTGTCAAAGATGAGTTACAGTCGGCAATGAGCGAAAGCTGCCCTCAAGAGCAACTCCTATTTTTGTGTTATTTCTAACCAGAGACCAATGAAGTAATATATTTTGGAATGAGAATGACACCGAAAAATGAGCACATAAAAATTTGGAAAATTTGGTACCTTTTTCCGGAATTAACTTGGGGGTTTACGGTTAAAGCGGCAATCCAAAAACTAGAACAAATTTTGCATGTTTGCTACCAGTGAATGCTAGAAAATATGTTGGCATTCTGCAGTTTTGTCCAACAATGCAAAAGGGATTCTTAATAACTGAACAAATAAATGGAAAGGTATCATGAAGTATATTTCGTGAATGTAATGCAGAATCACTCTACTTCAGTTACCATATAATCTCCACTCGATTAACCTGCACTTTCGCAACTAGTTCAGGAGGTGTTAGAAGTGCTTCTTAAAATCCTCCTATTTATTAGACTAATCATATCTCTGTACACAAAGGCTACTAATTAGGTCCCATGCTATATCATCATCTTAACAAAGACTTCACTTAGTAATACACATGCTGTGATAAGATTTGAGACCACATTGAGATGCCACACAAGGTGAATTCATTATTTTTAAAATGAAGCTCCTGTTCTTGCAAACGAGAAGAAAGGATACTGAGGGTCAAAATTTTTCTTAATCACAGCTGGAAGATGCCAGGGAAGGCCCGTGGAAACTTATTTGTAATTTTCTATTTAAATGTAGAAATGATAAAGGGAAATTAAAATTGTCAAGAAAAAACAACCATCCATGGGGGGAGAACGAACCTACAGCCTTTGCATTTGGCATGCGATGCACTAACCACTGTGCTACCAAGGCAGCATTCAACCGTCCACAATGGCCTCTAAGATTGTCGACGCTCGAACGCGGCCGTAGTACCACAGTGGTTAGTATATCACTTGCGTAATGTGAACGTTATGGGACGTTTCCCACCCACAGGTGGATGTCTTTTCATCCACTTTCGTTTCCCTTGAATTTATCATTTCTATACTTCATATAAAAAACCTAAAACATCTTCCTGTATGCTTTCCTTGGCCTCATTATCTGCTGGCTTCTTCCAGTTGTTACTTCCAACACTTATACATATTCTCATCTGGTAAGTAAACAGCTTTTGCATGATGCTGGAATGGCATATAAAACATTATTGCAGGGCCGTGTAATGTAGAATGCCTTACATTGCCCAGGCAAGGTGTATTAATGTCAATCTGAAAAAAAAAATCCCACTTTACACAGAAATGCTGTGTACTGCTGTGTGCAACAGGGTTTAAGGAAAGCAACTTGTTGAGAAATAAAGCCATCAAACAACGAGGAAATATGATAACTAGATCAGAATTTGTATAGTTGCATGTTAAAAATTTAGCACAGCAACAGATGAAGACATAATGAAGGAAGCGCGAGGATGGTTTATTTTGGACACACTAGGCAATATACTTGAAAGATGCATATGAGCTTACACGTGGATAAATATTGTTTATGCAGCAGCTAAACTACGAACAGGTCTAGAACACACTGATACAAGGTGTCGAGCATGTAAATCTTAACATGCCCTTAAGTCAAAGAAACATGGCTCTTTCTCAGGATTCGCTACACATGGCTGGATCACGCAACTTAGCCGCTTTTATATATGCCTTGTAAATGCCAGGTAGTCTGTGTGACTTGTGCAAGCTTTGAATATGTACTAGTGCCACGTAGCTGGATAGAATCAAGGTAATGTCGTTTGCCATCGTTTTGAGCAAGTGAAACCAATTTTCGCGTTTTTCCAATTAGGTAATTACTTATCAACGATTATCTAACTGCTTAAATATTATATTTAAAGCAAAAGTGCCAGTGCGAAAATTGTAGAGCATCCTGAAAAATTCCCAATCCAACTTTCTACTGCTCAACAGGTGCAATACAAATTTTTTTTTCAAGCTTGAAAGAAGCCTGTGAATGCATGCAAGAAGTGCCGTGCAACTAACCACTCGTACACCTGAACACCATTTGGCTCCTCCTTTCATGCTTGAAAAAAACTTTTTGAAAAGAATATTTTAGAAATTGATTAATTATTATTGACTATGTTTTAGGCAAAATGTATGAACTAATGTGACTGCCACTTTCATTTTTGGCGACAAGAATTGACTCCATTTTCACGTCCAAATCCAGCTATAGATGATGCGTGTTTTGCGCTGGTTCTGTAATTTAGGCTGGTTTTCACTACTTGAAGCTTTGCACTCTAATAATGGAGTCTACAGTCTAAAAAGAAATTGGTACATGAGCAGTCACTGTCAGTACTCCATATTCTTTTAAATTAGTGCAAAGTGCTTGTGAGCCAAGAAGTTGGTAGTTCTAAGTAGTATTTCCCATCCTGACCTGGTGTTTTAGTCCAGTTACTATGATGCCACGCTGCTCACTCATGCTGGTCACAGCTTCAATCTAGGCCATGGCAGCTACCCTCCAATGGGGTTAAAATGCAATAACGCTTCTGGGCACTTAGATTAAGGTGTACATTAAAGAAGGCCAGGTTCCCAAAACTTCAGGTTGTGACATTGGAATGTAAAAACCCTTAATTTAATTTTAAAATCTAAAGGTGCTTTATTAGGAGCAGGATATCATCTTGAGCTTTTACTGCACTGCCATGACACCAAGAAGCTCCGAGGAAATAAAAACAATTTCTTAGACAATGTCTATATCTTGCAAACAATCACAAACACTTCCCTGCATGCACCTCTGTTGCTGTTATATTTAGTTCTGTATGCCAAGGCGGGTTAGGATGTTAGAACATTTTTCAAACCTGGTTTTTTTACTGCTTTAAAGTTGTTGGTTATTTTGCGTCTCTGTGTGTGTCGAACGCACATTTCAGTGTATCAATGTCTTCAGAAAGTGCACTCCTCTTTATTTATTTGTGCATGCAAAAAGGGTTCAGAAGAAATGCGTTCTGAAGATCTGTATAACAAGCAAAAAACAATTCTGTGTAGGCTGCACAAAGAGAAAGGATTGGTTTGTAAAAACGTTATTTAGTTCATAAATAAAGAGGCAGCTGTCAGTATTCTGATCCAAAGTAAAAAATTGCCCCTACCTGGCTCTGCTTCATTTTCCGATGTTGATGATCCATTCGGGGACACTCAACTGATAGGCTGCACTTTGGCCATGTCGGGTGTGCTGTCCCCGGGCCCAAGGTCGATCGACATACTCACCAAAAGTCGAGTCCAAACTCTATAAAAGAAACATCTCAGCATTTTGCTATCAGTTTTGTCATCTTGCGTGTTTCACAAACGGCTTTCAGTGAAATATTTCGTCACTTGGATACTGAAAAAAATTCAAGCATTTTCTGGCAGTAAATGGAGAGCATTAAAGAGTAAATACAGTTGTCAGATTGAATTGATTGAGTACAGCAGAGATGGAAATAAATCAATGATACTGTGTCTGTTGGCTTTGAATGCAAGAAACGTAAAAACAGGAACTTGCAGCCACGCCACTTTGAATTTCCCGCGTTTGCTACACCTCATGACAAGTTTGCCAT
Organism: Dermacentor albipictus; assembly: GCF_038994185.2. NCBI lineage: Eukaryota > Metazoa > Arthropoda > Arachnida > Ixodida > Ixodidae > Dermacentor > Dermacentor albipictus. The sequence goes on along the minus strand of NC_091826.1, from coordinate 92,621,679 downwards.
CGTCCGGTACTCGGGGATAGTAATCGCTTAAGCTTAAGATTAACGAGAGTCGGCATAAATTAACAGGATACTTAACCGGGCAATATTGGCGCATAAAACAACTCACGTAGCGAAGCTACTGTCAATTACCCGATGATGCATCTGCGGGCGGTGCGGTTTGGGCGAAAAATTCAAAAAGGAATGCGAGTTTCACTTGTTTCACGCTTACTAAGCTAAGATAGAATTTGAGTTTCCTACTAGACTATACTGGATATTTACGCTCCGAATAAAACGCTGGAAATTTTGTTACGTCACATAGCATACGTATGAAAGTGAGGAAATTGCTTTTATTGTATTCTGTCCAGGCGGCATGTAGCAGCTACCACTCTCATGCAACAAAAGCATGAAAGTGGTACTCGCGGCACGGAAAACAAACACATACATCGCCAACGTTACGCCTCTTGGAGTTAGAACTAAGCACGATCAAGCCAGTTTTCTGGCCTTCATAACGCCATGAATACGACCAAACATCGAGCGAAACAACTGTCTGCTCTTGAAAATTATTACCGCTTCCATTTACATACCTATCGCTGCCACAAGCAAAAGTCAATGGGCTAGCTGTCCACAAGCCACCAATTAGACTGACAGCAACATATTACGGTAACGTAAAACAATTTCCACGCTGACTTAGCAGCCGTGGTTTGCGCCAAGTGCCACAGTTCTCGTTTGCCGCTCTACATTCACACCATGATGACGGGCACTGCATCTTTCACATGAAATATTGCACGCTTTGCTCCGGAGCTCAATAGGAGGGCGAAACGCATTTGCACGTACCTGAAATCCGCACGCCGGAAACCCGTCGACGCTTCCGAGAACGGGGCACACAGCCATACACCCGTACAGCGGCTTGACTTGGACGTGAAGCACTTCTGTCAAATATTTCACATGCGACATGTTTCACACCGAATGCGCGAACACGAGAAAATGCCGCAGGTCGCAATGTGACGCCGTGCATCCGCGCATCTACCGATGAGCTGCGTGCGCGGACTTGCAGAAAACAAAACTCTGGCAAAATGGCAGGCGCGAAGGGATGGCGGCTCTCGTTGCGGAGACGAAGCGGACGAAGCAATGAAGCGCGAATGAATGTTGCCAACTGTTGGTTCCACGTTATGCCTGCGGTTGTGGCTTTAGTGGCGTGTGTTGCGGCTGTCTAATTTTTTATTTCTTTTCCCCAAACAGTATAGCTAAGATCAGTTCTTTGTTTGCATTTTTGACTGTGTCGTTTGGTATTATTTTTTGTGTTTTTATGCTATTAAAAAGGCAATTATGGCCTCCCAGGTTCGCGCGCGCCAGCTTCACGCGCAAATCTCGGAGGCCATAAGACAACTCGTTAGAAAAGGCCGTTCTTGTCGTTGTTAACGTTTCGTCATCGTTTCCTCAACTGAGATAGAGGCGTAGTGTCCCTTTTCCCGGGGTGGGGAGGGGGCGATCAAGACCGCATCGCTCAGCGGGGGGCGGGGGAGTAGGTTGGAGTTGGTTGTTATCGCGACATCCGCGAACCCTGCGATGTTTTTTATAACGTAAGCATTTCTATACTTACCCAACAAGAAAACCCATCCGTCCGTCAGTCCGTACCGCACGACATCTTTCAAAATAGAACCCGCACCAGCGAGTGAATGCACCTTCGTGCTAGCTCTCTCTTCAACGCGACCGAAGCGGGGAGAACCCAGCGCTCATGAAGCTTTCAGCTCATGCCGCACTATGCGCTTTTCGCAGATCACTTTCAAGATAGGTGTACGCGCGTCTGTTTTGAAAACGAATTGTGGCCATGCCGTCCCTGCAAACTTCTTAATCTCATCCGCCCACTTAACTCTCTGCCGCCCCCTGCTACGCTTCCCTTCCCTTGGGATCCAGTCCGAAACCCTTAATGAGCATCGGCTATCTTCCCTCCTCATTACATGTCCTGCCCATGCCCATTTCTTTTCCTTGATTTCAACTAAGATGTCATTAACTCGCGTTTGTTCCCTCACCCAATCTGCTCTTTTCTTATCCCTTAAAGTTACACCTATCATTCTTCTTTCCATAGCTCGTTGCGTCGTCCTCAATTTGAGTAGAACCCTTTTCGTAAGCCTCCAGGTTTCTGCCCCGTAGGTGAGTACTGGTAAGGCACAGCTATTATATACTTTTCTCTTGAGGGATAATGGCAACCTGCTGTTCATGATCTGAGAATGCCTGCCAAACGCACCCCAGCCCATTCTTATTCTTCTGGTTATTTCCGTCTCATGATCCGGGTCCGCCGTCACTACCTGCCCTAAGTAGATGTATTCCCTTACGACTTCCAGTGCCTCGCGGCGTATTGTAAATTGCTGTTCTCTTCCGAGGCTGTTAAACATTACTTTAGTTTTCTGCAGATTTAATTTTTAGACAAACTCTTCTGCTTTGCCTCTCCAGGTCAGTGAGCATGCATTGCAATTGGTCCCCTGAGTTACTAAGCAAGGCAATACCATCAGCGAATCGCAAGTTACTAAGGTATTTTCCATTAACTTTTATCCCCAATTGTTCCCGATCCAGGTCTCTGAATACCTCCTGTAAACACGCTGTGAATAGCATTGGAGAAATCGTATCTTCCTGCCTGACGCCTTTGTTTATTGGGATTTTGTTGCTTGCCTTATGGAGGACTACGGTGGCTGTGGAGCCGCTATATATATATTTCAGTATTTTTACACACAGCTAGTCTACACCCTGATTCCGTAATACCTCCATGACTACTGAGGTCATGCTAGACATCGACACAGCTAGACATTGACAATGCTGTGTCGGAGTGCTCAATTGCATTTTTCCTAAAAGAAACCACACTGCTTATTCAAAAATGCCTTACCTTGCCCTAAAGCGAGCGCGGCGAAAAGCAGCGCGGCCACTGCAGACATCGTCGCAATTAGTGTAGCCATTCTTTGTATCGACCAGCTGCGTCTCTAGCCCAGTCAACTTTATTCTAGAAGTGATAGTGGTACAGGAAACACTACTTCTACATCCATTGTTGCCGTCGTTATCGGTCGTTAGCAGCCGTCGTTATCAGCTGGCATGCGTGCACGACCTTTTCGATAACTCTCTTATTTTCAATAGTCTAGACTTCTTCTATCAAATGATGCCACACTTGTCTAGATTTAACGGCACGCTGTAACTTACATTCCTGTAGGGACATCGCTTTTGTCCAAAAACGTACCTTTATCGGCCGCACCTTACACAAACGCCTCACGGTGCCCGCGATACCTTTACGCCCTCTGTCTACTCCATGTGTGACAAAGGGCGCGCATTGTCACTGTACTTGATAACTAGAGGGGTATGCCTTGCTGCCTGCGATAGCTTTAACGTTTTTCATCGCCATGGTCACATCCGGATGTAGATGGAACCTGTGTACTGAGTGGACACCGGGGCGATGGCCACTCGAGACACAGGTTGCATGTACATTGCTAAGCCCCAAGTAAATCTATGTGTCACATACGACGTCCTAGCGACAACTCTATTGTCTCTTTGGGGGACAATTGGAATACTTGAATATCTGTGTGCCTATGTCCTTATTGGCGTCAAAACAAACCACCGTGATACTCTTTTATCCACGTCGGTATTTCTTCAGTAAAAACGCCCTATTTAAGACCCACTCGAACGACTGCAGCAATTGTATCCAGGCATCGCGTAAATTTTTTAAGTTTTTCCGTGGGTAAACTTGTTTCCTTTTTCCGAAAGAAATGATACACCCATTCAGGCGCGGTAAGATCTACGTCGCCCTTCTTTTTTATGCATCGAAAATATGTCTTTAATAACGTCTGTGAAACAAGACTGGTCGTTGCGCGCGCACAAACCAGTGCTTTATTATGGCGGAGGCAAAAGTCGTAGCGCATCACAAGAGCACAAAAGAAGCACATGCACGAAACACACGTATAGCGCGAAACGTGTGTATCGTCTGTGCCCTTCTTTTGTCCTGTTTCTGATGCGCTACGGCTTTTTGCGCCATCACGATGTATGAGCGAGCCCAACGTGCAACTTTAGTCAGCTTTATTCAGCATGACATGCTTTTAGCTCCCGCTGTCCCCGACCTTCGAATGACTTTGAGCCGAAAACCAGAGCCGTTATTTAAGCACTCAGACGAGAACATCCGGACAGCGTTCCGAGAACAAGGGCGCTATTCTGAACAATCCGCCATTTTCTTCGACGCGTGACTTGGACGTGACGCACACAAAATGGCGCTGATAGCCCCATTTTGCTTTCGCAATGTGACGCAAGCTTGACGTTTTGCATAAGAAACTGAAATGAAGGCACCTAACCTACCGTTCTTGATAAAGGAAAGCAGTTTTCCTTCCCAGTAAAAATTAAGCAGCTAGCTGAACGCGTACGATTATTCCGTCCAAAACGCTCCTCGTTGAATTCCGTCGTCTGCTGCGTAAAAGCCATTGCCTGCTTCATCAATGTTGAAAACCAGGAAGCGGAGCCGAAGTAGAGGACGTCTTCTTTATTCGACGCTTGCGAAAAAACTCAAACTGCAGGCGCGCGCTCGGCTCCACGCTCGTTTCTCACTTCGTCTTCTTCTCTTCTTTTTGGGAGCATAATATTCAACAGCTCCCGGCCGAACAATTTGCGTATGCTTGTTTCTTTTCAAGACGGAGCTTGTCCAGCAGATTCTAGGTGGTACCGCATCTGTGCCGGTCTCCGCAACGTGTTGCCACTACAAGTGCACACTTTGCATGAGCGAAATTTGCCGTCGGAAAAGCCGTCGGCACCATGAGCACTTTGCTATGCTCGTGGTGGAACCATTGCTGGCATGTGTCTTCCTGATGCGCGTAGGTGCCGCAGTGGAAGCCGTCACAGCCACCATTGCTGACGTGCTGCTGGTGCATGCGTCGGGTGTTATGTGACTGGCCTGCCCTGGCCCCGGCTCAGACAGCATTCCTAGCCTTCCCGAGGTTAAAGGTGGTGGCTGCTGGGGTGAAGGTAATTCCTTTTCAAGGCCTGGCGAGCTGTTGCGGGTGGCCATGGCTTGAGGCTGTCGTGGATGTGGCATTCGCTCCACCTGGACAACGGGGGCCAGCGTGTGGTTGTTGCGTTTTAGCCTTTTCACCCTACTGCTGTGCCTTCCTGACAGTGAGGACCCAGATGGAGTCTTTGCTGTTGACGACGGGCGCCCGGCAGGCCCGCTCGAGTGTCGCAGGGCGGAAGACGATAACGTTGAATACGACGATGAGGACGACGATGACAAGAAGCTGTGCCCCGACGACTTCCCTACACCCGCCGGGTGGAGCACGCACGTGTCAGCAGTGTAGGGAAGGAGGAAGGGACTGCTGCAGGCACAAAAAGGAACCCTTGTCAAGCGCAATTCTTCAATATTGGAAGACCCTTCTTCAAACCAGAAGTTACGAAACGCGCCTCGGTCGTGTTCAGCCTGGGACACTTGGAGAAACGTTTTTCCGATGTCGGCGGAAATTCCAATATTTAAGTTGCGAAACTTCAGCAGTAAGTCGATGATGTGGTTCAAATTCGGTTCTGTGCACAAGACGTCGTTGAGTGAAGGTGACTCCGTAGCATGAGAAGAGGCGTCGAATACCACCCGTCCTTTAGTCGTAGTTCTGTCGCGTCGCACTACTACTTGGTGTGCCATAAAGTACGTGATATGTTCACTCGTACTGTCCATTGTGACCTTCTGAGCGAAGTCTTTGTTAAAGTAGCTCCTAATGGCAGTTTCATATTCCTTCTGAAACTCTGGTTCTCGATGTAGCGTTCTCTGCAAGGACTCCAGCCTCTTTAACGCGACATCCCGGTTATTTTTAAGCTGGGAACAATTGCTGCGCCATGGCAGTTCAACTTGATTGCGACCATTGTTTCTAAGAGTTGTTTCCACGAAGTTCTCCAGGACGCGCTCGTCATCTTTCGAAAGTCTGTCTTCGTTAGTCAGTCCCAGATGTTCTACTTCCCAGGAAGACCTCAGATGCTGGGAAACGTTGGCTTCCGTTAGGCATATATTGAAGTTCCTTATGGTTTCCCGCTTGTAGAACTTAGGTGGACTTCTCGTATCTCCATGAACTGTCCATCCTATGATAGTTTCGATGGCGGTCAAGGAGTCGTCCAGTCGATGAATTCTTCCGCTGACGAGCTGCCAGTAATAGTCTGCACCTATAAAAACGCTTATTCCAGGCTCAGGTGAGACCTGAACTGCGTTGAGGTCAGCCAAACGGTAGTTTTTGCTTTTCAACTTTGCAAGTACATTTGTCTCTGTTAATGCTGACAAGTCATTGCATATTTCGGGAACTTCTATAGCCTCTACTTCAAGTGAGTGTGAGTCGTACTGGCTGTGCAGCGTGACTCGTACTCTCCTATAATATTTCCGCGGTGCTGAAACGTTTCCAAATCCCGAGATGGTGAGCTGCTCTTCGGCTAACACAGTGGCTTTCAGCTTCCTAGACAATTCTTCCGTGATGAAGCTGCGTTGACCGCCACCATCCATCAACATTCTTGCAAAGCATTTGCTTCCAGTGCCCAGAGCCCAAACTTGTGCAGTCTGCAGAAGAACTCTGTACTTTAGCGAGTCCGTCGATGAGCTGGAAACAGTTGTCTGCGCTTCCGTATTCTTCTGCTTCCATTTCGGGTCGCACATTGTGGTGCTATGTCGCCATTTGCATTTCGCATAGCTTAGTCTCTTCCAGTTTCGGCATTCCTTAGCTTTGTGAAATTGTCTAGCGCAGCGGAAACAGCATCCTAATTTCCGTAGTTTCTGCTTCTTTTCGTCTAATGTTAGTTCCGTTGTGCAGACATCCACCGAGTGATTTTTGTCTCCGCATAATCTACAACTCTCTGTAGTCAGTTTCACGGTTAGCATAGATGCAGAACCTTGCAAATGCTCCTTAGATTGTCGTTTTGCTGTTGAGGCTTGTTCTCTCTTGTCAGAAGTCATCATTATAGTCTGTTCCCGGCTTCTTACTTCAAGACTCAAGAAGTCTAGAAGAACAGACATTTCATTTAGCCTGTCACTAGTAACGCCGGTATTTGCCGAAGACAAGATGCGCTGATTATAACGGAGTACCATTTCTTGCGGAAGATTTTGTATTATAGCAGTTTTCAGAAGCACTCCATGTTCTTTTTCTTCGACGCCAAGGTTATGCAGGGATCTCACGCGAGTCTGCACTTCTTCATGCAACCTTTGAAGCACTTCGAAATCTTCGCAAGAACGAACTTTACGTAGGTTTAGAAGGCGACGCATGTGGTCGTTAACAATCAGTGACTTCTGACCGAATCTTTCTTTGAGAAGTTCTATGGCTGTGCTATAGCTCTCGTTAGTTGTCAACAGGCCGCTGATGACACCTTCCGCTTTACCCATCAAGTAGCTCCGAAGATATTTCAATTTGTCTACGTCTGTAATATATCGGTTCTGGGGAATAGTAGACTCAAATTGATCCCAAAATTCTGGCCATTTAATGGGGTCACCATGAAACTTTGGCACATCGAGCTTCGGTAGCTTAACGTGTGCGCGTGCGCGTGCTTGACGAAAGTCATCGTGAGATTCACGCGTAGTCGTTGTTTGCTGATCGGATAAAATGCGTTCAGCGCGAGATTTCGAGAGGACGATAGATTCTTGATACTGTCCGACGCTTTGAAGCTCATCCTCAAGGTTGTCATGCATAACATGCTCTTCTATTTGGTTACCAGGTTCCGTAAGCATAGTTCCCTTTATCTTCAATAAGTTAAGATGGTCGGTCAGCTCACCATATGGCGTTGGTTCCGTCTGCATAAGAGTTGTCATCTCGTTGATGATCCTGGTGACCGCCGCTCGAACGGTAGCACGCTTCCGTCGTAGTCTTTCCATGTCGTCACGTCGGGAATCGTAGGCTTCGTGATGACGTGGATCGTTCTTCGATTCTGTCGCAGCGTCGTCGCGTTGATCGCGTCGGTCGGTCGTCCTCTTCAGGTAGCTCGCTTCATCGTTAGGGGTCTTCAACTGTAGGTCTGATATCCTGGTCACGGCACCATATGTTGAAAACCAGGAAGCGGAGCCGAAGTAGAGGACTTCTTCTTTATTCGACGCTTGCGAAAAAACTCAAACTGCAGGCGCGCGCTCGGCTCCAGGCTCGTTTCTCACTTCGTCTTCTTCTCTTCTTTTTGGGAGCATAATATTCAACAATCAGAGAGTTTTAGCAGTGCCGTATTACGGTACGGTAAGTGCTGTATACGGTACGGTAATACTAACATACCGCGACGACCGAAGATGTTTAACTGCGTGTGCCGCTCGATGCGTACAGTAATGTGATAATGATGATAGCGGCTAACATTAGGGCTTTGCAGAATACAATGACTATGTGCTCAGCGTGAAATATTAATTTTGGCGAATATGAGATAGCTTTAGCTTGTCCATGCACGAAGTAATCTTTACAGAAGTGCCCGGCTACGGCAAACCTAGACGCCACTCAGACGAGAAAAATATTGCTTCCCAGGTCTTCCCAATGTTTGTTCGCAGTATCGCTCGAGCTGTAACTTTTATTACGCTGAACTTTTAGTTGTCATTTCCAATAGCCACGCTCAAAAGGCAGATGCAGTGCATCATACATGTCATTGTTATCTTTTGCAACAGGGCTGCCTGTGGTCTTTTCAGAGCAAGCGGTGCTGGAGTTCCGCGGCGCGAATTTGGCGTGCTGCGTATGGTTTTGAGACGATTGTGAGTAATCGTCGTAATTACTCCAACGAGTCTGCTTTGCCGGTAGCCACTTCATGCTTACATTTACGCTCGAATACGGGAGACCCAGCATTTATATTTATTTATTTTAGGTGACCATTTATTTAAGTAGTTGAAGTACAGTGTTATAAATTGCATCACTTTCAGATGGCCTCGTATATCGTAAGCTTCTGCTTTCTGAGGCAATTCTTGACTCAAACTATGCACACACCTAAAGAACATTTGTCACTGGAACATGCCTTTTATTTTCTGTTTATTTCACCTACTTTTTTAAAGGCTTCTGATCCTCGTTTATTAAACTTTTAAGTTTTCATATATGTCTAATGGAAAGCCACAGATCGGGCCTGAGCCACCTTGAAGGTGACACGCAAACGACGCGCAAGGAGACACGGCCGGGCCCTGTCCCCTTGCGCTTGCGTTTACTCTAATACCGGACTCGCGTAACGATATCGGGTTAGTAATATTCCGGTGTAAAGTGACGGCCGCAATTGCGCAAATCCTGGTGCCCATTGGGTAGCGGCAGTCCAATGCGTTGCAGCAAGTCCGCTGTCTACTGGCTTGCAGAGGGACACGATGTCGCAGCTTGATATATTCCCAGTCTCTACGTTTGTAGTCCACAATGCAACAAAGCCAAATCATAGCGCTCGCAAAAAGACAGACCGACACTGACGGCGGAGCTCTCGTCAAAAACAGAGCACGTTGTAACACAAGCAGACGACACTTGCTCTGTGCCGGAAGTGCTTAAAAGGACCCTGAAACACTTTTGACGATTTCTACAAAAGTACTGAATCGTTAGAGTTGGTCCTTCTCATCATTAATTGACACATCTCAGTGCTCCGCGTAAAGTGTATAATTTATTACAAGGTTTTAAATATGCACATCGCTGCCCATCGCAGCACACTGCTCGGCGGAATTTTAAATCGCCCCTACCCACATGACAAAGATCACCCATTTGACGTCAATGGGGCGAGCTATCCGATTGATTGGCTGAGGAGGGCGCGTGATCGATAATTTTTCCAACTTTATGGTAAACAAATGATCTTCGTAATAGTTGGAATGTTAGTTTATTTGTTTTTATAAAAGGAAAGTTACATAAAGTGAATGCACAAGAACAAATTTTCAGTGCAGTTAAGCACTTCCGGCACACAGCAAGTGTCGTCTGCTTGTGTTACAACGTACTCCATTTTGAATAGAGCTCTGCGGTCAGAGTCGGTCTCAGTCTTTTCTCGAGCACTATGATTCGACTTTGTTGCCTTGTGAACTGCAAACGTAGCGACTGGCAATATGTCAAGCTGCGACATCGTGTCCCTCTGCAAGGCAGCGTACGAGCGAACTGGCTGCTGCGCATCGGACTGCCGCTACCCCATCGGCGCCAGGATTTGCGCGTTTGTGGCCGTCACTTTACACCGGAAGATTACTAACGCAATAGGGTTTCGCGAGTCCGGTATTAGGGCAAACGCAAGCGCAAGGGGACAGGGTATGACCGCTTGGCTGTGCCGTAACGGGATGAGCCATGTGATGAGCAGAAGGGAAAATGTGAATGGTCTGCATGGTGCAGCCGCCTGGTGGCACAGAGCTTAACCATACACAGTAGCAGCAACGAAGTGTATTGCTCTTTGCTGCTTGTGTATATTTTTCGCAGGAGTGTAATCATCAACACGTTGTTTTTATCAATGTTTTAAATCTTTAACACTAGTTATAGCAATATTAGCGCTTTGTTTGGCTGTATACGCGCTGCGCCAACAAGTGTCTGGACCATGCGACCGATCAAGCCGCTCACGTACGTCTACGCTAAAGTTCCTTCATCAGCTTGAGTTTATGCCTCCAGTCATTCGCCGAAATGACCAGCTTGCCTGTGGTTAGCGGAGTACCAGACACGTTCGGCGCTACGACAGAGTGCTCGCAACGCACGCTGCTTCGATAGCTCTCGCTTGGGGTCGACGGCCAAGCGGCTAGCGGAGAGGTCTCGCGCGGGCGGGGGCGGGCTCCAAAACAACGGGAAGTGGATGATGTGACGTCGCATCATGACGCTGAACCAGTGAAGGCGGAGCTTAGCTCCGCTCGCTCGGCGAACGAGTTGAGGAGGAAAAGCATGGCTAGGGAGGAGGGCAACTTCTAATCGTTTGTACCTCCATTAATACGTAACGCGTCACTTAAATTGTGGTGCGAATGTTCTACTTAAGCTCTACCCTAGGCGTCTACAAAATTTGTCCGAACCGTTTCAGTGGCCCTTTAACTGTACTGAAAAATTGTTCTTGTGCATTCGCTTTATGTTACTTTCTTTTTATAAAAACAAATAAACTAACATTCCAACTAATACGAAGATCATTTGTTTACCAGAAAGCTCGAAAAGCTATCGATCACGTGCCCTGGTCAGCCAATCGGATAGCTCGCCCCACTGACTTCACATGGGTAGGGGTGGCTTAAAATTCCGCCGAGCAGTGTGCTGCGATCGGCAGCGATGTGCATTTTTAGAACCTTATAATACACAACACGCTTTACGCGGAGCCCTTATATGTGTCAATTAATGATCAGAAGGACCTACTGTAACGACTCAGTACGTTTGTAGAAAATCGTCGATACCTTTTCAGGGTCCCTTTAATGAAGTTGTTTCCCATTGTTAATATGCCATCATGTTTCTCAAACCATACAAGGAAGACAGCGACATACTCTGGCTGAGCTATGAATAATAACCTGCAGTTGTAATTGCTCGCCCGCGTGAGCGGGCGATTCCTTCCTGCACATCTTAGCCGGCTTTTCTGCGAAGCGGGGACGCTTCTAGTGGACCTAGGGAACTGTTGCGCCCACCAATCAGATCTGCGGAGAGCCGCAAGGTGCAGTAAGGTACACTAAAGTTTGCCATATTCATTGTCCTAGTGCTTGGAGCTGACAATTGATTCATTTTCACCCAGCAATTTACAACCTGTGGTTATCGCAGATGGTACTCCGACCACCACAGACCTCCCTGCCCCGTGTCCAATTCTTGGAGCAGACGGAATTCTTTAACTGCTAGGCTTTCTTTCTGAAAAAACCCCAATGGGTTTCCTTGATAGTTTCGTGCTACAATTCGGGTGGATGACGATTTTTCATTTTGATGGGACATATAACATCGAATTTAGAGTGTGTTTGAACAGCTATAGAGTAATGTGGAGCTAAAAAAGCTGCTTAAAGAAGCGCAAAAATTTATAATTGTGTAATCGCATAAAGGCTGCGTAGGAGTGCTGCCGGTGTACGCATGAAATCAAGTAGTACATGTCATGTGGGAGTTGCTTTTGCTCATTATTACTGGAAGCACTTTACAGTTGTTCTTCCTTGCCCCTGCGTTTTTTTTCTTTACCCCGGGTACCACTTGTTATCTATACAACCGGTCTATCTTTGCGTTCAACGTTTGCAAAGTGCTCATCGCACCGTTCGCTCGATTCCTCCATGGCAACTCCATAAGGGTTTAGAAAGTTTGCGTGAGCAAGATCTCGGCTAGAGTAGACCTCACCCCCTCATTCAGTTGCAAGCATAAGACTTATAAGACAGTTGCTTAAGTTGCATAAGAGAGTTGCAAGCATGCGCCAGTGGTATGACCCTGGCAATAGACGTCTACGTCTACCACCCGCTGTGCAAGGACATGACATACCTCGGAGCTCTTGTTCAGAAGATCTGGCCGCCTGAGTGTCCGGCAAGCTAAATTTAGCTACGTTGATACAGGATGACTGGCATTACAGAGCCTTATTTGGCTTTTTGCATGATGCGGCGTTGCATAGAATCGAATTATTCTTTTTTTTGCGGTGCCTGAAGGCCGCATACTGTTGAACTAAAGAAAAATATTTAGGAGTTATCTGTTAATATAGCCCTTTTCCGCCTTCTCAGATTTTTGAAAGAAGGTCAGAATATTTGTATGTGTAATTTCAGTTATCGTGTAGCTAATAAAATAGATTCACTAATTAGCTTTTCATTCATTCCGTTGACAAACGCAGCAACTACGAAATGGAGGTCATGCCTCCTCAACAGAAATCTATAAACTAGCACCGCTTCCGAGATATTCCTGCCCATAGCATACAAAGCATCCACTGGCATTATAGACGACATCTGACATAACTGTGAGACAGGTTTTGGGAAACTTAAACAGCATCCAAGTATATTTCGTAAAGAAAATTATGGAGAGATGTCTCAATTTCGTAACTGGCACTTGCTCGTCAGGCATTCTGTAAACCAGATAGGACTTCGGAACTGCTCAAATTAAATTTGCAAATGAAACATCCGTTTTAATGTTATACTGATTAGACATTACTATATATATAGCTCACTTTATAATAAATAATGAACTAATTTCTTTTATTATTTATGTACTTACGGTAGCCTTAGGGCCACACCGCAATAGTACCAGTCCCAATTAGAAAAGAACGAGAAACGAATACAGGGAGTTCTGGGAAAGACAGCGATTGTACTGATTGTGGAATGTTAGCTATTCCTACACGAAAAAATTGTTATAGGTGATGGTTACGCTACTTCGGAGAACATGATTCTATTCCTGGGTAGACTGAGGGGTGAAATGCATAAGGCAAGACTTCGTGCAACACGAATAAATTGTTATTTTATTGCTGTGATCAGCGCGTCTTGAAATCTAATGAGAATGTCATGGAGCGTGTAACGACAGAACTTATTGCGAATTAGTCAAATACGGGCCACTTCACTTCGGTTAGCTAGCAGAACTGCTAGATTATCTTTCGTCGAGTTTATATTCGTGGTGAGATTCGCCATTAGCCAGTTAATTGGTGAATACTTTAATTAGTTACTTTGACGTTACGATTTCCCATTCAAGTGAACCAATATCTTCCAGTTGCGCTACATAACAAGCCGAATTCTGCTGTATTCTCCATACGCTTGTTTCTTTTAATTCTCTTCAAACTGTTAAAATGCGCTAACTATAAAAGATGGGGAAGAAATTGAACGTGCAAGGGAACGTAGCTGTTTATATAGCACTATTTCCTGTACACCACATTAACCAACCTTCAAGGTGGCTCAGGCCAGATCTGTGGCTTTCCATTAGACATATTATCATCATCATCAGCCTGGTTACGCCCACTGCAGGGCAAAGGCCTCTTCCATACTTCTCCAACAACCCCGGTCATGTACTAATTGTGGCCATGCTGTCCCTGCAAACTTCTTAATCTCATCCGCCCACCTAACTTTCTGCCGCCCCCTGCTACGCTTCCCTTCTCTTGGGATCCAGTCCGTAACCCTTAATGACCATCGGTTATCCTCCCTCCTCGTTACATGTCCTGCCCATGCCCATTTCTTTTTCTTGATTTCAGATAAGCTGTCATTAACTCGCGTTTGTTCCCTCACCCACTCTGCTCTTTTCTTATCCCTTAACGTTACACCTATCATTCTTCTTTGCATAGCTCGTCGCATCGTCCTCAATTTGAGTAGAACCCTTTTCGTTAGCCTCCAGGTTTCTGCGCTGTAGGTGAGTACTGGTAAGACGCAGCTATTATACACTTTCCTCTTGAGGGATAATGGCAACCTGCTGTTCATGATCTGAGAATGCTTGCCAAACGCACCCCAGCCCACTCTTATTCTTCTGATTATTTCTGTCTCATGATCCGGATCTGCCGTCACTACCTGCCCTAAGTATATGTATTCCCTTACTACTTCCAGTGCCTCGCTGCCTATTTTAAATTGCTGTTCTCTTCCGAGACTGTTAAACATTACTTTAGTTTTCTGCAGATTAATTTTTAAACCCACTCTTCTGCTTTGCCTCTCCAGGTCAGTGAGCATGCATTGCAATTGGTCCCCTGAGTTACTAAGCAAGGCAATTTCATCAGCGAATCGCAAGTTACTAAGGTATTCTCCATTCACTTTTATCCCCAATTCTTCCCAATCCAGGTCTCCGAATACCTCCTGTAAACACGCTGTGAATAGCATTGGAGAGATCGTATTTCCCTGTATGACGCCCTTCTTCATTGGGATTTTGCTTATTTCTTTATGGAGGACTACGGTGGCTGTGGAGCCGCTATAGATATCTTTCAGTATTTTTACATACGGCTCGCCTACACCCTGATTCCGTAATGCCTCCATGACTGCTGAGGTTTCGACAGAATCAAACGCTTTCTCGTAATCAATGAAAGCTACATATAAGGGTTGGTTAAATTCCGCACATTTCTCTATCACCTGATTGATAGTGTGAATATGATCTATTGTTGAGTAGCCTTTACGGAATCCTGCCTGGTCTTTTGTTTGACAGAAGTCTAAGGTGTTCCTGATTCTATTTGCGATTACCTTAGAGAATAGTTTGTAGGCAACGGACAGTAAGCTGATCGGTCTATAATTTTTCAAGTCTTTGGCGTCCCCTTTCTTATGTATAAGGATTATGGTAGCGTTCTTCCAAGATTCCGGTATGCTCGAGGTCATGAGGCATTGCGTATACAGGGTGGCCAGTTTCTCTAGAACAGTCTGTCCACCATCCTTCAACAAATCTGATGTTACCTGATCCTCCCCAGCTGCCTTCCCCCTTTGCATATCTCCTAAGGCTTTCTTTACTTCTTCAGGCGTTACCTTTGGGATTTCGAATTCCTCTAGACTATTTTCTCTTCCATTATCGTTGTGGGTGCCACTGGTACTGTATAAATCTCTATAGAACTCCTCAGCCACTTGAACTATCTCATCCATATTAGTTGTGATATTGCCGGCTTTGTCTCTTAACGCATACATCTGATTCTTGCCAGGTCCTAGTTTCTTCTTCACTGTTTTTAGGCTTTCTCCGTTCCTTAGAGCATGTTCAATTCTATCCATATTATACTTCCTGATGTCAGCTGTCTTACGCTTGTTGATTAACTTCGAATGTTCTGCCAGTTCTATTCTAGCTGTAGGGTTAGAGGCTTTCATACATTGGCGTTTCTTGATCAGATCTTTCGTCTCCTGTGATAGTTTACTGGTATCCTGTCTAACGGCGTTACTACTGACTTCCACTGCACACTCCTTAATGATGCCCACTAGATTGTCGTTCATTGCTTCAACACTAAGGTCCTCTTCCTGAGTTAAAGCCGAGTACCTGTTCTGTAGCTTGATCTGGAATTCCTGTATTTTCCCTCTTACCGCCAACTCATTGATCGGCTTCTTATGTACCAGTTTCTTCCGTTCCCTTCTCAGGTCTAGGCTAATTCGAGTTCTTACCATCCTGTGATCACTGCAGCGCACCTTGCCGAGCACGTCCACATCATTTATGATGCCAGGGTTAGCGCAGAGTATGAGGTCTATTTCATTTCTAGTCTCGCCGTTCGGGCTCCTCTACGTCCACTTTCGGCTATCCCGCTTGCGGAAGAAGGTATTCATTATCCTCATATTATTCTGTTTCGCAAACTCAACCAATAACTCTCCCCTGCTATTCCTAGTGCCTATGGCATATTCCGCCACTGCTTTGTCTCCAGCCTGCTTCTTGCCTACCTTGGCATTAAAGTCGCCCATTAGTATAGTGTATTTGGTTTTCACTCTACCCATCGCCGATTCCACGTCTTCATAGAAGCTTTCGACTTCCTGGTCATCATGACTGGATGTAGGTGCGTAGACCTGTACAATCTTCATTTTGCACCTCCTATTAAGTTTCACAACAAGACCTGCCACCCGCTCGTTAATGCTATAGAATACCTGTATGTTACCAGCTATATTCTTATTAATCAGGAATCCGACTCCTAGTTCTCTTCCCTCCGCTAAGCCCCGGTAGCACAGGACGTGCCCGCTTTTTAGCACTCTATATGCTTCTTTTGGCCTCCTAACTTCACTGAGCCCTAGTATATCCCATTTACTGCCCTCTAATTCCTCCAATAGCACTGCTAGACTCGCTTCACTAGATAACGTCCTAGCGTTAAACGTTGCCAGGTTCATATTCCAATGGCGGCCTGTCCGGCCGCCATTGAAACACAAAAGTTTAATAAACTTTTGTTTTTGTTGAATAAACGGTGAAATAAACGGTGAAAACGGAATAAACGGTGAAATAAACAGAAAATAAAAGACATGTTCCAGTGACAAATGTTCTTTTTTATGCATGTATTATTATAGGTGTGTGCATAGTTTGAGTCACGAATTGCCTCAGAAAGCAGAAGCTTATGATATACTAGGCCATTTGAAAGCGATGCAACTTATAACACTCTACTTCAACTACACAAATAAATGGTCACCAAACATAAATAAATATAAATGCTGGGTCTCCCGTATTCGAGAGTAAATGCAAGCATGAAGTGACTACCGGCAAAGCGGACTCGTTGGAGTAATTACGACGATTACTCACAATCGTCTCAAAACCATGCGCAGCACGCCAAATTCGCGCCGCGGAACTCCAGCACCGCTGGCCCTGAAAAGAGCACAGGCAGCCCTGTTCCAAAAGATAACAATGATATGTATGATGCACTGCATCTGCCGTTTGAACGTGGCTATTGGAAGTGATAACTAATATTTCAGCGTACTAAACTTTACAGCTCGAGTGATACTGCGAAAAAACAATGGGAAGAACTGGGAAGCAATAATTTTGTAGCTTGTAGTGCAGTAACTATCGTACGTAATGTGGCCCTGTACAAGGTGTTGGCATCGGGACACCGCATTTTCTTGAGTTTTGAGTGGTTGCCTAGATGATAACGTTTTGGGGCGCTATTCTCGACACGCATGGTTGCTGCACGGCCGACATTATCCGCCATGTTGACCCGCTGATTGGCTGTGGAGAGCTCATGTGCGCGAAATTGTGCCGGGAAACGGAAGTTTTGCAAAATGCAATATTACGTTTCATTCAAGATGACGAAACGTGACGTGGAGATGCAAATTTTATCGACTGATACATTTTTTGATCCTTGGCAGCCATATTGCGACGTTAGCGCTTCAAAAACAAAGTGAGCGGTAAGCCAGTGCAATGCATCTGCAATTTCGCGAATATGTTGTGGGGATCCAAGATATGCGGCATGCCAGCTTGCTGACTAGCTAGAGGAATGTGCTGTGGGGAGCATCCCAGGAAGAGCCGTTTCCTAAACGTCTATTTGACGTTACGTGACGTTGCGCTGGGCCGGCATTGCAGGGATTTTCCGCCGTAGCTTGTGGGACGACGAGCCCCGGGAATTATGGTAATGAGCAGCCATATGCAATGGTGGCCGAGAGGAATGCGTATCGCCACGTTTTCCCCGTCGTTTTGCGCCATGAAAATATTTTGTTCATAACGCGTGCTCATAGTATTTGCAACGCTCTCGGGTGGTGTTGGCACCTGTGTTCTTGGCTATCATTTTCAAAAGAACGAGTTTATACG
Source organism: Dermacentor albipictus (assembly GCF_038994185.2). Classification (NCBI taxonomy): domain Eukaryota; kingdom Metazoa; phylum Arthropoda; class Arachnida; order Ixodida; family Ixodidae; genus Dermacentor; species Dermacentor albipictus. The sequence continues at coordinate 92,603,710 of NC_091826.1, read as the reverse complement.
AAATATTGTTGGTTGAACATAGCAACCTTTCTGCGACGTTGTCCATGTTTCACTGCTGCGTTCGTATGGTAATCAAGGTTGACGTCTTTTCGCACAATCAAAAGTTATGACAACGGTGTCATTTTAATTTATAAAAAGGAATGCACGCAAGGCGGCGCCTTGAAGTTTACTCCCGTGGTGCGAGTAACCTGCGAAGTGAACAAGAGATGGCAGTGCCGGCGCTTGCGTCGCGTTAGCGGATATCTCAGGCGCGCGCAACGCAATTGGTGATATGCGGCCGTTTCTCAGCCAGCCGAGTCGGGCTGAGTCACGTTCAGCGAGATAGCGATAACGCGGTCAAGGACGTGGGCTCAACACCACTGGTCGGTCGCGTACATCGCCTCGAGGTATAAAACAATCGCGTTGGCACCAGCGTACGATGACCCATTCCGTTTCCCTGATACACGCATCCTAGGTAATAGGGACGTTTAGCAGTGCCGAGTTACCGTACGGTAAGTGCGGCACTACCGTAGCGGTCGAGGACTGCGGATGTGCGCACTTTATCGTACGGAAAGACTTTCCGTACGGCATGCTGGACGGTAAGGAGTCGGTAAGGCTCGGCTCGCACCGTGTTTTGCGAGCCGAGCCGCAGCTAGCCAAAACAGTGAGAAACTGGCGTCGGCCACAGAGTGCACGTTGTGCATGGCCACGTCTCGCGTGCTTTTTTACCATGATAGAATCAAGGCAAGAATTGAATTCACCTTCTGCGGCGCGACGAAGTGCCAGCAAGTATGGCAGTCCATCATAACTGGAACGTAAACTTGGGCTTAACTGAACTGAACCTGTGGCCGTACGCACGCTTCGTAACAGGCGAATTAATGTAATCTGGCTGAGTGAGAAAGAAATGCTAAATGAAGAGAAAATCATCTGAAAGAAAAAGAGATAGTAAAAAGTGGCATTTAAAAAAAAAAGCTTCAGGTAGGTGGCGCCATCTAATGATGCGGAGTTTTCTTAGAGGGGATGCAGATTCTTTATTGTAGTGACTAACTATATTATACTTATCTGCTGGTGTAAAGTGTCGGCAGTGGTGCAATTTACAGCAAACAATCTCTTTTTTAGGTATTGATTAGATAGGAACACATATGTAACAAAAAAGGCATCACGTGCTGCAGAACATAGTGCCACAAGATGTCGCTACCGGCCTTGTGAGTGGCGTCTAGGTTTGACGTAGCCGGGCACTTCTGTAAAGAATAATTCCTGCATGGACAAGCTAAAGCTTTCTCATATTCGCCAAAATAATATTTCGCGCTGAGCACATAGTCATTGTATTCTGCAAAGTCCTAATGTTAGCCGCTATCATCATTATCCTATTACTAGAGTCTTTTAGCTTGTACGCTATTCCGGTAAACGGGAGTGGTTTGGGCGGATTACCGGATGGTCGGGGCGTAAATGTGAGCGGTGAAGCCGCCTTGTGTTGTAGAGCTCCACCAGACAAGCGCATAGCTAAAACTGCAGTAACTCACCATATCCTGCTTCGCCACTCGCGCAAATTTTTCGCAGCGGCGTAATTGTGAACACGATTACGCCACTGTCGAAAATTTACGCCAGCAGCTATAAGCAGAATATAATAATTAGCTCTGTGTTTGTGTGGTTGAGCTTTGCGCCACCAGCTGGCGCCACGAATCTGGCCGCTCACCTTGACGCCCCCGCTAAACCGGAAGACCGCCCGCGCTTGCCCGAATACCAGGCACGCTAAAAGTCTCTACTGTACGCATCGAGCGGCACACGCAGTTAAACATCTTCGATCATCGCGGTATGTTAGTACGGTACGGTAATACCGTACCGTATACAGCACTTACCGTACCGTAATACGGCACTGCTAAAACTCTCTAATGAAGCAGACAACGGCTTTTACGCAGCAGACGACGGAATTCAACGACGAGCGCTTTCGACGGAATAATCGTACGCGTTCAGCTAGCTGCTTAATTTTTACTGGGGAGGGAAACTGCTTTCCTTTATCAAGAACGGTAGGTTAGGTGCTTCCATTTCAGTTTCTTAGGCAAAACGTCAAGTTTGCGTCACATTGCGAAAGCAAAACGGGGCTGTCAGCGCCATTTTGTGTGCGTCACGGCCAAGTCACGCCTCGAAGAAAATGGCGCATTGTTCAGAATAGCGCCCTTGTTCTCGGAACGCTGCCCTGATGTCATCTGAGTGCTCAGATAACGGCTCTGGTTTTCGGCTCAAAGACATTGGAAAGTTGGGGACAACGCGAGCTAAAAGCATGTCATGCTTAATAAAGCAGACTAAAGTTGCACGTTGGGCTTGCTGGTACATGGTGATGGAGGAAAAAGTCGTAGCCCATCAGAAACAGGACAAAAGGAAAGGAGGCGATACACACGTTTGGCGCTATAGGTGTGTTTTGTACGTGTGCTTCTTTTCTCCTGTTTCTGATGCGCTACGACTTTTGCCTCCGCCATAATAAAGCAATGGTTTGTGCACGCGCAACGACCAGTCTAGTTTCACATACGTTATTAAAGACATATTTTCGATGCATAAAAAAGAAGGGCGACATAGATCTTACCGTGCCAGAATGGGTTTATCATTTCTTTCAGAAAAAGGAAACAAGTTTACCCGCGGAAAAACTCAAAAAATTTACGCGATGCCTCGATACAATTGCTGCAGTCGTTCGAGCGGGTCTTAAAGAGGGCGTTTTTACCGAAGAAATACAGACGTGGATAAAAGAGTATCACGGCGGTTTGGCTTCACTCAGCCTGTTTTGACGAGCAATAAGGACATAGGCACATAGATATTCAAGTAGTCCAATTGTCCCCCAAAGAGACAATAGAGTTGTCGCTAGGACGCCGGATGTGACACATAGATTTACTTGGGGCTTAGCAATGTACATGCAACCTGTGTCTCGAGTGGCCATCGCCCCGGTGTCCACTCAGTACACAGGCATCTACATCCGGATGTGACCATGGCGATGAAAAACGTTAAAGCTATCGCAGACAGCAAGGCATACCCCTCTAGTTATCAAGTACAGTGACAATGCGCGCCCTTTATCACACATGGAGTAGACAGAGGGCGTAAAGGTATTGCGGGCACCGTGAGGCGTTTGTGTAAGGTGCCGCCGATAAAGGTACGTTTTTGGACAAAAGCGGTGACCCTACAGGAATGTAAGTTACAGCGTGCCATTTAATCAAGTGTGGCATCATTTGATAGAAGAAGTCTAGACTATTGAAAATAAAATAGTTCTCGAAAAGGTCGTGAACGAATGCCAGCAGATAACGACGGTTGCTAACTACCGATAACGATGGCCCCAATGGATGTATAAATAGTGTTTCGTGTGCCACTATCACTTCTAGAATAAAGCTTACTGGGCTAGAGGCGCAGCAGGTCGATACAAAGAATGCCTACACTAACTGCGACGATGTCTGCAGGGGCCGCGCTGCTTTTCGCGGCGCTCGCTTTAGGGCAAGGTAAGGCATTTTTGAATAAGCAGTGTGGTTTCGTTTAGGAAAAATACAATTGAGCATTCCGACACAACATTGTCAATGTCTAGCTGAATCGCTTGTTATTATGTTAGAAGGGCTGCTGAGATATGTGCTGTTGACGTCTCGATAGCAGTAGCTTTTGCATCTGGAGGATGGTTCATAACTAAATAAACATGAAAGAAAAAAAATGTTTCGTGCGGAATTCATTGCCACAAACTCAATGAGCCTTGTATTTAAAAGAAACATAACCTACCAACCACATAGAGTATAGACTTTTGATTTAGGCCACCAGTTCTTCCGCAAAAAACTGCTAAAACTCGCAACATCGAAGAAAAATGAAGGTCCTGGCTTGCAGATTTTGAGACTTCTCAGAAAGTGCATACATATTGCAACTTCTAATGATGAGAATTGTTCTGCAGTATACTGAAGGCTTACTATGCCCCCTACCTGCTACGCCACTGTCCCTTAGTTCACTACCCTCGAGATTTTCCTTAATTCGGCGCTAGAGCAACAAACAAAGGTGGCCCTGCCATGCTCTCCTGACTTTCGGTTTATTGACGCCTCTATGGGGTATTTCTATGGTGCTGTATTCAAATTGAAACGGCTACATTTTGAACGTTTTGGGCTGTACTTCCGTTTATTCAAAGCCTATAACAGCCAACCCATGGGCATAGTTAGCACTAGGCTCCTGCAGAGGCAAAAAGAGAGCTCCCCTACGTTATTTAACACATCATGAGCAGTAATGGCTTAGCCGCATTGATCAATTGATGACACTCTGAGGGAGTGCAGCACTTGTTGCACGTGTTCTCAGAGGCACTGGACTTGGAAGAATTGGATGTCTTGAGGAATTGCTGTCCCAGTTGCTTGAGAATTTCACAAAAGGTTTGCGTTTTTACTTCTCACTTGAGTTCCATAGATATGCATGTTGGCGTGCCGGTTCTGAATTGCAGGAAAAAAAAAACAGCCTGACTCTGACAAGTAACGCAACGAAGGCTATTAAATGACGAAGCTGTATCGTCAGTGAGTGTGGCGTAATGAAGCATCGACTCGCTTTCCTCCTGAAGTTTTGCTTTCTTTAAACGAACTTGTATGTTAAAGCTCGAAGCTTTGAAGTTACATTTCACGAAACAGTTCGACGCCACTTGTTCCGGCGAGCGTCGACGTCAGATAAAACGGGTGATACTCGACAGCCGCGTGGTTGCCCTTAAGAAGCTCTGGCGATATTTCACAAATATCTGTCGCGAGACATTGTTGATTTTTTCGGCGTTGTGGTGTTAGACCCTATTTCGATTCTAAATACCTCTTCCTCCCATACGCTCCCTTTCAAGGTGCTGATGGGCAGTCAAATTGCGACATACAGCGCAAGACTGACTGCTATTGGTCCGTTGCTGTCAAGTACGGAATATTTCCACTTGCACAAGAAGTCGTTCATGGCGAGGAGTACTATCTGGGAGACCTGTGCAAAAGGTACGCGCCTGCAGTTATCCTACGGGACGGTAAAACTGTCGCAAATGACGTAGCTCCATGTTGCACAATTTAAATATTTTGTGCACATGTGAACGCCATGAATAAGTTCTGTGGCTTGGGCGAAGTATACATTTCTGCAGAATTTATTTACTTCCAAAGACCCACAGCGAAGTTTTCAAACTTGTCTCATGCGAATTTCTAAGGCCTCATGGAGATTTTTAGGAGCCAGTAGAAATAGACAAGTTTAGAGAAGCCTCGCACAATGATTATTCAAGTTTTATTAATTACAAACACGTTACAAAACTATATTGAATAGTTAGGAAACGAGTTCCCGAATTTTAAAACTGCGAGGAGGACTTTCTCTAACAATAGTTTAGAATATTAGCAACATAATTATAGAGGAATTCATAAATGTAAAGCAAATACTTAACTATAGTTCCAGGCATCTTGAGTCGTTTCAGATACATATGGGTCCCCCTACTTGGCCTTGCCTAATGCATTTCTAACATCGAAACAGGAGTTGTAGGCACAAAAGTGGCTTTGCTTTCTCTCTCGATCACTCTTTTCGTTACACCGTCTGCGTTAATTTGTTACCGTGCCATCATCGTGAGGATACGTAGCAATAAATGTCCACGCCATGCGGCGAACGCCCACAAAACTTTGCCCGCCACTGCCACTGAAAATCGAACGGAGCCCTCACATGACATTTTCGGCTTTCACTTTTGCGTTATGTCATTGTCTAGGACCTGTAAACCTAAGAAAAAAGTTGCCTATATACCTCAAACAGTCGCAAAGAATTTAATGTCAAACTTCAGCATGTTTAGGTTTCATGTCTACAGTTTCCTCCTGCCGTCATGATGCGGAGGTAGTCAGGCGGGAACAGGGCGTTGCCAGGTTTTAATAGTCGCCTTAACTCCCTTGGTGGTCACAACGAGCAGCAGTGTAGATGACGGCCAAGCAAGTGCGAGCGAGTATAAAAAAACTTCGCAGTGTCGGGCTCCCACGTGAATACCTTCTGGGTTATGCCGCTTGGATGCAGCGTCCTCCTGAGAGGTGAAACAGGAGATTGCTCTGGAAAAGCGTTTATATCTAAGGCGCTTTGAGGCTCGGGAGTATATTTTTGCTCGAGTTTCAAGTTATTGGAGCTTCACTTAACAAAAAACAAAACAGTCGGAATGTCATGTCAGAATTCCTTTATCTCACGCTCTTAAGCATGTACGCGGTTGGAAGATGGACGCACTAACAACTGTCATGTCGCCTATCGGTGGGGTTGGAAAATTGCATTGCGGTTTTCTAAACCCCGCGCACTCTAACGGAGGTGGCGTGAATTCGCAAGCGGCACCGCGGAATAGAATAGCACACGAAGACGATGGCGTGCCTTGCAAAGGAAAAATTGGAATTTTGCCCACAAGGCGAAGCATTGAACGAGGTAGAAAAATACTACGTGAAGACACGATGTTGGGCTTGTTGGTGCTCGCTTAATGACACGACGTAGCGCAAGGGTACAATCACAAAGAGGCACCCAGAACGCGTCACGTACGAATGTGACGTGTTCTAGGTGTGCTTTTGTGGATGTTTTCTGGTGATACAGTATTGCATGGGTAGGAAACTGCTAGACAGTCGCGTGAATTACAGGCCTGTAACAATTGCACAAGGCATTTGCTAAATAAACAAGCACATATATATATATATATATATATATATATATATATATATATATATATATATATATATATACATATATATATAACTTGTTTTTCATCTGCTCGCAGTTGCATTAAGTATTAACTTCATGAATTCAATTATTAAGTACAAGTGATTTTCCCTGTGTTTCCCTTAGTGGCTTTGTTCGCTGCTTGTTATAAGATTATATATATATATATATATATATATATATATATATATATATATATATATATATATATATATATATATATATAGTCTCACGCCCCCACAAACGCAGATGCAGATATCTAGCTCGGCAACAGCTAGCACTCGATGACACAAATTAAGCGTGGGGAAAAGCTCCTTTGCCTTTACTTTAAAGGAGGAAGCATTGCGTAAATTGCCGAATTTACAGAATTTGAATAAGCACTTCACAAAAGCTTCCCTCCACTGTGATCACAACATATGCCTTCAATCTGCCGGATTTTCTCTTGCGCTAAACTTTCTATGCAATTTGTGAGGCGCAATTGGATAAAGTTTATTATGGAGAATCATGACACACGTGCATTTGATATCAAGAAGGCCAATCTTTTCTTCTAAATGCGAGAAAGTGGTTAGACAAGCTGATTCTCGTCCTAAACACGTAAGCAGAACAATGCAATTTAGTTCTTGCTGAACTTGATTTCGTTCAAACATGTCATAAAAGAAGTGTTCATGGCTGTCTGCGCACAAAATGCTGGTGGAACCAACGCTCGAATCGTGCTCCACTAGGGAAGAATGCGCGCTGAGGTGACCTGGTCGTTGCGTGGCTTGCAATATTCGCGATTTGGACACAAAGGAATAGCGTATCTTGTGCAGTGCCTTTTGTTTGATTGTTTCATTGTTGTAGGCATAAGTTAGCAACTGGGTCCACTCACCTCCCAAAATGGTCCGGCTCTTTTTTCGCCGTACAGTTTGAAGCTCAAGCGAAGACTCGCTCACGGTTGCAGGAACACACGCAATGAAAAATTGCGATGTTTCAACGTGCTCTCGCAAGAAAATAGTAGTAATGCTTGATGCGTTTAACTATTAGAGGACGCCAAAAACAAGAGTGCTACTTGCGAAATAATGAAAAAATATCCAGGTCCAACGCTTATGTTGCGATCTACTCGTAGCGAAGCTTAAGTAAATATAGTAACTAAATGCTTTACAGCTGACGCAGATGCGTATGATTTGGGGATAGCAGGTGGTATCACAGAAAAGTATCACGAGTATCTCACATTTAGAGAGTCTGTACCTTTCGTGTCACATCGAGACATGCAAGTTCTGGAGGATTTATGAACAACGAGCGCACTGACAGTGCTGCATACTAAATGACTATGTGAAAGAAAGTAAATCAAATACGACTATATAAAGAGGCCGGACTGCTTGGAAAATCAGGGAACCGTTTTTTCACGCAGAATCGTGCCTAATGGAACACACCCAATCTGAAGATCGTTCAAGAACCCAGTGGCAAAGAATATTGGGTGCTTAAGTGATGGAAAAGGAAGTAATTAAAGAATCTGGGAACTATAGTTTAATAAATAATCAGTGTCCTTAAGTGATGCCTGTTAGCAGGTATTATTTGCGCAGGTTTCACTTAGGAAGTCATCTTCTTGTTGCGCAGAACATAGGTGGACATAGGTTTATACGGGTAATTTTGTTGATGCGTTTAAGTAACCTTTGTACGTATATATAAAAATATAGTTGCCAAGGTAGCGACCAATCCAGCAGCATTCCTCAGACAGGTAGCCGCGTGCAACCCGGGAATACTAGGCAATGAAACCTTCGCCTAAAGAGAAAAGAAAAAGAATGCAGAAACTCTACGAGAGTTGTCTGACTGTGTGCAAGCGTACGTTCAAATTAGGTAGACCAACTCACAAATTTACGTTGGCCCACCCTAAGACATCAGTTGGACCGCTCCAACTTTCAAGATGGGCCATGCGCAAATTTAAGTTGGACCACGTCCAAGCTTCAAGCTAGCTCTCCCCAAATTTAAGTTGGCCAACCCCAAAATTTAGGATGGCCTACAACCAGATTTCATATTGGCCCATCACAAAATTTAAGTGGGCCCAGCACCAAATTTCAGCTGGTCCACCACACATTTCATGTTGGCCGACCACAAATTTCACGTTGGCCCACAATAATATTTATGTTGGCCCACCCGTAAGTTTTACATTGGCCCATTGCCAAATTTGCAGTTGACCCAATCCCAAATTTCAAGTTGACCCAACTACGAATTTCCGTTGCCAGACCCCGCTACAAACTTCTCCATGCATTTTCTAAAGAGCCCTATGTATCCCTATGGGTATTCTCTTTTTAGTTACCTTTTGGTATAAATTGTTCCTTATCGTTTATAAAGCTGCCAATCATCTACATATGCAATATCTTAACGATTAAATATATCAACGTTTCAAGTTACGCATTTATGTGCAGATATAAAGGCATTGCACTTTTCGTGGGATGGTGTTTTGGCCGTCGTGAAGGAATGCTTACCCATTAAAAATCCGCCTCCATTCCAACCTGCGCAAGCGGATGTTCAGCGAAGCTGTTGCGGATGTTACACAAGCACCACCACCACAAGGGAAAGTACGTCACGCCCGCATGCACGTGTGCGGAAGTGAGCAGAAATCCTCACTCTGCTAGGCCCTCCGCCAAGCGCATGTGTCTTATTGAGCTAAACGTATTTTTTCGAAATAAATTCCCTCAGAAAATTTGTAAACTACGACTTCCGCACAGGCTGCAGAAATGATAGCTTCGTATTATAATTTGAACATAGGACAAAATAGTATTGTGTCACGTGGAAAATCAAAGACAAAGCGTTTTTCCAGATGTTGTTTGAGGTATGTAAGTTACAGCGGCGGTTATTGGGCGGTGCGGTTTTGGGATGAGCACGAACCCACGAAAAATCCGACCAAGAAGAGGTTAACAGCTTCGCTGTAGAAAAAAAACATTGTAATGTTAATTGAGAGGCTGCTTGAGAATTTTTGCCGCGCAATCAGCAAGCAGCCACAAGGGACGAAGATCAATACCCGCTTCCACACACATCAAGTGAATTATATCGCCCATGAGAAAAATAACGCTGCATGTGAGTATCTATTGTGAGAAAGCAGCGTTGTAGCAAATGTATATATATATATTGCGTGTGCGCAATTCTCACATAGAAAATTACATATTCCTGCGAATGATTTAGATGCCGCACGAAGCTGAAAGTCTGGCGAGCGTCCGGCGTTAATATATGATGGCCGCAAAGACCACGTGTCCAAGTGATGACGTCACGTTCCCAGCGCTGAATCTGTTGAGGCTCGCACTTTGAGATCCCATGGTGAACAGCCACAACGTCAGGCGGACGCAGTGGCCCACAAACAAAACAATTATTTTGGCAATTATAAAATTGAGTTTACCCACAAACAACACCAACCTAGCCTACACCCAATATTGACTTGACCCATCCCCAAAACTTGGTCGGCTCAGGCACAAAAAATTTTACGTTTTCCAATTCGAAAATTGACTTCACCGACGTTCAAAACCGACCTAGCACGCTACCAACATATACTTCGCCCACCCCCGAAATTTTGGTGGCCCGTCCCCATGATTGACTTTGCCCAATTTGAAAATTGATTTGACCCACGTTGAAAACTGACCTTGCCCACTTTCTCAAAATTCACTTGACTCAACCCCTAAATTCAATGGCGCTCCGCCAAATTTGACTTTGCCCGATTCGAAAATTGAATCGACGCTCGTTCAAAACCAACCTGGCCCACTTCCAATATTCACTTAGCCCACCCGCAAAATTGGCTTTGCCCCAGTCGAAAATTGAGTTGACCCTTGTTAAAAACCAACCTGGCCCCATTCGAAAGTTGACTTGGCCCACACTCAAAATTGACTTAGCCCAATTGGAGCCCATGACGAACTGAAAAGCATCGTGCGGAAGAGTCAGAGTGTTTTCGCAGTCAATGCACGTAAGGAGATCTAAGTGTCCTTGTAACTTTTTTTTTTCAGGAGCGCTAGAAAACTCAAGTATTACATGTAGGCTAATAAGAGTGCCATGCTTGCTGTTTGCGGAAAGAAATAGGAACATATGGATGCGCAAAAGAGCATCTAATAGTTAGCTCAGCAGGAAACGAATAAATTTATACAACGTATTTTTATACTCATAATTCTGGAGGCATGAGTTAAAGACACCAAGCTTGGGGGAATATTTCCTTGAAATATTTAATGCGAATGTTAGTTCATCGCTTGGCATTAGGCGGCTCTAATATGCACTAGCGGTGTATGCTTCCGAAGTGATACCTATAGCTAGGGAAACAGGACAAATCTTATAGTGTCTCGTAGCGACCAATGTTTATGTTGCGGAAATGTTTTTCGCTCGAAATAGTAATTAGAATGTAATAAAATCAGTTATTACGCCCCGGCAACAAAAATATGCACAGTGCGTTTGTGGTGGCAGTGACGTGAGTAGCAGCTGTCTTTTTAGGGAATTAATCTGAGTCGTGCTTCTAATTTCTGGGAACTTGTTCCACAAACCTCAACGCCCGATCGTGCTATCGGCAGTGAACTATAGAGAGCCCATGAATACACGCAAAGTGCCTCGAGTGGTCAGTCGCACGTCAATTTTGCGTGTATCCGCGGGCTTCTTTCACGGTTGGAAAACACACAGGAAGCGGTATCAGGAGCTGTATCAAGCGGTATCACCTGTTGCTCCGCAATTTTCTCATTGACAGTTTTCATGAAGTTAATTATTTGAGAACATCAATAATTATTTACGCGAAATTTCGTAATTAGGTAGAACCAAAAAAAAACTCAGTATTTCCAAGTGACGGCAAACAGCACTGCTTCAGGTCTCTCCAGCTACGTGGTATTTGCATATTACTCGAAGGCGTTACTGGCCAGCTCTTCATATCGGTAAATATGTGTTTGCCGTGAAGAGAATCGCGAGCCTGGGAAGGTGCGAAGGAGCGCGCACAGCGTGCGGCAGAGTACTGCCACCTAGCGGAATGTGTAGGTAACGTTGAGCGAATGGGCGGTGTATAAACGAGGCCAAGCATCGCGGAGGAGGAAGGTAGGCGGAGGTGCGCTCGGTTGATCTTTCTTTTTGGCAATTGTTACAGTTTTTCTTTGCGGTGAATACGTGCAGGATTCGTGTCTTGGTAACATCGTCCTCGCGCGCCGTACGCTGTGTGCGAGTGAAAGCGTGCTACCGTGAGCCGACGATGGCAGCTCATCTCGCGTGCAGAAGGAGAGGATGCACGCCGTATTCCATCTCCGTGGCACCGGCGAGGGTAGGGAGGAGGAGCGTTGTACGTTGCGGGCTTTATCTTGAAATGGGTCTGCTCTGGGGGCACAGCATATGTGGGCCGACGGCTCGTACTTCTGCGTGCGCTGTGTTCTCACCGCTCAGTTTACATGGAAACGATAGCCAGCACGAAGCCCACTTTGCTCGCTACTACTGCCACGATTCCTCACGCCAACGTTTTGACAGCCAGGGTCCGCCGTCATCGAGTGGGAAGTGTTCATGTTTTCCAGTGCACGCTGACACCATGCTAGGTAATCTAGATGGTGAAATAATGTTTACAATGTGGTGCTCTAGTCCGGTGGCTGCTGCGTTTGGCGCGGCCGCGTGAGCCCTGTCTCGAATACCATCTGCGATGCGGACAGTGTAGGTGTCTAGGTGCACCTAGGGCGGATAGCTTCATGTGCGCTATAGCACTCATACGCTTGCGCGTCATCCGCTTCCGCAAAGTAAAACGTCACTGTAACTGTTTTTTTTTAGATATTGGTTCATGATTGTTGGGACAGCCTGCATACTTAGTAAGCTGTTTACTTGCAGTATACTTCTGAAAACATCAAGGGCCAATACGTACGACAGAAGCTGAATGCCGTATTTCTAGTTAGTCTCATTTGGAACTTAACTGTTCCAACGCTCAGCAGAAAGAAGCGGGCACTGCTTATCACTCTCGAAATTTTTTTGTGCCCCAGATGCGACACGATGCAAACAAGGTAAGCGGCAATCACTTTGAATTGACGTAGTGTCTTTCGAGAACGGCTCTAATAAGATTGTATTGTTGAACCAGCCACGTCTTCACTATGTCAACATGGTTGCAACTTTGATCAGATATCGCTGCTGAATTTTGAGCGCGTCGAATCCTCGCCCCAAATAAATTGTTTGCCTCTCTACTAACAGCAATCCAGACACTTGCTACGTGGAAACTAACAGCACCTGTACCGATGCCGAAAAGAATAAATTCACCCGGATGGAACGAGGCTACGCTGTCCTCCGTGAAGAAATTACCTCTCCAAACTGCCAGTGTAAGTGTCCACCAGTACTTGCTTTTTTTTGTAAGAAGTGGTGATAAAATGCAAATTTTTCCAAGAAATTCAACCGCCAGGAATGAATGATCACATAATCCGCTGAACTTACTGAGTAGGCGAGGAATAGCAGTGCAGCTGTAGGCAGTATACAAGAACAATGACAAAGCGCTCGAGTGTGGGCGATATCTAGACAGCAAAACATCAGGCAAGACAAATTTTTTAATACTGTTCATTTGTTCAAGACCTACCAATATTAATTTCACATGCACTCACCACGATGCACAATGATGTATGTCCGCAGATCGAGCACAGCAGATGTAAAATTCCCAAAAATAGCTTCTTGACGCGACCTCATATGACCTAAAACTATCTGGGAAGACTGACTGGCTATGCATTTCTCTACACATTTACGCCTCTTTCATACTTTATAAGCCCAAAATCGGGCACCTTTCAGTGGCAGTTATTATGAAGTTAGTGCATAGTTTCATATGAGATCCTTAGAAAGAAATCTCACACCATGGTTCAGCGAGTAAGGGCCGAGCTTGTCTAAACTCTCTACTTTTGCCGGAGGTCTCCTCGCTAACTGTTCTAGTTACGTTTTAGGTGATGCTTTCTTTGCCTGTTTACCCACTTTATGAATGTTAGGCGCTGTCTTCAACGATCGACCAGTCCTTGAGTTGGTTTGAGGGAGTGTCGAACATGGTGTACACTAAGGTACCTCGTGGCCCCAGGTGATATATACATAAGCACAGACACGGGCTGCCACACAAACATGTTGTCTTCGTCATTTAGTCGTCGTCCTACCGTGATTTGTCGCCTACATTAGATCACAGAGAAGCATTCTTTATCTTGCGGTCGACATCGTTCCCTCGTCATTACATCGTCACGCAGTCTTCACTTCATCACCGTTACGCCTTCGTCCTCATGCCGTTATCATCGTCTCATCGTGCTCACGTTGTCGTCATCGTTTCATCGCCTTCAGTCCACCGTTGTTTCTTTCTTGTCATGCTGTCTTCAGTTATCTGTCGTCCTCTCTTGGTCATTATCATTCCGCCAGTGCCATGCTCTCGTCCTCCAATTACGATACTGCCTGCGTTGCCGTATGATCGCCGTTATTCCGTCACTCCATCCATCTTTGCCATACCGCCGCCTTAATGCTGTCGTCATAATTCCACCTCCATCATAGGATAGTCTTCATTCCATTGTGGTCGTGTGATTGTCGTCACAAAAGCTATCATGTTAAATAGGCTATACACTACGCACGTATTCCTTCACATATACTATATATGTATGTATGTATGTATGTATGTATATATATATATATATATATATATATATATATATATATATATATATATATATCGCAACTTTGTTTGACAGGAAGAGATCTTACAGAGGAGTGGTCATAGCTCCAGGGTCCACGGCCCCACTGGCCTCTGCTGCCTGCCTTACCTGGCTAATTAACGACTTTTGTCTTGTAAAATCAGGATGCTCCAGTTGTGCCTCGCACTGCTCCATCGTGCTACAGCTATTTCGCCTATGAGGGCGCTTAGTGCACTCCCAGGTTACATGTATTAGGGTGGATATGTCACCGCACCAAGGGCAGTTGGCCCTATAGCGAGTGGGTTACAAGGCGTTTAGGAATTTCAGATGGGGGAATGCCTCAGTCTGTATTTTGCGCCACTCGGCGGCCTCTTCACCTCTATGTTCTGTGTGAGGCGACGGGTATTTTCTGCAGACTCCGCGCTGATAAGCAAGGATGACTTTGGCATGTAAATTAATTCGATTTTGGGGGGGGGGTTGCGTGATAGTACACTCTAAAAATTTTAACACCCTTAAGGGTGTAAATGGCTTGTCCCATGGGTGACACCCTTTTTGGGTGTATTGCTACACCCCAAGCAAAGGGTGCACATTAACACCCCACAAAAGAAGGGGTGTTAATATGACGTCACCTCACCTATGGGTGTAAAGCAAACAACACCCTTTCTATATGGGGTGTAACACAGACAACCACCCTTTTAATATGGGTGTAGCATGTGACAACACCCTTCCAAAAGGGTGTTATCCCTGCAAGTATTTTAGCGTTCACTACAGCCATGTAGTTAATGGGCAGACTAGCTGTTGTGAATGCTGCCTAGCCTTAGCTATGGTACTACCTTGTTCAGTATGAGCCAGAATCTGTGAGGCGTCGTCATATTGCGCTTCTGGTCCGTCATGTGGTAGCATGACGTGCGGCCCTTTCAGAAAAACAATTTAAGGTTTCGCCATTGCAGCAAGGCACACACGCCATGCTTTCGTAATCGTCCTCTGCAGTGATAGCACACTGCCGGCAGGATGCAGAGCGCAATAACAATGCGCGCTGCACTAAGGACACAGGATCTCCCGCACCTTGGTGCACCAGTACTTATAACTCCGTGGAAACAGCACACAGCCAAAAGCATAGTTACATGTATTTCAGAAATGATTAAAAACCTCCTTTTCTTGGTCAAAAATTTTCGCAACACCAGCTCGACCAGGAGGGAAAGACACCACAGCTCGCTGCTGTAGCTCATATTGAATGCAATAGAGCGCAAGCAATGCATGTATTGGCGACGGTAACAAGTGCAGTACTACAGAAGCATACGTTTGCCTGTCAAGCAGTTTCTTGCCGTTTTAAGCACATATTTTATACCTCTATTCATCAAAGTTGTCATTTATCTCCACGGGATGCTTCTACTAGTACCTTCACATATATGACTTAAAGGTAGCACTGAAAGCCCAAGAACAAAGTGCTTCCACGTCGAATAATCTTTCAGCATTTACAAACAAAACAGCATGTGTAGCTGTGCATGCTGTTCAATATGTAAGCATCCACTATTTTCTGAAATATACGTATGCTCCATTTACTGACAGTGACCTGCTTATACCCAATAACTTAGTGTATTTTTCACCATGTGCTTGCATTGAATATTCTACAGGCAATGTAAGTTAAGCTACCAGAATAACAATCAGCTAGTCTAAGGTTACCTAATTGAACAAAATCATTGTAAAATTTGTGACGAAATGTCAGAAATATTTATTTCATTCAAGAGAAATGGTTACATAATAATGATTGCACATTTTAAAAGTAAAAAGGAAGATGAGTAAAACCATACCAATACAAAGACATAAGCACCGAATAATGGCACAGGCTTGCTCAATTAAATTTTAAGCAGAACAGTTTTTTTAAATAACCTCACTACGCACTATCACATGTTTTCATTTGAAAAGCACTGCATCTTATTATAAAGCACAAAAATAACCGGTCACATACGTAAGAACAAGTCTGAGTGTGTCTTTAACACAAGGACAAAAAGTTGGGCAAGTTGGTACAGTAACCTGATCTTGGATTGTAGCGCGAAGTGACACGGACACAGACTAGAAGCAGACAGGATGAGCGCTAACTCTCAACTAAATTTTTATTGAAACGAAGAATATATATATATATATATATATATATGTGTGTGTGTGTGTGTGTGTGTGTGTGTGTGTGACTACAAAAAACCGCAGCACATGTAAATGAATATTGAATACATAGGAGTAACATGAAGACGACAAACAAAAGCTATCAGCCATCAACTGCGTGGCAAATCTGAGTGCGAGCTATTCTCTTATCAAGTATACCTGTAGGCATTGCGACCAATGTGCTCCCAAGATGTATGAGGCATTAGTCATTGCAGATTTGTAAGGACATGACAATCCTAGGATGATTATGTTCTTGAGGCTTTTTTCCCCACTTTCCATATTTTGAAACATGTATACTTTAGTCTTGAAAACAAAAATGCTACAACTGGCGTGTGATAAGTTTTGCATCTTATTTCCTAGCAGCTGACTGAAAAGAGCCACGATGACAAGTTTAAATGCTGTTACCTCATCAGACATTCAAATTTCTTAAACATAAACAAAACCAGATAGGCATTAGAGTGAGCATCACTTAAATACATTACACTGGTTTAAAGTTATTGCACCACTTTGGGCCAGGTAAAAACGTTAGAAACATCAAAAATGTTAAGATTCTACGGCCAACCATGAAAACTAAATAAAAAAATCATTAAGCTGTCTTAAACGGGTACAGGAGCTTTACAACTGGCCATCTTGGTGATGGACACACAGATAGATGAGCAGCCATTCCACTGAGATGAGAATGTCGAGGGCTTCGCATGGAAGTCTGTGAGACACTGCAGAGTAGTCCTTGGTCCACATGAAGGAGGTTGCTTGCATACACGTCTCGGCCACCATACTGAATGCAGTGTTACCGGAACCTTTTCCCCCTGCATTGTGGTAAAAAAGCATGGTTAAGTTTATACGATATTTAATATGCAAAAAAAAGAGGTGAGGCATGCAGACAGGACACGAGAGTAGAGAAGTGAACACGAACGCGAAAAACATGAAAATTTTCATTAAATTGTTTTATTAGATAAAATTTTTATACTGTAAGTCATTCATTATGAGGGTTCATAAGCGCAACACATTTATTATATAAGCAGGTAGAATTATCAGCTTGGTCAGTTTGTACAAGCTCGTTTGAGGCAAGAAATCGAGTTTCACTAACACAACCTCAACATTCTTGATTGAAAAAGGAACACCTTAGATGACATGCAGTCCTGTGAGTGGGAATTGCACAGTTCAAGAAAAACAAATTAGAACTCACAGACCGATCCTGAAAAAGGAATAAGCATGTGCTACTGCAAAAAGCGAATTAATTGGTAGGTTTTAGTAGCACAAGGGCATCTTTGGCCAATGAGCGCCAAGTCTATATTGCAAAAGATAAAGTTAGTGCATCTTTACAAAGCAAATATATAAAGATGACTAATGCCTCTCTGCACTAGTTGCTTTGCTCTAGCGTGAAGTCATTTTAATGCATGCACACGTGCGTACACATGCTACACCCAAGTGTAACAGCTGCAGAATTAAAATTGGGCAGCAACAAAGTCGCAACCTTTAACCATTGATCACAAGCTGTACTAGTGACTGGAGGTAGTACCAATATCGCCAATGACTAGTTGCACTCTTTCTGCCCGACGTTATGCTGCTCTTGTTGTCAAAGATGAGTTACAGTCGGCATTGAGGGAAAGCTGCCCTCAAGAGCAGCTCTTATTTTTGTGTTATTTCTAACCAGAGACTAATGAAGTAATATATTTTTAGAAAGAGAATTACACCGAAAATTGAGTACGTAAAACATTTGGTACATTTTCCGGAATTAACTTGGGGTTAACAGCTAAAGCGGCAATCCAGACACTAGAACATGTTTTGACATGTTTGCTACCAGTGAATGCTGGAAAATATGTTGGCATTCTGTAGTTTTGTCCAACAATGCAAAAGGGATTCTTAATAACTGAGGAAATAAATGGAAAAGTATCATGAAGTATATTTCGTGAATGTAATGCAGAATCACTCAACTTCTGTTGCTATATAATCTCCACTTGATTAACCTGCACTTTCTGAACTAGTTCAGGAGGTACTGCATTTCACTACTCATTCCACCAGTTCAACGTGGTAGCAACTGCACGTTGTGATTTGTTTTACTTAGTGCAGGCTATGTACATGGCGAGTTCACAGCATTCCCTGCACTCGGCCGAAAGGTAGTGCATGTTTACGCAGCAGGTGTGGTGCCGCTTCTGCACGAGCGAGGCGCAGAAATCAGTTTAATACAATAATTACTAGAGGGAACTCTGACGTTAGTGTCCACAGGAGATCAAACAAGAACGGCTGTACCAGCATGGAAATTATGGGAAGTACATGGATTTGCCTAAACTTCGTCTGTTTGGCTTCAAACGGCTTTGTGACTTTGTATTCTAGTCATTTTCAACAATATACTGTGTAATAAATAAATAAACATTAAAACCGTCCGACTACAGGATTCAAACACAGGAACTCTAGAACAGAAGTTTGATATTGAAACCATTAAGCGACGGAGGCATGTAACGACAAGCGAATGCAACGCCCTGATGAATTTATCGCGGGCATACTAGTGCCTTGAGACGCTTGGTGCCCTTCGATTTGGCTACCTGGACAAGCTCAATCGTTGCAATTAATAGCAATTGTGCGTGTTGGCGGCGTCTTCTGCACTTCGAAGAGTATAGACTGCGCTTAAATTTACGACAATAAGATTTATATAGCGTATAATATACGAAGCCACAAGAACGTCTGAATTCACAAGCACGAATATCAGACAAATCCGTGTGCTTCCCATCATTCCCATTGTGGTACGACTCCAGCACCAGATTTCCCTCTAGTAATTACTGTAAGAAACTATGCAGAAACAGTAGTCATAAACTAAGTTTTGCTGTCCCATAAATCTTACTGGTCATTAACTCCAAGTTTTAGTGCAGTCACATGTCTAGTAGGCAATTGTGGTATTTTGCATAAACATTGCAAAGCCAACTGCGATGAATATTCACTATGGTAAATTGTTTATGATCGAGTAGCATAGACTACTGAAGCAATCTCTGGAAGGCAAGTTAAGTAATTTTCTTATTAGCAGCCTTTAAACAGCATTCGAGCATATGACACATGCACCTCAGATATGCAGATAATGTTTCCTTGACTCAGCAAGAAGCGATGCTTCATGTTCCACGAGGCTACTTCTATCAAAGCAGTATTGGTGCTCTCTAAAAACAATGCCAATGCAGATGATCCAAATATTTTTCAGGGGCAACAGTTATGCCTGAAATCATGCTAGATTAGTTTTTTTAAACACATGCTCAGACCATGTTAGAAGTGCTTCTTAAAGTCCTCCTATTTATTAGACTATTCATATATCTGTACACAAAGGCTACTAATTAGGTCCCATGCTATATCATCATCTTAAAAAAAACTTCAATTAGTAATACACATGCTGTGATAAGATTTGAGACCACATTGAGATGCTGAACAAGGTGAATTCATTATTTTTTAAAATGAAGCTCCTGTTCTTCCAAACGAGAAGAAAGGATACTGAGGGTCAAAATTTTTCTGAATCACAGCTGGAAGATGCCAGGGTAGGCACGTGAAAACTTACTTGTAATTTTCTATTTAAATGTGCGAATGATAAAGGGAAAGGAAAATGGTAAAAAAAAACAACCAGGCATGGGAGGAGAACGAACCTACAGCCTTTGCATTAGGCATGCGATGCACTAAGCACTGTACCACCGAGGCAGCATTCAACCGTCCTCAATGGCCCCTGAGTGTCGACGCTCGAACACGGCCGTAGTACCACAGTGGTTAGTATATCACATGCGTAATGTGAAGGTTATGGGTCCGTTCCCCACAAACAGGTTGATATCTTTTAATCCACTTTCACTTACCTAGAATTTATCATTTCTATACTTCATATAAAAAACTTAAAACATGTTCCTGTATGCTTTCCTTGGCCTCATTATCTGCTGGCTTCTTCCAGTTCTGTTACTTCCAACACTTATACATATTCTAATCTGGTAAGTAAACAGTTTTGCATGATGCTGGAATGCAATATAAAACATTATTGCAGGGCCGTGTTATGTAGGATGCCTTACATTGCCCAGGCAAGGTGTATTAATGTCCATATGAAAAAAAAAACAATTCCCACTCTAGGCACAAATGCTGTGTACTGTGTGCAACAGGGCTTAACGAAAACAACTTGTTCAGAAATAAAGCGACCAAACAACGAGGAAATATGAAAACTAGATGAAAATTTGTGCAGTTGCATGTTACAAAATTAGCACAGCAACAGATGAAGACATAATGAAGGAAGCACCAAGATGGTTTATTTTGGAAAACACGAGGCAATATACTTGAAAGATGCATATTAGCTTACACGGGGAGAAATATTGTTTATGTAGCAGCTAAACTACGCACAGGCCTAGAGCACACTGATACAAGGTGTCGAGCATGTAAATCTTATCATGCCCTTAAGTCAAAGAAACATGGCTGTTTCTCATGATTCGCTAGACATGGCTGGCTCACACAACTTAGCCACTTCTATATATGCCTTGTAATTACCAGGTGGTCTGTATGACATGCCCAAGCTTTAAATATGTATAAGTGCCACGTAGCTAGACAGCACCAAGGTAATGTCGTTTGCCATCGTTTTGAGGAAGTGAAACCAATTCTTGCATTTTTCGTAATTAGGTAATTAGTTATTAACAATTATTTAACTGATCAAATATTTTATTCAAAGCAAAAGTGTCAGTGCGAAAATTGTAGAGCATCCTGAAAAATTCCCAATTCAGCTTTCTACTGCTCAGTAGGTGCAACAAAATTTTTTTTCAAGCTTGAAAGAAGCCAGTGAACACATGCATGAAGTACCGTGCAACTAACCGCTTGTGCACCTGAACACCATTTGGCTCTTCCTTTCATGCTTGAAAAAAACTTTTTGAAAAGAATATTTTAGGAATTGATTATTTATTATTGACTATGTATTAGGCAAAATGCATCAAATAGTGTGACTGCCACTTCCATTTTCGGCGACATGAATTGACTCCATTTGCATGTCCAAATCCAGCTATACATGGTGTGTGTTTTGAGCTGGTTCTGTAATTTAAACTGGTTTTGACTAATTGAAGCTTCGCACCCTAATAATGGAATCAGCCTAAAAAGAAATTGGTACATAAACAGTCGCTGTCAGTACTGCATACTCCTTTAACTTAGTGCAAAGTGCTTGTGAGCCAAGAAGTCGGTAGTTCTAAGCAGTATTTCTCATTTTGACCTGGTGTTATAGCCCACTTACTATGATGCCATGCTGCTCAGTCATGCTGGTCCCAGCTTCAATCTAGGCCATGGCAGCTGCCCTCCAATTAGGGTAAAATGCAATAACGCTTATGCACTTAGATTCAGGTGTACATAAAAGAAGCCAGGTTCTCAAAACTTTAGGTTTCGGAACGTAAAAGCCCATAATTTTATTTTAAAATCTAAAGGTGCTTTATTAGGAGCAGGGGCATCATTTTGAGCTTTTACTGCACTGCCATGGCACCAAGAAGCTCCAAGTAAATAAAAACAATTTCTTAGACAATGTACATATCTTGCAAACATTTACAAACACTTCTCTGCATGCACCTCTGTTGCTGTTATATTTAGATCCGTATGCGAAGGCGGGTTATGATGTTAGAACATGTTTCAAACTTTTTTTTTTGCCGCTTTAAAGTTGTTGGTTATTTTGCATCTCACTGTGTGTCGAACGCACATTTCAGTGCATCAATTTCTTCAGAAAGTGCACTTCTCTTTATCTATTTGTGCATGCAAAAATGGTTCAGAAGAACTGCTTTCTGAAGGTCTGTATAACAAGCAAAAACAATTCTATGTAGGCTGCACAAAGAGAAAGGATTGGTTTGTAAATATGTTATTTAGTTCTTAAAAAAAGGAGGCAGCTGTCAGTGTTCTGTTCCAAAGTAAAAATTGCCCCTACCTGGCTCTGCTTCATTTTCCGATGTTGATGGTCCATTCGGGGGCACTCAACTGATAGGCTGAACTTTGGCGATGTCGGGTGTGCTGTCACCAGGCCCAAGGTCGATCGACATCCTCACCAAAAGTCGAGTCCAAACGCTATAAAAGAAATATCTAATCATTTTGCTGTCAGTTTTGTCATCTTGCGTGTTTCACACACTGCCGTCAGTGAAATATTTCGTCACTTGGATACTGAAAGAAATTCAAGCATTTTCTGGCAGCCAAGCTGATGATGATGATGTGTGGTAGTTTATGGCGCAAGGGCCAGGTTTGGCCAAAGAGCACCATGACAAGTGGTAATGTTGATGTATTATGGAAGATGTGACTTGGCTGTAAACTGGCCTAAAATTGTCGCTGTAAAGTGCGTAAAATCTACGTGCTATAAAATTATGGCGATGACTAATGACGAATAATATGAACATTAAAATCCATCGTGGAAGAATGATGCAAAATAGAAAATATATAGGATGGTAAAATTACTTGGAGCACTGCTGCCTCGCCAGAGCCCTTGAAACACAAGGGCCTAGAGGCATGTGCTATACGAAAGAGCTATCACAGCGGCATCCTCTGAAGAGAGGGCGGCAGCCAAGCTCAATACACAGTCAATGGAGAACATTAAAAAACAAATGCAGTTGTCACATTAGATTGATCAAGTACAGCAGAAATGGAAAATAAATCAGTGATACTGTGCCTGTTGGCTTTGAATGCAAGAAACGTAAAAACAGGAACTTGCAGCCACGCCACTTTGCATTTCCCGCGTTTGCTACACCTCACAAGTTTGGCATCGTCCGGTACTCGGGGATAGTACCCGCTTAAAAGCAAAATGAACGAGCGTCGGCATAAATTAACAGGATACTTAACCGGGCAATATTGGCGCATAAAACAACTCACGTAGCGAAGCTACTGTCAATTACCCGATGACGCATCTGCGGGTGGTGCGGTGTGGGCGAACAATTCAATAAGAAATGAGAGTTTCATTTGTTTCACGCCTACTAAGCTAAGACAGAATGTGAGTTTCTTACTAAACTATACTGGATATTTACGCTCCAAATAAAACGCTGGAAATTTTGTTACGTCACATTGCATACATATAAGTGAGGAAATTGCTTTTAGTGTGTTCTGGCCAGAGGGCATGTAGCAGCAACCACTCTCATGCAACAAAAAGCATTAAACTGGTACTCGCGGCACGGAAAACAAACACATCCAGCGCCAACGTTACGCCTCTTCGAGTCAGAACTAAGCACGATCAAGCCAGTTTTCTAGCCTTCACAACGCCATGAACACGACCAACATCGAGCGAAACAACTCTCTGCGCTCGAAAATTATTACCGCTTCCATTTACATACCTATCGCAGCCACAAGCAAAAGTCGATGGGCTAGCTGTCCACAAGCCGCAGGTTAGACTGAAAGCAACACATTGCGGTAACGAAAAACAATTTCCACGCTGACTTAGCAGCCGCGGTGTGCTCTAAGCTCCAAAGTTCTCGTTTGCCGCTCGAAATTCACACCATGATGACGGGCACTGCATCTTTCACATGAAATATTTCACGCTTTGCTCCGGAGCTCAATAGGAGGGCGAAACGCATTTGCACGTACCTGAAATCCGCATGCCGGAAACCCGTCGACGCTTTCGAGAACGGGGCGCACAGCCATGCACCCGTACGGCGGCTTGACTTGGACGTGAGGCACTTCTATCAAACATTTCACATGCGACATGTTTCACACCGATTGCGCGAGCACCAGAAAATGACGCAGGCCGCATTGCGACGCCGAGCAGACGTGCAGCCACCGATGCGCTGTGTGCGCGGATTGCAGAGAACAAAACCATACGAAACGTTAGGCGCGAGAAGCTGGCGGCTCTTGTTGCGGAGACGAAGCGAAGCAATGACGGGCGAATGAATGTTGCCAACTGTTGGTTCCTCGTTACGCCGGCGGTGGCGGCTTTAGTGGCGTGTGTTGCGGCTGTCTAATTTTGTATTTCTTTTCCCCAAACAGTATAGCTAAGATCAGTTCTTTGTTTGAATTTTAGCTGTGTCGTTTGGCATTGTATTTGTCTTTTTATGCTATTAGGCGGCCAATTATGGCTTCTCAAGTTCGCGCGCGCCAGCTTCGCGCGCAAATCTCAGAGGCCATAAGACAACTCGTTAGGAGATGCCGTTATGGTCGTTGTTAACGTTTCATCATCCTTTCTTCAACTGAGATAGAAAGGTAGTGTCCCTTTTCCCGGGGTTGGGAGGGGGTGATCAAGACGGCATCGCTCAGCGGGGGAGTAGGTTGGTGTTGGTTCTTATCGCGAAATTCGCAAACCCTGCAATTTTTTTTATAACGTAAGCATTTCTGTATTTCCCCAACAAGAAAAACCATCCGTCCGTCAGTCCGTACAGCACGATATCTTTCAACATAGAACCCGCAGCAGCGAGTGAATTCACCTTCGTGCTAGCTCTCGCTTCAACGCGACCGAAGCGGCGAGAACACTGCGCTCACGAAGCTTTCAGCTTATGCCGCACTATGCGCTTTTCGCAGATCACTTTCACGATAGGTGTGCGCGCGTCTGTTTTCAAAGCGAAGTAAACGGTGAGAACACAGCGCGTGAAGTTTTCAGCAGTGGGCACACTCTGTCCACAATGCAGTTCGCTTTCAAGATACGGTTCGCGCGGCCGTGCCACAAGCAGCCGCCGCCGGAGAACGGTTGATAATGGTTCGTCGCGGATGAAGAGGGCTAAAGAGCGATAACGGCTCAAAACGAACGGAACGTCACCAGCGCGCCTGGCCCCGCCACCTGCAGTACTTTGCTTGCGCTGCCGACCAGAGCAGCCCGTGTCGCCGCAGCGCTGGCACTTATACTTGTCGAATCAAGTCTCATAACATTGATAACGACATGGACTGCGTGTAGATGAGGAAGAGTCACAATGCTTACGCACACTTAGACAAATCCGAGAGGAGTTCATGGGTGATTTTTTTTTACCGGAAATGTACAGTCAGCGGTGGGACCCAGAGTTGACAATGCCTGTAAGAGGGGTGCCAAGCTTTTTTTTCTTTTGTGAGAGTCTTGCCCAGCTCCCAAAGATCTGCTCAAGCTAAGACTTTCTGATGGCTGTATGTGTTTTTTTTATTGTCGCATGCCCTCGAACCACCACGAATCCTACAGTGTAATGGCATTAATGCAGTATTCACGTCCAAAGGGAAATGCAGCCGTTAATTGGGCTGCCTAAGGTTTGCGGCCCGGCGGCAGCTGCCCTCCCGTCCCCCGTTTCCGTTGACAAGTTAGGGGGAGGGGTCTAGAGCAATCTTACACCCCCCTCCCCACAGTGGCGTAACCAGAAAATTTTTTCGTGTGAGGGGGGGGGGGGTCCCAATTGACCGTGGAGGGGGAAGGAGCGGGGCCATTGCCATAGCAGCAGAAATTTTACTTTTAGTGAGCGTTACAAGTGCCCGGTGTGCCCCACTTGGCTATGCCGCTACTAGCGCCCCCCCCCCCCCCCCCCCCCGCAACCGACGGAAATCGAGCTATCGGAACGTGCATGACACGCATGCATGACATAACATGAAAGACATGCCGCGAAGCTAGCATGGATGTCGTCACATCATCATCATCATCAGCTTATTTTGGCGTCCATCGCAGGACGAAAGCTTCTCCAGCGATCTCCAATACCCCTGTCTTGTGCTAACTGGTTCCACGTGTTTTCAAGTTTCCCAATTCCATCACGTCCACATTATTCTCTGCCGTCCTCGACTGTGCTTTCCTTCCCTTAGCACCCATTTTGCAACTCCAATAGACCAGCAGTTCTCTCCCTTACGCATTGCAATGTCTGCCCAGCACGACTTCTTCCTCATAATGTCAACCAGTATATCAGCTATTCCCGTTCGCTCTCTAATCCACATCGCTGTCTTCCAGTCTATTATCATCATGCCTAATAATTTTCATTCCATCGTTCGTTGCGCGGTCCTCAACGTCTTCCCAAGCTTCTTTGGTAACTTCCAAGTTTCGGCCCCATACGTTACTAACGGTAGAAAGCAATGGTTAGCAGTAAGCTCCCTGGTCATGATTTAGTAATGCCTGCCGTAAGCTCTCCAGCCAATGTTTTATTTTTGTTAATTTCCTTGATCAGAGGCCCCTGCGAGTAATTAAGCTCAATAAACGAACGAACGACCATGACATTCGTTCTCTCGCCACGCTGCGGAACATTACCCGCCGTGGTTGCTCAGTGGCTATGGTGTTAGGCTGCTGAGCACGAGGTCGCGGGATAGAATCCCGGCCACGGCGGCCGCATTTCGATGGGGGCGAAATGCGAAAACACCCGTGTACTTAGATTTAGGTGCACGTTAAAGAACCCCAGGTGGTCAAAATTTCCGGAGTCCCCCACTACGGCGTGCCTCATAATCAGAAAGTGGTTTTGGCACGTAAAACCCCATATATGATATTGCGGAACATTACTTTTCTCTTCTGCATACTAACTCTCAGTTAGACTTACACTTTCTTCGACATGTTCCTCAAACGTTTGTTGCAAATAGTCTGCAGTGTTGCTGAGTATGCCAATGTCATCTACGAACCGTAAGTTGGTGAGCTATTTACCGTTAGCCCTCACTCCTAACCATTCCCAGTCTAACTGGTTGCACACCTTTAAGTATTCAGTTATAGCATTGTAAATATTTTGCTATTGATCATATGAAGCCTTTTGCAGATATCTGGCTATGCAAAGTCTGCGCGTTAGTGTCATCCGTTCAATATCAACATTCGTGGGAAACTTCATTTTTGACCACTGTTCGGAGCCAGTGCGCTGCTGCCTAGGTGTCCCGATCTAATCATTCCAGCTACCTGATTCAAGCGCAGGTAGCGCGCGTTTCATGTACAGCCAATATCAACGCCTTAACTGGCAATGTTCATTCATCATATACTGTAAGCTTGTTCACTTACTCCCTTATAATTAGGGTGTAAATTAGAAAGACTGGGGTGTTCCAAGGGTGTTTTCTTGTTGAACACCCTTTTTTGTTAAAAAAGGGTATTTCAAAGGTGTTTACAAGGGTGAAAAGATGGAATACACCCGCATTACACCCATAAGGGTGTGAAAATTTTTAGAGTGTAGTACCCTTTTAAAACAAATGTTTCTTTGCCTCGTGCCCCATTCCCCCTTACACATGATTGCTTCGGCATTTCATGACAGACCAGTCCAGAAGATAGTCCCAGCTATGGTTACCCGGTGCGGTGGTTGATGTAAGTGCAGATGCGATCTTGAACAAACACAATGTCGCCGACCAGAGAGAGTAACTATAGGGGAAAGGAAAGGATGTCAACCAAGTTAAGCCCAGTGGGCTGCTCTGTACTGCACTGGGAAAAGGGGAACTGGAACTAAAGGATGAGATGGAAGGGAGAAGTTCTCACTTCGCGCTATTCGCACGATCAAGCGTTCGTTGTTAAGACAATCACAAGCGGCCAGAGAGGCTGCTGCATTTGAAGAATCACAGAAACTCTTTTCTGTCGCTGAAGCGTTTATTAAGCACCGAGGAGAAAAAAACTTTGAAGAACCATCGAGGAAAGCCCCAGCGCCTTCGATACGCAGGGAGTGTGGTTTAGAACGCCATAGCGTTCCGACCGACAAATGCAGAATGTTGCAGCCACGATACAAAGTGAACAACGGCTTAGATGGTGGGTGCGCATCTGCTCTCAAATGCGCAGCTGAGCGGAGTCGATAGGCAGTGATGAGACGGCGGCAAAAGCACACGAGGTCATTTACGAGTGCAAGTGAGTGACCTGGCGGCACAGAGTTCAAGCAGATAAGCGATTAGCGCAATAACGAAATCGATCCTACTTCGCTGCTGGTGTAGATTTCCAGCAGCTGCGTTATCGTCGACACGTTGCCTTTTTGGACGTTTTATTTTTTGACAATAACAGGAGAGCATTTCTATAGAATATTGTGGTCAGATGAACAG
Organism: Dermacentor albipictus; assembly: GCF_038994185.2. Classification (NCBI taxonomy): domain Eukaryota; kingdom Metazoa; phylum Arthropoda; class Arachnida; order Ixodida; family Ixodidae; genus Dermacentor; species Dermacentor albipictus. Next base: position 92,575,430 of record NC_091826.1, on the reverse strand, counting down.
TCAGAATATGTCAAAACCCGTGTTGTTGCTTCGCTGTACCTCTCCAGGAAGCCGTTAAGCCAGAAACGCTAAGATGTATGCGGACAATCTAAAACAATCAAAAAATTCAAGGATAGCTTCATCTATTTGGTGCAAGCTTAATATACGAAAGTATTGAGTGCAATTTGGCTACCTAATGTAACTATTTGGAACTCGCCTAAGAAAATTGAATAGAATCCTATATGTAGTGCACACATTATGTAAGACCAACACACATATTAGAATCTATACGTAGCGAAGTTTTAGCCTAGCGGTTTCTTAAAGTCTGTACAACTGTTCATCTTCTGCGCAAGGTTTCGGAGCGAAGAATATGCATTTCTGTTAGGAAGGAACGTAATACAACGTGACCCGTCACATGAGACCCACATGAGGGCCTGTAATCTCATGTGAAATTATACCTTAATTTAGCTAAACTACAGCAACTAAACAAAGAGACAAGAGAACAAATTCGTGAGAGGTTGTTTCCTTAACGATACATTCATGATATACCTATTGCGGTGCTTCTTTTTCTTTGGGCAAAGCATCGATCATCTGCTTTAATTCATCGTACTGCCACTTTCTTTGAGTGATGTTAGCGCGTTAGTCAATAAATAAGTAATCAGCAGACTTGGTTACTATTCAAGCACACTTAAAGGTTTGTTCTTGCGTTTGTTTCTCGCACAGCTGTGGCGGAACTTCGTAAATGCATCAACCTCAGCCCCATGCGCAATTGTGATGCCAAACTAGATTGTGAAAACAGCACCTTCGAGGCCCAGGTGCAAGAGCGGCAAAGGTAAGTCTTAGGTGCAAAATGTTTCCTGGAAGCCAGTGACATGCTAATAACAACGGTATAAAGCCAGGTTTAGAGCCGTCACAGGCTTCATTCTATTTCACATAAAAAGGTGCCTACATATGTACTTAACCTTAGGCGCACGGCTAGGAAGCTCACTGGGGCATAATATTCTGGAGACTCTATTATATGGCGTACCTCATAATAAGATCGTGTTTTTGACAAGTAAAACAACAGCATTTGATCTAAATCCTAGATATGCTGCGGGCTGGAAACATGTCCACATCATTGGTTGTAAGGTCTACTCTTTTGCTAAACGTATTTCCGTATCAGAAAATGAAAAAAAAAGTTATCATACATGGCTAGTAGGTTTCTCACGTAATTAAGTTTCTATGAGGGTACCTGGATGATTTCGAGCCGCATCACACGCCATGTGGAGATGCCACTGCTCAAGTCTGCATTACAAGTGCCATATTCTGTTCTATGTCGTGGCTGCTTAGTGGACGCAGTTCTCTCCTGCTGAGCACGAAGTCGAAGGTTCAATTCCCGACAGCGAAGGCCATCACACAGTGGGTACGAAAGAACAATATGTTCACATGGGCTCGAATAAACATCAAACCCTGTAAGGTTATCGAAGTGTTGGTTATTGCAAGACTAACTGTGGCAGAGAACCACACTGAAGCAGCTATCAAAGCCGATGTTTTGTTTCGTATCTTAACGTTCATGAGACAATCTCTTACCCTGTGCTTCTCTTGGAAGACATACGGAAGCCTCACATTTACAAGAAGCTCTGGCACCAAGCGACAATAAAATAATAGGGGTTGAACATTTCAAACCTGATTTGCAAACCTTATATTGCTACTTGCGAGAACATTTTCCCACACTGTAAGGAAGAATGTTCTTTCCCGTGGCCAGTGTTCGTACGACCCTTCTGCATGCCTAACAACAACCGACGTTGACGAAGAATATCTTTTCATCGTTTAGGTCGTTATGTAGCAATTTAACTTTTTTCACATAGTTACAGTGGCGGTAGCATATCGCATTCAATAAATACATAATAGAAATACTAAAAATATTCAAGCAAGGTGTAACACAACTGGTGATCACAAAAAAAGAAGAAATTGGCTCCATATATTGCATAAAAAATTTTAAAAAACAAAGCACCACGGTAAGCCTTAACGAAATCATATACACTAAAGTACTACATTAGCAAACAACACTCCAAAAACCAAAACACTTCTCGTGCCGACTGTCTTTGTTCTTTTAAGTATTGCTTTATTACAAAGCTTTCCTCATGGAATATTGGCCAGAATAACATAGCTTGTTACTGTTTCTTCAGCCAATTTTAAATCGAACGTGATATAGTAAAACTGGCAGTCAGTTAGAAATTATTAAATTCGTGCGTTTTACGGGATAGAACGAAGACATGATTACGAAGCTTTCCGAAGTGGGATACTAAAGCTTATTTTGACAACCTGAGGTATTTAACATGCACCAAATGCACGGTACTCGGAACTTCTTGCATTTCGACCTTATCAATGTGCCCATTCCGCGGCCGAGATTTCACACCGCGATCTCGTGCTTAGCAACGAAACGCCAAAGCCACTAGGCAACCACAGAGCGGGTCTGGCATTCTGCCGTGACCAGATTGCTGCTGGTGAGATACATTTTGCATACCCATGTTCAATTCAGTGACATCTGTAATATATGTTGACAACTGCAGGGTTGCGCAAAACGTGAAGGCCTGCCTCGAGGAGGCGGTTAAACCCTGCAATGCCACGGAGAACGCCGACGTGATCGCACACCTGCAGAAAATTGCTGACGCCATTGTGGACCTCAGCTCGCTGTCCGATGAGCACAACGCTGCTCACACAATGAAAGCGGCTGCAGCAGTGGTCGTGATGTCCCTGCTCAGCTGGGTAGTTGGTAACTTCTATTAGAAGCTCCCGTGAGTGACGCCATCGCAGAGGCATCGATCCTAATCACTGGAACGCCCCTGTCTGTCGTATAAGCTATTAAACGTCCACAGAAAAACCGCGTCTGTGAATTTATTCTCGTATACCCAACAACCGGAATGCTGGTTCCGGCGCCAACCGCTTGCACAAACTTTTGATGACGATGGGCTGCCTTTATGTATATATATATATATATATATATATATATATATATATATATTATATATATATATATATATATATATATATATATATATATATATATATACACACACACATATATGGACTGGGTGTCCAAGAGCCATATATATACTTGGTGTCCAAATTAACCTGGATCAAGATTTTTAAAAAACCAATGAGCTCCGCGCTCGTACCGACTGCACATTAGCAGCAGCCGTGTGTACTTACAGGCAGTGTTTTTTACTTCACGCTATGTTACTTACTTGCTTTTAATTATTAAACTTTTTTACTATTGCTTGCAGCACAACCATATCAATTCATGGAAGATGGCTAAGGTGCTTCCATTACATAAGTCAGGTAGTAAGCAGCATCTTCCTAACTACCGGCCAATATCTTTAACACCATATTCATGCAAAATACTAGAGCATATAATATACAAACACATTATGGAATTCCTTGAATCAAATAACATTCTTTCTAATGTGCAACATGGATTCAGACGCGGTTTTAGCACCATAACACAACTTGTGGAGTTCACGCATGACATAGATTCTAACCTGGATAAGGGATTTCAAATGGACGCTATATTCATAGATTTTTCCAAAGCTTTCGATACCGTACTTCACTCAAAACTACTGTCCAAACTAAATGCCATTCTTAACAACCCTCAATTAGTGAACTGGGTAGAAAGTTTTGTGTCTCACCGCACTCAATTCGTAAGCTCTAACTCCATTAATTCTCCGGTGGTGGATGTGTCATCGGGCGTCCCTCAAGGCTTGGTCCTAGGACCTCTACTTTTCTTACTCTACATTAATGATTTGCCACACGAGGTATCATCTAAAATTCGAATGTATGCAGATGACTGCGTATTGTATGACATCATTTCATCTCCCTCTGAGCATGTTTGCCTTAGTGAATCATTCCTCAGATTTGCTAAATGGTGTGAAACATGGCAAATGAATATTAACTTCCGTAAGACTGTCGTTATGTCCTTCTCTAATAAAGCTAACCCGTTTCTTTTCAGCTACGGATTTAATGATAATTTAATTCAACGCGTTTCTGAATATAAATATCTTGGTCTCACGTTCACCACTAACCTGTCCTGGTCAAAGCACATTGATTCCATTACGACTAAAGCTCTACAAAAACTCGGTTATTTACGTCGTACTCTGTCTAATTCTCCGCGCGACACTAAATTCCTGTTATATAAAACTATTGTTCACCCTATACTTGAGTATGGTAGTGTCGTTTGGAATCCCTACAAGCAGTACGAAATAGACAGCGTTGAGGCCATACAAAGGAAAGCGATCAGATTTTCCTACCGACGTTATGACCACCAGTTCTCACCATCGTCAGTCATGTCTTCACTCAACCTGACATCTCTCGCCGAACAGCGACACGTTCATTACTTAAAACTTTTTCATGGCATTATTCACTCATCTTGTCACCTCTCCAGTAATGAATATATCACCTTTGCAAAAATCTCTCCTAGTAGGAGACATCACGCGCTTAACATTACACCATTTTTTGCCCGCACTAATACTTTTAAGTATAGCTTTTTCCCTAAAACAATTGAAGCCTGGAATTCGCTACCAGGAACCAACCGTTCCCTCCCAATAAATGAATTCTTGTCTGTACTCCCTCAACACTGCGCCTAAACTTTCTTTGTTGCCTATTGTATTTCTTTTATGTATTGTATTATCCACTCCTGCTATGGCCCCAGCAGGGGCTGCAGTATGTGTAAATAAATACATAAATAAATAAATAAATAAATTACAAAGCTGTAGGTCACCTTAAATAACCTCTTAATCAAGCATTTATTTCGTGCTGAAGTGTGCGCAGTTGTTTGTTCAAGAAAAAGAAAAGCCCGCAAAATGCGCGAAATATGAATTTTTTTCTCCTTAAGCATCCAGCTCGAGCCTGAAATAACTAGGCAGTTCCCCCTCGTGTTATCGCACAAATCTTGCTTTCTGACTTATTTTTTTCTCATTCTTGTAAATCTCCATGGTGTTTTTCGTTTCTATTCCTTGCATGGAATTTACTCTTTTTTCTTTCACTTTCTTTCTGATTCATCCTGATTGTCTACCAACACTTTCAATTACCCTTTAAACGGAGGCCAACTTTCTTGACCTCTTCCTCCATTCTGCGTCCACACTTTTAGGTATACATGCTTGTGCACTTTAGCCAACCATTTCTTTTGATCCTTGTTCCTGAGTCCTTCTTCAAAACTAATTTTGCTTTGAGCTTTTGTGACTTCAAACGAGGCCCAAACCATGTCCCCTTGTGGCGCGTCATTTGTGGTTTTCCCTTGAGTCCCCAAAGCTAACCGGCCCCCCGAATTTCGGTTAACTTCCAAACCCGACAATATACCTAATTTTAGGCACATATTATCATTTGCGAACGTTAGAGCTTGCACAAGGCTCTATCCTAGGTCCCACGCACCAATTTATTGTGGTCACAAATTACGCTATGTTTCATTTTTGCTGAATACCCTTGCCTTTGATATTCAAGTTACCGTGGTGGGTGCTTGAGTAGGTCTTTCCTTCGCTTAGACATACACCGTGGTATTTATATTGCTGGACTAAGGGTACGACTTGTTCAGTTTATACCATGTAGTTACTCATCTCTTCATTAAATATCATAACTACCAATTTCTATGTACTGCATTGAAGGCCTAGATTTATTGTTGACACACATATTGGCCAGTGTCTGTAGATCGCTTGCATTGTCAGCTAGTAGCCCTATGTCATCCGCATACATCAGTGGGGAAAGTTCTGTAGCACCACCCTATTGCAAAAACCAGCGTCTTCCAGTGCGTCCGAGAGTGAAACCAGCTCGTTTTTGTGCCCTGGATCACAATGGGTACGCTGGCGCTCGCTGGGACACCGAAGAGAACGCCGGGTCACACTGGAAAAGTCGCTGGTTCCACTACCATGACGCTGGGGTGCACTGGTTTGTGCCGTACAGGTGCTGGTTCTCTCTGCAGTCGGCTATTTCGCCCTGAAAACTGCGCTGCTTGTGTTTGCGCAGCACTTGTTCCAGCATGCGAGGACGAGTTGTGCTGAATATTAAATGCTTCATACAATTTCATCGCTTGATACTAGTCTCTTCTCCCAAATAACGTTATATCTTGGGGTCATAACACTCTATTTCGTGTTGCAGCTTGGAATAAAAGTGCGTGAGCTGCTCTGTTTATGTATGCTCATTTGACGTTCGAGATCACTTTCGTTCTTTGCATATTGTCTTTTAACTGGGAGGGTAGCTAAATTCTTGAACGAAATCGCGCAAACCCAGAGGACGCCGCGTTTTTTAGTAGTTTATGTCGTACATAAGAATGGGGGTTGTCGCCGTTGTCGCAGTGTTGTGGAGTGTAGTGGACATGAAATCCAGAAGTTGTTCAGACGCGCTCCAACAGACCCGGGTTCGAAGCCTACCGCTGATTGATATTATCGCACCGTTAACGATGCTGCAGTGATTCGTGTGCTTCTATTTTCCCTATTCTACTAAAAAAAACGTTCTGGCGATCAAATAAACGCATTTTAGCTTCCGCCAGCTACCCGCGCCGAGATCGGTCCGCACCGAAACTCAGCCCTAGCTGTATCCGCCGAATCCGTCTGCACGCTATCGGCGCGTCGGGGCTCAGCAATCAACAAGTATAACAAGGATAAATCACTCCATATTTCAGTTGTCGCATCGGTGTTCCTAAATAAACCCTTTGTTTTTCTTGTCTACAATGCCGGTACAAGAAGCGATGAGCACAGATGTGACGCGTCATAAACACAGGTATATGTGCTTTTCGCCGAAGGATGCCAGCACTAGCCTGCGTTTCTCTGACAAAGGAATATGACTAGACATACGTGTCGATTGAACCGCATCACTGAACTAAGAAAACGTTGAATATGGCTTGCGTGAAGAGCAAGAAACGGCTATAGAAATCGGTTGTAACAGCCCATACAGCGTCCCGGGTCGGCGGTTCATTTAGGACTTTTTCGAAGTTAAAATACCAATCGCAAGAGAAAATCGATGTTGTGGCACTTCCTGGCATACTACTGAATAAGGACAGCAATTTTTCTCTCGGGTACAGGCGTAAGTTCTAGTTGCTGAGCGAGAGCGCATCTACCATGTCAGTGCGAGACCTCTGTCTGCGAAACTAAAACTGCTCCTCGATTTTGACATGGCCAATTATCCATGCGCGTACGCCTGCTGGCATGGCGTACTTGGCCGTGCGTAAGTATCGTGCTTGGCCCTGGTAGGTCAGACGATCGACTCCTGATCGAAGCATTTTACTTTTCTTATTTTTATTGCACTAAACCACTCTCTGCTGCTTTCTGTATTCAAGAAAAAAATCAACGGTTGCCGGACGCTGCGTATTTAACGCGCTAGAGCTGTTTTTCACACCAGTACCCAGTGCCTCGCAGTACGCCGCGCCTACCCAGCGCCTGAGCATCCAGCGCGCGACACTTGGCCCATAATGCGGCGTGGCGCTGGGCACTGGATACTGGCTTTCGCAATAGGGCATTAGTCCACTAGTCCAAGGGTGGGTCTAAAAATTAATCTGCAAAAAACTAATGTAATGTTTAACAGTCTCGAGAAGAGAACAGCAGTTTGCGATAGGTAGCGAGGCACTGGAATTGGAAAGGGAATACATCTACTTAGGACAGGTAGTGACTGCGGATCCGGATCATGAGACTGAAATAATCAGAAGAATAACAATGGGCTGCGGTGCGTTTGGCAGGCATTCTCAGATCATGAACAGCAGGTTGCCATTATCCCTCAAGAGAAAAGGGTATAACAGCTGTGCCTTACCAGTACTCACGTACGGGGCTGAAACCTGGAGGCTTACGAAAAAGGTTCTACTTAAATTGAGGATGACACCGCGAGCTTTGAAAAGAAGAATCATAGGTGTAACATTAAGGGGTAAGAAAAGAGTGGATTGGGTGAGGGAACAAACGCGAGTTAGTGACATCTTAGTTAAGATCAAGAAAAAGAAATGGGCATGAGCAGGACACGTAATGAGGAGGGACGATAACCGATGGTCATTAAGGGTTACGGACTGAATTCTAAGGGAATGACAGCGTAGCAGGGGGCGGGAGAAAGTTAGGTGGGCGGAGGAGATTAAGAAGTTTGCAGGGAGAACATGGCCACAATTAGTACATCACCGGGGTAGTTGGAGAAGTATGCGAGAGGCCTTTGCCATCCAGTGGGCGTAACCTGGCTGATGATGATTATTATTATTATTAGTCCATTACGCGTATATGATAAATCAAATCCTAATTGCTGACATTCCAGTCATCTTTCGATGCCCTTAACATAAAGCGTGAACAACAGCGGCGACAGGGGACATCTTTGCTGCAGTCCTTGGTGAATTTCCACCGCCAGTTCGGCCTTCCCATGCAATTCTAGCTTACTTGTCTCTACAGATCTCTTTCAGCAGCTCAATGAAACCGTTTTCTGTGCCTTCGTGCTTGAGAATATCCCATAACAACTCGCTCTCTATGTGGTCGTACACTCCTTTAATATCTAGAAATGCTATCGTAAAAGGCATATTCTGAGATACTGGTATCTCTAGGTACTGGTTTAAGAATAATTGACCGGTGGACTTGTTTATGTTTGTTGGTTGAGTGCTTTTCATCGGCTAACATATGTTATCGCTGAGCGCGGGACATGCTTGCATGTATCGGTAGTTTCTGGCACGTTATCGATGGATCTATCCGCTGTCTGTTGCCACGGAACCTTGCATAATCTGATTGCACGTATGCGCGACTCGAATAGTGTACACTCCGGCACTATAAAACAACATTACACCCCTTGGGTTGTATCTCGCCACACAACAATAAACCGCATCTGTCGTGCGCACATTTCCTTTCTCTAATGCTGCGAACCCGGTACTTCCCAGTAATCAGCGGCATGCGCGTTATCGGCATGATATAGTATTCCCGACAGGAAAGTAGCGGGCGCGGCGTTTTCAAGAAAGGAAACGCAAGCAAGGCAGATGACGATTATTGTTGTGTGGCAGATATGCACCCCAAAGGGTGTACCTTTATCTAGACGTGTAAGTAAAATTACACCCTTGGGGTCGTATCTTGCCACACAACAAAAATCGTCATCTGCCTTGCTTGCGTTTCCTTTCTTGGAAACGGTGCACCTGCTACCTTCGTGTAGAGAATGCATGCTCTGTCAGGCTGATAACGCGCGTGCTGGGGTGCTATGCAGGATGCGCCGAGTTTCTCGTTCACCCGAGTTTTACCCGAGTTTGCTCGATGGCAGTCAGTGAACGGAGATAGCGCGAAACGCGCCGAAGGTGCAGGCAAAAAAAATATGTAGACAAAAAACCGCGTATGACAACATGAGCGCACCCTGCGCGGCACGCTGCTTCCACGTTTCAAGCGCAGAAGGCTGCACAACGAAACGCGCCAGAGCCGCGTATTGTTATCAACGGATTATCGCAACTTAGCGATACCGTGACCGTTTTGCTGCCTGTCTGCACACTTGCCGTGAACCGCTTGCCACGCCTTTCCCGGGCGCGTCAAGGGCGTGCCTCTTCTTTCGGGCGCTATCTTTCTATCCTCCATCGAATGTGAACAGGGTACATGCGGCGCATTCTTGCACCTACACTTTCACTCAAACGAGTACGTTAAAATACAACAAATAGAATAACGAACATTTGTATTTCTTTAAGTATCTGTTTTTCGTTTTCAACGCTAGAAATTTGTGATGACAAACGCAGATCGAGCAAATTATTCAATTTTGCACTTCTTGCCGCGAGTGGCGACTGCGACGCGAAAGCTTAGAAGCGGTACGTTGAAGCTGGTCGCACGCACGAGGGCGTTCATACGGTGATAAGGCGCGTAGGGGCGCTGCAGTGCTATTCTCAACAAAGTCGGTCATGATCCATGGAGGGTCATGGCCACTCTTTCTCTATTAGGGGAATAGAAACGCAGCGCCGTGGTACGGCTGTTCATCGCAGGCGCTTCACTAGGCTATTAAGGCCCCGGCCCGCTTTACGAACTAAAAACGACACAACGGCTGTCGCTGCGAAATGGCGGTATGTTATTTTAGAGTGCGTACTGACGCAGTTCAGTGAAAATGTACCAGTTTATCTTTGTGCGCGAAGCCTCTGCGATACATTGCGAAAAGTGCGTGCTTCCCCAGCGACACAATTCATCGCTTGTCATCGCTTGCCCAGTGAAGGTGCCTCTGAGCGCATGTACACAGTATATGAGTGTGTTGTGCAGTCGAAGGTGCTTGCGGATTACCTCTGCTGGAGCCATCAGCGATCGCAGATGGATATCGTAACGACACCGCAGCACTCGCATTTTTGCAGGTGAGGGCTCTTGTGTGCAGTTATGAAATCAGATTTCGAACGGAGAGAGGTGTTGGAACTGTTGAGTGCGCAGTGCATGTGATGAGGAAATGCCATTGCACTGGGTCTAGAAGAGCGAGCGATTCTCGGACGCTGATCGTGTTAACGACGCTGTGGCTCCGTTTCATCACCGATGACAGAGCAGCCATCTCAAACGACTGCTGCGATACGCACTCCTCAGCATCGTCGTCCCACTCGTCGCATCGACGCCTTGCAAGCAGCTACAGTGACGTGCCGATAATTATTTACTGTGGGCTACGCGCCACAATGCAGGCAATGAAACCATGTTGTGCGGCCATCTCAGCCCGAGAAAATGTATGCATAAGCCAGCGACAGTCAACGCTTTGTTTTTGATAGTGGTGCTCAGTACATCACTGATGACAGTGCGTTGTGCGTGTTTTACGTCGGCGGTCAAGATTGTTGATGCCTCTCAGCTCGACACCGCGTCGCTGTAGCCGGAAGAACAGTTGGGCGTGGCCCGACTGTAGTGGTGTGCGCGCACAAGAGTTATATGCCTCGCGCAGGGCGTGACCTCTGGTTTTGAGTGACAGACGAACTCGTGCTAAACTCGTACATCGCGAAACCCCCTCCGAGTTCAACTCGGGAACATGGTGGCGGCAGCAGCAGCCTGTTTCATTGCATCCAGAGGCAGCAAGCGTCAGTATGACCGTCCGGACCCGTTCACCTACATGACCGACGGGGAGTTTCAGCGTCATCTTCGCCTGTCGAAGACATCAGTGCGCTGGCTGTGTGACGAGCTAGGCGAAGACTCTCGTCTGCGGAGACAGTGTGGCGGGCTTCATTCGCTCGCCGTCATAGAGCAAGTCATCTGTGCCCTCCGTTTCTACGGGAATGGGAATTTTCAGGGAAACGTCGGCGCCGAGCGTTACATTGGACGCCATCAAACTACTGTTAGCCACTGTGTCAGAGATGTGTCTGACGCGCTTATCGATGCGGCAGTGCGTGAGCGGTGGCTAGCTTTCCAGAATACTGCGGCTGAGCGGGCATATATAAAAGAATGCTTCCTACTTCGCGGGAACATTACCAACGTAGTCGGGTGTGTGGGAACGTAGGAATTAAGGTGCCTTCAATGTCAGCGTTACTGTGATTAACATTGAAGCAACGTTTAGACACGCCACATTGCCAAGTTTGTCACTTCTGTGTAGCCGACCTAAATTTTGTGTTAGTGACATCTCACATGCGGCTGCTTATGATACTGACTTTTTCGCTGGTTGATGACTTTTTGCCGATTGTTATACTTGCCTGTCAGGGTGCCTTCCAAATGGCTCACTTTCTTGGGAAAGAGGTTAATTAAGCATAAATACATAAATGGATATCACAAATTGTGTGAAGTAACCTATAAATCCTAATCTCATAAGGAACTTGGGGTTCTTCATTGGTGAAGTTACTTAGTATGCACAATGCTGAATTTTGGGCATGCGTAATCTATTGGCCGCACTATGAAACAGCGAGGCATTGCACAATTTGTTGCAGCGCGAGATGTGGATGTTGCGCCAAGCCGGTTGTGCCTATGCATTTGTGGCGAAATGAAAATGCATTGAGAATCTTAGTGTGTTGGCTTGCATGAAGAAAATACTTCAGCTTCTTTGCTCTGTTCACTGTCGATGCATGTGCCAGAGGTTCAGTGTATTTTCTTTTTTTTGGGGGGGGGGCAGCGTTAATCTGGATAGATAAATTATATGTTTTCATCTCATAATGGGGCTCTAATTCTTAAGCAGTACAACAATGCACATCGAATGTTCTGCAGAACTCTCTGTACGTGAAGATGTCATGAACCACCAAGGCAAAATTACATATGGGGAGAAATGTGCTGCAGATGCCAATGAAAAGTGGGTATTTAACCCACCATGATAAAAATAATAATTGCAGAGCAAATGGACCATTTGTACAGCTTTAGAGCACTGATTACGCAAAACGTGATATGCTGAACGAGTAAACGCTTGCCGCAATGCCAAAGTAGGCTGAGTGACATGCAGCATACATTGGCATTGAACATGTCTCGTAACTGTTATATTTATTGTAAGCCTTCGCTATCACACCTTTCCCTCCGGTACTATCTCGGTACTGTCTTTTCGTTGGTGCCATGATGACAATGGTAACGGCAGCAGCAAGGCTGGTTATTGCTTGCCCCTTTGACTCCTGCGAGTTTAGTGGTAAAGAATATGGCACCAGCATACATACACCTGTGCTGCAAAATTTAACATTTGTGATTTTTTGGAGAGCTAAATTGTTCTGGGAAATTTCAAAGATGTGCACCACTGTGGCCTAATAACTAGAGCATTGGTGAGGTTGAAGACTGGGTGTATTGGTATAGAAGCTTGAAGTTTAATTGCACAACAATTCGACAGGACACAAAGAAGAGAAATACACACAGCAGAATGCTTTGCTTTGTGTGTTACTCTTCTTTAGGTGCCGTTGAATTGTGCGATCCAACTTCGAATAGAGCATTGGGCTTCTTTGGTGCAGAACCGAGGAAGTGTGAGCTATTCGACAACATGCCAGTGCCTTGCCACACAATTATGGAAGTCGGAAGGTTTGCAAACAAAGCTTTGCTTTCAGATCCACCTGCTCATGTAATACAAGCACTGATTGAAACAACCATCATACAAAAATAATGGTGAAATCAATGGCCTGTGAAAAGTGTAATTTGTACATTTACACTGTTGACATACTAGGTGCCATACCGGCCTCAATACTGTACTGTACAGAGCAGTTTGTTTCCTATGTGAAACACAACCTCCCATTACATGCTGTGCAGATAACCAAGCTCAGTTTGTTTTGACGTACTACACAACATTCACTGTAATCTGTTTTTGATTCTAAAGAAGTGCCAAACACCACCTCTATTTCAAGGACGTCATGGGAATATTTGGCGAGACCCATAATGGAAGTGTGGCCAGCGAGCTTTGCTTGGATGCCTTTATAGATTTCTGCTCTTGATCACTGTGTGCTATCAAGTTGCAGAAGTCTATGCAACTGGTGCATGGCATTACGTGTTTTTATAGTCGGATACAACTTTAGGAGTCTGCAGAATCTGCACCTTGAGGCAGGTGAACACAAACCTGCACCAATGGGCGCGCACTGTAGACTGACATCGTGCCGCCGGACAGACTAATACCTGCTCGTTGGAGAGGGACTATTTCTTTAGACGTAGAGGCAATCGGCTGCTGCGCTTTCGTCATCTGGTGGGGCCTCTCCTGTCTTCTGAAGTTTTATCCGACTGTAAAGGATGCTGCTTTTCATACAACACAAAAGGACAAAGTGTACAATTATTTGGCCTATGAAATGGATACATCAGAAGTGTGCTATGCAAAGGCTTAAGATGTGTGAAATATAGTACATGCAATTATAAGACAATGTTAAAGAATATGTGGTATCGAACATGCATGTAATGGCACATTTGAATCGGGGAGTTTTGCAGTCATATGCACAGTCTATAGGTGATAGCATTATTGAGCTCCTGCTGTTTCCTGTCTTCATTGTGAATTACACACACTGTTCATCTTGTGGCTAATCCACACGCACTGTATTCTTGCACATAAAAAGAACAAACAGCACAATGACGTGTATGCTGCGTTAGTGTATTTTTTATTTACATGGCCCAAGAGTGGCACAGGTTGTCTTATTTACAGTGCATGTTACAAGTCTCCTAATATGCACAGCACAATGTTTACTGCAATAATGTTATTCATGTTCTTGAATAATAAACTAAATATTAAACTGATAGCTCATTTATAAAGTGCCTTCTGTGGGCTCGACAGGAGAGCAGTGAGGGCACTGATACTACTGTTGCAGAGCAGCTCTCTGGACCTGTGCCACACTCTCAAGAGCACGTGCCTGGCGCTCTCCTACAGCCACCAGGCGGTTGAGTGCCTCCAGCAGCAGAATGTTTTCCTGCAAAAAAGTGTATTGGAATGAATCAGCCACATACAAACCATTATTTACAAAGAAAAAGGCTCGTTGCACTATTAGTACTAAGTGCCCTTACCTGTGGAAGCCTTTAGTGTAGTATGCATAATAAAACAACGTGTTGGGACAACGTTGCTTTATTTTTCATAACCGGGATTTTCTTTTTCAGAGCCAGTTGTCATGTTGATTAGTGTGCCAGCAGCTGAGGTGGCCCCGCACCTTCACGAGTCTCTACTCTCAGCACCACAAACCTATTTTTGTTCGCTGCAAAACAAATGCCTCACCCTACAATCCCGCCTTATACCAGTTCATTGCATCCTATGCCTACAAACATCATATTTTTGGCCCATTACGCAATTTTCTACCATCCTCAAGTGTAGTTCTCTCCTTGACATCCATTCTGACACGCCTATGTAATCACCTGTTATGAATTGGCAACAAGTGATCGAATACGTGCATGGCCTGCCTGCCGATTCCTTTTTTTTTTCTTAGTCTCAACTAGCATATCAGTTGCCACGGTTTACGCCACTGTCTGCCCATTTCAATGTCAGCCCACTGTATTCCCATTTCTTTTTCTTGATATCAACTAAGATGTCATTAACTCGCGTTTGTTCCCTCACCCAATCTGCTCTTTTCTTATCCCTTAACGTTACACCTATCATTCTCCTTTCCATAGCTTGTTGCGTCGTCCTCAATTTGAGTAAAACCCTTTTCGTAAGCCTCCAGGTTTCTGCCCCATAGGTGAGTACTGGTAAGATACAGCTATTATACACATTTCTCTTGAGGGATAATGGCAACCTGCTGTTCATGATCTGAGAATGCTTTCCAAACGCACCCCAGCCCATTCTTATTCTTCTGATTATTTCCGTCTCATGATTCGGATCCGCCGTCACTACCTGCCCTAAGTAGATGTATTCCCTTACCACTTCCAGTGCCTCGCTACCTATCGTAAACTGCTGTTCTCTTCCGAGACTGTTAAACATTACTTTAGTTTCCTGCAGATTAATTTTCAGACCCACCCTTCTGCTTTGCCTCTCCAGGTCAGTGAGCATGCTTTGCAATTGGTCTCCTGTGTTACTAAGCAAGGCAATATCATCAGCGAATCGCAAATTGCTAAGGTATTCTCCATCAACTTTTATCCCCAATTCTTCCCAATCCAGGTCTCTGAATACCTCCTGTAAACACGCTGTGAATAGCATTGGAGAGATCGTATCTCCCTGTCTGACGCCTTTCTTTATTGGGATTTTGTTGCTTCCTTTATGGAGGACTATGGTGGCTGTGGAGCCGCTATAGACATCATTCAGTATCTTTACATACGGCTCGTCTACACCCTGATTCCGTAATGCCTCCATGACTGCTGAGATTTCGACAGAATCAAACGCTTTCTCGTAATCAATGAAAGCTATATATAGGGGTTGGTTATATTCCGCACATTTCTCTATCACTTGATTGATAGTGTGAATATGATCTATTGTTGAGTAGCCTTTACGGAATCCTGCTTGGTCCTTTGCTTGACAGAAGTCTAAGGTGTTCCTTATTCTATTTGCGATTACCTCAGTAAATAGTTTGTAGGCAACTGACAGTAAGCTGATGGGTCTATAATTTTTCAAGTCTTTGGCGTCCCCTTTCTTATGGATTAGGATTATGTTAGCGTTCTTCCAAGATTCCGGTACGCTCAAGGTCATGAGGCATTGCGTATACAGGGTGGCCAGTTTCTCTATAACAATCTGCCCACCATCCTTCAACAAATCTGCTGTTACCTGATCCTCCCCAGCTGCCTTCCCCCTTTGCATATCTCCCAATGCTTTCTTTACTTCTTCCGGCGTTACCTTTGGGATTTCGAATTCCTCTAGACTATTTTCTCTTCCATTATCGTCGTGGGTGCGACTGGTACTGTATAAATCTCTATAGAACTCCTCAGCTACTCGATCTATCTCATCCATATTAGTAATGATATTGCCGGCTTTGTCTCTTAACGCATACATCTGATTGTTGCCAATTCCTAGTTTCTTCTTCACTGTTTTTAGGCTTCCTCCGTTCCTGAGAGCATGTTCAATTCTATCCATATTATACTTCCTTATGTCAGCTGTCTTACGCTTGTTGAATAACTTCGAAAGTTCTGCCAGTTCTATTCTAGCTGTGAGGTTAGAGGCTTTCATACATTGGCGTTTCTTGATAAGATTTTTCGTCTCCTGCGATAGTTTACTGGTATCCTGCCTAACGGAGCTACCACCGACTTCCATTGCACACTCCTTAATGATGCCCACAAGATTGTCGTTCATTGCTTCAACACTAAGTTCCTCTTCCTGAGTTAAAGCCGAATACCTGTGCTGTAGCTTGATCTGGAATTCCTCTAATTTCCCTCTTACCGCTAACTCATTGATCGGCTTCTTATATACCAGTTTCTTCCGTTCCCTCCTCAGGTCTAGGCTAATTCGAGTTCTTACCATCCTGTGGTCACTGCAGCGCACCTTGCCGAGCACGTCCACATCTTGTATGATGCCAGGGTTAGCGCAGAGTATGAAGTCTATTTCATTTCTAGTCTCGCCGTTCGGGCTCCTCCACGTCCACTTTCGGAAGAAGGTATTCATTATCCTCATATTATTCTGTTCCGCAAACTCTACTAATAACTCGCCCCTGCTATTCCTAGTGCCTACGCCATATTCCCCCACTGCCTTGTCTCCAGCCTGCTTCTTGCCTACCTTGGCATTAAAGTCGCCCATTAGTATGGTGTATTTAGTTTTCACTCTACCCATCGTTGATTCCACGTCTTCATAGAAGCTTTCGACTTCCTGGTCATCATGACTGGATGTAGGGGCGTAGACCTGTACAAGCTTCATTTTGTACCTCTTATTAAGTTTCACAACAAGACCTGCCACCCTCTCGTTAATGCTATAGAATTCCTGTATGTTACCAGCTATATTCTTATTAATCAGGAATCCGACTCCTAGCTCTCTTTTCTCCGCTAAGCCCAGGTAGCACAGGACGTGCCCGCTTTTTAGCACTGTATATGCTTCTTTTGGCCTCCTAACTTCACTGAGCCCTATTATATCCCATTTACTGCCCTCTAATTCCTCCAATAGCACTGCTAGACTCGCCTCACTAGATAACGTTCTAACGTTAAACGTTGCCAGGTTCATATTCCAATGGCGGCCTGTCCGGAGCCAGTGATTCTTCGGACAGCCTTCGGACAGGCAGTGTGCAGCGGTGGCGTAGAGGTAAAACACCCGCCTCGCGTGCAAGAGGTCCGTGGTTCGAATCCCGGTGCCGGCAATTTTCCACCGGATTAAAAAAAAAGAAAAAAAAATCCGCGTGTTGATAAAATTGCACACACAGGGCTGGAGTGTGGCCTGATCCCGGTGACCAGAACCGGTAACGCACTCCCTCACCAGAGCAGGATTGGCCACCCTGGTGCAGTACTTGGCCACAACCACCTATATGAACACAACAATCATTCATTGTAGTCGTCTGCAAATAATGAGTTGCAGCTCGGAGAGCTATTACATGGTTGCGGAATATTTTTGGTGAACCTTCGTCTGTTGTGCAAGTGTTATGCACCCAACGCTCACTTGTTTCATTTTCTCGTGCACGATCTCACACCCTTGTCTTTTCTCGCTATTTGTCTCATGTAAGGATCCCCTTTTCGTGTAATCCCAACTTTTTTGTTCTCAATTATTTCTAGACGCCTGTTTACTCTCTTCTATGGCTTGCTTTATTTCATTGTTCCACCACTTACGTGATTTTTTCTTTCCATACCTACAGTTTCTTCCCTTGTCTGTCTTATGTCATTCTGCTTAACGTGTTGCAGTTCCATATATTCCCACTCTGTTGTAGAAAACGCCTCCATTCTTTTCTCTGTCTTTTGAAATGTCTGTTACTTGCTTTTCATTCACTTATAAAAATTCTGATTCTTTTCATTCTGGTTTTGCGTTTGTATCTCCCGTGTTTTGGAGTTGAACGTTTTTGATCGTTACCCAGGCTATCTTTTCCGTGTTCATTCAACATCATTTGGTCTAGACATTCCCAGACCGTACCTGATACTAAGGCTTTATCGATACATGACTGCCTATTTTTCCACTACCACGTTACCTATCCATGACACTTATTCTCACTGATAACTACTATAACGTTCTGTTCATCACACAGATGTAGGGAGCCGTTGTATTCAGTATATCCATCTAAATCGTCCACTTGCGTGTTCATATCTCCCACTACTGTCACATGGCCCAATTTCTTGGACTCACTAATGTCGCTTCTAATGCAGTCAATCACTGCCATATTTTTTATGTCTGCTATCACTACCTCTTCATAGGTAAGCTACTCTCAGCCACGTCTTTTTGCCTTTCCATCTGCCGCTATTCCATATATGCTGCTTACATGTCTCATCACCTTTGCGACTTCATAAATTGCCTACTTAGTATGCCTACAACTCCACCTTTCTTTGATCCAGTCATTCTGTTGCACCCTTCCCATACAAAATTGTCAATAACAGGCGGCTACTCCATATCTCGATCATGTGTTTCAGTCAAGGCCCCCATGCTAATCACTTCGTCATTCAGCTGCGTTTCAATACTAGTCATTTCTCCTGCCTGCTGCCAATCAGGATGTTTATGTAACAAATTTTACCTTGTCTATTCTAATTCGTTGTGCGTTTTTTCCTAATTCCTTGTGAACCGATTCTTTAGAATAGTAAGTCGTTGGGATAGTTGTCTTACGTGGTTTTGCAAAGGGAAGCACATAATTTTTGCAGAAGAGGCACCTGGACATGAATGTCGATCGGGAAAGATGCTCAGTGGGATGAACTCTTTTAAATAAGCTTCAGGCTTCACCCAATGCTATGCCACGCCAGAGGCCAAATAAATTTGTCGTGATGCCATATATTCCCACGATTTCATACCGCCTAAAAAGGATTGGGCAACAACACGGCGTTGACTTCGTCTTCACATTCCTTCTCAGGCTTTCTCGGTTGTGCGCCCTTGAAAACAGCCAAAAGAAGAAAGCCTGTGAAAGAAAAAAACGCACAAAATCCCATGCCTCCTGTGCCGCCGAAGTCATATACAAGATACCACTCGACTGTTTGACAGTTGACACTTGGCATACGGGGCACTGTCTAAATGACAGGCTAAGAGAGCGTTCTCCATCTTTAAAGGCACTGAGCAACACCGCGCACCTTCCTGCGCACTGCAGGGATTGTCGCTTTAAACCAGTTTTTGATAAAATCGAGATTACAAGTGGATCCAAAGGCAGACTCGAAAGGGGAATTGTCGAGGTTGGTGAGGTTCACGTTTGCGCATACCCTTCTATTAGTGCATCGTCAGTGCATCTGATAGGAAAGTAATTTACGCTCTTCTCTCTGGGTTGAAGTTTCTATGCCCCCCTCCTCGGTTCGCCCCCCTCTCCCGATGGTTCTGTTGGAATGAGTTCTGTCAGGTCGCTTGAACGTGCCGTTCTTGCCGTCTCCCACACAAGTTCTAATTATTAATGTAGTTATTCATACCCCTTGGTAGGCAACCTTTTATATGTGTATTTTTTTTCGCAATTCTCAATGTCAGCGCATGCGAATAATTTTCCTCGTGGTCTTTCTCTGAAAATTAACTTAGTTTCATGTGAGCGTCTTTCCTTTCCAGGGACGTTTTTCCGCAACACCTCTGCGCTCGCCTTTTCAATATCAAGATTCGATTCTGCCTTTTTCTGGCGCGTAACTGTATTGAAGACTTGATATTCCTGTCTGATTGCCTGGGCACCGCCTAAAAAGCTACAGCCCACGCCGCTAATCGACGTCCAAGCGGCACTACTTCACTTTCGCTAAAATGTATCCTCTCTTGTATCAAAGCACTTTCGCGGCCTCCTCGGTGCAGTTCTCGGCTGATGTCAACTACCATAAAATTACTTGCGTTAGCTAGCATCCAAATTTCATTGTTTACTGCAAGCATTGTGCTTTCAAGCACATACCCCTGCGTTTGAACCTCTGGCACAGTGAACACGGCACTTTGCACTTTCTTTAAAATAGGGGTGTGCGAATATTCGAAATTTCGAATACGAATCGAATATTTTCCTTATTCGAAGCGTATTCGATTCGAGAAATGCATATTCGGAAATTCCCGAATATTCGAAGATGGCCCAATAACGGTAGAAACGGCGAATATTCTGACAGGCGGAATAATTGAACAAGTAACGAAGTATATGCTTGCTCCGCATTCTCCTCCGAACATGTTTATTCATTGAGAACTTCACATGAACCGCTCATTATTTGTATGCTCTGTTTCAGTCTATCTGCATTACACCCGTGAGACACGATCAGTTTCACTTTATTTTTACCAAGCTTTATTCTATGGCTCTTTCTTAACCATATATGATGTCCTGTAGGGCTCTGTAAATATATACGATGAAATATGTATCCCCAAAGTGTTACCTGCACAATCTTTAGATGTTTGGAAATTAAAAAGAAAAATAAATATGTCTGAGGAGAGCGTTGCATCGCCATCGACGACTTCCGCCTTGTGTTCCGGCTTTTCTCATGCAATCGCCGGCTCTCTGCTACCTGCTGCGCTGCTTCTTCTTGAGACAAACGCAAAACACGCTAACTTCGCCACTGCGCTATTTGCAACTATCTCAGTGCTGATACAGCCCTCGATCACGCGTGTTCTCCAAGAATGGCAACAACTGCAGACGATGAGCCACCGAGCAAGGAAGAAAAGAAAGCCGGAAGAAGTCTCCTTTGGCGGCACTTCACAAAGCTCTCGCCGTCGACAGCTCGGTGCATGTCGTGCGAACATACTCTTGAAATACCAACGGGAATGACCACTACTATTCAAAATCAGATGAAGCAGCACCCTTTGCTGGTGGAAAAGTACAAAAAAGAGGCCACTGCAAATCCTCCGTTGAAGAATCAACCGACACTGGATGATATACTTCAGCAGAGACAGCAGTCATTGTCTCAGAAGAAAGAAAACGCACTTCACCAGAATGTGGCAGCCATTCATTTCTTGACCATTTCTGCCACATCAGTTCAAAGCACTGGTCGAAGCAGCTGTAGAGTCGTGCTACAGTCAGCCACCTCGAACAAAATTGTCTCGTGTGCTCGTCCCGCGCATGTACAACGACACAACAGCAAAGGTACGACAAAAGCTGCGAAAAATACTTGAACACGGAACAAGCACTCTCGCTATTACGAGCGATATCTGGACGTCGCGTGGCAACGAGGGGTTTGTAAGCCTCACGTGTCATTTTCCTGCGGTGAAGTTCGACATGAAAAAGTTGACTTTGAACACGCGACATATGCCGGAGAGTCACACGGCTGTGAACATAGCTGTGTCATTGGAGCAGCTATGCACCGACTGGGAGATACCAATCGACTGCGGGAAGTATATCGTGACGAACAGCGGCCGCAATATCCAAGCGGCCGCAATATCCGAGCCGCTGCAATATCCGAGCGGCTGCCAGGAGACTGCCTTGGCTCCAGCGAGGCTGCTTTGCGCACACTCTGCACCTAGTGATCAGCAATGAAATGTCGTGTACTCCGATAATCAACACACTCTGCAAGAAGGCTAAAGCGATTGTAGGGAACTACGAGCATAGCCCTAGTGCACACAAAAGTCTGATCGATCTGCAGACGTAGCTGAACAAAAACGTGATCTATGTTGTGTAGGATGTTGACACAAGATGGAACAGTCAGTACCTCATCCTCTCAAGGCTCCTTGAACTCTAGGAGTCCATCAGACTTGAACTCACCTTTTCGGACACGAGCTTAGATACCTTTAACTCTGCAAAGTGAAGAGATGCAGTAGAATTATTGGAGGCATCGAAGACCTTATTTGACGCAACTGTGATCTTAAGTGCTGGAAAGTACCCCTCATTGTCCTGTCAAATTCCAATTATTTTTGGAATGCTGCATTGCCTCGAAGATTGCAAAAGCAACTCAGCGTTTGCTAACAATCTCGCAAAATCTGTCAAGACTCGTTTCGCTGAGTGCGAATTTGACGAAGTGGTCAACCTGGCCTTGTTTCTTGATCTAAGCTTTAAGGACACAGTTCATCAGGCGTCTGGTCAGATTATCTGGCTGAAAGACATTGTAACAAGGGAGCTCCGCGCAGCTGGCGTAGAACCCAGTGAGGACACTGCCATGCCAGCGTCGAATTCGTGTCCGCTGGTGACCACTGTATGGAAAGGTTTTGACGGTCTAGTGATGAACAAGGAGAACGCACATTTGGTATCTGCCTCTCAGAGGGAAGTTACAGACTATACGGAAAAGCATGTTCTCGAAAGGGGCAAGGATCCTTGTGAGGGGTGGCAGTCCATTGGCCGCTTCACGTACCCGCTTTTAAGTACACTCACCCACAAGTACTTCACCATCGCTGCCACCTCAGTTCCAATTCCTTCTTTTCGACTGAACAACACGGTTTCCGGAAAACATTTTCATGTGAAACACAACTCATATGTTTTACTAATGACCTATTTACCCATACTGATATGGGCTTCGATGTAGACTGCGTGTTTTTGGACTATGCAAAAGCTTTCGACACTGTTTCACATGATCTTCTCATTCTTAAACTTAGCATGCTTAACATTGACCCTAATGTACTAAACTGGATTAAAAGCTTTCTGTCTAATCGAACTCAGTACGTTTCAGCTAATGAATGTTCATCCTCTCGCACTTCCGTAACATCGGGTGTACCACAGGGATCGGTACTGGGACCCCTCCTTTTCCTCATTTACATAAACGACCTTCCTAAATGCATTTCCCATTCATCTATCAGGCTGTTCGCAGATGACTGCGTCATTTATCGCAAAATAACTAACCACACCGATACTGATAGGCTTCAAGACGATCTTAGAAGCATATGCAACTGGTGCGATAAATGGCTCATGCGACTAAACGTTAATAAATGTAAAACAATGCATGTATCAAGCCGCACTAACACTGACAATACGCGTGTTTACTTACTTCACGATACTTCTCTTGAATCCGTCAACTCGTACAAATACCTAGGTGTCCATATTTCACGTAACTTATCATGGCATACGCACATCAAACACGTCACTAATAACGCTAACCGGGTTCTTGGATACTTGCGTCGAAATTTCTCTGCTGCGCCTATGCCGTTAAAGCTTACCCTCTACAAAACATTAGTGCGACCAAAGCTAGAATATGCATCCACCGTATGGGATCCCCATCAAATCACACTGATAAACACTCTAGAATCCATCCAGAATCGCGCAGCACGTTTTATCTTATCTAACTATTCCCGTTACGCCAGCATTACTTCCATGAAAAACACACTTACATTACCGGAGCTTTCATTGCGCCGTAAATGTTTTAGACTGTGTCTTTTCCACAGGCTGTATCACCACAACCCACTATTAAAGGACCATCTTATTACTCGCCCTTCATACATTTCATCCCGTTTCGATCACATGTTTAAAGTTGGTGTTCCATATTTTAGAACAAAGATGTGTCATGGTTCTTTTATTCCTAAAACCAGCGCCGACTGGAACGACCTTCCTCCCTCCATCGCTGCCATTTCTGACGTTGGCAACTTCAAAACTGCTGTATTTTCTGCCGTTTTGTAATACCTATTATTGTATAATGATGTACTTTTTTTGTTCACTTACCACTCCTTTCTTTAATGCCTTCGGGCCAGGAAAGTATCCGAAATAAATAAATAAATAAATAAATAAATAAAGTGAAAGTCTTTTCTACCATTTGAATTGTTGCCACAGTGCATACAGAGCGTTTACTTTCTGAACATGTTGAGCAGTTAGTTTTCCTTCATGATTATCACTAAAAGTGGATAACTTGACTGAGAGCATTACCTGTCATTACCTGAGCGCATTATCTGTAATGAGTGTCTTTTTAACCTGCAGCAGTGTTGCAAAATGTAATATTTTAGAGCGCAGCTCTTTGGCGTCCGTTCCTGGGTTTCGCGTCGTCGTCGGCGTTGTCGTCGGCCTCGTAACCAGCTCCGCCCCCCTTTCATCCCCCCAGCGCTAGCAGCGACCGACTGATACCGCTGGATGCCGCTGACGCCGCTAGAGAGTCAAGATAACGTGACTGCATAGAACACCGTCGCCGCCATGCAGAAAGAGGAGGAAAGGGTCCCCCCCCCCCCCTGTTCTTGTGTGGTGGATAGGATGCTCTTCAGTTGCCGACGCGCGGGTTATTTCACGTAGGCCCCGGCACGTCGACGAATACGTGACCACCTTCCCACGGCTAGACCTGGTTCTTAGCGCTGCGGAAGCGAGGGTATCATATTGTTTGTGTCGGCATCGGCGGCGTTGTCCCTGAAACCAACTCCGCAGCTGGGGTTGACTCACTATCGGCGTCAGCGGCATCAGTCAGTCGCTGCTATCTCTTCCCTCCTCCCTTTATCGCGTTGTCCGCTTGTTGCGCGCGCTTCTGCCCCCATCGTTTGCCGCTGGGTGTACACGCCGCCCCCCTCCCCCCCCTCTTCCTGCGAGTCTCCGGTTGTCAAAGCGCCGGCTCGAACTTAATTCCTTTCTTCGCTCCTCCTCCAATGCAACCACTGTGCGGTGGCAATCAGAGAGCCAGATCGGTGGCGGCGGATCTGTATATGTGCACCGCCCGAACCGAAATTGCCGCTGCCGTTCGCCCTGTGCGGTGGCAATCAGAGAGCCAGATCGGTGGCGGCGGATCTGTATATGTGCACCGCCCGAGCCGAAATTGCCGCTGCCGTTCGCCACTGCGAAATTATCTGCCAGTTCTTTCTGAGCCATGAGCGAGAGGAACGATGGAAGTCCTCCGTCTGCTGCTGCTGCTGCTGCTGCTGCTAAACGAGCTGCCAGAGCAGAGGCCCAGCGCCGTCGCCGTCAGAATCCAGAGGTGCGTGCCGCCGAAGCAGAAGCTTACCGTCGCCGCCGTCGAGATGATCCAGGAGTACGCGTCGCCGAAGCAGAGGCTAAGCGCCGCCGCCGAAGCGGAGGCTAATCGCCGCCGTCGAGAGCAACCAGCAGTAAGCGAGGCTGAAGCAGAAGCTCATCGCCGCCGCCGAGAAGACCCTGCAGTTCGCGCCGCCGAAGCGGAGGCTCATCGCCGCCGTCGAGAGCAACCAGCAGTAAGCGAGGCTGAAGCAGAAGCTCATCGCCGCCGCCGAGAAGACCCTGCCGTTCACACCGCCGAAGCGGAGGCTCATCGCCGCCGTCGAGAGCAACCAGCAGTAAGCGAGGCTGAAGAAGAAGCTCATCGCCGTCGAAGAGAAGACTCTACCGTTCGCGCGGCCGAGGCCGAGGCCAAACGCAAACAAAGGCTTGCATTTGCTGCGCTCAAATTTCGCATTAGGAAGTAACGTAATCGTCGGTAATTTTTTTAACAAGCGTTATAAAGCTATTGTTACCACATTTTGCAACTTTTTAATACTACATACGTACATATTCGATATTCGATTCGATATTCGAAGACAGTTTTTTGCCTTATTCGTATTCGATTCGTATTCGAAAATTTCAATATTCGCACACCCCTACTTTAAAACATTCCGCAGTTCGCTGACCTCTTTGACTACGTTCTTCGCGATCCCTGCTCCTAGTCCTTGCAGTACATCAATCACTCCAGCCATTTTCCTCTCTAGGTGCCTCCCCTCCACTTTGTTCCACATGTCTTGTTCCTTGGTTTTCGCTATCACTTTCCTAGTTGGTTTTCCGGGAAGCGAGATAGTCTACACTGGCTCACTCGCCAGCTCCTTCCATCTCTAGTATAACCGGTTACACTTTTCGCATGCTTGAAGCTCCAACTTATATATGGCGTGCCACTTGGTGTAATAATATGCAACTACAATACAAAAGGCGTATGTATTAGACGATACGCGACCCACATCTGATATAGGAAGGCAAGTGGCACGACACGATGCTAATGACGATAATGACGATGACTTATTGACATCCTCTTTGAAACGCGGTGAAATCATTGTCACATGTCCACATTGATTTCACAAGTAGCGCGATACGATACTAATGATAGTGATGATGATGACTTATTAGCACCCCCTTTGAAACGCAGCGGTGACGTAGTACCTATCCCGTTCAATTTCATCAGGTACACAGTACACATCTTTTTTCTACCATTCTTGTATAAATATCCTTCAGCTTCTTTTTTCTTCCTCAAACCTTTAACTGCCTTGTATCGCCGTCTTTGTGTCTTCTACACGGCGTTCTACCTGGCGTAGTAATGTGCAACTGCAATGCAAAATCTGCACTTATCGACGCTACGCAGCGTACATGGCACATTGCGTCTTTCTTGCGTGTTTCTAGCGCGTTTATAGGGCATTTTCGAATAAAAAATCACATACAGCGCGAAGGGCAAGGACTGCGGACAAGGACTCGCGGTCCTTGTCCTTCGTATTAAACGTCATTTTTTATCATGAGTTATGAACTAGCCCAAGCAAACACCCTAGACATTTTCGGCCTTCGTGCAACAAGCGCCGGCGTCGTTCAGTAGTGGAGTATTAGCCCCGAGAACGAACCCGAGCGGCGCTGCGAGCGCCGCTCGCGTGACGTCAGGGCACGGACTCGCGCCTGTCGTCTGCTACAGTTCGTGCGTTGTACGGGCGCTTTCTGCGGTGTTTTTGTTTGTTCACCCTCGTTCTCTCTGCTTGTATACTTATGGTGGTCGTCTCAAATATATTTTTATGACGTCTTCCTTTGCGAACATTTATTCAAAGAGCTAATTTCTTAGACAACAATGCAGCTCTCGAAGGCAACGCTACAGTGCCAGCCGAAGCGACGCAGACCAGCCCATTGCGGGTTTTTCATACGCGGATAGACAATCGCAAAAGCATAGCCTATAGGAATCCAGTTATGATACCATACCTGCCGCGGTGCAACAAGTATGTCACAAAGCTGGCTATATATGACTTCTACAACAGGTACGTTGATTTTATTCCGCTAAAACAGGTTTGCTCACGACGAGTAGTTCATGGTATAATATCGAATTTTTGCATTTCCTCACAGAAACGCTCGGCAGTAGCACGGTGACTTAACTAATACTGGAGCTTAGATTCTACCCGCCTCACTTGCTTCTTTAACTGCTTGTCAACATTAGGCGGTTCTTCACGTGTTTATTTTTTTTAAGCGGCGGAAATTTGAAGTAAAGTTAATGATGGCTTACAGCTATTTACAGAGTACAAATAGGAATGTACCAATATATATTCCCTTTTCCGTGCTACACGTTCAACTCACCTCTTTAGAGGGCGTTTGTTAATGATTAATAATGCATGTTATGTTCCTCTTTTTTTGTCTATGTTACCAAGTGTATATCATTTATTTATTTCAATGCCGCAGTGTGTTTTGCATTGTTATCGTGGAAATATTTCACTGTGCTTTCATATATTGTATAACTGCAATGTTTTATGGCCACCATCTAAATGTAATTTATATGGCGCTTGATGTGTTACCCCATGCAGCCATATTGTACCTAAGAGGGTGAGATTACCTCAAGCCGCGTCTGTGCGGCTTTTTTCCCTCATCCACCTCCATTTACCACTCCTCTGTACATTAGAACTTGAGACTGACTCCAACCAAATAACTGAATTTTATTAGCCCGACGTTTCGGAGCCCATTCGGCTCCTTCTTCAGGGGGTTGTTCTTCGGGGGGTGGCGGTGTGCCGCTTTTAAAGCGTCTTTTTTGAAGAAAGGAGGTGGGGAGACACTCCACAGACGGAAAGGTGGGGGGGGGGGAACAAAAGGAAAGGGGGGTTTGTGTTGTTGACCGCTTCCAAGGTGCTGCGATGACCGGTGCTGGGTGGAGTGCTTACGAGGGTGCTCTTGAAGGGCCGCGGGGGGGGGGGGGGTGGAGGTTACAGGGTCGCGCCGACGTTCTGTGTTGGTGAAACGAGCGGGAGTCTATCTGGCTGTGCGTCCTTTTCTTCTTTTCGTCATGTCGCCAAGGCCATGGACATAGACCGAGGGTAGGTTGCCCTTCACACGGTTTATGTTATTCTCCGTATTCTGAATGTGCCATGACTCCAGTAGTAGTCTCTTTCGCCAGTTCGTTTCTGTTTGAAGGATTTCAGTTTCCTTGAAAGCAATTTTGTGGTCGGCGACTTCAGAGTGTTCAGCGACGGCGCTGCGAATACGGTTGAATGTCCTGACGTCGTTCTCGTGTTGTCTGATCCTTTCTTTTAGATTTTTGGTTTCCCCGATGTACGACGCCGGACAGTCAGCACAACTGATTTTGTAGACGACGCCTTGAGCTTTTTCATTTGGTGGACGATCTTTTGGTTTAGGGAGGAGGATATTGAAAGTGTTTGTTGGTTTGTGCGCCACTTTGAGGCCTTCTTTTTTTTAATATTCGGCTGAGCGCTTCGCTGGTACCTCTGATGTACGGGATGGACACTCGCTTCTGGGGTTGGGGAGAAGTAAACGGCTGAAGGTCCCGCATTTTGCTTCTTCTTTTTTGTTGTCTGGTTGTCTTTCGAATGAAGTCATCTGTGTAGCCATTCCTCTTAAGTTCGTTGAGAACCGTTCTCTTTTCTTTCTTTAGATCCGATTCCGATGAGGAATGAGTTTCGGCTCGTTTGAATAAAGAATTTACAACAGACGCCTTGTGGTTTGCCGGATGGTCGGATTGGAAATGAAGATAGCGGCCTGTGTGGGTTGGTTTTCGGTAGACTGAAAATTTTAGAATGCCGTCTTTTCGTGTAACTTCTACATCTAAGAATGGGAGTGATCCGTTCTGTTCGCGCTCATATGTGAACTGTATATCCGGGTCTATGGAGTTTAAGTGTTTCTGGAAGTTTTCGACTTGGCTCGTCTTCACGATGCAAAAACAATCATCCACGTACCTGAGGAAGACTTTTGGTTTCGGGAAAAAAGTATTTAAAGCTCTCTCCTCGATGCTCTCCATAGTCAAGTTAGCCATGGCAACGGAAATTGAGGCCCCCATAGGAGTTCCTCAAAGTGGCGCACAAACCAACAAACACTTTCAATATCCTCCTCCCTAAACCAAAAGATCGTCCACCAAAAGAAAAAGCTCAAGGCGTCGTCTACAAAATCAGTTGTGCTGACTGTCCGGCGTCGTACATCGGGGAAACCAAAAATCTAAAAGAAAGGATCAGACAACACGAGAACGACGTCAGGACATTCAACCGTATTCGCAGCGCCGTCGCTGAACACTCTGAAGTCGCCGACCACAAAATTGCTTTCAAGGAAACTGAAATCCTTCAAACAGAAACGAACTGGCGAAAGAGACTACTACTGGAGTCATGGCACATTCAGAATACGGAGAATAACATAAACCGTGTGAAGGGCAACCTACCCTCGGTCTATGTCCATGGCCTTGGCGACATGACGAAAAGAAGAAAAGGACGCACAGCCAGATAGACTCCCGCTCGTTTCACCAACACAGAACGTCGGCGCGACCCTGTAACCTCCCCCCCCGCGGCCCTTCAAGGGCACCCTCGTAAGCACTCCACCCAGCACCGGTCATCGCAGCACCTTGGAAGCGGTCAACAACACAAACCCCCCTTTCCTTTTGTTCCCCCCCCCCACCTTTCCGTCTGTGGAGAGTCTCCCCACCTCCCGTGTTCCCCCCCCCTCCTTTCTTCAAAAAAGACGCTTTAAAAGCGGCACACCGCCACCCCCCGAAGAACAACCCCCTGAAGAAGGAGCCGAATGGGCTCCGAAACGTCGGGCTAATAAAATTCAGTTATTTGGTTGGAGTCAGTCTCAAGTTCTAATCAATTTCCCAACCAGACAGGCAATTCTGTCGAAATGTTTAGCTTCAAGTCCTCTGTACATGTGTGTGTGTAAGTGGAAATTAATAAATCAAATCAAACTCACTTGAGAAATTTACTGGTGCTTGTAGCTTGAGGAATATACATGACGAATCTGTCTGGCAAACTGACACAGGCTGCTCGGCCCAATTTTTTTAGTGAAGTATGCCTGCTGGACCGCATAGCTGCAGCCAGAAAGCAGTCGAAGCGTCAATGACTAGTAGTATGGGACATATTGAAGATATCGAAATTCCCCCTGTGGAGGGTCAGAAATCAAGTGAAAGTATATGCAAGGCTTGTGGTGCATTCTTTATGAATGTTTGCGATTGGATTGGAGCAAACTTAAATTAGCCTGCAAGGTTCAATTAGCCTGCTGGATCGAGACATGGTGAGACAAAAGGTGCTTGAATTTTCCTTTTGTAAGCAATCTAAGCTGCGTAGTAGTAGCTCGAGAATACTTTAGCCATTCCAGTTGGCACTGTAAAAAAATGCTTTATGGTTTTAATTCGAAGTTGAAGTGAACTGATAGGTTTCGCGAACATAGCGTGCCTCGCCATACGGACAGTCGATTGCTACCGTTACGTGATCAGGGGTGTGCCATATTGTCGATAAAGAAGAAGTATTTTAATGAATGGAAAATGTAGAGAGGTCGGCCGGATAATGGAGCATCTGGCCTGCTACTCTACGTAAGGGAAGGGGAAGAGGGGAAGAAAAAGGGTCACAAATGATAATGGGAGGAACGAGGTGAATGACACATTACACAACTGGTATCATAGGCGTGAGTCCAGGCCCGTGTCACCTAGGTAACGTGAAAGTGCACGCATTGTCTCTGTCGTCTGCCAACTCTGTGGCCACGCGCCTAGCAAGAGGTCCTCCGACAGTGGTCCATTGTGTAAATGTCTCAATGTATCTGCCAATGTCAGACTTTCTCGCGCATACTCAGGGCACACCACGAGCACATGTTCTATAGTCTCTACAGCGCCACATATTGTCGATAAAGGCTACTGAGGGCCACTATGATACATTTCATCACTTTTAATTGAGTGGCTGTTGATCTAAACAACGAAAATTTTCTCTCAGGTGATTGCTACTATGGTGTTTGTGAATTAACTATGTAAATACTCTACATGACACGCCGTCGTGTTAGCAGCCATGAGCAATTCGTTTTTTTGGAGGCCTGTTTCAGAGGGGGATGAAAGTAGCAGCAAACATTTTCATAAGAAATGCGCGCCTAACTATTTTTTTACGCATTAATGAATGGCCATATTTGAATAGAGTACCAGAGTAATAGGAATCATGATGACAGCTTCGCTGGGCAGTGTCTTTCTAACATCGGATAACATGTTGACGCCAAGTACCAAATTTTTCTTCCACGTAAAATGCAATACCTCTCATAGCTAAATACTAAAGGAATGTTAAGTGTTTAGCGAAGCATCATACACAACTTCGCTCGTTGAATTTGCAGATATTTTTTTTAGTCAAAATTTACCGATAGACACGGCGCATATATGCATTGCAAAAACTTGTAGACCCCTTTAACGCTACTTAGCTAGCGATATCCAAGTCGTAAAGTTTCTCGACTCACACGCTTTTGAAGAAGAAACTGTGGTTAAGGTATTGCAGCTGAAAGAAGCCGACTTATTCTTCAATACGTACGGCTCGAGCCACCTATACCCCAAGCATACACGAAGGGAAAGAGCGCGCGCGGCAGCCGAGCGAGCCGGAGCGAGCGGCGTCCTGGCCGTGACGTCACTCGCGAGAGGGCGCCATTCCTCTTTCTCGGGGCTAATAGCTGATTCGCACTCAGCGCGTTCGGGTTACATCCCGGCGGCAACTGTTTTTTTTTTTCTCATTCCTGGCAATGGCGTTTACGGACAGTGGGCACCGGCGGTGGCGGCGTCGGCGGACATTATTGCCAGTCGAAAGGGCTATTGGAATGATCCCATAACAGCTTGAGCTGTAAGATATGGTTAAGATCGTTAACTTAGTCGTTCCCGGGTGGCAACCGAGCGACTTGTTCGCTACGCGAACGATATGCAAGACCCCTTTGGATAGAACAATTTGAGAAACTTCTCGACTAAGCTACGAGAACGTCTAATGAGGATCGTGGCGTTCCCTGCGGTTATGTTTGCAGTGCCGATGTGTCATTTCCTACGCTTTCACTGGGTCTTGGTGCAATGCAGTTCCCTGCACAGATTGTACTTGCACAATGTATAAGGCTTAACAAAATATGAGAGCTAGTATTTCATCAATTTTCTCGTGAGTAGAAAGGCCTAATTGCTCTAAAACTTTGGATCATATCTTCTTGAGATGAGATAGAAAAGTGCGGCGCTTGTTTGACGAACGCATGCTGCTTTTTTGTCGATACAAGAAATTACGACTGAGAGAAGTGGTTCCTTCTAAAGGAGCGTAATTATTGGGTTTGACCTACAGCAATGCTCCAGTCCCATTCATAAGTAAGCCAGTCGTAACTAAACCGCGAATACCTTAAGTACGCTTCGCGCGCTCGCGGCTGCAATGTTTATCGAATGTCGTCTACACTGCCATTGTCGAATCTCTTTGTCCGATAAAAAATAAACAGAAATAAGTGTCCTAGCTGTACGCAGATGACATTTTGTTGAACCTAAAAGACGTCAATATGATAAGGAAACACTGCATTGAACAACCACTGACGGTGGCTTTCTGACAACGGTATTATCACGTCCCACGGAAACGGAGCGACGAAGCCAGGTCATTCAAGGTTGTCGCAAGCAATGGTTACTTGCGACAACATGGCTAATGTTCTAACATGGTTAACGTTCCATGAAATGGCAATGGCGAAAAGCTTTCTTGCGCAATTATTTCTAATAAAGAAACCTGGGTCATGCTAATAATTCCAGAGATATAGAAATATGAGGCCTCAGACACGGAAATTTCGGCACGATAAACATGGTTCCGTAGAAAGTCAGAGTGGAGGTCGCACCATTTCGGAGACTACAACAGAAAATACTGTGGCGGATAAATATCCACAGTGCACTGAGAACGCCCTTGAGAATGGTGTCTGAGGCAACAGCTTTGTGGGCCTCTATAACGTAGCAACTTGTTTCGCTTGACTCCATGACTTAGTTATCATCCGCCTGTCCCTATTGTTCGATAGTGGTGATAACGACCTTCCGCTTAGACAATATACACAGCGCGAAAAGTTAAAGAAAACTCAGTGTCCTTCCACGCTGTGAAGAGGGATGACCAGCGAAGCTGTGTATGTGGGCCTCTTAATGGTCAACTGCGCAACCACCGCGGTTTGGTCCGGCGTTTCACTATCTCCGGGATCGGCGCATGTATGGGGAGTGCTTAACACCTGCTTCACTTCCGCCGAGGGTCGGTACGGCATGGCACTATCTCTGGGATCGGCCCACGTATGAGGAGTTTTTTTCTTACCACGCCAACGACACGAAAATTTCCTTGGACGGTAGGGGTATACAGCTTCGCTGTAAAAAATAAGCACTAAGACCGCTACATAACCAGATATATGCTGTCGCATTGAACGATTGTTCAGCACCAAAGTAATCGCTGCCGACTGATGATTTTCTTTTTGTGGTACGCTTAGGCTGTTTGAATGCGCTGATCTGAAAGCCTTCAGCTTATGACACAAAGCCGGCTTTCATCTTTATCCCCTAATGACTCTCACTACACAGCAGAACCAAAAGCACGCATGCTTCGAATCGGGAAGATATTAAGCATGACATCATTATTCGAGAAGATAAGCTTGAATGAGACGCGACGCCTGCCCCACCACCCGACCCTTGGCATTGTTTTAGTAACGGAAACATCCCTGCACATATGACCCAAACCTCTCACGACCTCGCTACTGATTGTGGAGCTGAGATTGCTGTAACAATAAATGCTACATAAATCACTCTGAGAAACGCAATTCAGAACAGGGTTGACTCAGTTTCTGCAATAAAGAGCTATCAAAAAGCCGTTCTTTTATCTTGCACTGCGTGGGACGATATCACCATATGCGATGTTTAATCTAATACCCTCCCAGCGATAAACTCCCTCTTTAAACGCACTCCCCTGTTTTTGTGAAATGTGAGGTGGTTCACTAGCCAGAGCGGCACCTGTATTTGCGCATGCGATCCAACACTCTCTATTATGGTGTTCTTTCAAAAAAAAGAAAGATGCAAAGCTGAGCAGTAGCCACGTTTGGTAAACAAAAAGTTTTAATTGCAGGGAAGACTACATACATTTAGTATTCCGTATTGGGAAGTTAGTCCAAGGATAGAACGCTTGTTTTAATAGGTGAACAACGTAGTTAAACATGCAGGGATAGAGAGTAGATTTCGTGGCCATGTCTGCGAAGTGTTTCTAATCTAATAAAAACTGCAAGGAAATTGATTTCTTCCCTCGCAAATTTGTCAGTGTGGCGAGAACAAATGAAGCTATGCGAATAATAAAAGCATGCAAAATCACTATGGTACGTTCTACCCTGACATGGGGCCTACAGTTAAGTGGGCGTTTAAATGTGTTCGCTGACAACAGCTCATGAATGTTTCAAAAGGAAATGTCCAGAAATATTTTTAAAAGTGAGAAGCGAAACTCCAGGGAAAGCGATTGTTTTTTCTGGCCCGAATTTAATTGACAGAACTCACAAATAATGCGATATTCGCATTGAACTTCTCAAGCAACTTCCTAATTACTTCTTAAGTTACCGAGAAAACATATTTCATTTGTGGCATAGAAGGCAGGTGGTTCTCGAAGCATATGTACAGTCATATTCTCGAGGTAGCCGTGACATTTCCAAACACAGGGACAAAATATAGCGTTGCCTTATTTGGGGATATCCAACCGCACTCAGCATTGCAAGATATCTGTATGAATAGTGCGATCTATGTTTGATCTGCCGATTTCTACAGAGTGTTTGAAGTCTATATACGCACTGATTAAACCCGCAGAAGCTTACGATCTAAAAAAAAAGGTGAACTGGGGATATCCCCACTCTCGTACCTACATACACCGCAGACCGTCAAGACCTCCTCTGTGATAGTTTATAGCGAAACCGCGTACTGGCCAAAGCCTTACCCGTGCTTTCTCCCTCGAAGAAATATCGTTGATTTAGCCAAGCAGCCACAGTGCACCCAGCAGTCAGTGCAAACCGGAGTACGTATACGGTGCAAAGTTCAAGCATCAGACAGCCTAGCGCCAAGCGGTCACCAAACCAAACGTTCAAAGGCAACATTTAAGACGTGGTCGTGCCTAGTCAAAATGTATCTGAGGAACTTTAAATAGTTTTATACCTTCAATACTCCTCCGCATTTTTAAAAATGACATCGACGACATGTGTGAAGTCGTAGTGAGAAGTCAATAGTATATAATGTTTCTCCATTCCTGAAATTCTACCATAAAGGGCGATGTTCCAGTGGATGAGGCCTGTGGGGCAATTCCGAACTAACTCTACACCTTAGGCCAGTGGATCAGTCAAAAAGCAATCAGTCTGGATCTTTTACACACATAAAACTTGTTCAAGCTTAGGACGGGCCAGAGTCTTCAACAGATATATTAATCATTTCCGTGTAAATACGGCAATATTGAAATTATTATTGGAAATGAGTTTGTAATCAAATTTC
Source organism: Dermacentor albipictus (assembly GCF_038994185.2). Taxonomy (NCBI): domain Eukaryota; kingdom Metazoa; phylum Arthropoda; class Arachnida; order Ixodida; family Ixodidae; genus Dermacentor; species Dermacentor albipictus. The sequence continues at coordinate 92,539,866 of NC_091826.1, read as the reverse complement.
TGGTTGTTGATAAGCTCCAGACTTTCTTTTGGTGATGCACACCGCTTGCCATTTCCGCATTGGGTGGAGAAGGAGAAAAACAGAAAGTAGGTTAATGTCTTTATTTTCATTTGCGTGCGCCTGTGTTACTCAGCGTGTTGAGTTCTTGCAATTTCTTTTTATGAAATGATTTTTTGTCTGACTTGACTACTCCATCTTTTTTAAAAAAAAACAAACACGCCACACCACAAGGACGACGTGAATGTAGGACGCCGCTGAAGGCGCCCTCTTAAATTTGCACAATCAGTATCTTGAGCGCGCAAGCAAGGGCTTGCCGATGCTGCCTTAACACTGCTCCTTGAAGATTAACGCAAGGCTGGGGAAATATCACGCGTCTTGCTAGTCTGACCCTGCGAGCAGCGCGAACCGGTACCATACGAAGCGCTGTCGGATAGTCTGGCATATCACACTTTCTTCTTCAGCACATTTGTTCTCCGGATAAAAAAAAGCCTTCCTGGCAGACAACGCACCTGGCAACCCACAGGGATCATAGAAGGGCTGGAGCCGCCATTCTCGCAGAATGAAGACACAAGCTATTGATCCTAGCTCACCCGAGGCAAAGATGTCCCGTGCAACTGGGGTATGCAAGGGGAAATGTCCTACTCGTGACGATGGCACGAAACCCTGCAAGCAGCTCGAACCAGCCCCGCACGTAACGCTGCGTATGAGCCTAGCTGACCGACGCTTCTCTATTTTACCTCCATGCAGTAAGATGTAAAAGTGAAATGTATTTTATAACAGCTCTGTCCTTCGTTGCAGGAGATCTGCGGGAGAGCAATAGTTTATAACACCGTGGAATAATGCACCACTGCAGGAGTTTGAGCTCCCCAGATATTTATAATAGATAAGAGAGAATTACAATTTATTTTATGGCTTCCTGCTTTAAAAGCTTTAAATGTTTCACCAACTAGTGTTGGGGTCGTTTAGCCTGTCAATTAGTGATGTCGATGTCGCAATGAACGCAGAAATTTGCAGGTACCATTGTTTACTACCGAGAGGCCTAGAACGGTTAGTGCGGATTACTTTATATGGCCCTTGGACAAACCGTTGCTATGTAGTGTGGTGGTCTAAATCGAAGCTTAAGTACGTTATTTATGCAGCCATGGTTACAGAGCTCACAAAGCGGACGTTCGCTTCGCACAACGTGTGCTCTTTTATCGCGGAGCTTCAAACTGCGTGTCCCAGAGCAGATATGGAGGGGTGGACGGGGATTCAGAGCGCACGCCTGCCGAGCACTTGTGCGTGTGACGCCTACTCGTAAAGGTAAATTTCCCCATATCGTTGCCCACGTGAGAATGCAAGCGGGGCCCAACATTTTAATCTGTGTCTCCTCCAGGTCCGTTGATAGAGCGAACTCATGTGCGGTGAAGCGTTTTGTAAGAAGGCCATGCAATACGAAAGTTGATTGTGGTAGGTGTGCATCGCGGAATGCTTCTAAACTGACACAGACACGGTATTCCATGTTCAGCAATACCCACGGGGTAAGATATACATTAGCACCGACTCCGCTCATCTGTAAGGGGCACATTCTGGAACACCGGTTGCCGGTGGACAACGCGTGCGCCAGACATGAAAGTGGGGGGTGGCTACTCCAATCAACTGACGGGGTGGGTAAAGTGTCGGCGCGTGGCTGCAGCATGCTCGAACGTGCTTGTTCATGCTTCTGCGCCTCCTCGCACATTCGTTGTGTCTGCTCGACCTATGCCCAGACGCCAGTAGCGCGCATATGTATTGCGATACGCAGAGAGGCGTTAGCAGACGAAACACGTCTTCATTGCAGGTGACCTCAGTTATTCTAATTATACTTTGCACGCCCCATGCCGTGCCTTTATTAAGAGAGGCTACATATAATCTTGATAAGCACAGGTTCGGGGAGTTTGTGCTGTCGTCATTTTGTGCAGGGGAGCTGCTCGAGCCGCTTTTTTCGGCTAAGTCGTGGTTCCAAGGCACATTCAAGCCACGCTGTTCGCTCAACGAATCCCTGTAAGACTCCGGGCCGATAATTGTGGGAATCGTTACATTCTATAATGGAAGGTTGATAATTACCATTACAGAACGTGCCTGAATAAGGGGACACACCTAGAGTGTGTGCAGTTGCAGAGTACTTCTTCCGCCTTTGCGCATCGATGTCTTTTGGTTGCTTTTGGCATTCCGCATAAGTGAGCTGCGCCTTGCTTCCCTCGCAATTCGTACGAACTCCTTTATTTCAAGGTCGATCAAAAGAGAGAGAGAGAGAGAGAGAAAATGATAAAAGGAAGGTAGGGAGGTTAACCAGGACTGAGCCCGGTTGGCTACCCTACACTGGGGAAAGGGAAAGGGGGACGGAAAGATGAAAAGAAGAGAAAGTCCACTGGAGATATCAGTCGGTCACTCAGTCCGAATCACAGGCGCTCACTCAATCCGGTCGCTTTCAAATACCGCAGCAGCGCTTTTGTGGCCTTTTGTAGCTGCGATATGCGAGGCCATGGTCCCAAGATCTTCTTCAAGGTGAACGGCTTCCCATCCAGCTGATTGAGAGCTGTGCAGAGGTCTTGCCTTTCGTTTTCATAAGATGGGCAGTAGCACAGTAGGTGTTCTATGGTTTCCTCGACACCGCAGGCATTGCACTCGGCGCTATCAGCCATTCCAATCAGAAATGCATAAGCATTTGTGAATGCGACTCCCAAACGTAAGCGGCACAGCACTGTTTCCTCATTTCGCGGAAGACCTGGTAACAGCCGCAGTTGCATAGAGGGATCGAGGGAATGCAAGCGATGGTGAGTGAATTCAGATGTGTGCCACTTCTCCAATGTCAAAGAGTGCGCTAGCTTGCCTAAGTGTTGGGCTGCGTCGGTCCGCGATAAAGGTATTGAAACAAGGGTTGCTCCTTCGTGTGCTTTTCTAGCAGCTTCGTCAGCGAGGTCGTTGCCGGAGATACCGCAATGACCAGGCAGCCACTGAAACACGACGTCGTGTCCTTTCGCGATCATGAGATGGTGCATTTCTCGTATCTCCGACACGAGTTGTTCACATGACCCGCGACGAAGAGATGCCAGAAGACATTGTAAGGCTGCCTTGGAATCACAGAATATAGCCCACCGATTAGCCGGTTGGTTATTAATATAATCAACGGCACCTCGGAGGGCAACAAGCTCCGAACCAGTCGATGTTGTCAAATGAGAAATCTTGTATTGGATGCTTAGTGATCGTGATGGTATAACCACTGCGCTGGTGGAGCTGGTCTGAGTGGAAGAGCCATCCGTATATATGTGTATTCGATCAAAGTAGAAAGTGTGCAAACAATCCAGAGCTGCTTGCTTCAAAGCCAAGGTAGGCAGGTCGGTCTTCTTTCTTATTCCTGGAACCGTAAGACGCACTTGAGGTTGTTTTAAACACCACAAAGCTGAGGTTGAACGTGAAGAGGGTGTGAAACCCGATGGTAAGGAGGCACGATGGATGTTGACCTTGTTGGAGAAGGACGCCTGTGGTCGTCGTTCCGTCAGGCACGCAAGAGAGCTTGACTGCATCCGTGAAACATGACGAACATGGGCTCTAAGCGTCTCGGTACTAATATAAGTCGTGATGGGATGGTCTTGAGCCATTACAATGGTTCCAGCTGTTGAGGCGCTGCGCGGAAGGCCTAGGCAAACACGTAGTGCCTGCGCCTGCACGCTCTGAAGTTCTCGAAGATTTGACTTGCATGTTTTAGCAAGCACGGGAGAACTGTAGCGTAGGAATCCGATGAACAGTGCTCTATATAACTGTAGCATGGAGCCCACTGACGATCCCCATGTTTTGCCGGCGATAAACTTGAAAACGTGAACAATAGATGTGAGCTTCTTCTTTAAGTGGGCAACATGAGGGCTCCAAGTGAGGTCTCGGTCTACAATGACGCCCAAAAACCGGTGATTTCTCTTGTAGGAGATAGGTTGACCATTGATGCATACCGGATAAGGACTCATCGCTTTTCGCGTAAAAGCGACTATCGCACATTTTTCTGTTGAGATGGTAAGGCCTTGTGCGTGAAGGTAGTCAGATGCCTGCGTTGCTGCTTTCTGTAGCCGTGCGCGAACCTGCAGGCGAGTGACCGCTGATGTCCAGATGCAGATGTCGTCGGCGTAGATTGAAACACTCACTGTTTCTGGTAGGGATTTGGCCAGCCCAAGAAGCGCGAGGTTGAAAAGAATAGGGCTTAGAACACCACCTTGGGGAACGCCTCGGCATGTGTAGTGGTCGGTAGTCGGACCATCTTCCGTTCGTACGAACAAGGACCTTTGTGTCAAGTAGTTACTGACCCAACGATATACTCGTCCTCCTAGTTCAATTGTCAAAAGTGCGTCTAGAATGGTTTGATGGAAAACGTTGTCGTAAGCGCCTTTCACGTCAAGAAAGAGTGCTACTGATAATCGCTTCCGATATTTTTGTTGTTCCACAGATGTTACTAGATCGATGACATTGTCAATCGATGAACGACCCCGTCGAAATCCCGCCATAGAGTCAGGGTAAATCTTGTGGTGTTCAAGGTACCATTCGAGACGCATGAGGATCATACGTTCCATGAGCTTCCCGACGCAGCTGGCAAGAGCTATAGGCCGATAGGATGCCAGTTCGAGCGGTGACTTTCCTGCTTTTAGAAGCGGTACCAGGCGGCTGCGTTTCCATTCCTGTGGGACGACACCATCTTGCCATGAACTATTAAAAATGCTGAGAAGTTCTCTTCGTGCTTCTCTGCCTAGGTGGCGCAAAGCAGTATACGTTATGCCATCGGGCCCTGGTGAAGACGAACACTTACAGAGCGCCATAGCAGCTTCTAGCTCTTCCATAGAGAATGGAGCGTCCATACTTGCATCTCGTGGGCCGGGGATGTTGCCTAGAGCCATGTCAGGGACTAAAACTGCGCCGCCGGCGACGTTCGCACAAAATTCCTCTGCGACGTCTATCTCACAGCGGTTTTGATAGAGAGCAAGGGCGTTGAATGGGTGTCGTTGCTGGGGACTTGAGCCAAGACCCCGTAGGGTACGCCATACACAGGACAATGGCTTGCGGGGGTCTAGTGAGTCGCAAAAACACTTCCATCTTTGATTCGCTAGCTTATCCATACGGCGTTTGATCTTCTTTTGCATGCGCCGAGCTTCTCTGAGGTCAAGAATTGACTTCGTGCGCCTGTACCTCCTTTCAGCTCGGCGACGTAGTGCACGAAGCCTTTCCAATTCAATGTCATTCTCTGTACGCTTTGATGGATGTGTGAAGCAGCGTGTACAATCTTGCATAGCGTCCGCAATTATGTCTTCCAATCTGCGTGCAATATGTGTCTTGCATGTGTCTTCTACGCGATCTTGAAAGACTGACCAGTCGATTTGGCGAGAAACAACCGGTAATGTGGCGTCTAGTCCATCAATTCTCACATAGGTCGGTATATGATCACTTCCATGGGTTTCAATATCAGTGAACCACTGCACGCTCAAAGTCAGGCAACGTGACACCAAAGTCAAGTCAAGGCAGCTACTGTACTTAGTTCCTCGCAGAAATGTCGGGCTTCCGTCATTTAGAAGACACAGGTTGTGGCCTGATGCAAAGGATACTAGTGACCTGCCCCTCGAATTTATCCTGGAGCTTCCCCATATATGGTGGTGAGCGTTGAAGTCCCCTGTTATTATCCAAGGACCGGGAGTAGCAGCCATAATATATTCCAGTCTTTTTCTATCAAACTGACTTGTTGGGGAAAGGTAGACGCCGATAAGAGTAAAAGACAGCTTCTTCCTTTTCACAGTAACAGAGACGTATTGGTTACCGTCGTGTGGCGCTACTTGTTGGGAAAAATACGTAAGGTCCTTGCGAATGTAGACCAGAACCTTACTGCTACGGACACACGTGTTGGAAACAAAAGATTCATATCCCGACAGTCTTATGGAAGCTGATAAGTTCGGTTCACAGATGACTAGTATAGGAAAATGGTTTGCAAATACGAACTGTCGAAAATCCGAAATACGGGACCTCAGGCCTCTCGCATTCCATTGGAATATGGAGGCATTTCTCACATCATCCCGGAACGATCGTTGGTGGTGTCGATGAGCCATGGTTCTGCTGTAGAAGTTCTCAAGCACTGGACTTCTGAAGGCTCGCCAGAACCGGACTGATGGCATCCAGCACTTGCAATGCACTTCGAGCTGTTGGTGTCTGTAGCTTGTCCAGAAGAACACGAATAGCACTCACCAGAGAGCTGATCATAACAACAATTTGTTGATCTTGGTCCGCCAATTTATCAGGAACAGACGAAGTGTCCCCTGCTGTAGAAGTATCACTTCGCTCAGTAGGGGCACGTAGCTTCGGGAGTGCAGGCCACGCGTCAGCAGCCGTGCTGTTCGATGTACCGGTGTCCTTTGAGCTGACTGCGTTTGGCCTGGGCGGAAGAGTGGGTGGTGATATACGTGTGTGGCGTTCTGCAGAGGCTTTGGAGGGTCTTGATCGACGCCGGCGACGTGATCGTCGTCGCTTAATAGATGCTGCTGCTTCTCGGTGAGACGAGTGGTCTCTAACCATTTTCTTCAATATTTGCATTTCCTTTCGAATCAAAGGGCATTCCTTCGAAGATGCATCGTGAGGGCCGCTGCAGTTTGTGCACTTCAGCACACTGGCCTCGCATGTGTTTGTGGTGTGGGGCCCAGTGCAGCGAGAACAGACGGTAGTGTTATTGCACACACTACTCACATGGCCAAGCTTCATGCACTTCCAGCACTGCAGTGGTTTTGGTATAAAAGGGCGGACTGCGTGTCGGAAGTGGCCCACTTTTACATGCGATGGGAGGGATTCGCCCTTAAATATGATCTTCACACACCGTGATGTGCCGAGACGAAACGCGTTTGTGATGATGGTGTTCTCTGTAGCTGGCTTGATTAAGATTGACAGGTCGGAGTCGACAATGGTCTCGTCAACATCGTAAATTACGCCAGTACGGACTTGTTTGCCCAGCGGAATATAAGGGCGGACTTTCATCCCGCCAAGTTCCGTGATCTTGCGCAAGGAATCCAACGCAGCCGCGTGTTCTACGTCAATCGCTAGCACGTTCTTACGGGTGTTCACTCTGATGTCTTTGATTTCGTTTGGAACCAGCGCCTCTAGATGAGAACACACGGCTTGCCTGTTGAGGCGTCTCAGGTTGTCAGTGGCGAGAACAGGCGAAAACAGGATGGTGAGCTCCTCGGTATCCCGCGAAGATCTCACGGTGGACTCACTAGAACTCGATGATGCGCTGAGAAATCTGCGCTTTGCTTTACGACTCCGCACCAGCTCGAAGGTGTCGTCACAAGAATCTTCACCGCTGATATAGTAGTGCATGGTGTCGTCGCTGTCCGTGTCGCTCTCGGTGCCGTTGCGCTTCCTGGAGGCAGCCGCCGCGGGCACTGCCGAGTCCGGTGGACGCGCGTGAGACTCCATCTCCATCGCAGTTAAGGAGGAAATAGCAGTCCACTGGCAAAGTCTAGGAAATTCACAAAATGAGCAGAGCTGGAAGAGCCGGCGTTCTGCCTGAAGACACTTCGTCGTCTTCCTCCAATGCTGCTCAGAACCTCGATCAAAAGATTTTCGTTCGGTCTAGTAGGTCATTGCCTTTATAATCACTAGACTACTAGACTACTAGACTAGACTACTAACTACTAGACCGAACGACGATCAAAAGATTTTCGTTCGGTCTAGTAGGTCATTGCCTTTATAATCACTGCAGCACTTATCAATAATCAGATGCTACTCGAAGTGTGGCGCACGTGCTTTGCCTTTTGCTTTAGGCGGTCGCAGACTTTCAGCACTTTTCTGTCGCCCCTGCTGCAGTAGCTGCGCATCAGATGGTGCTGCGAATAGAAAGCTTCTCCCGTCCATTGCCAAACCAGGATTCAGAGTGAGGCACAAATCTTTCATCGGTTACCATTCCGTTGCTCCGCCTTATAATGCAGGAGTACCAACACACCTTGTTACATCAGGCATGATTAAACATACGACACACGTTTTAAACGTGTGTTTTAAACGTGTTTTAAACAAAGCGCCGTGCGCGAAAAGTACATGGCACATAACCTTCACAATCGCGCAGGCGTTTTTTGGATGTAAAGAACGTGTAGTTTGGCTTTGCCTTTTCGTCCAACTTTGTTTTTCGTCTAATTTCTCTAGGGTGTACAGATAACTTGCATGCTTGTAGAAAAAGTAGATGCATGTATTCATTTGTTTTTTTTTGTTTTTGCGCAAACAATCTTTTTTTTATTGCTATCGAATTGAGATGGTCGAGGGTCGGAGTTTATAGCAGAGGACAGGTTAGAAGCGCAGCGCCCCATCGGCTTCGCGCTGCCGCCGGCCCCTCCAGCGCATGCGCAAATGCAAGTCACCTGTAGGACGCTTGCCACGCGACACGGCTCTCGTCTCGTCGCGTCACAACGGACGACGTTACGCAGGGGTCGTAGTTGGCCGTGCTCTGAAGGAGATGGGGAGACAGCATGTGTGAACGCTAGGACGTCGAGCAGAGGGAGAGACCGCAGAAGTGAACGATAGTCGCGACCAGGGTTTGCGTTTCACGATTTGTCCCGAGCGAATGCGTTGCGCGGGGGAAGGGGGGGGGGAGGTGGAGTCAGCGCTCCTGTCATCTTACCCCGTGGCAAACCGTCCGAGCACCATTCCAGACCTCACCACTCAGCCGCTTCACTGTGGAAACTAGACGCAGCGATGTGCTTCAGGGAATGGCAACCAAGTGTTTTCCGAAGCTTGCGGGGGCGCTTGCCCTTTTGGCGACCGTGATTGTGGGCCAAGGTAAGACACACCTCTTCTAGAAAACAGTACATTTTGTTTTTCTTTGTCCCGTGCACGTCGGCTGTTTGGTGGATCGTTTTTCTTGACTCGTTTATTTACCCACAATACTTACTCTATTCAGGCACAGTGTGCACGTACTTTCGTGCTGCAATGCTACGTGACGTGACGCGCTCGACATTGTACTGAAAAGGTGTATTTGCGTTGGTATGAATATTTAACCTATCTGCTCTGCGGTTCAAGTGGAAGAGACTCCTTCGGTAGTTTGTATGCTCGTTACTTGATGTTAGGCTCATGTAGTTGTGCTCTACCGTATAATGAAAACAATATTGTGACCTAATGGTTAGAGCGTAGGGCTGTGTTGCTGGAAGATCAAGGTTCGTTCTCCGTTTCGGACACGCAATCCCTTCTTTTCGTTTCTCTGGGTGAGCTTGTCGGCAAGATCGCATCATCCAGCAGCAATGGTCAGCAAATTATATAGCGGCTTCGGTAAGACAGCTTTACCCCCCAAAAATTAGCTTACAGTTGCTTTGCTTTTGGTCGTATTTTGAAGGAACCTCGCGAATGGTCCTGATTAAACATAAAATACTCGGCATTCCGACGAATTACTCGGCGTTCCGACGCAGAAACTCGATACGGTCATCGGTGAATAGGAGTAGCATCGCCAGTAAGAATCCGGTGCTTGACCGCGAGCGTCTGGGCTAAAGGGCGATCGTCGAAGTCGAAAATATCTCTGTAGGACGATAGTACTTCGTAAAGATCTTCAGCCTGCGCAGAAGACAGGTCCGTCGCAACCATTTTCTGTCTCTTGGGATTGGCGGCCGAGGCTGGCCCGATGGGCCTGCTAAGCTCGCAAGAAGCATCGGTCGATAACGCTGCCACATGATGGTCGCCGAGGCAATCAACGTTGGTAAGGCAAATACCTTGCGGTAGAATTTGCTTTCCCAATCCAAAGTTAAACATAGCTATGCGAGTGCCGTTCGCAGTAATAGTAAGTATACTGTGAGGCATGCTAACGTCATACTGTAGTGGAATGTCGGGCAGAGGAGTGACGAGGTACTCGCCATCAGGGACTGGTGGGGAAGACAAGAGTTCAATATAGGCTATTCATTTTGGCGGCAGGCGAATAAAGCCGGTGGGGCGTAGGCGGCACAGGGGTGCGTCAGAAGGTTCTGCGAGAATCGGCAACTCAAGGCGAAGGGTACTGGCAGAGCAGTCAATAAGGGCAGAATGCGCAGAGAGAAAGTGGAGGCCGAGAATTGGGTCGTGGGGGCAATGAGCAATCACGGTAAAGAGGACAGGGGTGTGGCGGCCGGCAATGCTGACTCGTGCAGTACACATGCGGATAATAGGCACAGTACCGCCATCCGCAAAGCGGACGACGCGTGCCGACGCTGGGGTGAGGAGCTTTTTTAGTCGTCGTCGGAAGGCAGCACTCATAACAGAAAGATGTGCACCTGTATCGATGAGTGCAGTGACAGGATAGCCGTCAACGTCAACGTCAAGAAGGTTTTGGTTCATTGGCAACGTGAGCAGAGGATTTGAGGGCAGGGTCGACAACGCAGCTTTACCTCCAGAAGCTGCAGTGCCTAGTTTTCCGGCTGGGTCCGGGAGGTGATAGGTGGCGAAGAGAAGCGGCGGGGTTGGGGCGAACGAGACTGATGGCGTCGAGGTGAGGGCGAGCTGCTGTAGCGAAGGTTCGGAGCAGGGGAATCAGCAACAGTGGGTTCATGGCGGGTTGCATAGGGAACAGAAGGTCCAAAAGTGCGGGAATAAGTGGCGGCGTATGTCCGAGGAGCTGGTGGCCATCGGTTGCGGCAGTGACGGGCGACGTGGCCGATGCGACAGTAGTGGAAACAGACCGGCCTGTCATCAGGGGTACGCCATTCGGACGGGTTGCGGCGAGGTATGGCAGAAAAGAACTGTCGGGGACGAGGAGGGCTGGTAGAGAACTGGGGAGCGTTGGGTTGGAGACGTTGTACACACGGAGTTCAGACCCATGTTCTCAAATTCCTGTCTGACTACGGCCTGAATCATCGCAATCGTGGTTGCTGGCGGATCGGGAGGCGTCGCGGCGAAAGCTGGCGGACAGGATGCCTCGAGCTCGCGGCGAACAGTAAGGGTGACGTCGTCACAGGTGGTGGCCTGACTCGGTCGACCCTCATATGCCGACGTAGCAGCAGTGTTGGGTAGCCGCGTAATGTGGTGTGAGATAAGGCGGCTCTTAGCCTGTTCAAGGCGACGGCATTCTTTAATGATGGTGTTGATTGTCGAGGCGTTGCCGAAAACAAGTAAATTGAAAGCGTCGTCGGCGATGCCTTTTAGGACGTGTGACACTTTATAAGCTTCAGACATAGCGTCGTCAGATTTTCGGCATAGAGCCAAGACGTCGAAGATGTATGAAACGTACGGCTCTGTAGATGTCTGAACACGAGACGCAAGAGCCTTTCTCGCGGCAGCCTTGCGGCTTATGGGGTCGCCGAACAGTTCTCTGAGCTTTTCTTTGAAATTGTCCCAACTGGTTATCTCGTCGTCATGCGTCTGATGCCACACGCATGGGGTGCCGCCGAGATAAAAGATGACATTGGCGAGCATGATCGTTGGGTCCCATCTGTTATTAGCGCTGGCATGTTCATATAGCTTGCTCCATTCGTCAAGGTCCTGTTCCTCCAGGCCAGAGAACACACCAGGGTCGCGATGTTGGGCCACCGTGACGACGGGAGCGGTCAGACAAGCCGAAGCCGTTGCAGAGGTGGTCTCGTCACCGGGAGGCATGGTGACAAGCTCGATGTACCGACCACTCTGGAGCTCCGTGGCGAGGACGGGGATCGTTCACCTCCGCCAGAATGTTACGTGAAGAAAGATACAGACGGAAGAGGCTATTTAGAATGTATTTACGCTGGACTGGAGCTAGAGCGCCAGGCCGACATTTTGATGATGATGATGATGATGATGAGTTTGGCGCTTACCCACTCGTGGGGATCGGCCAAGAGTCGGGCAGACTTTGCTTATGTGTTCAGAAAATGAAGGTCAAAATTTATAATTTTGTTACATGAATTTAGGCCAGGAAAAATTGAAAGGGTTCAGTAGGCTGTCATGCTATGAGGAGGAAAAAAATAATTATCTATAATATATAACTGAGGTAATAGAGCAGGAATGAAAAGAATAATACGGTCATCAATGAAATCGGTTTCATTCAATAAAAAAATTTTCTCAGACGAAGCACACATTCCTGTGTGAGTGCCCAAGCACAGACGCTCCGAAAGACAGTAGTAGTACTGGAGTGTTCAATGGCAGGCCAAGCTGTCGCACTGTAATTTCTAATGTCATTTTCCTCATGGAGGAGAAACGCCGGCATTGCATTAAGTAGTGCTCAATCGTCTCTAATGCATTGCAAAAATGGCACAATGGGGATATTGCCAGACCAGATCGGTGCATGTAAAAATTTAGAGGTGGGACTCGACAACGTAGTCTTGTTATTGTAACTTCCGTTTGTCTTGTTTTGCAAAACTTCATGCTCCAAGGGAATTGTAAGTGGTGTAGTTCCAAGGATGATTTAAGGTTTGATTGTGATGTTAAAAGGATGCATCTTCTGAACCTGGCGGCCGTGATAAAACCAATTGTTGGAAGAAGGGGAAGCACTGGGCCACTGATAGACAGAAGCCTTGGCCAAGCTGTCTGCCACCTCATTCATAAATATGCCTTTGCGCCCAGGTACCCATATTAATCGCAGACTTCTCAAATTACTTGGAGCCAGAGAGTACAAAGTTTTCAATATGTGTGACTCACCGGGAGCAGTACGTGAGGTGCACAACGGACAATAATTTGTAATTATTACCGCGTTTGTCTTGGAAGATTGTAGCTTTCGTAAAGCTAGGACAACAGCTAGGAATTCCGCTAGGTATATTGCAGTGAAGTCGGGAAGCCGAATAGAAAAAGACCAGTCCAATGATGATGAAAAAATTCCATCTCCTGCCTTTTCTTCACTCTGCGAAGTATCCGTTGCTATAATTACGTTAGTGTGGACTTGATTCAAGTGATCCTGGAGTAAGCCGTTAAGAATATGCGAGGGAAGCTGCTTTGCATTATTTGGGTATAGCTCATCATAAGTAACAACTAGAGAATTTTAGATGCTGTTTTCCGTGATTATATCATTTATATTTACGTCTAACGGATTCAATAATGATAGCGATACAATGACTTGTGGCGTGTGAAACCATGGCCATCTGACACCGAAAAATTGGACTCGTTGTTTGATGAAGATGGACTGGGATCGTCTTAGTTGGGATTCATAGAGCCTTATAAATGTTTGAACGGTACGTATTTTAAATCTCATTTCAAGGGAAGGTATCCTTGTATAGCACAGCGTTGGCTACAAATTTTGGTAGCCCTAGATATAAGCGAAGCGTTTTCCGTTCCAGCAAAACTAGTGGACGTAGCTTGTAAGTCGCGGCGCCGGAGAATAACGCACAGCCGTACTCTAGTATAGGTCGGATATACATGCGGTAAATCATTATGAGTGTGTCTCTGCGCAGTTACACGGTGGTGAATATTTTGCCGTTGTGTGCTTGCGTGTGTTTTCTTACAATTGAGCACAGATGCCAGCAGATGATATCCGTACTTTGCAAGGATGGAAATGCTGCCCCAGTGCTGTTAAAGCAATGCTGTTAAGAAGCACCTTGTGATGGATTTCATGGCGCGTTATTCCGTAAAGCATTAGCAACGAGCTGTCAAAGCTCTAAGTCACTAGTATGTCACATGCTCGATTAAGAATTTTCTTATTTAAAAACTAAGTGAAATAGACATAGCAATCAGTTGATGGAACTTAATCACATTATCTCCTGTATTTTATTGGTCCAGCAGGACACCTCCAGTGAGGAGGAGCATGTTCCCGTGCCCCCTACCGCACCAGCCGCTGCCCACTTGGCCATCGGAACCGAGCCGGGCACAAGTGGCACTGCACGCAAGGCACTTCAGCTGCTATTGCAATACGAACACATCACTCAAAGCAACAAAGTAGTATCTGGTAAGACCTTTTAAACAGAAATTGTGCAGTTATATTATTTACATGGCAAAGAAAAAGTGCTGGCCTAAATGTCACTGCAAAACGGAACACCGATCTCTTTTGCTATTACCACCATTTGTAACGCAGTTTGTGTAGCGTACAAGCTGAAAGTACTGTCAGTGTAATATTTTATAATGATGTAGTACCTTTTTGTTTATGCAAATTTACTGTTCATTTTGTGAACGGCGTGTTGCTGGAATTAATTTTCCGGGCTTCCACCTGATAATGAACCAGTAAAATCTCTATGCAGGACGGAGCAAATTTTTGTTTATCCTGTTCACTGAGTTTATCTTTAAGGACCATCAGCTCGGCAGCAGCCCCGCAGGCCATCCCGCCAACAGCCGCTGGAGGATGCGGCCTGCAGGGCAGCCGCCGAGTATGCGCGGCAGGGTCAACTGGCTGAGACAGCGAAGGCGGAGTCCGCCAGTTACCACCAGCTGCTGCTGCAGCAAAATAGGCAGGCACGTACAACTTGGCGAGGTCATTTTTTAAAAGGTGATTAGTGCGCATGGTAATGTGCATTACAACCATACTACACATGAGAGGCATCTGTGGTCATTTGGCTCATTGGCTCATGCACGTTTATATATCTCCTTTGAGGTGTTCTTTAACACATAGCAACCTATAAAACATTTCCAGTGTTGCATGTATCACCACAGCATGATCATCTTTTGTTTAACAATTCAACTAGTCACCAATACTGTCTTCTGACAGGCAGAAGCAGCTTCGTAGGATTTGCTACATTTCACATGTTTTTTAACATAACAGACCATATACGTTTGCACAGCCATTTCTCATGGCATATGTAAATGATCCCGCTGCCCTCAAGAGTAACCTTGCTGAAGCTGCAAGACTTCCAAATAGTGCGAATCAAACATTTACACTGCATAACCTGCTGCTGAATTAAGTGAATTTGTTTTGCAGCATCATCAGCAGCTGGCGGAGGAGCTGAGGGCGACCAGGCAGGTCCAGCTGCAGCAGGCAGCACAGATACATGGTCTGAGAGAGGCCACTGGCCTCATCGCGACCACGCTGCGCCGGCTCCTGGCTGCTCTGGCTCGCCTCCGCGAGCCGCATCAGCCATGAGGGACAGTTTTTTTATGCGAAGCATATTACGAGAGCTCAACCCAGCTCCTCAGGCGCGGCGGTGTCGCCAGTGTCGCCATGAAACCACGTGACACCGTGACGTCACGACAGAGGAGAAGTGGCTTTGGCTCAACTCTTGCAAGACGGGCTGGGTGGGAATCGAACCAGGGTCTCCGGAGTGTGGGACGGAGACGCTACCACTGAGCCACGAGTACGATGCTTCAAAGCGGTACAAAAGCGCCTCTAGTGAATGCGGTGTTGCCTTAGAAACGAGCTGTTTCTAAGGCGTGCGTCTCTTGCTCAGGCGCACATTTCGTTGCCGCGCCGAACGCTGCTTTGCTCGACTGCTGGCATGTTCGTTTATCGATGCGCATCATCATTTTCCCCGATTGTATCATTCCCTTCCCCTTCCGCTTCTGCCTTTCCCCTTATATAAGGCACCCGTCTTCCGTTAATAAATGTTAGTTGACAGTCAGCGCTTCTGTCCTGTCCCTTACTTTGTGGTTGCATGTGTTTGCGCTGTAAACAGTTTTATGTCAAGTATGCACCAACTCGCCCAGAAAGAAGTTTTAATGAACTCGACGCTCACCGCGTCCAATGCGGGGCGCGTAGTCGCTGCCCTGTAGCCCATTGTCTTACACCCCTTGGTGGGTCGACGGGAACGCTGTCGCGTTCCACTCTTGAAGGCGAAGCAGTAATGCATGAGTTGTTTCTTCGTCTAGCCGAACCAAATATAGCCAAGCAACAGCAGTTCACCAGGCTAAACAGTGGTTCAACAACTAAAATAAAGGCTAGTATGCTTCGCATCCTGGGCTTAACCTTACCTAAGCCACAGCCATCTTTTTTTCCTCCCCCCCGCCCCCCGATATCATCCTATCATCCTTTAGTGCTAGTAGATGCAAGTGTTGCCTATCTTTCCATTCAAATCACCGCTGCAGCATTTGGTGGTGGTGCCCATATGTCCTCGCAAGCTGTTGTGACGAGTTGCAGCCAACCTTGCGAACTGATGTGCAGGTCATGTGCGATCATGGCAGCGAAAATTTCTAGTGCTGTGATGTCACTTGAAACAGGAATGCATCTTTTTTTCGGTATGTAGCACTAAAGGATGATATGACTGTATTCCATACACTTCTCTCCCTAGTCATATTTTTTTTGCAAGGTAATTTCTTTACATGTTTATTATCACTTGCAGTGCAAGTTTCCAGTGCAAGTTGCAAGTTTGCATATTTTCGCATTCCTGTTCCTAATCGTATTTTTTCCGCAAGTTCATTTCTTTTAGTGTGTATTTTAATTTGTGCAACTGAGACGTTATAATTTATATGTAGAATTTTCGCCATATTTTCATTAGGTGTTGCTCACATTAGTTTTGCTGTTACTGATATGTTTCAGCTCTTGTTGGGAAACATAACAGGAGGTACAAAATGAATGTTGTACAGGTCTACGCCCCTACATTCAGTCATGACGACCAGGAAGTCGAAAGCTTCTATGAAGACGTCGAAACGGCGATGGGTAGAGTGAAAACAAAATACACTATACTGGTGGGCGACTTCAATGCTAAGGTAGGCAAGAAGCAGGGTGGAGATAAGGCAGTCGAGGAATATGGCATAGGCACTAGGAATAGCAGGGGAGAGTATTTAGTAGAGTTTGAGGAACAGAATAATATGCGGATAATGAATACATTCTTCCGAAAGCGGGATAGACGAAAGTGGACGTGGAGGATCCCGAATGGCAAGACTAGAAATGAAATAGACTTCATACTCTGCGCTAACCCTGGCATCATACAAGATGTGGACGTGCTAAGCAAGGTACGCTGCAGTGACCATAGGATGATAAGAACTCGAATTACCCTAGACCTGAGGAGGGAACGGAAGAAGCTGTTACATAAGAAGCCGATCAATGAATTAGCGGTAAGAGGGAAAATACGGGCATACCAGATCAAGCTACAGAGCAGGTGTTCAGCTTTAACTCAGGAAGAGGACCTTAGTGTTGAAGCAATGAACGACAATCTTGCGGGCATCATTATGGAGTGTGCAAGAGAAGTCGGTGGTAACTCCGTTAGACAGGATACCAGTAAGCTATCGCAGGAGACGAAAGATCTGATCAAGAAACGTCATTGTATGAAAGCCTCTAACCCTACAGCTAGAATAGAACTGGCAGAACTTTCGAAGTTATTTAACAAGCCTAAGACAGCTGACATAAGGAAGTGTAATATGGATAGAACTGAAAATGCTGAAACTGAAACGGAGGAAGTCTAAAAGCAGTGAAGAAGAAACTAGGAATTGGCAAGAATCAGATGTATGCGTTAAGAGACAAAGCCGGCAATATCATTACTAATATGGATGAGATATTTGAAGTGGTTGAGGAGTTCTATAGAGATTTATACAGTACCAGTGGCGTCCATGACGATAATGGAAGAGAGAATAATCTAGAGGAATTCGAAATCCCACAGGTAACACCGGAAGAAGTAAGGAAAGCCTTGAGATCTATGCAAAGGGGGAAGGTAGCTGTGGAGGATCAGGTAACAGCAGATTTGTTGAAGGGTGGTGAGCAGATTGTTCTAGAGAAACTGGCCCCCCTGTATACGCAATGCCTCATGACTTCGAGCGTACCAGAATCTTGGAAAAACGCTAACATAATCCTAATCCATAAGAAAGGGGACGCCAAAGACTTGAAAAATTATAGACCGATCAGCTTACTGTCCGTTGCCTACAAAGTATTTACTAAGGTAATTGCAAATAGAGTAAGGAACACCTTAGACTTCCGTCAACCAAAGGACCAGGCAGGATTCCGTAAAGGCGACTCAACAATAGACCATATTCACACTATCAATCAGGTGACAGAAAAATTTGCGGAATATAACCAACCTTCATATATAGCTTTCATTGATTACGAAAAAGCGTTTGATTCTGTCGAAACCTCAGCAGTCATGGAGACATTACGGAATCAGGGTGTAAACGAGCCATATGTAAAAATACTGAAAGATATCTACAGCGGCTCCACCGACACCGTAGTCCTCCATAAAGAAAGTAACAAAATCCCAATAAAGAAAGGCGTCAGGCAGGGAGATACGATCTCTCTAACGCTATTCACAGCGTGTTTACAGGAGATATTCAGAGACCTGGATTGGGAAGAATTGGGGATAAGAGCTAATGGAGTATACCTTAATAACTTGCGATTCGCTGATGATATTGCCTTGCTTTGTAACTCAGGGGACCAACTGCAATGCATGCTCACTGACCTGGAGAGGCAAAGACGAAGTGTGGGTCTAAAAATTAATCTGCAGAAAACTAAAGTAACGTTTAACAGTCTCGGAAGAGAACAGCAGTTTACGATAGGTAGTGAGGCAATGGAAGTGGTAAGGGAATACATCTACTTAGGACAGGTAGTGACTGCGGATCCGGATCATGAGATTGAAATTCTCAGATCTCAGATTGATCTGAGAATCTGAGATCTCAGATTCTCAGATTGAAATTCTCAGATCATAAACAGCAGGTTGCCATTATCACTCAAGAGAAAAATGTATAACAGCTGTGTCTTACCAGTACTCACGTACGGGGCAGAAACCTAGAGGCTTACGAGAAGGGTCCTACTTAAATTGAGGACGACAGAATGAGCTATGGAAAGAAGAATGATAGGTGTAACATTAAGGGATAAGAAAAGAGCAGATTGGGTGAGGGAACAAACGCGAGTTTATGATATCTTAGTTGAAATCAAGAAAAAGAAATGGGCATGGGCAGGACACCTAATGAGAAGGAAAGATAACCGATGGTCATTAAGAGTTACGGAATGGATTCCAAGGGAAGGGAAACGTAGCAGAGGGCGGCAGAAAGACAGGTGGGCGGATGAGATTAAGAAGTTTGCAGGGACAACATGGCCACAATTAGTACGTGACCGGGGTAGTTGGAGAAGTATGGGAGAGGTTTTTGCTCTGCAGTGGGCGTAACCAGGCTGATGATGATGATGATGATGATGATGATATGTTTCAATTTACACCGTTTTTCCAAGGAAGACATACAATGTGCAATCACTTTTACGACAACTTCGACATTGTCTCGCACACATACAAGTGCACTTAACTACAATGCTGTCATAACTGGAAATGAATTTTCATGCTCTATGTATGTCATGTTTGCAATGCCAAACCTTTCGTGCCTACGCAATGCAAAGTGGCCGAATTTGAATTTTTTTAACACCAAGCGCTTGTTACTTGTGATAGTTATTGTGATGTTTCAGGTGTCCTTACCTATGATAGCAATACAGCCTAGTGCCCATTGTAGTTGAGCACAGTTTGTCACATACATAATGGAGTCATCGATGTGGGCACAATTTTCACATTCGCTGCCAGGCTGCTCTTGCAGCCGTTATATGAAATACCGTTGAAGTGCCAAGCATTTTCTCCCTTGTCGTTCCTTAGAAGGATATGATGGCTGTTTTATATTGTGATCTTATTACGGTACTAGTCATTGAAAAGAAACTATTTCGTGCTGCAAACATGCTGACGCCATAATAGACAAGACATTTTGCTTGCTGTTCAGTACTGAATGAAGATAAAGGGTTGTGCGCGAGTTAAAAAAAACGTCATTCTGCTCGTGTCACATTTGTGCAATTTAACATCTGTCAACGGCCCATTGGTAGTGTACTGGGTTTCATGCAGTGAACATCACACGGCTGTTTTGGCGCCATGAAGTCATGCTCTGTGTACTTGTCTGTCATTTGCTTTGAAGAAAGATGGCAGTGAAGATGGATCACATGGTTTTATTTACAATGCAGATATAAGTAAACGATTTTAAACAATACAAGTGGCACTTGAAATGAATATTTACAATTCGTGTTCCTTCAATTTCAGTACTATTTGCATATGTAGACTCTCCCAAGGGAGAATAGCGCGCTTGACATGCCAGGCGATCGTTCTCGGCATAACTTGGCCTTATTTCAATGAACTGTGCGGTGGCTGTGTGGCAAAACAGCGCAGGGCCTACAAGGTGCGTGAGAACAGTACACATGGTGGAGCGACAGGGGTTGTGCTTGGCGTCAGCCCAAATAAGAAGCGAGGAGACGAAGACCGATATCCTCCCATGCAGTGCAGATGGCGGTGACAGTGTCGGTGATGACAGAAGCAACGGCAGCAGCAGCAAATTATTTGCAGCAGCACCAAATCGGAAGTGGCTACAAAATTCTGCTGATGAGCACAAAGTGTTCCATCCACAGGTACTAAATAAAAGGCCCTCATGTAGTGTCACAGTGGAATGATGCAATCATCTGCAGTAGTGACAGCTCACTGGCAGAGGACACGTGAAAACGCTGGTTAGGATTGAGCAGATTTGAAAAAAAAACCAGCACGCTATCCACTAATTGCACACATTTCTTCACATTCGTTCCTGCTCTCTATTAGGTGTGTAGAGAGCAGTAATAAACACCTGCCTGCAGTGTCAGGAACGTGTAAATTGTTGCTATCGGTGCTGCTGTCGACGCAGCCACCTTCGCACCCTTTGCAGGTAGTGCTGGTGCTGCTGCCGAGTGGTGCCGAATGAGCTAATAACATTATCCCGGGCAGCACAGCCTTTCAAGTACATCATGCGCACTGCCCTCACTCGGGGAACTCTCTGTGGAGAGAGGGTGCCATTTTCATCGTCAATGCTGCTGCTGCGGCTGTCATCACTGACATCATCCAACACGTCACCTTCATCAAGACACAAGTTGTGCAACACTACACATGCTGCAACGACGTTGGCAGCACAGTCTGGTTCCTAGTGGAGGGCGCGGTATCGCTGAAGGCAGCGAAAGCGGCTCTTCAGAAGCCCAATGCACCACTCCACTACGGACCGCATGACAGCATCTGCAGTGTGGATGGGAGGGTGGCCTGTGATTGGGGTCAGGAGCCGTGGTTCTAGGCGATAGCCGCCATCACCTATAGGATCGTCAAAAATGGTATGTAATCTCCACAAAGTTTAGTAGGTGAAGCATGGGTCATGCAAAATGCACCTACTACAGAAAGGCTGCAATAAAGAAATATACAGGCTGAGCACCTGACGCAGATGTGATTACAGATAACACTAGCTGGGACATAGTAGCATCCCTATTTGCCGCAAGGCAGCTCTTTGTGTAGTCTTCATTCATAAATGACTATCAGTGTAAAAAAGAATGTGACAACACGTGCACTGTACACTCATATTAAAAATTAGTTTAAATTACAGCGCACGTGTGCTGTCACTTTGTTTCGTGCAGATACCATTCGGGCTTCAATATTCTCTTGAGGCGCGAGCCCGCTTTGCTGCATGCGGCCAGAATTCTACAAAATTTCACCGCTGCTCACCGAGGAGGTGTTCGCCGGCCTTGGCAATATGCCCCTCCTGGAAAAGACGACGCAACCACGTAGTTCTCCAGACGTTGGCGTCGTGGTCTGACCCCGGTCGCAGAGCGTCGACGGCGAGGATCTGCATGCCTGCGTCCCAGATCTGACGAGAGCGCGCACAGCATAAGCCACGCGTCGCCATGATGGGCAAATCAGACAAAAATTAAGGTACTTACGAACATTGTGTTGAGGACGTAGTAGCCTTTGCGGCACATGAATGCCGACTTCTGCTCTCCCTTCGGTGCGATGATGGCTATAAGGCTGCCTTCCACGCATCCGATGACGCCGGGCATGGAGCCGTGTCGAAGGAACGCTTCCTTCACAGCCGCCTTCTCCTCCGACGTCCTCGGGAAATGGATCCACTTGTTGCGGGCCCCGGCTTGGACGATTGCCTTCGCCACGCGTCGCACACACTTGCTGACCGCAGGCTGGGTCACGCCGATCGTCTCCTCACTCCCTACCGAGGCTTGAAAGCTGCCCGTTGCGAAGAACCGCAGCGCGCACAACACTTGTCGCTTCACCGACAGCGCTGAAGTTCTCACGCCTCCGAGTTCCTCCGCTACTTCATCGCACAGCCACCGCACAGTTTGTTTCTTCAGGCGAAAGTGCCGCCGAAACACATGCCCTGGCATGTCAAACGCATCCTCGGGCTCCCGCCTCCCGCGCCCAGGCTGACGAGCCGCCGCAGCCGCCAACGCAATCAAGAAGGCCGCCATTTTCTATTCCAAACGGAACGGGGCACTCACCGGTTATTCCACGAATTCGACGGGTTCGTTCGGCATAAGTTAGCATAATGAGTGCGTAAACGTCACTTTGCCTTGGCGGTTTTTGAGCACTCCTGACGTCGCTTGACGGGGAGGAAAAATGGGCGCGGCCTCAAAAAATTCGACAGATGAGCGAGCGGTGTCGGCAATTTTGGAACAGGAACAGAACAAAATAGCTTTACGGTATGCTGGCCCTTGCTTTCCGCAGCTTCTTCTTCATTAAAATTGAACCCTGACGGGAAAGACGCCATCCTGACAAACTACGCGCATGGCTAAATGGCGGGATCATCGAACGGCTGGAGCCGATGTACGTGCACAATCTCACGACCACAGTGGCAGCGATCAGAAGGCTGAGGCACATGCTCGGTAGCAGAGTTCACATGAGAAAAATATCTCCTGAGTCTGTAAGGGAGAAGCACGAAGAAAATATTCCAAGCGACCAGTTGGGGCACAAACCTGACAATAGTGCGAACTGGCCCAGTACATAGCCCAGGCAATGAGGCTAGCTCAGCGACGCATCTTTTTTGTTACACCAGGCGTTAAGAGTTAAAAGCGAAGTAGCTTTTACAACAACTACATTAGTTTTTGCAAGAGTAAGATGTTTATCACAGGATTAAGTAAACATTTGCGACGCCGCGGAATGACGCATCACTATAGAACCTTGGGCTCTCAAGACGTACAGGAAAAAAACAGAAAATAAAAGTTTAGTGCACAACTTTGCGCTTTAAAAACCTTGTTTGTTTAGCCAGATAAACGTGAACAAATGTAAGATAGTATGATCTTCTGCTCTGTCTGATAGTTATGTTATTATTATTATTATTATTATTATTATTATTATTATTATTATTATTATTATTATTATTATTATTATTATTATTATTATTATTATTATTATTATGGAAGAATGAACGAAGAGAGCAACAAGATCGCGAGTCGCTGGCCGCTTCGTGTTGATGGTGGTTAGCCATCCTCACTCAAACTCATTTTGTATATATATATTGTAAATAGAATCTTCTATACTCCCAACATCCGCGTAACATTATTATTATTACTATTATTATTATTATTATTATTATTATTATTAGTAGTAGTAGTAGTAGTAGTAGTAGTAGTAGTAGTAGTAGTAGTAGTAGTAGTAGTAGTAGTGGTAGTAGTAGTAGTAGTAGTAGTAGCAGTAGTAGTTGTTGTAGTAGTAGTAGTATTTGCTTTGAGAACATCAATGCATTAGACAAGACAGGGAAAGCGAGGAGCAGGCTGGCAACTGCTGCCACCGGAAGGGGCACAACGCGGGCCTACTATTCAGAAAGGAGGAGATAGAAACATACAAATAGAAGCTAAGAAGGAGGAGAAAAAAGAGGAAAGCAAGAACAAGATGGCTAAACTCGAAGAAATAAGAAGAACGCAGTGAGTACAGGAAACACCGAGTAGGGCCGGTGACAGCTGGTCATGCCACTAAAGATGTCGAAATATAAGAAATATTGTTGGAGGTACCGTCACCCGTAAATAGAAATATGTTACATACGTGAACCTTGGACGGTTTCTTTTAGAAGAGTAAGGAGAGTGCTATGCGCCTGATTGCGTCGAGACGCACAACCACTGGGGTATAAACATTGATCGAGTGTCGTGCACTGCAGGCCAGGAAGGTGATAATCCCGCACTAGCGAATTCTGCTGAGGGATGTTAGGGGGAACACTCCGATATTGCGCGCTGAAGCATCTCGCAGCAACCGCAAAGCGTACACGATGGCCTGGCAACACGTCCTTGTCGGTATGAACGTTCCCACAGCCAACCCTCAGCTTGAGTAGTCGTGGTTTAGTGCGATGAGTTGTTTCGATATCGCAATCAACACGTGCATTTAAGCAGAGCAATCGTTATTATGGAAGGGCACTGTGACAGTTCGAGTGCATTACTGTACGTGCCCCTAGGAGAGACCTTTGATATTTGGGGTGATGCCACAAATCGAAACGGCGGTCTGATATTTATGCCGCCGTCGTCATAGAGCTCTCAAAGCTGCCTCTCGCGACGCGCATCCACGCATGCCCCCTTATCACGGAGCTTGAGAGTGCGTGGCCCAGAGCACATATGGAGGGGCGGAAGGCGAGGAGGGGAACGCGCCTGCCGAGCACTCGCGCGCGCTGCGCCTACCGATAAAGGCAAGTTTGCATGTCGTAGCGTTGGCCCCGTCAGGGTGCAAGCGGCGCCCTACGGTCTAATCTGTGACTCCTCCACGTCCCCTGATAGAGAGGAGGAATTCGTGTGTGACGGCACGTTTTGCGAAAAGGTCACGCAATACACAAGTTGATAACGGCAGGCGTGCCCAGTGCAATGCTTCCGCAGCTAACGGAGGAATTATATCACCCGTTTAGCAATACCCTGTGGCGTAGTACTTAAGGTCTCACCGCTCGACCACATCCCTCTGGACATTTTGACGCAGCGGCTCGCTTCAGAGAATGACGACGAAACTGCTGTCAATGCTCGCAGGGGCCCTTGTGCTTTTCGCGCCACTCGTTGTCGCCCAAGGTAAGACACGCCTTTCCCGAAAATAGGGGCATTACCCGTGGGACACGGGTGACAAATAGTGTCTTTACCCGTGGGACACGTTTTGGTCGATTTGTTCATTTGCTTAAAATAATTCGGAGTGCCTAAAGCTACGGTGGGCGCACGCGGGAAGGATTCAGCTTGTCGCCCTAAACACGTGTCGGGAAAGCGAATCCGCTAGGACAACGCCCTTTCGCAACCGCGTTCCGCGAAGCTTCATACTACCCTCACAATACAGTAGTTAAAATAGATACACTGATGCTTTTCATAAACGCGTACCTTCTCGTCGTCCACTGCAAGAGCTAGGAACCTGGTCAAATGGAAAGGACGCATACGTGCGGTAGCGCGTTTCGACAGCAATCCGTGTTAGCCCGGCTCAAAGCCCGTCATCGTAGTGAAATCGGTGTGTATAAGCGGCTCTATGCATTACACGCCTCAGAAAATAAGGGTTTAGAGTTGAATGTACGTGAAGCGTAGGAAAATGGGTGCCGTCGCAAAGCACAACTCCACAAAAGTAATGCGGCCACTTGTCTAATGATTTTTAGGCAGTCGTTATTACAGCAACTGAAAAAGCCACTTGCTAAGCTTCAGTAGTGGTGATGAGGTGACTATGAGTAAATGCCAAGCAGCGGTACGCAGCCAGCCTGCGTCGCCTAATCTGGACATGCTTGCCCTCAGTTACAGACAAGCTTCGTTTATTTCGCGCCCAGCTACTACCATTACACGTCGCTGGCTAGCTATGGCGCCTCCCTGCGTGCGCGGTTCGGGCTTTCTACACGGGTGACGCGCACTCTACGTGTATCGAGTTTGAGGGCAGCGAATAGAATGCCTTTCTCTTGCTGTGAAAGTCCGCATCAACGCTATGGAAGCAGACGAGGCTGTTCTTACGGGATTGATTAGCAGGCCAATCTCCGCAGGCTGCGCCGAAAAAGGAATGCGACAGACATAGAAGGGGCGCTTACGCGAAGGAAGCATGTATTAAGCTGTTCAGCGTGCTTATGCCGACAATCCTAACGAAAAACAGGGAAAAACCAACTGAAACATCACATCCCATTACTGTATTTCCCTTGAAGACCCCTTTCGGGGTACATAAAGGTTGGGGTGTACAAAATCGGACGTGCTTCCATAAAAACTGCCGCATCCATCCAACGTACCTCTAAAAATATCCGAGGACATCTAAACACTTCTTTTGAGTTGAGAATACGAAAGCAGTAATGTCCACTTTGGAAGCCGCTGAGTGGTTCTTCGAGTTTTGCACTGCGAGTAATGTTTGCGTTAATGGCCCCTCCACAGGCCCTGTATCTGCAGAGTGTACGATGGTGGATTTGGCTGCGTTCTTCGCTCGTTTTCCTGCGTCCTTCCGCTCCCTTACAAAATCTGCGGTACGTGTACTAGCGTAAACGGCCACGTTCCGCTACTGCAGAAATTACGGTCGCCGGCGATGTAGATTGTTCAGACTCCACAGCGTCGCGGGCTGCCTGAGCCAGCCAGCGTGAGCCGGCATGCGCAAAGTTCAGCCAAAGTTTATAATTTCACATGGTGAAGTTGCAATAGCAATATCTTGTATCTTAAACTACATGACACATTCTTTTATGCATCGGAAATACCGATACTGATACACGTCCTGCCAGAGGTATCGTGATACAGATACAAGATACCCAAAGAATATTTAAGATAGTATCTAAGGTACACGTTTGTTCGAAGCTGCCATGCACTGACCTCAGCACAGCTGCACGATCTGATACCCGTTCCATCTCTGACCACTCAGTGACCCAAGTAGGCAGAAAAACGGTTAGATACATAGATAGAAACATAAATAGATCGATAGATAGCCCCCGGAAAGTACGTGACGCAGCCTAAGACTGCTAACGGGGGGCATCAAATAAAAGGCAAACAATGAAACAAATCCATGAAAAGAAAATTGTGACCTAATATTTAGAGTGTATGGCTGCGTTGCTGGGCAACTGAGTCTCATTCCCCATTTCGGACGCGCGATTCCTTCTTTTCTTTCCTGTGTGTGAGCTTTGCAGCAAGACCGCCTCATCCAGCAGCGATGGTCAGCAAAGGCTAAAGAACGGTCTGGTAAAAAAAAATGCACTTATGTTTTCGCACTTAGGGCTGTTCTGCCTTCGGACTTATTTCACAGCAAGATCAAAGATGGTCCCTATTGGTCAACATATAAAACTCGGCAGTATTATTTGCTTGCTTTTGCAAGCACACACATACACAACAGGACGGACGTATTCTATTATTGGAGGTATTTCCTGGCCCTGCATTAACACTGTGTATTTACTTTTTTCATGGAATACCATAAATTCTGATTCTTTAAAACTAAATCTTAGTCCTACATTTTCAGCTTCTTGTCCACAGATATCAGGCAGTTGATGCATATCGCTTTAATCGCCTTGCGAGACGCTCCCTCCTAACTATTTTCCTTTTTCCATGACATCGTGCCAGTTGTCACATGATGTGAGAGGTGCACCCCGTAGAGTCGATACGCGCACACATTGTATTGCTGTTGCATATTTTTATACCAGGTGGCACGCCAGGTAGCAGTTGCAAAGGTAGTGGTGAAAGGTAAATAGAGAAGGCTTGAGGAAAAAACGTACGATTAAGAAGGTCTACAAAACATTTTAGAATGAGAAACATGCATAGCATTCGTGAACAAATCAGGCAGTCTAGGTGACTGCTTGTCCGCGTCCCGTTTCAAGGGGAATGCCAATAAATCAGCATCATCATTATTAACACTGCGTCACGCGATGTGACATGCGCGCCGCATAGCGTCGGTAGCTGCGAACTTTGCAGGGCAGTTGTGTTGTATTCCACCAGGTGTCCGGACATGTAGCAGTTGGATGTAGCAGTTGCATGGAACGTGTAGCTGGACCTGGTTAACACGGGCAGGCAAGGTGACTATTTGTCACCGAGAAGAGGCTGCTTCAAAGGGGATGCCAATAAATGATCAGCGTCATCATCAACAACATCGTATCGTGCCACAGGCCAAGGGATGTGGCATGTGCGCCGCGTAGTCTGGATAACTGTGTTCACTGATCGGTACACGTTATGGCACCTCCTCGCAATTAAAGTACGAACCGCTGCTGAAGAAGCAAATCGTAGCGCTACGAACGCGGCTACGACATTTCGGTCTTGGGGAAAGCTGCGGGAGCGCCTCTACGCCGATCGCCGTTCGATCTTCCGGCTATATCGATGGCAAGAGCTTAGTGACGACACGCTAAGAAGTTCTGCAATCCAAACAGCTTGTTCAAACCTCTGGAAAGAGAGAGAAAACTTGCCACTTATCGTCAGAAGCCCGTCAACCGTGCATACTCCAGCGAGATCCCACATACCAGCATGGCGCCGCACGATAGACGGCGCTGCAATCGCAATATGGCGGCACCCTCGATAAAACTGTCTATACGCGCGCTCCTTGTCGGCGTAAGCTCTCTCCCGCGCTCTAAACTGCGCCTCGGTAAGGCCAAATCAAAGCTTCTCTCCTTTCGTTAGATCACTATCATAATCATAATCAACAACAACATCATCAACATCATCATCATCAAAGCGCGCCAATCGTCTCAACGCGCTCGCTTCCCCGCGAGACGCTCATAACTCGATGCATATCTCAGCGGCGTCCAGTCGGAAAATATTGCTTTCGCATTCAAAATTAATAAGTGCTTAGGTTCCCTCAGATATTTTTTCTATGATAAAATAAAAACGCAAATTAGTGTATTTGTCAATGTCCATGGCTCTTATCTGCATCCTGCACCTTAACCTTTACATGTGCTTGCTTTGAAGGTGGCGGTGGTCAACAATCTTGCGACAAGCAGGGCATCACAGCTTGCCATTGGGGTATTGCCGCCGAATATAGGACACTTCTAACAAGTGCTGACCAAAAAGATAGCTATCTGGCAAGCTTATGCAACGGGTAAGATATGTGTTGTTTCTTTCGCCTCGCTCCAATAACCAGAAATCGATTCATTGCAGTGTTGATCCGTTTATTGATTTTCGTGCCTCTCGAGGCAAGTCATGTTCTCTGAGGTAGTCCTTGACACACCACTGACGCAGTTTGCTGATGTAACAAGGACGAAAGGGGATTTCGCATGTATTGTGGCAGCCGCCAATATTTATTTTTATGTTTCTTACCGACACTTGCATAGTCCCACTGTCACTTTCATTCACTTTCTGCCTCATAGTGTAAAATTTCTTTGTCCTTTCTCGCTCCCCTTCGACGCTATGAGCCATACGGTGCAAACAAGGAACGACAGTTACGCGTTACTGCGAAAGCTGTTTTGCTTGCTCTTGTCAAGTTTTGTATGTTCAAAGTATGCTAAAGTCCATCGAGCATTGTTACGTAGCAAAGTGTCTGCCGAACCCGGCATTCGCAAAATGGGCGCCGGTGAGTCCAAGCTGCTGCGCGCAGTGTGAAGGCAAGACCGCGACATAGCCGTTCCTCAACATAACTTTATTAAGTATGAATGCACTGAGCTGTAGGGTAAGAGGCTCTTCTCTGAACGGGGGCGTGATGCCGGCACACACGGCCGTTAGATAAATGATGCTCTATGAAAAGAAAGCTTAGTTTGTTGTCATTCGGAAAAGCAATCGTTAGCCGTAGTTTCCTTATGCAAGAACGAAACAGAATAATTAATATATCTTTAGTGCAAAGCTGCGTGTTACAAATGTCACATTTAGAAAACACTCAACAGGCACTATCAACCTGAACACCTTTACAGTGCCCCTTCGTTGCAGCCTGTCCAAGTTCAGACAGACGCCTCAGACATAGTTTTGAAACCTTTTTGCATTGTTGTACAAATATCTAGCAGTAACAACAGGATGCCTTTAAGTGTATTTAAGCACTCAACAAATGTTTGCTTGTTTGTCATATTCACAGGCTTTGATAATTGCCGCACGCAATGTCGTAGTAGACTTTTGGAAAAGAGGCGGTTAAGTTAAAAAGCATTTGCTTAAAATGAGAGTGCAAAAAACAAGGCATTGTTCCAATGGCCTTTGTTCTCTTCGTTGAATAATTCGCTCATACCACCATGGACTGAACTCGAGCGCACAATTATAGCTGCTGTTCAGTTGCGGGTGGATCTCATTTCGCTGATGCAAGGGCCATTGTATTCGTAATCGGCGTTGCTATTGGCATATTATAACTGAATTCTCGGGATTTACGTGACAAAACCAACATTTTATTATGAGGCACGCCTTAGCGGGGGACTCCAGATTAATTTTGACCACAAGGGGATCTTTAACTCTCTCTGAATAGTCGTTTTTGCATTTCACCCCCACCTAAATGCGGCTGCCCCGGCCTGGTTTTGATCCCGTGACTTCATCATTAGCAGCGCAACCGCATAGCCACTAAGCCGCCGTGGCGGGTGTCTTGGTGTTTTCATGTGAGCTTCTCTGTGCTGTGACAAGTTCTTCATCCTAAAGTTAAATGTCTAAAAAATGCGACGTTTCATACAACGTGGAGAGATCAGTAAAGTGCGTAATGGTAGCTACGACAATGATGCGGAACATTCTGTGACTGGCAGAGGCAGGCACCACACTCTAGATCCGGTTATCAATTTTTTGCCCTGGCTCAGCCCCAACAAATCCCTTTACACTTCAGCGCTCTCCTCGCCTCTTATCAGCCAATTAGATAAGACAAGCTGCTCAGTGTAAGCAATTCGTTTTTAAAGGAAACAAAAGTGTCCTCCTATAAAAGAGGAGAGCGTTACACTGGTCTGTTAGACGACCCTGCGAGTCACCGCCATATGCTTGCGTCGGTGGTTATGCAGAGTTGACGTCAGAAGATTGGAATAAAAACATATTGCAATATCTTATGTTTAGGGTACCAAATGAGGCTTGAAAATGACAATATGAAGAAGCTTAGCGTAAACGTCTCTTTATTTCTCCACCTACAGCAATCCACAAGGTTTACCCGAAAACAACCATTGCAAGCAAGATTTTTACGGCAGCTGCACAGATGCCGAAAAAAAGAAGTTCGCTCGCATGGAGCGCGGCTACACTGTGCTTCGTGGAGAAATCACGTCTCAAGAAAGCTGCCAGTGTAAGTTTTCACCATACACTTGTTTTTCCTCCAGACATGGAGTAGTGATATCAAAACTGAGAGAGAGAAAGAGATACAACCTTTAACGATGTGCTGGGGAATCGGAAGTTATCACCAGAACTTACCCAATAAGAATGAATGAGAATGTACTAGTACTAGTTTAGTTACGACAGTGAGTAGATAGCAATGAGCACGAGTGAGTTTTAAAGGCTGTGTGAGAAACTAATAAAGAAAAAGCTCTGTATTTGCACAGCTTATTTAAATGGTCTTCTTGTAAATTAACTCAAAAATGTTATTTTCTGTTTAGGGCCTAACCCGGACTGAGACTCACCAATATTCTAGATAGCTGCGCTCAGTCCTACTCAAGCTTGAAAGAATTCTACTCAGCCAGGCTCACTCGGACTCAGACTCACGGGTCGGTCCTTGAGTGACCTTTGCTGCTGTGTGCGGATTGTCAGAAGAATTAAACATTCAAGAACTTACCCTTTTCTAGTTATGTTTTAAAACCCTTCGTATTCTGACGACGACATGCACAGTCACATCACAATGCACTTACAAGCATCTCCACAGATTGAATAAATACGTGAAAATTTTCGGAAAGTATGGGTCTTGACAACACATCCGGCTTTGCCCAGCCAAGATAGTGGAAGCCAGGCTACATTTGGAAATAAAATAAAGCGCGACATACAGCATGCAGCCATGGCGCAACCAGCGCTGCCACCCTCCTTTTCTCACATCGTAAGCTGCCTGCATTCGCCAGCACTTGAAAGAGATAGGTCACATGGGTTAGGGCAACGCTAGACATCTAGGAAACTCAATCACTCTGTAGGGTTTAAAGCGGAATTAGCCGAACAACGGTGTAACTACGTCGCCCTCATTTTACAACAACCACGTGATTCTGCGACCAACAATCCGTGTTGTCTAATGTTAGAACACAAATTGTTTTGTGGCATGAGTGGCACCCACGACGATAATGGAAGCGAGAATAGTCTATAGGAATTCGAAATCCCACAGGTAACGCCGGAAGATGTAAATAAAGCATTGGGAGCTATGCAAAGGGGGAAGGCAGCTGGGGAGGATCAGGTAACAGCAGATTTGTTGAAGGGTGGAAGGCAGATTGTTCTAGAGAAACTGGCCACCCTGTATACGCAATGCCTCATGACCTCGAGCGTACCGCAGTCTTGGAAGAACACTAATATAATCCTAATTCATAAGAAAGGGGATGCCAAAGACTTGAAAAATTATAGACCGATCAGCTTACTGTCAGTTGCCTACAAACTATTTACTAAGGTAATCGCAAATAGAATCAGGAACACCTTAGACTTCTGTCAAGCAATGGACCAGGCAGGATTCCGTAAAGGCTACTCAACAATAGACCATATTCACACTATCAATCAGGTGATAGAGCAATGTGCGGAAAATAACCAACCATTATATATAGCCTTCATTGAATACGAGAACGCGTTTGATTCTGTCGAAACCTCAGCAGTCATGGAGGCATTACGGAATCAGGGTGTAGACGAGCCGAATGTAAAAATACTGACATATATCTATAGCGGCTCCACAGCCACCGTAGTCCTCCATAAAGAAAGCAACAAAATCCCGATAAAGAAAGGCGTCGGGCAGGGAGAGACGATCTCTTCAATGCAATTCACAGCGTGTGTACAGTAAGTATTCAGAGACCTGGATTGGGTTGAATTGGGGATAAATGTTAATGGGGAATACCTTAGCGATCCGCTGATGATATTGCCTTGCTTAGTAACTCAAGGGGCCAATTGCAATGCATGCTCACTGACCTGGGGAGGCAAAGCAGAAGAGTGGGTCTAAAAATTGATCTGCAGAAAACTAAAGTAATGTTTAACAGTCTCGAAAGAGAACAGCAATTTACAATAGGTTGTGAGGCACTGGATGTGGTAAGGGAATACATCTACTTAGGGCAGGTAGTTACGGCGGATCCGGATCATGAGGCGGAAATAATCAGAAGAATAAGAATGGGCTGGGGTGCGTTTGGCAGGCATTCTCAAATCATGAACAGCAGGTTGCCACTATCCCTCATGAGAAAAGTGTATAACAGCTGTGTCTTACCAGTACTCACCTACGGGGCAGAAACCTGGAGGCTTACGAAAAGGGTTCTACTTAAATTGAGGACGACGCAGCGAGCTATAGAAAGAAGAATGATGGGTGTAACGCTAAGGGATAAGAAAAGAGCAGATTGCGTGAGGGAACAAACGTGCGTTAATGAAATCTTAGTTGAAATCAAGAAAAAGAAATGGGCATGGGCAGGACATGTAATGAGGAGGGAAGATAACCGATGGTCATTGAGGGTTACAGACTGGATTCCAAGGGAAGGGAAGCTAGCAGGGGGCGGCAGAAAGTTAGGTGGGCAGATGAGATTAAGAATTTTGCAGGGACGACATGGCCACAATTAGTACAAGACCGGGGTTGTTGGAGAAGTATGGGAAAGGCCTTTGCCCTGCAGTGGCAGCAACCAGACTGATGATGATGATGTTTTGTCAGTGTTAGCGTGAACGACAAATATTGAAAGGGAAGCGCGAATTTCTATAAAATTCGTTCTTCCACTTGCAGGCTATCCCAGCTAGCCCGTCAAAAAGAGTAGTGGTCGGGAATTTCAGGAAAAAAAGGATCAGCTTCGAAACAGGAAAAAATAAATTTAAGCTGCGCCGATGACTCGCAGCAAAAATCTTCAGATAGAAAATATGCCACGTACACTCACTAGACATACATACATACATACATACATACATACATACATACATACATACATACATACATACATACATACATACATGCATACATACATACATACATACATACATACTAAGTAGGTCCAGCGCTTATCATGCCTCGAGTTAGCTCGTCATTAAGAACTAAAAGAGGTGATTACAGAAACTGCGCCTCAGTGCTTTCCCAAGACGTCGCATAGTACGCCTGTTCTTGTCAACGCTTCGCACTTCAAGCGGAACCTCGATTAGCAAAAAAAGCACACACACACACACACACACACACACACACACACACACACACAATTGCATTTTCCGCAAGAATCTTAGCATGTAAGTCAGCAAGTTAATGATTGACCAGTCTGTTTTTTTTTTCTCTCATGAATAATGGTTTCGTTTTGCGCCTTGGTCACTCAGCTGTTCAGCAACTTCGTGAATGCATGGACTTGAGTGCCATAAGCTCCTGTGATGCCAATCCAGATTTTCAAGGTGGAACCTTCGAGGCTCAGGCGGAAGCAACAGAGAGGTAAGCGACCAAAGTAAAGTATTTGCTAGAAGATAGCGACACACTAATATTCAATCTAAAGTGACACGTCATGTCAGCGGCAGCCTCGACATTCCTGAAACATGCAAGGCATTGGTGACCTTCCCACATGGTCGAGACGAGTAAGGATAACCATAGCGATCTCATGTAGCTGCAACTGAACAAAAAGAAATCTAGCTAAAATTGTCACAGGATGGCTTTAAAATTTAATGATATCAGCATTCAGGCGGCACACCGCATTGCCGCCGCAAAAAAAGCGTCATGTTTGAAGCATAAGCAAAACGAGAACAACGCGAAAGCAGGAGCCAACATTTCGACAAGTGGACTTGTCGAAACGTTGCCTACTGCTTTTCTTTGTTCGCAGTTTCGCTCATCGTCTTCAATTTCCAGCTCCCGCATTCCCCGTGTTTTCCATGTATGAGCCATGTACAGCTACTGCCTGGTTCCTCTCTCGCGCTTATCTCTGGACAGGCAGCGCCAGCTAGGGGCGCCACCGCGTATTCCACTGCGCTGCTCGTGTACGAGTATGCATTCCC
This sequence comes from Dermacentor albipictus, assembly GCF_038994185.2. NCBI lineage: Eukaryota > Metazoa > Arthropoda > Arachnida > Ixodida > Ixodidae > Dermacentor > Dermacentor albipictus. Next base: position 92,505,392 of record NC_091826.1, on the reverse strand, counting down.
ATAATATTGCCTGGATGTGTATGATGCGCGTTTGATTCTGCTGAGCACGAAAACTATTAACGATTGCTTTGTCATTGAAGCACCACATACTTAGTAACTCAAGATGAGTGAACGAGGTCCACTGAAGATTGGAAAATAGCAAGGGTCACATGCCCACTGACCCAAGGCTCTTTGACCCGATGTCCTAAGCACAGACGCCAGATGCTCAGGATTGTTGGACGACATTTTGAGCACTGCTGAGCAAGGGATAGGTTTGATTCCTCACTTCGGAAGCAGCGTGATATCGTGGATGAAAGGAAACAGTACATTCTGTACGCTCAGATCCCGATACACGAACCCGAATGCGCGGTTGTTATCCTTAATATTTTGTTCATCTTTGCCCAGAAAAAAATTTGACTAGCACTTAAACTGTCGTTCGTAACACGTGTGGTGTTTAGGACAGTAAACCCGATCAATCATTCCCATTTACTATGTTTCGTATATTGCGTGTTATTTTTAAGGTACCCAGAAGCTTAATTTTTACAAGGTGTCCTTCAACGATGCACAAGAAGCGCAATGAACAAACGTGGTGCAATGTCCTGAAAGTGTCAGGAAGCCTGAAGGCATCATGAGGCTACTTGCCAAAGTTTATTGCCACTTTCAAAGAAAGTATGTCACGCAAGAAGAGATATTTTTGGAGGATCTAATCTCACTCTCGAGATTATATATATATATATATATATATATATATCGAGAGTGAGATATATGCTAGTCTTTCTCCCTACCTCTCCCTGCGCTCCCTGTTTCTAGGATTATGAGATGAAGAGATTGACACAGGTAAGGTGCAATCCTCCACAAATATCTTTTCTTTTACTATATATAAAGGGGGAAATCAGACATCCACCCGTTCGTAGCAATTGCTACAAAGGAAACCCATACGGGTTCCTTTGTAGCAATTGTAGCAATTTTCTCTTCATTCATTACATCTCTCCACCTTGTGGGTTTCCGCAGAACTACTACGCCAAACTCTTGCCTTTGCTTCGTGTTGTCGACAAATTCGACTTCGCCCTGCCATTTGCTAGCCGCCTGGTTAGCTCAGATGGTAGAGCGGCTGCCCCGGAAAGGCGTTGGTCCCGGGTTCGAGTCCCGGACCAGGACGAATTTTTCTTCAACTATGCGGCTTTTCTTTCGAGGAACCCGTATGGGTTTCCTTTGCAGCAATTGCTACGAACGGGTGGATGTGTGATTTTCCTTTCATTCACTGTATATATATATATATATATATATATATATATATATATATATATATATATATATATATATATATATATATATATATATATATATATATATATATATATATATATATATATAGTGAATGAAGGGAAAATCAGACATCCACCCGAAACCTGCGACTCAATCTGTTGGTCTCCTTCAGCCAGTTGACGTTCGAACTCAGCCGTTTTATAGGGTGGGCCTGGACTTGCTCGGCCTCTTTCCAATTTCCATGAAAGGCAACAAATGGTTTGCAGTGGATGACTGTACGATGTCATCCTCCAACGTGGTGTTCCACATCACCTACTCAGAGATCGCGGTCGCTACTTCCTGTCTCGTGTGGTTGACGATTTACTTTGATCATGTGCCACTAACCACAAATATACCACCTCATATCACCCTCAAACCGATAGACTCGCCGAATACCTCAACTGTACACTGACCGACATACTTTCCATGTACGTTTCTGATGATCACCACGATTGGGAGGTTGCCCTCCCGACCGTCACATTTGCATACAGCTCATCGCGTCTTGAAACTTCCGGCTACTTACCCTTCTATCTTCTTTTTGGCCGCAGTCCCATATTACCGTTTGACACCTTGCTCCCTTCTTATCCTGCGTCGACGTCCACGGCTTCCTATGCGTAAGATTCCATCACATATGCGCTCGTCGCGCGCACAGTAGCCCGCCCTCGGCTCTCGCCATCGCAGATCGCACAAAAGTGCATCTACGGTCGTCGACACGAGGATATTGCTTTTTCACCGGGTTCTCTCGTCCTTCTTTGGGTGCCATCTTGTCGTGTGGGCCTCTGTGAAAAGTTAATGTCGCGGTACGTCGGGCTCTACCACGTACCTGGACCCTGCCGCACCACCGCTCGGCGATCGGCTCCGCGACAGCCACAACATTAATGCTGGCCTCACTCAGCTGCCTCCAGGACCTTCGTTACCACAACGGAGGCAGCCTCACCCTTCCCTTTTTGCAATAATACCTTTCCATAATACCCTTTCCACTGCAGCGCTCTCGGCACATTATCATGTTGAATAAACGTCGTTTTAGTCATTCTACCACGTGCAGCATCAGCTTACTCCTGTCCCCTATGAGATAACTCCCATTCCATGCACTTCATCAACGGCCACACCACGAAGTGACGTCGTTCATGTTTCCCGCCTCAAACGTTACAAATGAGATAATGCATTTTGACCACCACCAGCACCGGTACGCTGCTTCACCGGCCGGGGACAATGGCATTCACTGTGTTGAAGACAAAGACGTTGTAATGGGGCTGAAAGATCTGCTGAAACCTGTGTGCCCTGTGCAGTCTTGACTAGCCAAGTGCCAGCTGTTGACAGTAGAGTAAATACTCCCTTTAACAATATATATATACCGAGCCTTAATATGAACGTGTATACGCTGATGTACCGCTTTAGCTAATATCGCATCGTCTCACTAGATACCTTGGTGCCAAAACATCGGCATTTCGTCGTTTACATTTCCTCGAGGCTTTCATTGCACATTGTGTGACCGAACTGTGTCAGTTTGACGGCAAAATTTGGGCCAGGTAAAATATCTGAAAACACTAATTTCATCATCATGGGTTGCTGCTAATTAGCCATGCTTCCCGTATTTGCCCGTTTTCTTTCAGCCATGGGGCACATACCTAGATTCTTGAATTTTTATATTCAGACAAATACCGCTTACGATCTATCGAATAAATCATGTTACCCAGATTCCCTACCTGAGGCAGGTGATATTGAATATCTATTGAGCTTTAAACTGTACTGAGTGCACAAGATTATTTTGGCTTCTAATAAGACATTGTGTATGATGTTTTTTTTTATGTCTGTTGCTGCAGGGGGGCACAGAATTTGAAGGCCTGCATCGAGAAGGCGATTAAAACCTGCGATGCCAAGGAGAACGCAGCCGCCATAGCGCATCTGCAAAAGATTGCTGACGCCATTGTGGATCTCACCTCGACATCTGATAAACCAAACGGTGCTCACACAACGAAGGCCGCTACGGCAGTCGTTGCAGTATCCCTGCTGAGCTGGATAGTTCGCAACTTCTATTAACAGCTCTCGTGAGCGACGCCATCCCACTGTCATCAACCGCGTGCCTTGTTTATTATTATCAGCCATTAAACTTTATACATGACATGCGTGTTCGTACCCGTACTTGCGATATTCGTCAACTCAAGTGGCACTCCTGTTAGCTAAAAACCGTATTTTAGGTTTTTACTCCACTCAAAAAGACGGCTCCAAAGGGCGGCACGTTGGGTACGTTGGTAATCCATACTGAAACTAGTAACATCGCGAAACATGTATTCGAAACGTGGTCGTGTATCTTTCTTATGTGGTTTGTAATGTCTCGCTCTGTACATATCTTCACTTGAAAGGGTCGTCGAGCCTAGGCAATATATAACTAAGCGTAATATACCGGTTAATTTTTATACTTGTAACACTGCGCGAAATTTTGTGGAAAAGATATCGATGACAGAGGGCGCGTCGTAATAAAAAGTTAGAGGGATCTAATTTTTCTTCGTGTTAGGCTATCGGAAGAAGCGACGTTGGGATGCATGACGCCTGTTTAGCAACTTTGGATGAACTAATTTCGAAAGGCCAGGAAATCACTGTCAACCTCCTATACAGAAGAATCATGTAGATGCGCAGTCCACCTCAATAGTCTTCTACGACTAAAGTTTGAAACATGTTGCTGCAAGTTTGCACCAACATGTTTGCAGATTGCAATTTTGTAAGCAGATTCCTTGTTTATATTGTTGATCAGTCCTATACTTTCTTTTGCTAGTACATACGGTTTGCCATTTGTTGGGCACGCTAGCAAGAAACGCACATGAAACCAATATATAATCTGTTTCTTTCTTTTGAGGCGCATGTGTGTCTGCGCATGTACTGAAAGGGTTATCCTCGTGCAGTTTCATTTTCCTTGTGCTATTTTCATTTTCCTTTCGCTTTTTGGGCGACTATTATTTCTTTTTTGAAAAGCGTCATACGAGTCACACCATAGCGTGACATGAGAGTGAACTCTGTTAAACGTCTCCGCTTCAATTTACAAAACAAGTACCTTCGACGGCACTCTCAAGTACCTTCCGAAACTACCCTAATGCTGATCCTTAAAGAATACGCTTTCATTGTTAATGTCTCTATTTACGCTGTAAGCGAAGGTGGGGGAGATCACACGTGAATTGGTAATTTAACCCCGCGAGCGGTGTAAGCAGGCCCAATACGAAGCGCGGACTATTGGCGTGGGGTGCGATAAAGTAACTCTATTCCAAACGAAAAGTGTTCCAAACTCCGGACGTCAAAATGACGTGACTGTTTCTGCGTACGGGGGCGGGAAGCTGCGACGTTTTTCAATCTGTCCAATCATCTGCTTCCATCGTTGCCGGAAGCATGTTTTGCTTGTTTCTTACTTGCAAAGGGACCCTATAGCAACTAACATTTAGATATTAATGCCTAATAAGAGAACAATTGTATGTCGCTGAAAGTAAAATTGTTTTGTGATCTTTCGACGCAAGATAAGTTGAAGTGCGCTTGAATGTAAACACAAATATTTTAATTTTTTGAGTCATAGCCACACATGTGTCAATTCCATATCCAATCCATTTCGATACGCACACGTAAGATGGCGGCTACGTGAAAACAGCTGATCGGTTTTGTGGGCCACAGTTGGTGTATTTTTACCCGTAACGCTGCCTCATTAGATTAAATCGCGGCGTACGAGATGTACTTTCGCCCGAGAAGAATTTTGGAAGCTGTGAACATCTTGAAGACTGTGAAAGCGTAGTGCTCGGTGAGTAAACACATCATTCTTTCTTGTGCTTAATGACTGAGCAGTGGCATCTGAACATCTGCGGTGATCGCATGGTGTTCACTTTTGCTTTTATTGGCATAGAATGCGGAAGAATCGACGAAGGTTGGAAGGCATCTCAACAGATAGCTGGTAAGTAAACGTTTTCTATAACCGATCGCAACTATCTCGGAAGGTAGGTCCTGATTTAAATCGAAGGTGGTCTGGAAGAGAGGCTCATTTTTTTTTCGCTGCCACACACTGCTGTGCAATAATACATTCCCCCGTGCGGGCGGTACAGATACTTCTGCTGGATATAACTTGCACGAGAAAAGATTTTTTTTGTTATTCAATTGTGTTAAATTTAACGTAACACCTATGCCCTGATAAAATAACAACACATTACATGCACGTAACCGTTATCTTTTACCGGCATAGGGATATCCGAAACGGCACTATTTGCTGGTATTAATTCGCTGCGGTCCGGCGAAAATTGAGAGCAAGGAGGAGAAATGGCGGATGCTCCAAAAAGCGCGCGGGTTTCGGCAGCGCAGGCCACCATGTTAATTGAGTTCATTGAGCAGCATCCATACTAAACGAGAGGCGCCACAAGCCTCTCGCCAAGTATGAGTGCTGCTCAGAAAAAAGCGCTGTGGGACGAGGTTGCCGCGGCGCTGAACGCGATCGGTCCGGCAGTCAAAGCAGCCCGGCGTTGGCGCCGGCATTGGGCCCAGCTATGCTATGACTGCCGGAGGATCGCGGCGCAGGTGGGCGCCGAGAAGAGGTGAGCCCGCGGCTAGCAACATCTTCGGAACGTATAAGCTCACAATGTTCACGCATTCTCAGGAATACGGGAGGCGGGAAGCTGGGCGGCCTGGAGGGCCGCATGCTCCACGTGCTTGGCCGAACCGGCCCAGCGTCCGCTCCGGTGGACTTCATCGCCGACGACACCGAGGTGCGTAGCAATGTTCGTTGCTATGTGTACCGATGTCGGGCAGTTACGCCGGGGTGAATATTTTGCCGTTGTGGGCTTGTGTGTGTTTTCTTACAATTCAGCACACATGCCAGCACATGACATACGTACTTTGCAAGAATGGAAATGCTGCCCCACTGCTGCTAAAGCAATGCTGTTAAGAAACACCTTGTGGTAAATTTCATGGCTGGTTAATCCGTAAAGCATTAGGAACGAGTAGCTCTAAGTCCCTAGTATGTCACAAGCTGGATTAAGAATTTTTTTAGTTAAAAACTAAGTGGTATAGACATTGCAACCAGTTGATGTAACCTAATCACATTATCACCTGTATTTTATTGTTCCAGCAGGACACCTCCAGTGAGGAGGAGCATGTTCCAGTGCCCCCTGCCCTACCAGCAGCTGCCCACGTGTCCATCGGAACCCAGCCGGGCACAAGTGGCACTGCACGTGAAGCACTTCAGCAGCTATTGCAATACGAACACATTACTCAAAGCAGCAAAGCAGTATCTGTTAAGACCTTTTAAACAGAAACTGTGTATTTATATTATTTACATGGCAAAGAAAAAGTCCCGGCCTAAATGTCACTGCAAAATGGAACAATATTCTCTTTGACTGTTACCACCATTTGTAACGCAGCTTGTGTAGCGTACAAGCTGAAAGTACTATCAGTGAAGTATCTTGTAATAGTGTAGTGCCTTTTTGTTCATGCAAATTTACTGTTCAATATGTGAACGGTCTGCTGCTGGAATTAATTTTCTGGGCTTCCACCTGATAGTGAACCAGTGATCATGGTGTGGTGACACGTGGAACCACGGAAATGTTTTGTAGGTTGGTATGTGTTAAAGAACACCTCAAAGGAGATATGTAAACGTGCATGAGTCAATGAGCCGAATGACTTCAAATGCCTCTCATGTGTAATATGGTTGTAATGTACATTACCATGCGCACTAATCACCTCTATAAAAAATGACCTTGCCAAGTTGTATGCACCTGCCTATTTTGCTGCAGGCGCAGCTGGTTGAAACTAGCGGCCTCCGCATTCACTTCCTCAGCCAGCTGCCCCTGCCGCGCATACTCGGCGGCTGCCTTGCAGGCCGCATCCTTCAGTGGCTGTTGGCGGGGTGGCCTGCGGGGCTGCTGCCGAGCTGATGGTCCTTAAACATAAAACCAGTAAAGAGGATAAAAAAATTTTGTTCCGTCCTGCATAATCTATGCAGGACGGAACAAAATCTGCACAAAGTTTAGCAGGTGAAGCATGGGTCATGCAAAATGCACCTACTACAGAAAGGCTGCAATAAAGAAATATACAGGCTGAGCACCTGACGCAGATGTGATTACAGATAACACTAGCTGGGACATAGTAGCATCCCTATTTGCCGCAAGGCAGCTCTTTGTGTAGTCTTCATTCATAAATGACTATCAGTGTAAAAAAGAATGTGACAACACGTGCACTGTACACTCATATTAAAAATTAGTTTAAATTACAGCGCACGTGTGCTGTCACTTTGTTTCGTGCAGATACCATTCGGGCTTCAATATTCTCTTGAGGCGCGAGCCCGCTTTGCTGCATGCGGCCAGAATTCTACAAAATTTCACCGCTGCTCACCGAGGAGGTGTTCGCCGGCCTTGGCAATATGCCCCTCCTGGAAACGACGACGCAACCACGTAGTTCTCCAGACGTTGGCGTCGTTGTGTGACCCCGGTCGCAGAGAGTCGACGGCGAGGATCTGCATGCCTGCGTCCCAGATCTGACGAGAGCGCGCACAGCATAAGCCACGCGTCGCCATGATGGGCAAATCAGACAAAAATTAAGGTACTTACGAACATTGTGTTGAGGACGTAGTAGCCTTTGCGGCACATGAATGCCGACTTCTGCTCTCCCTTCGGTGCGATGATGGCTATAAGGCTGCCTTCCACGCATCCGATGACGCCGGGCATGGAGCCGTGTCGAAGGAACGCTTCCTTCACAGCCGCCTTCTCCTCCGACGTCCTCGGGAAATGGATCCACTTGTTGCGGGCCCCGGCTTGGACGATTGCCTTCGCCACGCGTCGCACACACTTGCTGACCGCAGGCTGGGTCACGCCGATCGTCTCCTCACTCCCTACCGAGGCTTGAAAGCTGCCCGTTGCGAAGAACTGCAGCGCGCACAACACTTGTCGCTTCACCGACAGCGCTGAAGTTCTCACGCCTCCGAGTTCCTCCGCTACTTCATCGCACAGCCACCGCACAGTTTGTTTCTTCAGGCGAAAGTGCCGCCGAAACAGATGCCCTGGCATGTCAAACGCATCCTCGGGCTCCCTCCTCCCGCGCCCAGGCTGACGAGCCGCCGCAGCCGCCAACGCAATCAAGAAGGCCGCCATTTTCTATTCCAAACGGAACGGGGCACTCACCGGTTATTCCACGAATTCGACGGGTTCGTTCGGCATAAGTTAGCATAATGAGTGCGTAAACGTCACTTTGCCTTGGCGGTTTTTGAGCACTCCTGACGTCGCTTGACGGGGAGGAAAAATGGGCGCGGCCTCAAAAAATTCGACAGATGAGCGAGCGGTGTCGGCAATTTTGGAACAGGAACAGAACAAAATAGCTTTACGGTATGCTGGCCCTTGCTTTCCGCAGCTTCTTCTTCATTAAAATTGAACCCTGACGGGAAAGACGCCATCCTGACAAACTACGCGCATGGCTAAATGGCGGGATCATCGAAAGGCTGGAGCCGATGTACGTGCACAATCTCACGACCACAGTGGCAGCGATTAGAAGGCTGAGGCACATGCTCGGTAGCAGAGTTCACATGAGAAAAATATCTCCTGAGTCTGTAAGGGAGATGCACGAAGAAAATATTCCAAGCGACCAGTTGGGGCACAAACCTGACAATAGTGCGAACTGGCCCAGTACATAGCCCAGGCAATGAGGCTAGCTCAGCGACGCATCTTTTTTGTTACACCAGGCGTTAAGAGTTAAAAGCGAAGTAGCTTTTACAACAACTACATTAGTTTTTGCAAGAGTAAGATGTTTATCACAGGATTAAGTAAACATTTGCGACGCCGCGGAATGACGCATCACTATAGAAGCTTGGGCTCTCAAGACGTACAGGAAAAAAACAGAAAATAAAAGTTTAGTGCACAACTTTGCGCTTTAAAAACCTTGTTTGTTTAGCCAGATAAACATGAACAAATGTAAGATAGTATGATCTTCTGCTCTGTCTGATAGTTATGTTATTATTATTATTATTATTATTATTATTATTATTATTATTATTATTATTATTATTATTATTATTATTATTATTATTATTATTATTATTATCACGGAAGAATGAACGACCAAGATCGCGAGTCGCTGGCTGCTCCGTGTTGTTGGTGGTCAGCCATCATTACCCAAACTCATTTTGCATATATATTGTAAATATAATCATCTATATTGACACGTGTACTTATATTTATCGGGCGACCACGTTTCGCCGCTTAACAACTGCAATCGCACAGCGAGGGACGCGCCTGAATTATATCCGATGTTTCTGGAAAGTTATCGATGCTTCTACCTGGCTATCTGTTGTCGCCGAACCTTGTGTTATCTGATTTCATCGCGTAACGCTAATGGTGTAGAACTTTGTGGAAGGCACACGGGTCCGAACGATTAGTCTGGAACATTCGACGACTGCTCTATAAAAGCCGACGCACTTGACCCGCTGATCCGATTTTCGACGATCGCCGACTGTGTTCGCCGCTATCGTTGTGCTTTAAGTGTATCCTGTTTTGTGGGCACAGGTTCGCCCAATAAAAGCTAGTTTTGTCTTTCACAGTACTGCTACTGTGTTCTTTCTTCACCGTCACTACCACGTGACATCTGGTGGAGGTGCTAGTGCGTTCATGTACCGAACGCCCCCGCAAGGCCACGATCCAAGCCCGAAGCACGAGGACAAAACCGACACCGCCCAAGACCAGCGTGCTAGCCGCAGACTGCAAGGACTGCCCCCAGAGCACGGACTTCTACCTGAGGCGACAAAGAAGATCGTGGTCAAGACAACCTCAATGGCTGCCCCAGCATCCCCCGTTATTTTACAACAACCCCGGGACTCACCGATCTTCCATGGAGCAGCAACTGAAGACCCGGAATCCTGGCTGGAGACCTACGAGCGAATCGCGACATTCAACTACTGGGACTCCGTCGACAAGCTGCGGCATGTCTACTTCTCCTTAGAAGACGCCGCCAGACCGTGATTTGAGAACCGGGAGTCGACCTTAACGACATGGGACCTCTTCCGTAGCGGCTTCCTGCGCACCTTTACGAGCGTCGTGCGCAAGGAAAGGGCCGAAGCCATGCTGGACGCCCGAGTGCAGCTACCGAACGAGAACGTTGCTACATTCACGGAAGAAATGAAACGTCTCTTCCGCCACGCCGACCCGGATATGCCCGAAGAGAAGAAAGTGCGCCTTCTCATGCGTGGTGTGAAGGAAGAACTTTTCGGCGCAATGGTACGAAGCCCACCAAAGACCGTAGAAGAGTTCCTTCGCGAGGCAACCAGCATTGAGAAGACACTCGAAATGCGGAACCGGCAATTCAACCACCGTACGAGCTCTACCCAATACGCAGGAATTCAATCACTGGCCACTGACGATCTGCGCGAGACCATCAGGGCCATTGTGCGCGAAGAACTGCGCAAGGTCTTGCCTTCGTCGCAGCCTCAAGTGGCCTCGATCGCCGACATCGTGAAAGAAGAGGTGCACCGATCACATGGAGTTCCTGAGGTGGAACCAGAATCACCGCAGCCGGAGGCAATGACCTACGCCGCCGCCGTCGCCCGCCGTCAAGGCCCCCCTGCGCGACCGCGCCAGGGTCCTGCAACGCCGCAATTCCGTCGTCCGCCGCCACCGCCGCAGCCAGCACGCCAATACGTCGCCCAGCGCACCTACGCGAGGAAGACGGACATTTGGCGAGCCCCCGACCACCGCCCGCTCTGCTCTCACTGCGGAGAAGCCGGCCATGTGCACCGCCGATGCCCATACCGTGACCTGGGACTGAGAGGGTTCGCCGTCAACGCGCCGCGTCCACAGCTTGGCGAGCGCCCACGTGAAATCGCCGATTACCTAGCCGCCACTCAGCGGAACTCTCGACGACCATCCCGTTCACCGTCACCAGGCCGCTACCTGTCACCGCAGCGCCGACCGTACACTGGTCCAGCTCGGGGCCGCTCTGCGAGCCCATATCCGGAAAACTAAAAGCAGCAACCGATGGAGGTGCGGTTGCTGTTCGTCGAACTGACGAAGATCCTCCGCCGCCGACGAAGTCGATGAAGAAACCATCTCGACGACCTAATGACGACACGCCGCCGTCCCGACGAAGTCAGCAAGCCAAGACTACACCGACGAAAGACGACTTGACGACGCGACGTTCCAGTTTCACTTCAACACGACGCAGCCGTGATCCGACGCCAAGACCTAACTGCAACGCCAGACAAAGAACCACCGACCTCGACGTGCTTCTCGACGGCCACGCAGTTACTGCCTTAGTGGACACCGGTGCTGATTACTCCGTCATGAGTGGACACATCGCCGCCCAGTTGAAGAAGGTTAAGACTGCATGGGAAGGCCCTCAAATTCGCACCGCTGGAGGACGTCTGATTACGCCGACTGGAATCTGCACGGCAAGGATAACCATTCATGACCGGACTTACCCTGCCACCTTCGTTATCCTCCAACAGTGTTCTCGAGACGTCATTCTCGGTATGGACTTCCTGAACCAACACGGCGCAGTCATCGACCTGAAGTCGAAGTCAATAACGCTGTCGGAAGATAAAGCGATACCGCCGGAGAGCCCTCGTAGTCACCACGCCTTGAGTGTGCTCGAAGACCAAGTGAGCATCCCGCCCCACTCCAGTATTGTTATTTCGGTCGGCACCGAAATACCCGCTGACGTAGAAGGTGTCATCGAAGGCGACCAACGCCTCCTGCTAGACCGTGAAATTTGCGTCGCAAGAGGGATCGCTCGACTGCATGGAGGGAAAACTGAAGTGTTGCTGACAAACTTCAGCCCGGAGTTCAAGCACATCAACAAGGGCACGACGATCGCATACATCGAGGAATTTCAGGAAACCAGCGATGCGTTTGTCCTCTCGGATTCTGTTGCATCTACCCCGACGACCGTAGTTCCCGAGCCAGACTTCGACATAAATCCAAGTCTCCCCGTGATTAAGAAGCAACAGCTCAGAAGTCTCCTTCGACGATACAAAGACTGCTTTTCGACGTCATCGAGGATTCGACAAACCGCAGTCGCAAAGCATCGCATAATAACCGAAGAGTGCGCTCGACCACTCCGCCAAAGCCCTTACCGAGTTTCGCCGCGAGAACGCGAAGCTATAAGAGAACAAGTCGACGAAATGCTGCGCGACGACATCATCCAGCCGTCGAAAAGCCCGTGGGCATCCCCTGTTGTCCTGGTGAAGAAAAAGGACGGAACCCTACGTTTCTGCGTCGATTATCGTCGTCTGAACAAGATCACGAAGAAGGACGTATACCCCCTTCCACGGATAGACGACGCATTGGATCGGCTTTGCAACGCTAAGTACTTCTCCTCGATGGACCTCAAGTCTAGCTATCGGCGAATAGAAGTCGACGAAAAAGATCGCGAAAAGACCGCCTTCATCACCCCAGACTGCCTCTACGAGTTCAAGGTTATGCCATTTGGACTGTGCTCGGCGCCTGCAACGTTCCAGCGCGTGATGGACACGGTTTTAGTGGGATTGAATTGGCAGACCTGTCTCGTTTACTTGGATGACATCGTTGTATTCGCCGGAAATTTCGACGATCACCTTAGGCGGCTTGACACAGTACTAGAGGCCATCAAGTCATCAGGGCTCACTCTGAAGCCAGAAAAATGCCGCTTCGCTTACGACGAGCTTCTGTTGCTAGGCCACGTCATCAGTAAATCTGGAGTACGCCCCGACCCCCAGAAAACAGCTGCCATCGCAAAGTTCCCGCAGCCTACCGACAAGAAGGCAGTGCGTAGATTCCTTGGCATGTGTGCCTACTACAGGCGCTTTGTCAAGGACTTTTCACGCATCGCCGAGCCGTTGACACGTCTAACTAAATGTGATGTTGAGTTCAAGTGGGAAACGCCGCAGCCCGACGCATTTCAAGAACTCAAACGACGCATGCAGTCGCCACCGGTACTTGCGCACTTCCACGAGTACGCCGATACAGAAATCCATACTGACGCCAGTAGCCTAGGCCTCGGTGCCGTTCTACTCCAGAGGAAAAACGGAGTCGAACAGGTGATATCTTACGCTAGCCGGTCGCTGTCAAAAGCGGAAGGCAACTATTCTACGACCAAAAAGGAATGCCTCGCCATCGTTTGGGCTACAGCTAAATTTCGCCCTGATCTTTATGGCAGGCCATTCAAAGTCGTCAGTGACCATCACGCTTTGTGTTGGCTAGCGAGTATAAAGGATCCTTCAGGACGACTGGTGCGGTGGAGCCTCAAACTACAAGAATACGACATCACTGTAACCTACAAGTCCGGACGAAAACACTCCGATGCCGATTGCCTATCACGTGCCCCCATTGACCCGCCGCCGCAAGATGACGAAGATGACGACGCCTTGCTTGGCATGATAAGCGCAGAAGACTTCGCTGAGCAGCAACGGGCAGACCCGGAGCTAAAAGGCCTGGTGCAATATTTGGAAGGGCACACCGACGTTGTCCCCAGGGCATTTAAGCGCGGACTATCTTCCTTCACGCTTCAAAACAATCTCCTCGTGAAGAAGAACTTTTCACCAGTCCGCGCCAACTACCTTCTTGTTGTCCCGTCAGGACTTAGTCCAGAAGTATTGCACGCCCTACATGACGATCCGACCGCTAGACACCTCGGTTTTTCCCGGACACTCTCGAGGATACAACAAAAGTATTATTGGCCGCGCCTGACCGCCGACGTCGCCCATTATGTCAGAACATGCCGAGACTGTCAGCGACGTAAGACACCGCCGACAAGGCCAGCCGGATTACTACAGCCAATCGAGCCTCCTTGCCGACCATTCCAGCAGATCGGGATGGACTTGCTGGGACCCTTTCCGACGTCAACAACCGGAAATAAGTGGAAATTCGTGGCGACAGACTACCTCACCCGCTTCGCTGAAACTAAAGCACTGCCGAAAGGTAGCGCAGCCGAAGTGGCGAAATTTTTTGTCGAAAACATCCTGCTTAGACATGGCGCCCCAGAAGTCCTCATCACCGACAGAGGAACGGCCTTTACAGCGGAGCTCACCCAAGCCATTCTGAAAGACAGTCAGACAAGGCACAGGAGGACCACGGCCTACCACCTGCAGACGAATGGCCTTACGGAGCGGCTGAATAAGACCCTCGCCGACATGCTAGCGATGTACGTCGACGTCGAACACAAGACCTGGGATGCCGTCCTGCCGTACGTAACATTTGCTTACAACACGGCGGTGCAAGAAACAACACAGATCACGCCGTTTAAGCTGGTTTACGGCAGGAACCCGACGACGACGCTCGACGCCATGCTGCCCCACGTCACTGACGAAGAGAATGTTGACGTCGCTAGCTATCTCCAGCGCGCCGAAGAAGCCCGACAGCTCGCCCGCCTACGGATCAAGAACCAACAGAGGACCGACAGCCGACACTACAACCTCCGACGACGCTTTGTTGAGTACCAGCCCGGCGACCGTGTTTGGGTTTGGACACCGATACGCCGACGAGGACTCAGTGAGAAACTACTCCGACGCTATTTCGGACCCTACAAGGTCATCCGACGTATTGGCGCTCTGGACTATGAGGTCGTGCCAGACGGCATTTCGCATTCACAGCGGCGCCGCGCGCGATCTGAAGTGGTCCACGTGGTGTGCCTTAAACTCTTTTACGGACGCTGACGAAATTCCTTATTTTTTGTTGTTGTTTTCTTTGCTACGGGTGTTTTTATTTCGCTTGTATGTAGCATCGGGTCGATGCTTTTTAAGAGGGGAGTATTGACACGTGTACTTATCTTTATCGGGCGACCACGTTTCGCCGCTTAACAACTGTAATCGCACAGCGAGGGACGCGCCTGAATGTATCCGATGTTTCTGGAAAGTTATCGATGCTTCTACCTGGCTGTCTGTTGTCGCCGAACCTTGTGTTATCTGATTTCATCGCGTTACGCGAATGGTGTAGAACTTTGTGGAAGGCACACGGGTCCGAACGATTAGTCTGGAACATTCCACGACTGCTCTATAAAAGCCGACGCACTTGACCCGCTGATCAGATTTTCGACGATAGCCGACTGTGTTCGCCGCTATCGTTGTGCTTTAAGTGTATCCTGTTTAGTTGGCACTGGTTCGCCCAATAAAAGCTAGTTTTGTCTTTCACAGTACTGCTACTGTGTTCTTTCTTCACCGTCACTACCACGTGACAATATATACTCCCAACATCCGCACAACAATATTATTATTAGTAACATTATCATTTTTATTATTACTATTATTATCATTATTATTAGTAGTAGTAGTAGTAGTAGTAGTACTAGCAGTAGTCGTTGTTGTTGTAGTAGTAGTAGTATTTGCTTTGAGAACATCAATGCACGAGACAGGACAGGGAAAGCGAGGAGCAGGCTGGCAAATGCTGCCACCGGAAGGGGCACAAAGCCTGCCTACTCTTCAAAAAGAAGGAGATAGAAACATACAAATGGAAGCTAGGAAGGAGGAGAAGAAAGAGGAAAGCAAGAACAAGATGGCGAAACTCGAAGAATTAAGAAGAACGCAGTGAGTACAGGAAACACCCAGTAGGGCCGGTGACTGCTGGTCATGCCACTAAAGAATGTCGAAATACAAGAAATATTGTTGGAGGTCCCGTCACCCGTAAATAGAAATACGTTACATACGTGAACCTAGGATGGTTTCTTTTAGAAGAGTAAGGAGGGTGCTATGCGCCTGATTGCGCCGAGACGCACAACCACTGGGGTATAAACATTGATCAAGTGTCGTGCACTGCAGGCCAGGAAGGTGATAATCCCGCACTAGCGAATTCTGCTGAGGGTTGTAAGGGGGAACACTCCCATATTGCGCGCTGAAGCATCTCGCAGCAACCGCAAAGCGTACACGATGGCCTGCCAACACGTCCTTGTCGGTATGAACGTTCCCACAGCCAACTCTCAGCTTGAGTAGTCGTGGTTTAGTGCGATGAGTTGTTTCGATATCGCAATCAACACGTGCATTTAAGCAGAGCAATCGTTATTATGGAAGGGCACTGTGACAGTTCGAGTGCATTACTGTACGTGCCCCTAGGAGAGACCTTTGATATTTGGGGTGATGCCACAAATCGAAACGGCGGTCTGATATTTATGCCGCCGTGGTCATAGAGCTCTCAAAGCTGCCTCTCGCGACGCGCATCCACGCATGCCCCCTTATCACGGAGCTTGAGAGTGCGTGGCCCAGAGCACATATGGAGGGGCGGAAGGCGAGGAGGGGAACACGCCTGCCGAGCCCTCGCGTGCGCTGCGCCTACCGATAAAGGTAAGTTTGCATGTCGTAGCGTTGCCCACGTCAGGGTGCAAGCGGCGCCCTACGGTCTAATCTGTGAGTCCTCCACGTCCCCTGATAGAGAGGAGGCATTCGTGTGCGACGAAACGTTTTGCGAAAAGGTCACGCAATTCACAAGTTGATAACGGCGGGCCTGTCTCGTACAATGCTTCCGCAGCTAGCGGAGGAACGGTATCACTCGTTTAGCAATACCGTGTGGCGTAGTACTTGAGGTCTCACCGCGCGACCACATCCCTCTGGACGTTTTGACGCAGCGGTTCGCTTCAGAGAATGACGGCGAAACT
Organism: Dermacentor albipictus; assembly: GCF_038994185.2. Taxonomy (NCBI): domain Eukaryota; kingdom Metazoa; phylum Arthropoda; class Arachnida; order Ixodida; family Ixodidae; genus Dermacentor; species Dermacentor albipictus. The sequence goes on along the minus strand of NC_091826.1, from coordinate 92,488,550 downwards.
GTTGTCGATGCTCCCAGGGGCCCTTGTGCTTTTCGCGCCGCTCGTTGTCGCCCTAGGTAAGACACGCCTTTCCCCGAAAATAGTTGCATTTTTTTCATTTTCTGAAGTGCACTTTACCCGTGGGACACGTTTTGGTCGATTTGTTTATTTGCTTAAAATAATTCGGAATGTCTAAAGCTACGTTGGGCGCACGCGGGAAGGATTCAGCTTGTCGCCCTAAACACGTGTCGGGAAAGCGAATCCGCTAGGACAACGCCCTTTCGCAACGGCGTTCCGTGAAGCTTCACACTACCCTCACAATACAGTGGTTAAAATAGATACAGCGATGCTTTTCATAAAGGCGTACCTTCTTGTCGTCCACTGCAAGAGCTGGGAACCTGGGCAAATGGAAAGGACGCATACGTGCCGTAGCGCGTTTCGACAGTATCCGTACTAGCCCGGCTCAAAGCCGGTCATCGTGGTGAAATCGGTGTGTGGAAGCGGCTCTATGCATTACACGCCTCAGAGAATAAGGGTTTAGAGTTGAATGTACGTGAAGCGTAGGAAAATGGGTGCCGTCGAAAAGCCCAACTCAACAAAAGTAATGCGGCCATTTGTCTAATGATTTTTAGGCAGTAGTTACTACAGCAACTGAAAAAGCGACTTCTAACCTTCAGTAGTGGTGATGAGGTGACTATGAGTAAATGCCGAGCAGCGGTACGCAGCCAGCCTGCGTCGTCTAGTCTGGACATGCTTGGTCTCAGTGACAGACAAGCCTCGTTTATTTCGGGCCCAGTGAGTACCGTTACACGTCGCTGGCTAGCTATGGCGCGCCCCTGCGTGTGCGGTGCGGACTTTCTACACACGGGTGACGCGCATTCTACGTGTATCGCGTTTGAGGGCACCCAATAGAATGCGTTTCTCTTGCTGTGAAAGCCCGCATCAGCGCTATGGAAGCAGACGAGGCAGTTCTTACGGGATTGATTAGCGGGCCAATCTCCGCAGGCTGTGCCGAAAAAGGAATGCGACAGACATAGAAGGAGCGCTTACGCGAAGGAAGCATGTGTTTAGCTGTTCAGCGTGCTTATGCCGACAATCCTAACAAAATACAGGGAAAAACCAACTGAAACATCACATCCCATCACTGTCTTTTCCTTGAAGACCCCTTTTGGGGTTATATAAAGGTTGGGGTGTACAAAATCGGATGTGCTTCCATAAAAACTGCCGCATCCATCCAATGTACCTCTTAAAAAATCCGAGGACACCTAAACACTTCTTGTGAGCTGAGAATACGAAAGCAGTAATGTCCACTTTGGAAGCCGCTGAGTGGTTCTTCGACTTTTGCACTGCGAGTAATGTTTGCGTTAATGGTCGCTCCACGCGCCCTGTGTTTGCAGAGGGTACGATGGTGGATTTGGCTGCGTGCTTCTTCGCTCGTTTTCCTGCGTCCTTGCGCTCCCTTACAAAATCTGCGGTACCTGTACTAGCGCAAACGGCCACGTTTCGCTACTGCCGAAGTTGCGGTCGTCAACGGTGTAGATTGTTCAGGCTCCATAGCGTCGCGGGCTGCCTGAGCCAGCCACCGTGAGCCAAAGTTCAGCCAAAGTTTATAATTTCGCATGGTGAAGTTGCGATAGCAATATCTTGTATCTCAACATACATGATACATTATTTTATGCATCGGAAATACCGATACTGATACACGTCCTGCCAGAGGTATCGTGATACAGATACAAGATACCGAAAGAATATTTAAGATAGTATGTAAGGTACACGTTTGTTCGATGCTGCCATGCACTGACCTCAGCACAGCTGCACGATCTGATACCCATTCCATCTCTGACTACTCAGTGACCCAAGTAGGCGGAAAAACGGTTAGATACATAGATAGAAACATAAATAGATCTATAGATAGCACCCGGAAAGTACGAGACGCAGCCTAAGAATGCTAACGGGGGGCATCAAATAAAAGGCAAACAATGAACCGAATCCATGAAAAGAAAATTGTGACCTAATATTTAGAGTGTAGGGCTGCGTTGCTGGGCAACTGAGTCTCATTCCCCATTTCGGACGCGCAATTCCTTCTTTTCTTTCCTGTGTGTGAGCTTTGCAGCAAGGCCGCCTCATCCGGCAGCGATGGTCAGCAAAGGCTACAGAACGGTCTGGTAAAAAAACTGCACTTAAGTTTTCGCACTTAGGGCTGTTCTGCCATCGGACTTATTTCACAGCAAGATCGAAGATGGTCCCTATTGGTCAATATATAAAACTCGGCAGTATGATTTGCTTGTTTTTGCAAACACACACATACACAGTAGGACGGACGTGTTCTATTATTGGAGGTATTTCCTGGCCCTGCATTAACACTGTGTAATTACTTTTTTCATTGAATACCATAAATTCTGATTCTTTAAAACTAAATCTCATTCCTAAATTTTCCACTTCTTGTCCACAGATATCAGCCAGTCGATGCATATTGCTTTAATCGCCTTGCGAGACGCTCCCTCCTAACGTTTTTGCTTTTTCCGTGACATCGTGCCAGTTATCACATGATGTGAGAGGTGCACCCCGTAGAGTCGATACGCGCACACATTGTATTGCTGTTGCATATTTTTATACCAGGTGGCACGCCAGGTAGCAGTTGCACAGGTAGTGGTAAAAGGTAAATAGAGAAGGCTTGAGGAAAAAACGTAAGATTAAGGAGGTCTACAAAAAATTTGAGAATGAGAAACATGCATAGCATTCGTGAACAAATCAGGCAGTCTAAGGGACCGCTTGTCCGCGTCCTGTTTCAAAGGGAATGCCAATAAATCAGCATCATCATTATTAACATTGCGTCACGCGATGTGACATGCGCGCCGCATAGCGTCGATAGCTGCGAACTTTGCAGGGCAGTTGTGTTGTATTCCACCAGGTGTCCGGACATGTAGCAGTTGGATGTAGCAATTGCATGGAACGTGTAGCTGGACCTGGTTAACTCAGGCAGGCAAGGTGACTATTTGTCACCGAGAAGAGGTTCTTTCAAAGGGGATGCAAATAAATGATCAGCGTCATCATCAACAACGTCGTATGGTGCCACAGGCCAAGGGATGTGACATGTGCGCCGCGTAGTCTGGATAACTGTGTTCACTGATCGGTACACGTTATGGCACCTCCTCGCAATTAAAGTACGAACCGCTGCTGAAGAAGCAAACCGTAGAGCTACGAACGCGGCTACGACATTTCGGTCTTGGGGAAAGCTGCGGGAGCGCCTCTAGGCCGATCGCGCTTCGATCTTCCGGCTATATCGATGGCAAGAGCTTAGTGACGACACGCTAAGAAGTTCTGCAATCCAAACAGCTTGTTAAAGCCTCTGGAAAGAGAGAAAGCTTGCCACTTATTGTCAGAAGTACGTCAACCGTGCATACTCCAGCGAGATCCCACATACCAGCATGGCGCCGCACGATGGACGGCGCAGCAATCGCAATATGGCGGCACCCTCAATAAAACTCTCTATACGCGCGCTCCTTGTCAGCGTAAGCTCTCTCCCGGGCTCTAAACTGCGCCTCGGTAAAGCCAAATCAAAGCATCTTTCCTTTCTTTTGATCACTATCATCATCATCATCAACAACAACAACATCATCAACATCATCATCATCAAAGCGCGCCAATCGTCTCAACGCGCTCGCTTCCCCGCGAGACGCTCATAACTCGATACATATCTCAGCGGCGTCCAGTCGGAAAATATTGCTTTCGCATTCAAAATTAATAAGTGCTTAAGTGCATGCCCTCAGATATTTTTTCTATGTTAAAATAAAAACGCAAATTAGTGTACTTGTCAATGTCCATGTCTCTTATCTGCATCCTGCACCTTAACCTTTACATGTGCTTGCTTTGAAGGTGGCGGTGGTCAACAATCGTGCGACAAGCAGGGCATCACAGCTTGCCATTGGGGTATTGCCGACGAATATGGGAAGGAACCACTTTTAAGAAGTGCTGACCAAAAAGATAGTTATCTGGAAAGGTTATGCAACGGGTAAGATATGTGTTGTTTCTTTCGCCTCGCTCCAACACCCAGAAATCGATTCATTGCAGTGTTGATCCGTTTATTGATTTTCGCGCCACGCGAGGCAAGTCATGTTCTCTGAGCTAGTCCTTGACACACCACTGACTCAGTTTGCCGATGTAGCAAGGACGAAAGGGGATTTCGCATGTATTGTGGCAGCCGCCAATAGTTATTTTGTTATGTTTCTTACCGACACTTGCATAGTCCCACTGTCAGTTGCATTCACTTTCATTCACTTCCAGTCACAAACAAGGAACGACAGTGACACATTACTGCAAAAGCTGTTTTGATTGCTCTTGCCAAATTTTCTTTGTTGAAAGTATGCTAAAATCCATCGAGCATTGTTACATAGCAAAGTGTCTGCCGAACCTGGCATTCGCAAAATGGGCGCCGGTGAGTCCAATCTGCTGCGCACAGTGTGAAGGCAAGATCGCGACATAGCCGTTCCTCAACATAACTTTATTAAGTATGAATGCACTGAGCTGTAGGGTAAGAGGCTCTTCTCTGAACGGGGGCTTAATGCCGGCACACACGGCCGTTAGATAAATGATGTTCTAGGTAAAGAAAGCTTAGTTTGTTGTCATTCGGAAAAGCAATCGCTAGCCGTAGTTTCCTTATGCAAGAACGAAACAGATTTATTAATATATGTTTAGTGCAAAGCTGCCTGTTACAAATCTTACATTTAGAAAAACCTCAAAAGGCACTATCAACCTGAACACCTTTACAGTGCCCCTTCGTTGCAGCCTGTCCAAGTTCAGACAGATGCCTCAGACATAGTTTTGAAACCTTTTTGTATTGCTGTACAAATATGTAGCAGTAACAGCACGATGCCTTTAAATATATTTAAGCACTCAACAAATGTTTGCTTGTTTGTCACATTCACAGGCTTTGATAATTGCCGCACGCAATGTCGTAGCAGACTGTTGGCAAAGGGGCGGTTAAGGTTAAAAGCATTCGCTTAAAGCGAGAGTGAAAAAAATAAGGCATTGCTGCAATGGCCTTTCTTCTCTTCGGTGAATAATTCGCTCATACCGCCATGGACTGAACTCGAGCGCACAATCATTGCTGCTGTTCAGTTGTTGGTGGATCTCCTTTCGCTGATGCAAGGTCCATGGTATTCGTAGTCGGCGTTGCTATTGGCATATTATAACTGAATTCTCGGGATTTACGTGACAAAACCACCATTTGATTATGACGCACGCCTTAGCGGGGGACTCCAGAATAATTTTGACCTCAAGGGGATCTTTAACTCCCTCCAAATAGTCGTTTTTGCATTTTACCTTCACCTAAATGCGGCTGCCCCGGCCTGGTTTTGATCCCCTGACCTCGTCATTAGCAGCGCAACCGCATAGCCACTAAGCCGCCGTGGCGGGTGTCTTGGTGTTTTCATGTGAGCTTCTCTGTGCGGTGACATGTTCTTCATCCTAAAGTTAAATGTCTAAGAAATGCGAAGTTTCATACAACATGGAGAGATCAGTTAAGTGCGTAATGGTAGCCGTGTGTCAGGTTATTTATAAGGCTCTACGACAATGATGCGGAACAGTCTGTGACTGGCAGACGCCGGCACCACACTCTAGATCCGGTTGTCGATTTTTGTTCCCTGGCTCAGCCCCAACAAATACCTCTACACTTCATGGCGCTCTCCTCGCCTCTTATCAGTCAATTATATAAGACAAGCTGCTCAGTGTAAGCAATTCGTTTTTAAAGGAAACAAAAGTGTCCTCCTATAAAGGAGGAGAGTGTTACACTGGTCTGTTAGGCGACCCTGCTAGTCCTCGCCTTATGCTTGCGTCGGTGGTTACGCAATGTTGACGTCAGAGAATTGGAATAAAAACATATTCCAATATTTTATGTTTAGGGTCCCAAATGAGGCTCGAAAATGACAATATGAAGAAGCTTAGCGTAAACGTTTCTTTATTTCTCCACCTACAGCAATCCACACGGTTTACCCGAAAACAACCGTTGCAAGCAAAATTTTTACGGCAGCTGTACAGAAGACGAAAAAAAGAAGTTCGCACGCATGGAGCGCGGCTACACTGTGCTTCGTGGAGAAATCACGTCTCAAGAAAGCTGCCAGTGTAAGTTTTCACCATACACTTGTTTTTACTCCAGACATGAAGTAGTGATATCAAAATTGAGAGAGAGAAAGAGATACAAGTTTTACCGATGTGCTGGGGAATCGGAAGTTATCAGCAGAACTTACCCGATAAGAATGAATGACAATGTACTAGTACTAGTTCAGTTACGGCAGTGAGTAGATAGCAATGAGCACGAGTGAGTTTTAAAGGCTGTGTGAGAAACTAATAAAAAAAGCTCTGTATTTGCACAGCTCATTTAATTGGTCCTCTTGTAGACTAACTCAAAAATGTTATTTTCTGTTTAAGGCCTAACCCGGACTGAGACTAGCCAATATTCTAGATAGCTGCGCTCAGTCCTACTAAAGCTTGAAAGAATTCTACTCAGCCAGGCTCACTCGGACTCAGAGTCACGGGTTGGTCCTTGAGTTACCTTTGCTGCTGTGTGCGGATTGTCAGAATAATTACACATTCAAAAACTTACCATTTTCTAGTTATGTTCTAAAACCCTTCGTAATTTGACGACGACACAGTCACATCACGATGCACTTACAAGCATCTCCACAGATAGAATAAAATACATGAAAATTTTCGGGAAATACTGGTGTTGAGAACACATCCAGTTTTGCCCAGCCAATATAGTGGAAGCCTGGCTACATTTGGAAATAAAATAAAGCGAGACATACAGGGATGCAGGCATTGCGCAACCAGCGTTGCCACCCTCCTTCTCTCACATGGTAAGCTGCCTGCATTCGCCAGCACTGGAAGAAGGAGATAGGTCACATTGGTTAGGGCACGGCTAGACATCTAGGAAACCCGATCACTCTGTTGGGTTTAACGCGGAATTTTCCGAACAACAATGTAACTACGTCGCCCTCATTTTACAACAACCACGCGATTCTACGACCAACAATCTGTGTTGTCTAATACGACAACACTTATTGTTTTGTCAGTGTTAGCGTGAGTGACAAATATGGCAAGGGGCACGCGAATTTCTATAAGATTTGTTCTTCTACAGAACATTCCATTGCAGACTGTTCTAGCTAGCCAGTCAAAAAGAGTAGTGGTCGGGAATTTCATGAAAGAAAAGGATCAGCTTCGAAACAGGAAAAAATAAATTTAACCTGCGCCGATGACTCGGAATAAAAAGCTTCAGATAGAAAATATGCCACGTACACTAACTATACATACATACATACATACATACATACATACAAACAAGCAAACAAACATACATACATACATACATACATACATACATACATACATACATACATACATACATACATACATACATACATACATACATACATACATACATACATACATACATACATACATACTAAGTGGATCCAGCGCTTATCATGCCTCGAGTTAGCTCGTCATTAAGAACTAAAAGAGGTGATTACAGAAACTGCGCCTCAGTGCTTCCCCAAGACGGCGCATAGTACGCCTGTTCTTGTCAACGCTTCGCACTTCAAGCGGAACCTCCATTAGCAAAAAAAAAAGCACACACACACACACACACACTATTGTATTTTTCGCAAGAATCTTAGCGTGTCAGTCAGCAAGTTAATGATTGACCAATCTGGTTCTTTTTCTCTCATGAATAACTGTTTCGTTTTGCACCTTGGTCGCTCAGCTGTCCAGCAACTTCATGAATGCATGGACCTGAGTGCCATAAGCTCCTGTGATGCCAATCCAGATTTTCAGGGTGGAACCTTCGAGGCTCAGGCGGAAGCAAAAGAGAGGTAAGCGACAAAAGTAAAGTATTTGCGAGACGCCAGCGACACACTAATGTTCAATCTAAAGTGACACGTCATGTCAGCGTCAGCCTCGAGATTCCTGAAATATGCAAGGCGTTGGTGGTCTTCCCACGTGGGCGAGACGAGTGAGGATAACCATTGGGATCTCATGTGGCTAAACAGAACAAAAAAAAATCCAGCTAAACTTGTCTCTGGATGACTGCACAATTTCATGCGATCAGCATTTAGGCGGCACAACGCATTGCCGCCGCAAAAGAGCGTCATGTGTGAAGCATAAGCAAAACGAGAACAACGTGAAAGCAGGCGCCAACATTTCGACAAGTAGACTTGTCGAAACGTTGGCTCCTGCTTTTCTTTGTTCGTAGTTTCGCTCATCGTCTTCAATTTCCATCTCCCGCATTCCCCGTGTTTTCCATGTATGAGTCATGTACAGCCACTGCCTGGTTCCTCTCTTGCGCTTATCTCTGGACAGGCAGCGCCAGCTAGGGGCGCCACCGCGAATTCCACTGCGCTGCTCGTGTGCGAGTATGCATTAACATAAGATTGCCTGGATGTGTATGATGCGCGTTTGATTCTGCTGAGCACGGAAACTATAAACGATTGCTTTGTCATTGAAGCGCCACATACTTAGTAACTCAAGATGGGTGAACGAGGTCCACTGAAGAGTGGAAAATAGCAAGGGTCACATGACCACTGACCCAAGGCTGTTTGACCCGATGTCCTAAGCACAGACGCCAGATGCTCAGGATTGTTGGACAAGATTTTGAGGACTGCTGAGCAAGGGGTAGGTTTGATTCCTCACTTCGGAAGCAGCGTGATATCGTGGATGAAAGGAAACAGTACATTCTGTACGCTCAGATTCCGATACACGAACCCGAATGCGCGGTTGTTATCCTTAATATTTTGTTCATCTTTGCCCAGAAAAAAAATTTGACTAGCACTTAAACCGTCGTTCATAACACGTGTGGTGTTTAGGATAGTAAACCCGATCAATCATTCCCATTTACTATGTTTCGTGTATCGCGTGTTATTTTTAAGGTACCCAGAAGCTTAATTTTTACTAGGTGTCCTTCAACGATGCATAAGAAACGAAATGAACAAACGTTGTTCAATGTCCTGAAAGTGTCACCAAGCCTGAAGGTATCACGAGGCTACTTGCCAAAGTTTATTGCCACTTTCAAAGAGGGTATTTCACGCAAGAAGAGATATTTGTTGGAGGATCTCATCTCACTCTCGATATATATATATATATATATATATATATATATATATATATATATATATATATATATATATATATATATATATATATATATATATATATATATGTATATATATATATATATGCATATATATATATATATATATCGAAAGTGAGATACATGCTACTGCTTCTCCCAGCGCTCCCTGTTTCTAGGGCTATGAGGTGAAGAGATTGACACAGGTAAGGTACAATCCTCCACAAATATCTTTTCTTATACTACATATATAGGGGGAAATCAGACATCCTCCCGTTCGTAGCAATTGCTACAAAGGAAACCCATACGGGTTCCTTTGTAGCAATTGTAGCAATTTTCCCTTCATTCATTACTTCTCTCCACCTTGTGGGTTTCCGCAGAACTACTACGCCAAACTCTTGCCTCCGCTTCGTGTTGTCGACAAATTCGACTTCGCCCTGCCATCTGCTAGCCGCCTGGTTAGCTCAGATGGTAGAGCGGCTGCCCCGCAAAGGCGGTGGTCCCGGGTTCGAGTCCCGGACCAGGACGAATTTTTCTTCAACTATGAGGCTTTTCTTTCGAGGAACCCGTATGGGTTTCCTTTGTAGCAATTGCTACGAACGGGTGGATGTGTGATTTTCCTTTCATTCACTATATATATATATATACATATATATATATATATATATATATATATATATATAGTGAATGAAGGGAAAATCAGACATCCACCCGTTCTGCGATCCACCTGAAACCTGCGACTCAATCTGTTGGTCTCCTTCAGCCAGTTGACGTTCCAACTCAGCGTTTTTATAGAGTGGGCCTGGACTAGCTCGTCCTCTTTCCAATTTCCATGAAAGGCAACAAATGGTTTGCAGTGGATGACAGTACGATGTCATCCTCCAACGTGGTGCTCCACGTCACCTACTCAGAGATCGCGGTCGCTACTTTTTGTCTCGTGTGGTTGACGATTTACTTTGATCATGTGCCACTAACCACAACTATACCACCTCATATCACCCTCAAGCCAATAGACTCGCCGAATACCTCAACTGTACACTGACCGACATACTTTCCATGTACGTTTCTGATGATCACCACGATTAGGACGTTGCCCTCCCGACCGTCACATTTGCATACAGCTCATCGCGTCTTCAAACTGCCAGCTACTTACCCTTCTATCTTGTTTTGGCCGCCGTCCCATATTACCGTTTGACACCTTGCTCCCTTCTGATCCTGCGTCGACGCCCACGACTTCCTATGCGTAAGATTCCATCACGTACGCACTCGTCGCGCGCACAGCAGCCCGCCCTCGGCTCTCGCCATCGCAGACCGCACAAAAGTGCATCTACGGTCGTCGACACGAGGATATTGCTTTTTCACCGGGCTCTCTCATCCTTCTTTGGCGCCCATCTTGTCGTGTGGGCCTCTGTGAAAAGTTAATGTAGCGGTACGTCGGGCTCTACCACGTGCCTGGACCCTGCGGCACCACCGGTCCGCGATCGGCTCCGCGACTGCCACAACAGTAATGCGGGCCTCCAGGACCTTCGTTACCAAATCGGAGGCAGCCTCACCCTTCCCTTTTTGCAATAATACCTTTCCATAATACCCTTTCCACTGCAGCGCTCTCGGCACATTGTCATGTGGAATAAACGTCGTTTTAATCATTCTACCACGTGCAGCATCAGCTTACTCCTGTCACCTATGAGATAACTCCCATTGCATCTACTTCAACGGCCACACCACGAAGTGACGTCGTTCATGTTTCCCGCCTCAAACGTTACAAATGAGATAATCCATTTGGCCACAACCAGCACCGGTACGCTGCTTCACCGGCCGGGGATAATGCCACGCACTGCGTTGAAGACAAAGACGTTTTAATGGGGCTGAAAGATCTGATGAAACCTGTGCGCCCTGTGCAGTCTTGACTAGCCAAGTGCCAGCTGTTTACTATAGAGTAAATATAGGTCATGTGCTTTGTGACTGCCCTAAGTTTGTGGAAGAGCATGATAGGTTGGTCAAGGACCTTACGGGTCGCGACAGCGCACCGTTGTCGGAGGATGTTATTTTAGGCTCTTGGCCAGACGCTCAGTCTAGTTTCAAGGCCATCAAGGCATTCTTGAACTTTTTAAAAATTACGGGCCTCAGACTTTGAGCATGCCAAACTGCTTGCCATATGTTCTACATCTTCCTTCTATCGTCATCGTCACCCATCATGCACCTCTTCCTTCCCTCTTTCTTTCCCTCTTCCCCTTCCCCCAATGCCGAGTAGCTGGCTAGAGGAATATACCTCAGGCCGACCTCTCGGCATTTCGTGTCATTAAACTTCTTTCTCTCTCTCTCTCCGTTTAACAGTATATCTACCGAGCCTTAACATGAACGTGTATACGCTGATGTACCGCTTGAGCTAATATCGCTTCGTCTCACTAAACACCTTGGTGCCAAAACATCGGCTTTTCGTCGTTTACATTTCCTCGAGGTTTTCCTTGCACATTGTGTGACCGAACTGTGTAAGTTTGACGGCAAAATTTAAGCCAGGTAAAATATCTGAAAACATTAATTTCATGATCATGGTTACTGCTAATTAGCCATGCTTCCCGTATTTGCCCGCTTTCTTTCAGCCATGGGGCCACATACCTAGATTCCTGAATTTTGATATGCACACAAATATCCCTTACGATCTATCGAATAAATCATGTTACCCAGATTCCCTACCTGAGGCAGGTGATATTCAATATTTATTCAGCTTTAAACTGTACTGAATGCATAAGATTAGTTTGGATTCTAATAAGACATTGTGTCTGATGTTTTGTTTTATGTCTGTTCCGGCAGGGGGGCACAAATTTTGAAGGCCTGCATCGAGAAGGCGATTAAACTCTGCAATGCCACGAAGAGCGCAGCCGCCATAGCGCATTTGCAAAAGATTGTTAACGCCATTGTGGATCTCACCTCGACATCTGATAAACCAAACGGTGCTCACACAACGGAGGCCGCTACGGCCGTATCAGAAAACAGTTTTGCTAAGGGTAAGTAGAAACAAGACCCCGAGAGTATTAAGTCTGCTCCTGCAACATTTCCATCCAGACCGTTCACAGTTATGAGTATCGTGGAGTTAATTTTACTAGCAAATTAATCTGGGCTAAACGTACATCTGGCATACATTTGAAGGCATTTAAGAAGTTGTGCTTCTCACGCAGAACGCTTTGTCATGCTCCTTCTCATGTGCGCTTGTTCGCTGTGTACGGTCTAAATTAGAATACGCGTCCAAAATTTGGGACCCACGTACAATAAGTGATGTTAATCAGCTCGAAAGGATTCAACGTAACGCCACCAGATATATATTTAATAAATACAAAAGATTGCATTTCTCATGTGAACTCATGAAAGCACTTTTTCCTTGCATTCTAGATGGAAATCAATATAATACAATTTTTTCATAATATATTGTCTGGCTACACGAAGATAACTGATCTTCCTACCGTCGCCCTCTAGCAACAAGACAAAAAAGACGCATAAGAGCTCGTTTTTTGCAACCTATTGTCCGAAAACTAAAGCATATTTTTCCCAACAACTATAGTGGACTGGAATAGACTTCTATATTTAGCAATAATGTCGACAAATTGCGTTAATTCTCGGGAAGAACACATCGTATGTTAGAATTTAGGCTTTCTTTTCCGGCTGATGTTCTGTTTGACTAAATATATGATAGCACCTTATTAACTATTACGCATTCACTGTAGCTTTTGTTCAATCCATAATGTATTGTATTTAAAGCGCAATGTCGTCTAATACTTGATAATTGTACGATTGTATGTACATATCTATCATAGTCTTTATCATTACTTATCTGCCCATCTTGCTTGGGCCACGTTGGCTAGCAGTATGTTAAATTGATTAAATAAATAAATAAAAATAAACAGTTTTTATGCCTCCGTTGTTCATGGTCTCACGTTGGACGGCACCCCCATCCCAGAAGTGGAAAAGGTCCGAACCCTAGGCATCCTACTCCAGAGCAACGGCAAGAACACCGCCACGATAACCAAACTCACAAACACCGTCCATCAGACAATGCGGCTCATATGACGAATTGCCAACCGACACAGGGGCATGAGAGAACATGACCTCCGTCGCCTAGTTCAAGCATTCGTCGTCAGCCGCATAGTATACTTTCTCCTATATCTCTTCCTCACGAGAGCAGAAGAAGAGAAAATCAACGCCCTGATTCGCCAGGCATACAAGACCGCCCTCAACCTCCCTCGACACACCTCCAACGAACGACTTTTACTCATGGGCATACATAACACACTAGCCGAGCTTACCAAAGCTCACCGGACAGCACAACTTGAACGTCTCTCCTCCACCCCTACAGGCCGCAGCATTATTAAGAACCTAGGTCTTAACCCAACCAACACTCTCCGACCTACATACCCTACCCCCGGGGCCACCCAGTAGCTTCTAACTGTGCATCCACTCTCAAAAAACATGCACCCAGTCCACCACCAAGCTCGACGCGCAGCAAGAGCCCAGGCACTACACAAACGTTACAACCAGCACACGGAGGCTGTCTACGTAGTTGCCGCGGCATACACCACTCAGCCAGCCTTTGCCATTGGCGCAATCGGTAAGAATCTTTCTCCTCTAGCAGCTGTATCGGTCCTAACGCCAACCTCACTAGAAGCCGAAGAAGCTGCAATTGCCCTTGTGATCTGCTCAACCACTGCCATACTCGTATTCAGTGACTCAAGAACCGCGATCAGAAACTTTGCGAAAGGACGGACACATGCCGTCGCCCATAAAATTCTGAACTCCTCTCAGCCCCCCACTAGGCCCATTCAACTCATATGGGTCCCTGCGCACGCGGGCGGCGCACGAAGCTGCCCATGACACTACTCGAGCGTACGCCAACCGAGCAGGGCAAGCCGCCGAGCCAGGAAGCGCCCGTGACCGAATGGTCACATACCACGAAATTTCACTCCACTACAGACAGCAACGACTCCACTATCCTCCGCCTCACAAATCACTCACTAAATTAGAGCAGGTGACGTGGCGCCAGCTACAATCTCGCACTTTTCTCTCCCCCGCCCTTCTAGCACTAATGCCCCCTGGGCTGTTCTCTCCAGAGTGTACCTTATGTAGAGCCCTAAGAGCTGCTTTCCATCACATACTGTATGTTGAAAACCAGGAAGCGGAGCCGAAGTAGAGAACGTCTTCTTTATTGGACGCTTGCAAAAACAACTCCAAAAATGCAGGCGCGCGCTCGGCTCCACGCTCGTTTTTCACTTCGTCTTCTTCTCTTCTTTTTCGGAGCATAATATTCAACAGCTCCCGGCCGAACAATTTGCGTATGCTTGTTTCTTTTCAAGACGGAGCTTGTCCAGCAGATTCTAGGTGGTACCGCATCTGTGCCGGTCTCCGCAACGTGTTGCCACTAGAAGTGCGCACTTTGCATGAGCGAACTTTGCCGTCGGCAAAGCCGTCGGCACCATGAGCACTTTGTGTTCGTGGTGGAACCATTGCTGGCATGTCTTCCTGATGGGCGTAGGTGCCGCAGTGGAAGTCGTCGCAGCCACCATTGCTGACGTGCTGCTGGTGCATGCGTCGGGTGTTATGTAACTGGCCTGCCCTGGCCCCGGCCCAGACAGCATTCCTAGCCCTCTAGGGGTTAAAGGTGGTGGCTGTTGGGGTGAAGGTAATTCCTTTTCAAGGCCTGGCGAGCTGTTGCGGGCGGCCATGGCTTGAGGCTGTCGTGGAAGTGGCATTCGCTCCACCTGGACAACGGGGGCCAGCGTGTGGTTGCTGCGTTTTAGTCTTTTCACCCCACTGCTGTGCCTCCCTGACAGTGCGGACCAAGATGAAGCCTTTGCTGTTGACGACGGGCGCCCGGTAGGCCCGCTCGAGTGTCGCAGGGCGGAAGACGATAACGTTGAAGACGACGATGAGGACGACGATGACAAGGAGCTGTGCCCCAACGACTTCCCTCCACCCACCGGTTGGAGCACGGACGTCTCAGCAGTGTTGTCACCCCTACCAAAGGTGTTGGTGCTCCCATGCCGCCGCTCCAAGTGATTTCGCAGAGCGTGTGGTTTTGTGACTTGGTTACATATTTCACACACAACTAAATAGAAATCATCCCACGCTAGACAAAATCCGAAAAGTGCCGTATCCACTTTTCTTAATTTCATGGCATCGCTTTCTCTTTTCGCTGTCTCTGCCTCTGTATCGGCTTCTTCGTTTTCTGGACTCTTGAGGCAGATAGTTTCGGTCCAAGAATTCCATGACTGTCCTTGAGTAGCCGGCACACTATTGGTGGCCTCCAGTCTGTGAAGATCTTTCAATAGTTTGGCTGTAGAAGGGTATTTGTCTTTTACTAGTTGGAAGCGGTGTCGCAGAGTTGCAGCAAGGAGAAAGGGACTGCTGCAGGCACCAAAAGAAACCCTTGTGATGCGCAGTTCGTTAATATTGGAAGATCCTTCTTCAAACCAGAAGTAACGAAACGCGTCTCGGTCTTGTTCAGCCAGCGATATTTGAAGAAACGCTTTTTCGATATCGGCGGAAATTATAATCTTGAAGCTGTGAAACTTCAGCCGTAAGTCGATGATATTGGGGTTCAAATTCGGTCCTGTCCACAAGACATCGTTGAGTGAAGGTGACTCCGGAGCATGAGAAGAGGCGTCGGATACCACCCGTACTTCTGTCGTAGTTCTGTCGCATCGCACTACTGCTCGGTGTGGCATATAGTACGTGATATGTTCACTCGTACTGTCCATTGGGACCTTCTCAGCGTAGTCTTTGTTATAGTAGCTCCTAATGGCAGTGTAATATTCCTTCTGAAACTCTGGTTCTCGATGTAGTGTTCTCAGCAAGGACTCCAGCCTCTTTAAGGCGACATCCCGGTTATTTTTAAGCTGGGAACAATTGCTGCGCCATGGCAGTTCAACTTGATTGCGACCATTGTTTCTCACAGTTGTTTCCACGAAGTTCTCCAGGACGTGCTCGTCATCTTTCGAAAGTCTGTCTTCGTTAGTCAGTCCCAGATGTTCTACTTCCCAGGAAGACCTCAGTTGCTGGGAAACGTTGGCTTCCGTTAGGCATATATTGAAGTTCCTTATAGTTTCCCGCTTGTAGAACTTAGGGGGACTTCTCGTATCTCCATGAACTGTCCATCCTATGATAGTTTCGATGGCGGTCAAGGAGTCATCCAGTCGATGAATTCTTCCGCTGACGAGCTGCCAGTAATAGTCTGCACCTATAAGGACGCTTATGCCAGGCTCAGGCGGGACTTGAACTGCGTTGACGTCAGCCAAACGTAAGTTCTTGCTTTTCAACTTTCCAAGTACATTTGTCTCTGTTAATGCTGACAAGTCATTGGATATTTCGGGAACTTCTATAGCTTCTACTTCAAGTGAGTTTGAGTTGTACTGGCTATGCAGCGTGACTCGTACTCTCCGATAATGTTTCCGCGGTGCTGGAACGTTTCCAAATCCCGAGATGGTGAGCTGCTCTTCGGCTAACACAGTAGCTTTCAACTTCCTAGACAATTCTTCCGTGATGAAGCTGCGTTGACTACCCCCATCAATCAACATTCTTACAAAGCATTTGCTTCCATTACCCAGTGCCCAAACTTGGGCGGTCTGCAGAAGAACTGTGCACTTTGGCGAATCTGTTGACGAGCTGGAAACAGTTGTCCGCGTTTCCGTATTCTTCTGTTTCCATTTTGGATCACACATCGTAGTGATATGTCGCCCCTTGCATTTCGCACAGCTTAGTCTCTTCCAGTTTCGGCATTCTTTAGCTTCGTGAAATTGTCTAGTGCAGCCGAAACAACGTCCTAATTTGCGTAGTTTCTCTGTTTTCTCGACTATTGTTAGTTCCGTTGAGCAGACATCCACCGAGTGATCTTTGTCTCCGCATAATATACAATTCTCTGGAATCAGTTTCACGGTTAGCATAGATGCAGAATCTTGGAAATGCTCATTAGATTGTCGTTTTGCGGTTGAGGCTTGTTCTCTCTTGTCAGAAGTCATCATCATAGTCTGTTCCCGGCTTCTTACTTCAAGGCTCAAGAAGTCTCGAAGAACAGACATTTCAGTTACCCTGTCACTAGTAACGCCTGTATTTGTCGAAGACAAGATGAGCTGATTATAACGGAGCACCAGTTCTTGCGGAAGATTTTGTATTATAGCAGTTTTCAGAAGCACTCCATATTCTTTTGCTTCGACGCCAAGGTTATGCAGGGATCTCACGCGAGTCTGCACTTCTTCATGCAACCTTTGAAGCCCTTCGAAATCTTCGCAAGAACGAACTTTACGTAGGTTTAGAAGGCGACGCATGTGGTCGTTAACAATCAGTGACTTCTGACCGAATCTTTCCTTGAGAAGTTCAATAGCTGTACTATAGCTCTCGTTAGTTGTCGACAGGCCGCTGATGACACCTTCCGCTTTACCCATCAAGTAGCTCCGAAGATATTTCAATTTGTCTACGTCGGTAATATATCGGTTCTGGTGAATAGTAGACTCAAATTGATCCCAAAATTCCGGCCATTTAATGGGGTCACCATGAAACTTCGGCACATCGAGCTTCGGTAGCTTAACGAGTGCGCGTGCTTGACGAAAGTCATCGTGAGATTCGTGCGTTGTCGTTGTTTGCTGATCGGATAAAATGCGTTCAGCGCGGGATTTCGCGAGGACGATTCTTGATACTGTCCGACGCTTCAAGGTTATCCTCAAGGTTATCATCCGTAACATGCTCTTCTACTTGGTTATCAAGGTCCGTAAGCATAGTTTCCTTTATCTTCAATAGGTTAAGATGGTCGGTCAGCTCACCATATGGCGTTGGTTCCGTCTGCATAAGAGTTGTCATCTCGTTGATGATCCTGGTGACCGCCGTTCGAACGGTAGCACGCTTCCGTCGTAGTCTTTCCATGTCGTCACGTCGGGAATGGTAGGCCTCGTGATGACGTGGATCGTTCTTCGATTCTGTCGCAGCGTCGTCGCGTTGATCGCGTCGGTCGGTCGTCCTCTTCAGGTAGCTCGCTTCATCGTTATTGGTCTTCAACTGTAGGTCTGATATCCTGGTCACGGCACCATATGTTGAAAACCAGGAAGCGGAGCCGAAGTAGAGAACGTCTTCTTCATTGGACGCTTGCAAAAACAACTCCAAAAATGCAGGCGCGCACTCGGCTCCACGCTCGTTTCTCACTTCGTCTTCTTCTCTTCTTTTTCGGAGCATAATATTCAACATTGTACATATGCTATGAGTTCCAGCCGCCATCAGAATGGCAACTCACTGACCTCGAGCGGTGGGAGGTCGCGGTGTCCAGCTCCGACCCAGCTGTCCAAAAGCAGCTTGTGGGCTGGGCTTGGGAAGTCGTCGGACTTCACCGACTGCTGGCCACTTCACGAGACCAAGGGCCAACACAAGAATAGCTTAAGATACGGCTGAATCTTTAATAAAGTTTATCAAGAGCTTAGTGACGACACGCTAAGAAGTTCTCCAATCCAAACAGCTTCTTGAAACCTCTGGAAAGAGAGAAGACTTGCCGCTCATCGTGAAAAGCCCGTCAACCGTGCATAGTCCAGCGAGATCGCACATGCCAGCATGGCACCGCACGATAGACGGCGCTGCAATCGCAACACGGCGGAACCCTCAATGATCTTGTCTATACGCGGCGTGCACGCCGATGGCCGCGCCACTGGTGGCGGCCTTGCGAAGAACGCACGGGAGAGGAGCGAGCCGCGCGCCGTAGCACGCCGTAGTTTGTTGCGTAGCTGATAGTGCTTCTCCGTCTTATTTGTGTTTTCAGAGCAAAATAGGCAACACCATTCGCATGTGTGGGATGGCCAAAGCTTCAAGGAATGTCGAAGAAGAATTGTTCAGGGTGGGGGGCTCAAATACCGGCGAGAACGTGCCGGCGTTATGGTTCTAATTATTCCCCGCAAAGCCTCATCAGCGGGAGCAACGGTGGTGATGGATCGTCGCTTCGGCGCGAAATTTCTTGTTCTCATCCTTTCCTTTGTCGCTTCAGTGTTTTTTTTTCATCGATCGTAGTTAGACGCGTAAGCGACGAATTTCGTCTGCAGTGCAACATGCGGTTCAATGGCACTTCGCTAAAGTTCAGAATGCCGTTTGCCGCTTATATTGTTTTCCGCTTCTTTATCGCGTTGGGCTAGCTAGGCTGCACGACTGCATGAGCGCATTGTGTTGTATGCTAAAGCTAAAGAAGTTTGCAAGAACTGAAATTGTTAGTTTTATGTGGCCCGGTAAATCCTCGCACCAGCTGTCGTGCACTTCATGTTTTTACATCTATTTTATGTGTGGTTTCGCACATGTTTAACTGTTGCTAGTGGCTTCATGCATATCTCTTGATTCTTTTGAGCTGCGAGGTTTTCACCCTGCCTCGTTTGTAAAGGGTATAAAGCATGCTGTGTCTTATCAGAATGACACCAAGCATGTGCTTCTTTAACAGCTTTATTCATTTCGCCCAAGGGCATCTTAGATATTGTGTTTTTTTGGGGAAATGTGTTTTGAAAATAGGTAGCTCAGGGCGAGAATTGCTAATAGTTGCTGCATATGGTATTTTTGTTCCATTTTTCGGGAATTGTTCGCGTCACGTTTGGTAAGTTATCACACCTTGATGCTGTCTGAGCAAACTTAACACGCCGAGTGATTTGTTTGTTTCACAACGCAGTCGCTTCTTGCAAGTGCTTGCAAGTGAATTTTGTACTCAACTGAATTATTTCTTATTATGCTTATGCCGCATAGGACTAAACCCGGCCTTGCCGCCAGCGCTGGATCTAATTTGACTGGCGCTGCACTGCCTATAAATATATCATGTGGCACTTCTCTCTAGTAACATTTAAAAAAGTACTGCAAAGTAAGTCAGACTATAGCTTTGTACGTTTCCAAGCAGCTCCCTTAGGGAATCTAAAATTGCAAAAACTGCAGCGCGAACGGCAGTTCATCGGCGGTACAGCGCTAACGCGCGCTTTTGTTAACCCGTACGTTTGGTGGCTTCGTTGACCATAGTGTACGCGTTTCTATCAATAAATTCGCAATTATTCTTCTTCAGGCGACTTTCACTACACTTATTCGGCGGCGTCAAATGTATTCATCGGCAGAAAAATCACAACGGCATATGCAGACATCGCACCGTGCGGATTTGTTATCTAAGTCTGCACTAACGACGGGTGCTTATTATTGAGGTACAGAAGCAGCATTACGGCAAGGGTAGAATTTAAAAAAAAACACGGTCGAGGCATCGCATTAGTCAAAAAAATTTGTCGGCTAGTTTACATGAGCTCCACTTCATGTAAATGGTCTTCATGGCGTTTGTCTGCGGGACGGACCTGGCGCGTATGTGGACCATGTTGGCCCAAACACCGGTAACATCCTGTTCATACCCGCTCCTACAGAGGTCTGCGTCTTCCCTACAGCTGTCACCGCAGAAGAAGCAGTCTGGCGCCCGAACAAAGGACAAATCGCAGCCGCGTACTTCAGTCACCCTTGCTGCAAAGCGTTGTCGTCTGCTACTGCTCCCGCGCGTATTGTTGGAAGCGCCCGCTAGGTGGCTATCAGTGGCGCCTCTATAGGCGGTGCACGAGGCCTATACGCGCGTTCCTTCTCGGCGTAAGCTCTCTCCCGTGGTCTAAACTGCGCCTCGGTAAGGCCTAATCAAAACCTCTTTCCTTTCTTTAGATCACTATCATCATCATCACCATCATCATCATCATCATCATCAAAACGCGCGAATAGTCTCAACGCGCTCGCTTCTCCGCGAGGCCCTCATAACTCGATGCATATCTCAGCGGCGCCCAGTCAGAAAATATTGCTTTCGCATTTATTATTCATAAGTGCTTAGGTGCCATCGGATATTTTTTCCATGTTAAAATAAAAACACAAATTAGTGTATTTTTCAATCTCCATGGCTATTATCTGCAACCTGCACCTTAACCTTTACTTCTGCTTGCTTTGAAGGTGGCGGTGGTCAACAACATTGCGACAAGCACGGCATATCAGCGTGCTATTGGAGATTTGCCGAGGACTATGGGATGGCTCCACTTGTAAGAAGTGCTGAACAAAAAGATAAATATCTGGAAAAGTTATGCAGCGGGTGAGACATATGTTGTTTCTTTCGCCTAGCTGCAACAACCAGAAATTGATTCATTGCAGTGTTGATCCGTTTATTGATTTTTGTGCCTGTCGAGGAAAGTCATGTTCTCTGAGGTAGTCTCTGACACACCACTGAGGCAGTTGGCCGATGTAGAAACGACGAAAAGGGATTTCGCATGCATTGTGGCAGCCAATAGTTATTTTGTTATGTTTCTTACCGACACTTGCATAGTCCCACTGTCACTTCCATTCACTTTCATTCACTTCCAGTCACAAACAAGGAACGACAGTGACACATTACTGCAAAAGCTGTTTTGATTGCTCTTGTCAAATTTTCTTTGTTGCAAGTATGCATAAGTCCATCGAGCATTGTTATATAGCAAAGTGTCTGCCGAACCTGGCATTCACAAAATGGGCGCCGGTGAATCCAAGCTGCTGCGCACAGTGTGAAGGCAAGACCGCGACATAGCCGTTCCTCAGCATAACTTTATCAAGTATGAATTCACTGAGCTGCAGGGTAAGAGGTTCTTCTCTGAACGGGGGCGTAATGCCGGCACACACTCCCGTTAGATAAATGATGTTCTAGGTAAAGAAAGCTTAGTTTGTGGTCATTCGGAAAAGCAATCGTTGGCCGTAGTTGCCTTATGCAAGAACGAAACAGAATAATTAATATAGCTTTAGTGCGAAGCTGCGTGTTACAAATTTTACATTCAGAAAGACCTCAACAGGCGCTATAAACTTGAACACCTTCACCGTGCCCATTTGTTGCAGCCTGTCCGAGTTCAGACGGATGCCTAAGACATAGTTTTCAAACCTTCTTTAATTGCTGTACAAATAAGTAGCAGCACCAGCACGATGCCTCTAAATATATTTAATCACTCAACAAATGTTTGCTTGTTTGTCACATTCACAGGCTTTGATAATTGCCGCATGCTATGTCGTCAGAGAGTGTTGGCCAAGGAGCGGTCAAGTTAAAAAGCATTCGCTTAAAACGAGAGTGTAAAAAACAAGGCATTGCTGCAATGGCCTTTGTTCTCTTCGTTGAATAATTCGCTCATACCGCCACGGACTGAACTCGATCGCGCAATCATTGCTGCTGTTCAGTTGCTGCTGGATCTCATTTCGCTGATGCAAGGGCCACGGTGTTCGTAGTCGGCGTTGCTATTGGCATATTATAATTGAATCCCCCGGATTTACGTGACAAAACCACCATTTGCTTATGAGGCACGCCTTAGCGGGGGACTCCAAATTAATTTTGACCACAAGGGGATCTTTAACTCCCTCCCAGTGGTCGTTTTTGCATTTCACCCCCACCAAAATGCAACCGCCCCGGCCTGGTTTTGATCCCGCGACCTCGTCATTAGCAGCGCAACCGCATAGCCACTGAGCCACCGTGGCGGGTGTCTTGGTGTTTTCATGTGAGCTTCTCTGTGCTGTGACATGTTCTTCATCCTAAGTTAAGTGTATAAAAAATGCGAAGTTTCATACAACGTGGAGAGATCAGTAAAGTGCGTAATGCTAGCCGTGTGTCAGGGTATTTTCGCGGCTCTACGACAATGATGCGGAACAGTCTGTGACTGGCGAGAGTGCCGTGAGTTGCACGTTAGAAAGGCACCTGTCCATTTTGCTTGGAGAGGTGTTCAGAAGTTTCACGTTCACTCGGAAAACAGACAAAGCTTGCGTGCTCTCAACCGGTGAGCAGGTATAAAGATGAAAACAGCTGTGCTGCACAAACAATCAAAGTACAGTTTTTCTCCCCTCTTTGAAGGTAAACATCACGTATACTTACAGCAATGCCATCTGGCGTTAGGCATACATATGTGTTGAGTAGTACCACCTAATTTCTTCTATTCTGAGAAGCAAAACCGACTTCGAAGGCTTCCTGACAATAAACTCCGCTCGGTGAGCAAAAGTCGGTTAATTCGATCGTAGTTTGGTTTTCCTAAATTACGAAACGAAGTCGAAGCCCCTGTACACATGGCCACAGCTGACTTCGGGACATCTCACTCACCACCTGTGGAATGCCCCTTGTGAAAATCTCCGCAGAGGGAGACGAACACACACCTTCTGACTCCCGCTTTGGGAACACGTCTCTGAAGTGCATTAATGCGGCCAATTTCTAAGATAGTATGCTTATTCCGATCAACTTTGTTTCTTGCGACATGAGCACTTGCACGCGTTAAAGATAATATATTATGCCGAACAAAACTGAATTTTTCTGTAAGTAGCCGCAGGCTGCCCCATTCCAAAAGTAATAAAAGATGGCTGCCACCGATCGCTCAGGCACTGTCTACTCGCACCTGCCAGAGAGCATAGGTTTATTTCCGTACTATAAAACTTTGCGTGGCTGCGTTAGGTTTTCGAGCACTTTTGGCACGTTTATGACGTCGCTCAGCCAACTTTTCTTTGCTGAGGATCTTTTTTAGCGGCGCTATTAAGCTTCCGTTCCAAGGCGCCGCTATTTTCGACCAGTCACCGCAATCTAAATAAGGGAAAACGGACCAGTCGCAGACGCCGGCACCACCACCCTCTACATCAGGTTGTCGATTTTAGTGCACTGGCTCGGCCCGAACAAATCCTTCTACAATTAAGCGCTCTCCTCGCCTCTCATCAGCCAATTAGATAGGAGAAGCTGCTCAGTGTAAACAATTCGGTTTTTAAAGTAAACAAAAGTGTCCTCCTATAAAAGAGGAGAGCGTTACATTGGACAGTTTAGAAGACCTTGCGAGTCACCACGCTGTGCTTGCATCGGTGGTTACGCAAATTTGACGTCAGAAGATTGGAGTAAAAACATATTGGAATATGTTATGTTTAGGGTCCAAAATGAGGCTAGAAAATTACCATTTTAAGAAACTTAACGTAAAAGTCTTGTTATTTCTCCACCGACAGCGATCCGCTCGATTTTCCCGAGATCATACCTTGCAAGCAACGTTTTTACGCCAGCTGCACAGACGCCGAAAAAAAGAAGTTCGCTAGCATGGAGCGCGGCTACGCTGTCCTTCGTGGAGAAATCACGTCTGCAGGAAGCTGCCAGTGTAAGTTTCCACCACACACTTGTTTTTCCTCCAGACACGGAGTAGTGATATCAGAACTGAGAGAGAAAAGGAGATAAAAGCTTTAACGATGTGCTGGGGAATCGGAAGTTATCACCAGAACTTACCAGATAAGAATGAACGACAATATACCAGTACAAGCTCACTTAAGACACTGCGCAGATAGCAATGAGCACGAGTGAGTTTTAAACGCTATGTGAGAAAGTATTAAAAAAAAAGCTCTGACTTTGCACAGCTTATTTAAATGGTCCTCATGTAGACTAACTCAAAAATTGTATTTTCTGTTTAGGGCCTAGCCCGTACTTAGACTAACCAAAATTCTAGATAGCTGCGCTCACTCCTACTCAAGCTTGAAAGAATTCTACTCAGCCGGGCTCACTCGGACTCAGACTCACGGGTCGGTCTTATACCCGTGTCACACGGGCAACTCGGATCTCCTTCAAACTTCCTTCCCTTAAAGGACCGCAAGGGAGTTTCACCTCAAAGGAGTTAGCTCCTTGTCACACGGCCTATAAGGGAGCTTTTGAAAGCTGCCACTGGAGGCCCATTAGGCGCTGCTCACCTCGTACGCAGTCATGAAAAAAACACGTTATATATTGCTAAAAAGTCTTGGGAAAGACGTGAATCACTCATTCCGCATGCGCGAGACGTGCGATCGCATTGACCAAAAGAAAACAAAATGGCGCAGTCAGAGCAAACGCAGCAGCCATTCCGGTTCGAAAGTCGAGTGTAGCTGCTCAACTCAAATATCTTTGTCAATGCTCAAATACTGTATTATATGCAATAAAAACAGTTATAATTGCAGTTATAATTACTATAAAAGTGAAATTAATAAAAGTGAGGGCGATTTCTTGACTCGAAATTCAAGCACGCTGGGAACAAGAGTACTCCCTTCAGTCTGCAAGGGAGATCTTCCATCTCCTTTGGCTAGGAACTTCCTTAAACTTCCTTTGCTAAAGGACTGCCGTGCGACACGGCGCGCATCTCCCTCGAGATAAAGACGTCCTTGGTTGAAGGGAGTTAATAGGACTTTAGCCGCGTCCGTATGACAGGGGTATTAGCCTACGTCAGCCGACTCATTAGTGACATTTGCTTTTGTGTGCGCCTTGTCAGAAGAATGAAACATTCAAGAACTTACTCTTTTATAGTTATGTTTTAAAACCCTTCGTAATCTGACGATGACACAGTCACATCACGATGCACTTATAAGCATCTCCACAGCCTGAATAAAATACACGAAAATTTTCGGCAAGTGGTCTTGACAGCACACCCAGTTTTGCCCAGCAAAGATAGTGGAAGCCTGGCTACATTTGGAAATAAAATTAAGGGCCACATACAGGGCTGCAGGCATTGCGCAACCAGCGCTGCCACCGTCCTTTTCCCACATCGTAAGCTGCCTGCACTCGCCAGCACTCGAAGAAGCAGATAGGTCACATTGGTTAGGGCACGGCTAGACATCTAGGAAACCCGATCACTCTGTTGGGGTTAACGAGGTATTTGCCGTACAACGACGTAACTACGTCGCCCTCATTTTACAACAACCAGGCGATTCTACGACCAACAATTTGTGTTGCCTAATGTGAGAACACAGATTGTTTTATCAGTGTTAGCGTGAACGACAAATATGGCAAGGGAAGCGCGAATTTCTATAAGATTCGTTCTTCCACCGAAAATTGCACTTGCAGGCTGCCCTAGCTAGCCAGTCAAAAAGAATAGTTGTCGGGAATTTCAGGAAAGGAAAGGATCAGCTTTGTAACGGGAAAAAATAAATTTAACCTGTGCCGATGACTCGGAATAAAAATCGTCAAATAGAAAATACTCCCCGTACACTCACCATACATACATACATACATACATACATACATACATACATACATACATACATACATACATACATACATACATACATACATACATACATACATACATACATACATACATACATACATACATACATACATCCATACATCCATACATACATACATACATACATACATACATACATACATACATACATACATACATACATACATACATACATAATAAGTGGAGCCAGCGCTTATCATGCCTCGAGTTAGCTCGTCATTAAGAACTAAAAGAAGAGTTGATTACAGAAACTGCGCCTCAGTGCTTCCCCAGAACGGCGAATAGTACGCCTGTTGGTGTCAACGCTTCGCACTTCAAGTGGAACCTCGATTAGCAAAACACACACACACACGCACACATGCACACACACACATGCACGCACACACACACGCACGCACATACGCACGCACACACGCACGCACACACACACACGCACAATTGCATTTTCCGCAAGCATCTTAGCGTGTCAGTCAGACAGTTATTAATTGACCAAATTGTTTTTTTTTCTCACATGAATAACGGTTTCCTTTTGCGCCTTTGTCACTCAGCTGTTCAGCAACTTCGTGAATGCATGAACCTGACTGCCATAAGCTCCTGTGATACCATTCCAAATTCTGAAGGTGGAACCTTCGAGGCTCAGGCGGAAGCAAAAGAGAGGTAAGCGACAAAACTAAGGTATTTGCGAGAAGCCAATGACGCACTAATATTCAATTTAGGTGACACGTCATGTCAGCGTCAGCCCCGAGATTCCTGAAATATGCAAGGCGTTGGTGGTGTTCCCACGTTGGCGAGGCGAGTGAGGATAACCATAGGGATCTCATGTAGCTGAAACTGAAAAAAAAATCCAGCTCAAATTATCTCAGGGTGACTGTAAAATTTAATGCGACCAGCATTTAAGCGGCACACCACATTGCCGCCACAAAAAAGCGTCATGCGTGAAGCATAAGCAAAACGAGAATGACGTGAAAGCAGGAGCCAACATTTCGACAAGTGGACTTGTCGAAACGTTGGCTCCTGCTTTTCTTTGTTCGCAGTTTCGCTCATCGTCTTCAATTTCTATCTCCAGCATCGCCCGTGTTTTCCATGTATGAGCCATGTACAGCCAATGCCTGGTTCCTCTCTCGCGCTGATCTCTGGACTGGCTGCGCCAGCTAGGGGCGCCACCGCGTATTCCACTGCGCTGCTCGTGTACGAGTATGCATTAACATAAGATTGCCTGCATGTGTATGATGCGCGTTTGGTTCTGCCGAACACGAAAACTTTGAATGATTGCTTTGTCATTGAAGCGGTACATACCTAGTGAATCAAGATGGCTGAACGAGGTCCGCTGAAGAGTGGAAAATACCCAAGGGTCACATGTCCACTTACCCAAGTTTGTGTGACATTTGGTTTCGAACGCGTTATATTAAGCACAGACGCCAGATGCTCAGGATTGTTGGATGACATTTTGAGCACTGCTGAGCAAGGGGCAGGTTCGATCCCTCACTTCGGAAGCAGCGTGATAGGGTGGATGAAAGGAAACAGCACATTCTGTACGCTCATATTCCGGTACACAAACGCGAATGCGCGGTTGTCATCCTTAATATTGCCTTCATCTTCGCGCAGAAAAAAAAACTTGGCGGAGCACTTAAGGCGTCGTTCGTAACACGTGTTGTGTTTAGGATGGTAAACCCGATAAATCATTCCTATTTACCGTGTTTCGTGTATTGCGTGTCATTTCTAAGGTACCCAGAAGCTTAATTTGTACAAAGGGACCTTCGGCGAGGCACAAGACGCGAAATAAAAAAAACGCGATGGAATGTCCTGAAAGTGTTACGAAGCCTGAGGGCATCACGAGGCTACTTGCCAAGGCTTATTGGCACTTTCAAAGAAAGTATTTCACTCAAGAAAATATATTTTTGGAGGTTTGCACCTGCCTCAATGTCTTCATGTCATAGCGCTAGAAACAGGGAGCGTAGAGCGTAACAACAGCAGGTATCCTCCAAAAATATCTGTTCTTGGGGGAAATACCTTCTTCGTGCATATATATATATATATATATATATATATATATATATATATATATATATATATATATATATATATATATATATATATATATATACGTATTGTCACGAGCACTGGCTAAGACAAAGACGTTGTAGTGAGGCTGGGTCAGAGTCTGTGTTGGACTAAAAAACCTTCTAAAACCTGTCCGCCTTGTAGGCAGAAAACTATCTCGGCTAGCATAAGCGTCTCATTCCGCGTGTGGTGCATGCTCACGCGCTCGTACAATAGGAGCAAATCGTCCACGTCTTCGTTGTCCGTAGCCCAAAATGTGCTCCGGTTGAAGGGATGCGAAAGGACCACCTTTGCCGGAGCTGGGGGTGCGGGCTGCAATGACGGCGTACTGTCTTCGCCCATGGAGGCAGGAGAAACGCGGCGTCCGTTCCGAAGATCCAGGGCCGGGACGAATAGAGCCCGCAACCTCCACAAAAAGATGTTACGGGGAGTATTTACTCAACAGCAAACGTCTAGTGCTTCAATAATCAAGATTGCACAGGGCACACAGTTTTCTTCTGAAAGGGCCTTTTTTGTTCCGTTCTTCGCTCCGTAACACCTTCTGACCTGTATCACTGGCGCAAGAAACCTGCCACTCAACCTGTTGGTCTCCTTCAGCCAACTGACGTTCCAACCCAGCCGTTTTATCGAGTGGGCCCGCACTTGCTCGGCCTCTTTCCAATTTCTACGAAAGGCAACAAATAGTTTGCAGTGGCTACAGATTATACCACGAGATATGCACTTACTCGAGTGTTGCCAGCCAGCTCGGCAACGGACGTAGCCGACTTCCTATTGTACGATGTCATCCTCCAACGTGGTGCTCCACGTCACCTACTCAGAGATCGCGGTCGCTGCTTCCTGTCTCGTGTGGTTGACGATTTACTTCCATCATGTGCTACTAACCACAACTTTACCACCTCATATCACCTTCAAACGAGTACACTCGCCGAATACCTCAACTGTACACTTAGCGACATACTTTCCATGTACGTTTCTGATTATCACCACGATTGGGAGGTTGCCCTCCCGTCCGCCACATTTGCATACAACTCATCGCGTCTTGACACTGCCAGCTACTTACCCTTCTACCTTCGTTTTGGCCGCCGTCCCATATTACGCTTAACACCTTGCTCCCTTCTGATACGGCGACCACGTCCACGACTTCCTATGCGCTCGTTGCACGCACAGTAGCCCGCCCTCGGCTCTCGCCATCGCAGGCCGCACAAAAATGCATCTACGATCGTCGACACGAGGATATTGCTTTTTCACCGGGCTCTCTCGTCCTTCTCAGGCTTCCATCTCGTCGCGTTGGCCTCTGTGAAAAGTTAATGTCGCGGTAGGTCGGGCTCTACCGCGTACCAGGACCCTGCGGCACCGTCGGTCGGTGATCGGCTCCGCGACAGCCACAAGGGTCATGCGGGCGTCACTTAGCTGCCTCCTGGACCTTCGTTAAAGAAACGGAGACAGCATCACCCTTCCCTTTTTGCAATAATACCTTTCCATAATACCCTTTCCACGGCAGTGCTCTCGGGACATTATTATGTGGAATAAACGTCGTTTCAGTCATTCTGCCACGTGCAGCGCCAGGTTACTCCTGTCACCAATGAGGTAACCCCCATTGCATCCTCATCACCAGCGGCCACACCACGAAGTTACATCGTTCATGTTTCCCCCCTCAAACGTTACAAATGAGATAACCCATTTGAACCACAACCAGCCCCGGTACGCTGCTTCACCGGCCGGGGATAATGTCACGAACAGTGTCGAAGACACAGACGTTGTAGTGGTGCAGGGTCAGAGTGCCTCCTGTCTGACTAAAAGACCTGCTAAAACCTGTGTGCCCTGTGGAGTCTTGACTAGCCAAGCGCCAGCTGTTTATACTCCCTATAACAATATATATACTGAGCCTTAATCTGAACGTGTGTACGCCGATGTATTGCTTGAGCTGATATCGCTTCGTCACACTCAATACTTTGGTGCCAAAACATCGGCTTTTCGTCGTTTACATTGCCTGGAGGCTTTCCTTGCACACTGTGTGACCGAACTGTGTCAGTTTGACGGCAAAATTTAAGCCAGGTGAAATATATGAAAGCATGAATTTCATGGACATGGGTTACTGCTAATTAGCCATGCTTTTTGCATTTGCGCGTTTTCTTTCCGCCGTGGCGCCACATACCTAGATTGTTTCATTTTGATACTATCACAAATACCCCTTAGGATCTATCGAATAAACAATGTTACTCAGATTCCCTACCTGAGGCAGGAGATATTCAACATTTATTGAGCTTAAAATATACTTTATGCATAAGATTATTTTGGCTTCTAATAGGAAATTGTGTCTGATGTTTTTTTTTATGTCTGTTCCTGCAGGGGGGCACGAAGTTTGAAGGTCTGCATCGAGAAGGCGATTGAACCCTGCGATGCCAAGAATAACTCAGCTGCTATAGCGCATTTACAAAAGATTGCTGACGCCATTGTGGATTTCACCTCGACATTTGATAAACCAAACGGTGCTCACACAACTAAGGCCGCTGCGGCAGTCGTTGCAGTATCCCTGCTGAGCTGGATAGTTCGCAACTTCTATTAACAGCTCTCGTGAGCGACGCCATCCCACAGTCATCGACCACGTGCCCTGTTTATTGTTCTCAGCCATTAAACTTTCTACATGACAAACGTGTTCGTGTCCATACTTGCGATATTCGTCAACTCAAGTGGCACTCCTGTTAGCTAAAAACCATATTTTAGGTTTTTACTCCACTCGAAAAGACGGCTCCAAAGGGCGGCACGTTGGGTACGGCGGTAATCGATACTGAAAATAGTAACAGCGCGAAACGTGTATTCGAAACGTGTTCGTATATCTGTCTTGTGTGTTTTGTAATGTCTCGCTCTGTACATATCTCGTCGTCGAGCATAGGCAATATATAACTAAGCGTAATATACCGGTTATTTTTATACTTGTAACACTGCGCCAAATTTTGTGAAAAAGATGTCGATGACAGATGGCGCGTCGTAATAAAAAGTTAGAGGGATCTACTTTTTCTTCGTGTAAGGCTATCGGAAGAAGCGACGTTGGGATGTATGAAGCCTGTTTAGCAACGTTGGATGAACTAATATCCAAAGGCCAGGAAATCAGTGTGAAGCTCCTATACAGAAAAATCATGTAGATGCGCAGTCCGCCTCAATAGTCTTCTACGGCAAAAATTTGAAACGTGTTGGTGCAAGTACGCCAATCATAAGACAACAATGGCCTTAAATTTGTAGTAACATATCTTGTTCATAGTGTTGACAAGCCCTATACTTTCTTTTGCTAATGCATAGGGTTTGCTATTTGTTTATGGGGCGGGCTAACAAGAAACCCATGCGGGATCAGCTTATAATCTGTCTTTCTTTTTTAGAGGCGCACGTGTGCCTCTGCGTGTGCTGTAAGGTTTATTGTGAGGCAGTTTCATTTCCTAGTGTTATTTATATTTTCCTTTCGCTTTTTGCGTGGCTTTCAATAATCCATTTTTTGAAAAGCATTGAACTGGCCACACCTGAGTGTGACGTCGAAGTGAACTCTGTTAAAGGCCCCCGGTTCAATTTGCAAAACAAGTACCTTCGACTGCACACTCAAAGGCCTGCCAAAGCTAACTTAACACTGGTGCTTAAAGAGAAAGCTTTCAATTGTAATGTCTTTATTTAAGTTATAAGTAGAGGCGGGAGAGCTGGTGCGTGTCTTGGTAGTTTACCCGACCTTCAGGACGCCATCCTGGAGTGGGCTTAGAGGATAGAGAAGGCCTACTTCAAGTGGTTCCTCCCCCCACACTCTATTCCGTTGCCCCCTTCCCTTTAATGAGGGATAAATAAAGTTTTTCATCCTCATGATCAACCCTGCGAGCAGTGTAAACAGGCCCAACTCGAAACGCGGTTGATTGACCTGGCTGAGCGCTGCATCTTCTTCATTAAAATTGTACCCCGGTGGAAAAAAGTACCATCCTGGCAAACAACGCGTATGGGTACATGGAGGAATTATAGAAAGGCTCTCTCAGGTCAGGAACGCAGTGATTCGCAATCTAAGTGACGACAAGCTAAAGCGTTTGACCAAATTATTTAACGACACGGTCTGGACAGAGGACAGCGTCCTTCCAAAAGAATGGAAGGAAGCAAAAATTATTCTCGTTCCTAAACCAGGTAAGCCTCGTAACATCAACAACCTTCGACCTGGCTGAGCGCAGCTTCTTCATCATTAAAATTGTACCCCGGTGGAAAAAAGCACCATTCTGGCAAACAACGCGTATGGTTACATGGAGGAATTATAGAAAGGCTCTCTCAGGTCAGGAACGCAGTGATTCGGAATCTAAGTGACGACACGATAAAGCGTTTGACCAAATCATTTAACGACACGGTCTGGACAGAGGACAGCGTCCTTCCAAAAGACTGGAAGGAAGCAAAAATTATTCTCATTCCTAAACCAGGTAAGCCTCGTAACATCAACAACCTTCGACCCATCTCCGTAACATCGTGCGTCGTAACGTCGTGCGTGGGGAAGCTCTTTGAAAAGGTTGTGCACGTGCGGCTCTCGAACCACATAGAGCTAAACAATATGTTCCCCTCCAACATGTTCGGTTTCCGACCCCACGTGTCGGCACAGGACGTTCTTCTACTACTAAAGCACGAAGTGCTGCGCCTCAACAGAGGGTCGGACGCTAAATTTGTACTGGCATTGGACATCAAAAAGGCCTTCGACAGCGTCTCCCACCACACTATTCTGG
Source organism: Dermacentor albipictus (assembly GCF_038994185.2). Taxonomy (NCBI): domain Eukaryota; kingdom Metazoa; phylum Arthropoda; class Arachnida; order Ixodida; family Ixodidae; genus Dermacentor; species Dermacentor albipictus. Next base: position 92,455,653 of record NC_091826.1, on the reverse strand, counting down.
AGGGACTGGAAGCGGTGAACTGCGGAACGCAAATTTACCACTACGTGCACTCGTTCCTCAGTGACCGCAAGGCCACAATTGGATTAGGCTCCACGAGGTCCGACACCTTCAACTCTCCCGACAGAAATACCCATGAGGGAGCTATACTCCACTGCTATTTAATGTAGGGATGAGAAAGCTAGCCCTGGAGCTAGATAAACACCCGAAACTCGGCTGTGCGATATATGCCGATGACATCATGTTCTGGGCTCACCAGGGGTCCTATGGGGACAAGCAAGAAACTATTCAAGAGGCCATAGAAGCAGTGGTGGAATACGCGAGGGCGGCGGACATGGCATGCGCACCTGCAGAATTGTAATTCATTCGGGTGCGTGCGAAATGCGCAAGAAGGAGTGGGTGCCACTCACTCTTACTCTCGACGGGGCGCCAATTCGTGAAGTGGAGACATTGAGAATATTGGGGATGTGGATACAGCAGAACGCTGGAACATCCCACACGCTCCAAAAACTGAAAGAGGTCACAGGAAACGTGGCCAGAATAATACGGCGAGTTGAAAGAAGCAGACTAACTGAGGGAGAGACCATAAGCCTGGTTCACGCATTCGTAATTAGCGGAATCACATACGCTCCTCAATATCAGGCCTTGGCAAGCCAAGATATTATACAGGCAAACACTATAATAAGAAAAGCCTTCAAAGCCGCCCTTGTCTTCCCGAATGCGCTAGCACAGAGAGATTCGAAGGACTGGGCCTGCACATCACTTTTGACGAGTACGCAGTCGCGATGTTATATGCTCAGAAAGAACGACTTTGTTCTTCAACTCAGGGCAGGGAAGTATTGGCGAGGATAGGCTTTCCGGCAATGGCACAGATAGACCGCAACGTTCAATCGCACATCGCACCCAAAAGCATGCACCCCAAGTACCATCCCGGACAACACAGAGCAAAGGCAAAGACACTTCACATACGTTTTGGCATGGGACCAGGGGTGTATTATAGGGATGCCAGTCGAGGCAGCTCAGACACTTTCACCATAGTCTCTACATGCAACAACAACATAACAACGGCATCCTTCGAAACCACCTCGGCATGCGTGGCAGAGGCTGCAGCCATCGCCTTGGCAATTCAGGGCGCCGAGCGCCAAACTAATTCGGCTTTCCTATTGTCACGTGGTCGTGACGTCAAAGAACACAGTAGCAATACCAAGGTCGATTCAAATAGGTCGCGCAGCTTCGGGCGAAAAGCGGTTCAGTACAGATAGTCACCGACATCAGCATGGGGGGTTATGGGAGCAGCGATTGAAACGCGACTATGTTTGGAGGGAACAAACATTGGGAAAGAAAAACGCGTTTTTTAATTCAAACGAGACACAGTTAGATTCATTCAACGAAAATCAAATTCCTAGTCAATTTTATATACTCGTGATGACTTAAGAAAATACGTTTATTTTATTCTTATTAATAAATGCATTTCTTTTCAGCGCCCATCGCTGCAGGGGGCGTTGACGCCCCTATCACTCGCAGTGCAATGCACGTCTTGAAATGGGCAGAAAGGCGCACTCATATCACCTGTTGAAATACGCCCCCCCTCACAATTTGTGCTTTCTTGCTTGTCGAAGTTTGTCTGAATTTGGTGACGCGGGTAGCTTCGATGCTTCTTCATCTATTCAGTCAAAAGTAGTGAGTTACGACCGCCAGATAATTGTGTGGTTGTTTTCGTGCGACTGCGCTGGCCGACGAGCTTGGCATCCGACAATAGGATCAGCACTCTATACCTAAAGCTTTCGTCGACCTCCAAAGAAAGTACGTTCTGTGCAGGGATGCGATTTCTACAACCGTACGGCTGACCTTTTCCTGCATCGCTTTCCACGCTGAAAGCTCGAAACGCCCATCAAGTCGAATGGCGGGGCATTTGAATATATAGCTCCAAAGGAAGAACAACAAAACAAATTTCGCGCTTTCGAAAACAAAATGACGTCACTTCTGCTTTTAACGGACATGGCGTCACGTTATTTTTTCTTCCGCCGGAAGTGTTCCCACCACATACAGATGGCGCTAAGCCCCATGAACCGGCGATCGACCGCCATGTTTTGAACGTATGGGCTCCTATGGAAGCTTCGCTACCAGGTATATTTACCTTGGCAATACTTTGAAAGACAAAAACTAGCTTTTATTGGGCGAACCTGTGCCCACAAAACACGCTACACTTAAAGCACAACGAGAGCGGCGAACACAGTCAGCGATCATCGTAAATCTTATCAGCGGGTCAAGCGCGTCTGCTTTTATACAGCAGTCGTCGAATGTTCCAGACTAATCGTTGGGATCCGCATGCCTTCTACAAAGTTCTACATCATTCGCGTCAAGCGATGATATCAGATAACACAAAGTTCGGTGACAACAGACAGCGGATAGAAGCATCGACAACTTTCCAGAAACTTCGGATAAATGCAGGCGCGTCCCGCGCTGTGCTATAACATTTGCTAGGCGGCAAAACGTGTCGCCCGATAAAGATAAGTACAGGTGTCATTACCCCCCTCTTAAAAGCATCGACCCGATGCTGCAAACAAACAAAAGTAATAAACAAAAGCACTCGTAGCAAAGAAAAGAACAAAAATGACGAAGTTCGTCAGCGTCCGTAAAACGGTTTAAGGCGCACCACGTGGACCACTTCAGATCGTGCGCGGCGCCGCTGTGAATGCGAAATGCCGTCTGGCACGACCTCATAGTCCAGAGCACCAATACGTCGGATGACCTTGTAGGGTCCGAAATAGCGTCGGAGTAGTTTCTCACTGAGTCCTCGTCGGCGTATCGGGGTCCATACCCAAACACGGTCGCCAGGCTGGTACTCGACGAAGCGTCGTCGGAGGTTGTAGTGTCGGCTGTCGGTCCTCTGCTGGCTCTTGATCCGCAGGCGGGCGAGCTGTCGGGCTTCTTCGGCACGCTGGAGATAGCTAGCGACGTCAACATTGTCTTCGTCAGTTACGTGCGGCAGCATGGCGTCGAGCGTCGTCGTCGGGTTCCTGCCGTAAACCAGCTTAAATGGCGTTATCTGTGTTGTTTTTTGCAAAACCGTGTTGTATGCAAAGGTCACGTACGGCAGGACCGCGTCCCACGTCTTGTGCTCGACGTCGAAGTACATTGCTAGCATGTCGGCGAGGGTCTTGTTGAGGCGCTCTGTGAGACCATTCGTCTGCGGGTGGTAGGCAGTTGTCCTCCTGTGGCTTGTCTGGCTGTATTGCAGAATGGCTTGGGTGAGCTCTGCTGTAAAAGCCGTTCCTCTGTCGGTGATGAGGACTTCTGGAGCACCATGTCGCAACAGGATGTTCTCGACGAAAAATTTAGCCACTTCGGCTGCGCTGCCTTTTGGTAGAGCTTTAGTTTTAGCGAAGCGCGTGAGATAGTCCGTCGCCACGACAATCCACTTATTTCCGGAAGCTGATGTCGGAAACGGTCCCAACAAGTCTATCCCGATCTGCTGAAAAGGTCGGTAAGGAGGCTGGATCGGCTGTAGTAATACCGCTGGTCTTGTCGGCGGTGTCTTGCGTCGCTGACAGTCGCGGCATGTCTTGACGTAACGGTCGACATCGGTGGTTAGGTGCGGCCAGTAATACCTTTCTTGTATCCTCGATAGCGTTCGGGAGAAACCGAGGTGCCCAGCGGTTGGATCGTCATGTAGGGTGTGCAGCACTTCTGGACGTAGCGCCGACGGAACTACAAGAAGGTAGTTGGCGCGGACTGGTGAGAAGTTCTTCTTCACGAGTAGGTTGTTTTCAAGCGTGAACGAAGATGATCCACGCTTAAATGCCCTTGGGACAACGTCGGTGTGCCCTTCCAAATACTCGACTAGGGCTTTTAGCTCCGAGTCTCCTCGTTGCTGTTCGGCAAAGTCTTCCGCGCTCATTATTCCACGGAAGGCGTCGTCATCCTCGTCATCTTGCTGCGGCGGGTCAATGGGGGCGCGGGATAGGCAATCGGCATCTGAGTGTTTTCGTCCGGACTTGTAGGTTACAGTGATGTCGTATTCTTGTAGCCTGAGGCTCCACCGTGCCGTGTCTTTTAGGTTAGCTAGCCAACACAACGCGTGATGATCGCTGACCACCTTGAATGGCCTGCCATATAGGTAAGGGCGAAATTTCGCTGTGGCCCAAACGATGCCGAGGCATTCCTTTTCGGTTGTAGAATAATTGCCTTCTGCTTTTGACAATGAGCGGCTATCGTAAACTATCACGTGTTCATGTCCATGTTTTCTCTGGATTAGGACGGCACCGAGGCCTAGGCTACTGGCGTCAGTGTGTATTTCGGTATCGGCGTGCTCGTCGAAGTGCGCAAGTACGGGCGGCGACTGCATGCGTCGTTTGAGTTCTTGAAATGCGTCGGCCTGTGGCGTTTCCCCACTTGAACTCGACGTTACATTTAGTTAGCTGTGTCAGCGGCTCAGCGATGCGTGAAAAGTCCTTGACAAATCGCCTGTAGTAGGCACACATGCCAAGAAATCTACGCACTGCCTTCTTGTCGGTGGGCTGCGGGAACTTTGCGATGGCAGCTGTTTTCTGCGGGTCGGGGCGTACTCCGGATTTGCTGATGACGTGGCCTAGGAATAGAAGCTCATCGTAAGCGAAGCGGCACTTTTCTGGCTTCAGAGTGAGCCCTGATGACTTGATGGCCTCTAGTACTGTGGCAAGCCGCCTAAGGTGATCGTCAAAACTTTCGGCGAATACAACGACGTCATCCAAGTAAACGAGACAGGTCTGCCACTTCAAGCCTGCTAAAACCGTGTCCATCACGCGCTGGAACGTTGCAGGCGCCGAGCACATTCCAAATGGCATAACCTTGAACTCGTAGAGGCCGTCTGGGGTGATGAAGGCGGTCTTTTCACGATCTCTTTCGTCGACTTCTATTTGCCAATAGCCAGACTTGAGGTCCATCGAGGAGAAGTATTTAGCGTTGCAGAGCCGATCCAATGCGTCGTCTATCCGTGGGAGAGGGTATACGTCCTTCTTCGTGATCCTGTTCAGACGACGATAATCGACGCAGAAACAAAGGGTTCCGTCCTTTTTCTTCACCAGGACAACAGGGGATGCCCACGGGCTTTTCGACGGCTGGATGATGTCGTCGCGCAGCATTTCGTCGACTTGCTCTCTTATAGCTTCACGTTCTCGCGGCGAAACCCGGTAAGGGCTCTGGCGAAGTGGTCGAGCGTACTCCTCGGTGATTATGCGATGCTTGGCGACTGGTGTTTGTCGAATTCTCGATGACGTCGAAAAGCAGCTTTTGTATCGCCGGAGCAGACTTCTGAGCTGCTGTTGCTTAATCACGGGGAGACTTCGATTAATGTCGTAGTCTAGTTCGGCGACCATGGTCGTCAGGGTAGATGCGGCGGAAACCGAGAGGACAAGTGCATTGCTGTTGTCCAGAATTTCCTCGATGTATGCGATCGTCGTGCCCTTGTTGATATGCTTGAACTCCTGGCTGAAGTTTGTCAGCAACACTTGCGTGTTGCCTCCGTGCAGTCGATCGATCCCTCTTGCGACGCAAATTTCACGGTCTAGCAGTAGACGTTGGCCGCCTTCGATGACACCTTCTACGTCAGCGGGTGTTTCGGTGCAGACCGAAATAACAATGCTGGAGCGAGGCGGGATGCTCACTTGATCTTCGAGCACACTCAAGGCGTGGTAACTACGAGGGTTTTCCGACGGTATCGCATGGTCTTCCGACAGAGTTATTGACTTCGACTTCAGGTCGATGACTGCGCCGTGTTGGTTGAGGAAGTCCATGCCGAGAATGACGTCTCGTGAACACTGCTGGAGGATAACGAAGGTGACAGGGTAAGTCCGGTCGTGAATGGTAATTCTTGCCGTGCACATTCCAGTCGGCGTTATGAGGTGTCCTCCGGCGGTACGAATTTGAGGGCCTTCCCACGTAGTCTTAACTTTCTTCAACTGGGCGGCGATGTGTCCACTCATGACGGAGTAATCAGCCCCTGTGTCGACTAAGGCGGTGACTGCGTGGCCGTCGAGAAGCACGTCGAGGTCGGTGGCTCTTTGTCTTGCATTACAGTTCGGTCTTGGCGTCGGATCACGACTGCGTCGCGTTGACCTGTGGCTGGTATGTGACGTCTTCAGGTCGTCTTTCGTCGTCGCATTCTTTCCTTCCAGACTTCGTCGGGACGGCGGCTTGTCGTTATGTCGTCGGGGTACTTTCTTCGGCGTCTTCGTGGGCGGCGGAGGATCTTCGTCAGTTCGACGAACAGCAACCGCACCTCCATCGGTTGCTGCTTTTAGTTTTCCGGATATGGGCTCGCCGACCGGCCCCGAGCTGGGCCAGTGTATGGTCGGCGCTGCGGCGACAGGTAGCGGCCTGGTGATGGTGAACGCGACGGTCGTCGAGAGCTCCACTGAGTAGCCGCGAGGTAGTCAGCGATATCACGAGGGCGTTCACCTTGCTGCGGGCGCGGAGCGTTGACGGCGAAACCTCGCAGTCCCAAGTCGCGCTATGGGCATCGGCGGTACACATGGCCGGCTTCTCCGCAGTGATAGCAGGGCGGGAGGTGGTCGGGGGCTCGCCACATGTCCGTCTTCCTCGGGTAGCTCCGATGGGCGACGGGTGGGCGCGCTGTCGGATCCCGACGGCGTGCGACGTCATCGACGGCGTGCCGACGGCGGCGTGCGACGGCGGCGTATGTCATCGCTTCTGACTGGGGATGCGGTAATTGTGGTTGCAGCTCGGGAACTCCAAGTGATCGGTGCACCTCTTCTTTCACGATGTCGGCGATCGAAGCCACTTGGGGCTGCGACGAAGGCAGGACCTTACGCAGTTCTTCGCGCACAATGGCCCTGATGGTCTCCTGAAGGTTGTCGGAATCCAGTCCTTGGATGGCGTACTGCGGCGTGAGCCTCTGGCGGTTATATTGCCGGGTGCGCATCTCCAGAGTTTTCTCGATCGTCGATGCCTCTGCAGAAAACTCAGCTACGGTCTTCGGCGGGTTACGGATAAGTCCTGCGAAAAGTTCTTGCTTGACACCCCGCATCAGGAAGCGGACGTTTTTCTCCTCTGGCATTTCTGGGTCGGCGTGCCGGAAAAGACGGGCCATCTCCTCCGTGAAGATCCCGATCGTCTCGTTTGGCAGCTGCACTCTGGTTTCTAGTAGTGCTTGGGCTCGCTCTTTTCGTACGACGCTTGTAAACGTTTGCAAGAAGCCGCTTCGGAACAGGTCCCACGTCGTTAAGGTGGCTTCCCGATTCTCGAACCAGGTCCTGGCGGCGTCTTCCAGTGCGAAATAGACATGCCGCAGCTTGTCGTCGCTGTCCCAACTGTTAAACGTAGCGACCCTCTCATACGTCTCAAGCCAGGTTTCCGGGTCCTCGATTGTTGATCCGCGGAACGTCGGAGGTTCCCTGGGCTGCTGCAGCACGATGGAGGACGCTGGGGCTGCCATTGGGGTTGCCTTGGCCACAATCTTCTTGGTCTTCTCAGGTAAAAGTCCGTGCTCCGGGGGCAGCTGTTGAAGACGGCGGCTTGCTCGATGCTCCGGGACTACGTTGGTGTTCTCTTTGCGGTCCGGGCTTGGATAACGGCTTGGCGGGGCCGTCCGGTACATGAACGAAAAGCACCTCCACCAGATGTCACGTGGTCGTGACGTCAAAAAACACAGTAGCAATACTGTGAAAGACAAAAACTAGCTTTTATTGGGCGAACCTGTGCCCACAAAACACGCTACACTTAAAGCACAACGAGAGCGGCGAACACAGTCGGCGATCGTCGTAAATCTGATCAGCGGGTCAAGCGCGTCTGCTTTTATACAGCAGTCGTCGAATGTTCCAGACTAATCGTTGGGATCCGCATGCCTTCTACAAAGTTCTACATCATTCGCGTCAAGCGATGATATCAGATAACACAAGGTTCGGTGACAACAGACAGCGGATAGAAGCATCGACAACTTTCCAGAAACTTCGGATAAATGCAGGCGCGTCCCGCGCTGTGCGATAACATTTGCTAGACGGCAAAACATGTCGCCCGATAAAGATAAGTACACGTGTCACTATTATCCGACTCAAAAGCTGCTTGCCGCCTGTTTCTACATGGAACGGCACCCAAATCAAGAATCACAATTTTAGGCACTCAACTAGAGGGGCATCACACTATCGTATGGTGTCCGGCACACGAGCGGCTGGTAAGAAACGTGAGGGCAGACTGTATTGCTCGAGGATTAAACGTCCGAGCAACGGCATGGCCTAGCGACGACCTTTCACCAAATTTTCTTGACATCCTCCCACAGCAAAGGCAGGAGCGGAGACGTTTTGGACATCCTCACTCCCATTTAAGCAGCCAACAGGAGTGAGACTGGCGCCGGATTCAGACGAATACATACCGCAACGTGCACCAACCTACACAGAATACACCCCACGAGGTTCACTGACGAGTGCCCGTGATGCACAGACACACCCACACTAAAACACATCACATGGGAGTGCCCCAGGAGGCCTCCGCACATAGACAGTCCCATATTACACCACCATCCACTAATGAGGAATAGGCAGTGGGAGGCATTGCTTGCGGACGAGGGTCGGGAGAGCCAGTTCGCTCTTCTGGACCAAGCCCAGCGAGCCGCTCGTGCCATCGGGGCCCCGGAACAGGGGCTCCAACCATCGTGCCGTATTTCATTTATATTCAATAAAGTTTTAGTCTCTATCTCTCTCTCTCTGATCTCACGAACTCGATGGCACTGATCAGGAGAATGAGATACAGACTCGGTAGCAAAGTTCATGGGAGACAAATATCGCCTGTCCCGGTAACGGGGATACAACGAGGAAGTGTAGCACGCGGGCAGTAGGAACAGAGAGAGAACAAACATTTTTATTGGGTGAATGCAGCTTTGGAGAGGCGTCCTCATTCCAGAATGCCTTCAGCTCGGGCCGCGTCCTGGGCCCTCGCAATCAGCCGTTGCTGATCCTCGATGTCGGAGCTGGCCAAGGCTCTCTCCCAAAGCTCGTTAGTGGGGTAAGGGTTCGCAAGATTTAATGGTGCCGCTCTGCAACCCCCTACTATGTGCCTGAGGAACCCGCAAACAAACCTGAGAACCGCACCAACGGGCCCAGTAGGAAGCTCAGCCAATGTGGATTGCTGAGCAGCGCTTCTTTTTCGTTGCTCCCGGCGTTGAGATGAAAAAGCGAAGACGCTTTTAAACAACTACTTGTTTCGTTGCGAGAGTAAGACGTTTATCCGAGGATTAAGTAAACATTTGTGAAGCCGCGGAATGTTGCACCACTACAAAATATTGGTGTCCTCAGATATACAGACAAAAACAGAGAAAATAAAAGTTTAGTGCGAACATCATGCTTTAAAAACATTATTTGTTTCACCAGACACACGTGAACAAAGGTAAGATCTTATAATCATCTTCCAGCCTGTCTGATAGTCATTACAATATTATTATTATTATTATTATTAGTAGTAGTAGTAGTAGTAGTAGTAGTAGTAGTAGTAGTAGTAGTAGTAGTAGTAGTAGTAGTAGTAGTATTTGCTTCGAAAACATGTATACACTAGACAGGAAATGGAAAGAGATGAGTAGGCTGGCAACTGGTGCCACCGGAAGGGGCACAGCGCCGGTCTACTCTTCAGAAAGGAGGTGGCACAAACATAGAAATAGAAGCTAAGAAGGAGGGGAAGAAAGAGGAAAGAAATAACACGAAGGCACATCTCGAAGAAGTGAGCAGAACGCAGCGAGTACAGGTAACACACAGTAGGCCCGGTGATTGCAGGTCACGCCCATAAAGAATGTCGAAATAGAAGAAATGTTGTTATAGGTCCCGTCACCCGTAAACAGAGATAGGTTACAAACGTGAATCTAGGTAAGTTTCTTTTAGAAGAGTAAGGAGAGTGCTATGCGTCTGATTGCGTCGAGACGCACAACCACTGGGGTATAAACACTGATCGAGTGTCGTGCATTGCAGGCCAGGAAGGTGATAATCCCGCACTAGCGAATTCTGCTGAGGGATGTAAGGGGGAACACTCCGATATTGCGCGCTGAAGCATCTCGCAGCAAGCGCAAAGCTTACACGATGGCATGGCCACACGTCCGTGTCGGCATGAACGTTCCCACCGCCAACCCTTAGCTCGAGTAGTGGTTTAGCGCGATGAGTTGTTTCGATATCGCAATAAACACATGCATTTTAGCAGAGCAATTGTTACAAGGGCACGGCCACAGTTAGAATGCATTACTGTGCGTGGTCCTTAGAGAGACCTTTGATATCTGGGGTGATGTCACAAATCGAAACACCGGTCTGATATTTATGCTGCTGTTGTCATAGAGCTCACAGAGCTGCCCTTCGCAACTCACATCGACGTATGCTCCCTCATCACGGAGGTTGAGATTGCGCGAGCCAGAGCACATATGGAGGGGCGGAAGGGGATGACACGCCTGCCGAGCACTCGGGCGCGCTGCACCAACCGATAAAGGCAAGTTTCCACGTCGTAGCGTTGCCCGCGTCAGGATGCAAACTGCGCCCAACGGTTTAATCTGTGACTCCTCCACGTCCCCTGATAGAGAGGAGAAACTCGTGTGCGACGGGACGTTTTGCGAAAAGTTGATAACGGCAGGCGTGTCTCGTGGAACGCTTCGCCAACTAACAGAGGAACAGTGTCACTCGTTCAGTATTACTGTGAGGCGAAGTATTTCAGGTCTCACCCCTCGCCCGATCTGTGGACATTTTGAAACAGCGGTTCCTTCAGAAAATGGCTACGAAATTGTTGTCGATGCTCGCAGGGGCCCTTGTGCTTTTCGCGCCGCTCGTCGTAGGCCAAGGTGAGACTGCCTTTCCCGGAACGTACTGCCGTTCTTTTCATTTTATCAAGTGCACTTTGCCAGTGTGATAAGTTGTTTTAATTGATTCATTTATTTACTTATCATAATTGATAGTGCTTAAAGCTATGTTGGATGGACGCGGGATAAAGGCAGCTTCGCATTCCGCGGAGCTTCGCTCTACCCTCACAATACAGTGGTTAAATTACGTACAGTGATGCTTTTCATACATGCTTAGCTTCTCGTTGTCCCTACAAGATCTACATACCTGCGCAAATGAGAAGAACGAGTGCGGGCCGTAGAGCGTTTCGACGGCGATTCATGCTAGCGCGGCTAAATTCTGACTATCCTAACAAAAGCTGCGTTGATAAGCTGCTCTAGGCGTTACATGCGTCATAGGGTAAGTGGTTAGAGTAGAACGTACGTGAAACGCAGAAGAATGGCGGCCGTCGAAAAGCGGAACTGAACAAAAATAATGCGACAATGACTTTAACAATTTCTGGGCAGTGGTTATTATAACAACTGAAAAATCCACTTAGTAAGCTTCAGCGGTGGCGATGCGGTAACGTCTCTGCCTGCGCTACTGCTGTCGATTGTTCGACTCTCCTTCGGAAATTACTTCTTACATGGCTTCCTTTTGTTCTTATTTTCTTTCTTTACTTCTTTTCGAGCAGTGGCTGAGATGTGGCTAAACCCCTTTCACCACTTAGATTTGTAAAATGGCATATGACAGCAAGCAACAAGTCTTTACGGCCGCTCGACATCCAGATCTAATGTACCGTTTATTCCGCTGTTTTTATACGTGCTCTGTAAGACCGCGCGAGGAGCTTACGTAAACAACTGTCCCGATGATCCTATGCATGTGGCAGTCCGGCAGCTACGATGACGCACTGTTTGTGCCGTCTTGCCTTGCGAGATGTAAGTGGCGAAAGCCTTTTCTCCACGTGAGGCACACTGCAGCAGGAAAAAAAGTAAAAAAAAACAATAAATTCTGTGAATTTGTATCCAAATCGGGTATTTCAGCTTAGCCATAGGAAATTTTTCTTCAACGCTGACAGCCTACTTTCAATAGCTTTTGTACCTGCAATATTAACCACTGGCTGGAAACTCTACATTTCTGCCACTTATCGGCGTTTCAAAAAACCAATTATTGTGCGCTTTACGTTCGCTACCTATAAAGTATTGAGCACAAACAGCCACTGCACGTTTCGTTAAAAAAGGGAGCCCTCAGCCGCGTTGTCATCGATTACCGTCGTAGTTACCGTGTGTGTAGAGCGCGCGTCACACTTGCGTAAAGCGCGCGAACGTCGCCGGCAGTCGCCGGTGCTCTACCAAAACAGCGAGCGACGCGTAACCGTAGCCGTCAGGGATAAGATGTGTCTAGACACGTTTCTCCACGCGTACAGACAAGCCTCGCTCTTTGACCGCCCGCGCGAGCAGACGCTTACACAGCGCCTTCGTTTTAAAACTGCTATACTTGCTTCTGCGGCAGTGTCGCCTTCGCACTGAGAGCGGCAACGCGAGTCGAGACCGTGGTTAGCTAAAAAAAAAGTTTTTATCTTACGCTTAGCTAATCGTCCACTTCCGCGGGGCGATGAAAGAGCAAAGCTTGTCTGCAAGTGTGGCCAAACGTGTCCAGACTAAGGAATCTAAAGAAAACGTTCCTTTAACCTCCTCGGTACAGACGCATCTCGAGCCTAGCGACTACTATTACATGTCGCTTGTTGGCCCCGGAGAGCCTTGGCTGCCGGCATTACTGCGCTCTACACAAGGGTCGCACGCACTGTGCGTGTATCGCGTTCAGGGTCACCGAGTGGAAGGCGTTTCTCTTGCTGCGAAAGCCCGTATTAACGCTGTGGAACCAGATGGGGTAGTTGTTACCGCACTAACGATCAGGGCAATCTGCGCGTGCTGTGCCGAAAGAGGCACGCTTCACAACCCACAGAGAATGAGCGCCTACGCGATGGAAGCGGCCATTTGGCTTCTCAGCGTGCTTATGCTGACGAAACAGTGAAAAACTAACGAGAAACGTCGCACCGTGCTTTCACAAAAACACTTGCGCATCCGTCTAACGTACCTCTAAAAAAATATATGAGGACACCTAAGCACTTCTTGCGCGTTATGAATGCGAAAGCACCAATATTCAGTCGAACGCCCCTGAGCGGTCCTTCGAGTTTTGCGTTGCGAGTAATGTTTGCGTTAATGCTCGTTCCGTCCGACCGTGTATAGGGAGAGTTGAAGACGATGGGGGATTTCGTTGCCTGCGTCATCGCTCGTTTTTGTTGCATTCTTCCGCTCCCTCACTTTATCTGCCGTGTACTAGCGCGGACGGCCACGCTTCGCTGTGGTCGAGGTTGCGGCAGCTAACGATGTAGATGGTTCCGATTCTATATAGCAGTACGTGCTACCTGAGGCAGCCGGTGTGAGCCAGTGTGTCCGCTCGAGGCCTGGCGTCGCAGCCAATGGGAATCTAGGTGCTGTTTCGCTGCTACAGACACCGCCGACTTTTTGCTCAATGAATCATGTGACACTTTCACAAAAGTTGGCGTGGGACGCCGGATGCACATTTAGCCAAAGCCATAACAATTCCCACATTGAGGCACAGTGTCCACATTTGCGAACGCGACACGCGTTGACCGGTTCTATTGAGTGGTCGCAAAGAAAAGGGAACGAAAATCGAGTTTCGGGTGAATTAAACCGCTTGCATTCTAAGTGCGTCTCCCTTTAATTTCAACGTGTTGCGTGCTGCGACAGACGATCACATTGCTGAAGGCACTACGGTATGTGTTACGGGACTTCCCTACGGTCACGTTCAGGTAGCGATGTTGAATGATAGCTTTTCTTCTCTCGGAATCCATGTACCCAATAAATAAGTGGCGTTACACGTTAAACTTACAGCCCCCGATTCAATTGCAGCATGACTGATGAAACAATAAATAAATATTTAATTACTCTCTAATTATGATAACTCACTACACAAGGCTCCTGGCAAGCATTCTGCCAACTCGCTAATAAAATCTAGAAGCTTGAGTTGTTTTCTCCTCTCTTACGATCTGAAGGGTCAGCCCCCTGTATTTCATATCAGTTAAGGCTTCGAGTGTGTTGCGGCTACATTCTCGCTCCTTACATTCAGGAACCAAGATAGCGCACCACCGACGCAGCGCCGAAATATTGGGGTTCTTCACTCTGACCGCCGCGTGTCGGGACCTTCGTCCTTTAGCACGTTTACTTCGATATTGGCGGCAATCAGTTACGGCAATCGGCAATCGTTTTAAGAGAGTAGCGGCCAAGTGTGGTGTTAGGGCCGTTTTTTCTGCTCCGATGAAGCTGGGTAAGTTAGGGGCAGCAGTTCAGAGGAATCAGGAAGGCGTTAAACGGAATGCTGCTTGCAAGGTAAATCATGTCAATAAGTACATCAGTTGCAAGAAGGGTGCTGTCTACCAAATTCCTTTATCTTGCGGCCAAACTTACATAGGCCAGACAGGCCGTTGCATCAATATTAGATTAATGGAGCATGCCAAGTCATTAGACAAAAAAGACACTAACCTCGCAAAGCATTGCAGTATTTGTAAATGCGTACATTTCTTTGACGATACAAAATTGTTATTTTTTCATAGTGACAAGACTACCAGAGAAGTCGCTGAAGCATTTCATATTGTTACGGGAAGGAAGAAGCGTTCGTCTATTTACAAGTGGCTTTTAATGGCTGCGCCAACCAGCGTAGAGCATCGATACTCTTAAACACTTCTTCGTCGTCTCTAAGACCCCCATCAGCGTCGTCTTCTTTCCACATTACCGACTGTGACATCACCCCCGTCGGAAAAAGCACCTGATTGGTGCGGCTCATCTGTCCGAGAAAGGTAAGGTTTGAGACGGCTGACGTGGATGACATCAGAGAGAGGTGAAGGCACCGTGGCATCTAGCGGAGACACTTCATACGTGACAGGGGTCACCTGGCGAAGGATGCGGTAAGGGCCATAGTATCGCGAGAGGAATTTCTCCGAAAGACCAACATGCCGAGTTGGATACCAGACTAGCACAAGAGAACCTGGTTCATAATGCACATCATGATGGCACTGGTCGTAACGGCACTTCTGGCGTGTCTGTGAAGCAGAAAGACGAATGCGGGCAATCTGGCGTGCTTGGGTCGCTGTGGTTATGACATCCCGAGTGTACTCTGTCGGCGAAGCGAACGTGGTCGAGAGGAGTGTCTCGAAAGGCAAAGTTGGCTCACGGCCGAAGAGGAGACAGAAGGGGGAATAGCCAGCTGGGTCGTGGCGCGAGGAAATGTAGGCGAACTTGACAAATGGTAGAGCAATGTCCCAGTCGCGATGATCGGAGGAAACATACATTGCGAGCATGTCAGTTAATGTGCGGTTCAGGCGTTCGGTAAGACCGTTAGTTTGAGGATGGTAAGCGGTAGTAAGTTTGTGTTTAGTAGCACATGATCGAAGTAGCTCGTCTATGACTTTGGAAAGAAAGTATCTGCTGCGATCGGTGAGAAGTTGACGAGGGGCACCGTGGTGCAAGATAACGCCGTGAAGCAAGAAATCAGCGGCGTCTGTAGCGCAGCTGGTCGGTAGGGCTCTAGTAATGGCATAGCGAGTTGTATAGTCCGTAGCGACGGCAATCCACCTATTTCCGTCATTCGACATAGGGAATGGTCCGAGAAGATCAACGCCAATGCGAAAAAAAGGGTCGGCCGGTATATCCAAAGGCTGCAGCAGTCCGGCAGGAGGCACAGCTGGTCTTTTCCGGCGTTGACACGACTCACACGCGGCAACATAGCGGCGAACGGAGCGGTTGAGACGGGGACAAAAGAACCGTCGCCGAATTCGGTCACAAGTCCGCGTAACGCCAAGGTGTCCAGCGGTGGGAACATCGTGCAGCTGCTGCAGTACAGTCTGTCGCAGATGAGACGGAATGACGGTCAGGAGTTCGGGCCCGTCGGGGTGCATGTTGCGGCGATACAGGATGCCATTTTGTAGCACGAACATGTGAAGGGATGGGTCAGCTGGATCAGAGAGCAGGCGTTCGATAATTGGGTGTAACGACTATCGCGTCGTTGTTCAGCGCCAATGTCTTGCTAAAGTGATTACCCCGCACGTCCACCAATGATGTTACGGGAAGGAAGAAGCGTTCGTCTATTTACAAGTGGCTTTTAATGGCGGAGCCAGCCAGCGCAGAGCATCGATACTGATAAACACTTCTTCGTCGTCTCTAAGACCACCATCAGCGTCGTCTTCTTTCCCCATTACCGACTGTGACAATATCATCAGAAAATCTAATAGTTGCGTTAGCAAAACATCTTTAATCTTGTCGGCGAAAGAAATGGCATTGCTGCATAAAGGGTAGATTGCAAGGCAGGTACAACGCGTGCGAATGTTGGCTGTCCGGAGTTTGTATCTGATCATCGATGTATGACCAGGCGCATGCGTGCCCAGTTTTGTACGTATAAATGTTGACTTCTTACTTCAAATAAATCAGTTGTAAGTTCAGCGCCGTGTTTGTCTCCTCCTCATTCTGGTCCTGTTTGAATTTTATTCTTAATAGCAAGAGCCTGGTGGCGCAACTCACCACCCCGTTCCAAAGGGGACGCTCATAGCATCCATCCATCCATCCATCCATCCATCCATCCATCCATCCATCCATCCATCCATCCATCCATCCATCCATCCATCCATCCATCCATCCATCCATCATGTGCGTGGCCTCCGCAATGCATAGAACCTGAGAAACGCGTCCCGTGGCTATTAGGCTCCTCTCTCGCTTTCCTGTCTGGACACGTTGCGCCATCTAGTGGCACTACCGCGAAGTCCGCGCATGGCCTACGCGCAAACACTAAGAATTGTTCCTTCACTTGCCGCACACTCCGTACACATACTCGGTAACCCAATTTGGCGAGAGGTTCATTGAAGAACTGCTCATAACTCGTGCATTCAAAGTGCAACTTGCTAAAGCGTTGGCAGGAAAGGAGTCCATTACAAAGTGGCGCACACCTTGTCCATTTCTGCCGCGAAGCCTGCTAAGTTGTCTGGTCGCTGTCTTTGAGGAACTCTCGTGACGTTGCTTCGATTCCGCTGAGCATCGGATAAACGTAAAGAATCTGATTGGTCATTGTAGAGTGGCAAGTGCCCAGTTACCCAAGTTGGCATCGAAGACGTTCATTAAAAAGCGGCACACACGTGCTATCACCCACCCAGTAACCGAAGTTGGCATCGAAGAGATCCATTTGATACAAGCACACACGTAGTAGCACTTACCTACTACTCCAAGGTGGCGTCGAATAGTTTTTACGAATAGCGGTACCTACCCTGCGCCACGTCTACAGTGATCCATGTCCGCGTGAAAGAGGTTCGTGGTTCCGAACCCTATTTGCTCAGTAGAACTGCATGAACCACTGACTACTCAGTGACGCATGGAGGTGGGAAAACGGTTAGCTGCAAACAGACATAGATACATATATAGAAACATATATATATAGATGGATAGCCGCCGGGAAATGTGAGAAGCACCCTAAGAATGATAACGCATAAAATAAAAGAACACAGTGAAAAAATGAAATTCGTGAAAACAAAATAATTGAGCACCTAGTTGCTGGGCAAGTCAGGCTCGTTCCCGATTTCTGACACGCAATTCCTTCTTTTCAGTGTATGAGCTTTCCAGCAAGACTGCCTAAACCAGCAGCCATGGTAAAGAAAAGCTATAGAACGGTCTCACAAGGAAGCTGCGCTGAAGTTTTCACGCGTAGGACTCCTCTGATTTCGGACTTAATTCGCAGCCAGATCGTAGGTGTGCCTTATTGGTCAATAGATAACATTTGGCAGTATTATGTTTTTTTTCTTTAACAAACACACACAAAGCGAGAATTTTCGCTAAAATCCGTGGGTTACTAGACCGGTTATGCATTTAAAGCGTAGACTAAAACGTCTACGCAAACATAGACACATGTCCCGGCAACCATAGAATGACTTAAAAAAGCGTTTAGCGGGGAAACTTATTAAGCTAACACATATTATCATAATGTCACTTTGACAGAATTCATTAAAAACGACACTCATATATTTTGTAGATATCTTGATAAAACTACAGATAACATAGAAGAAATCATGGTAGATAACAATAGTGTTACGGAGCCCCCAAAAATCGCAAATAGTTTCAACGACTTTTTTAAAGTGTTTTTAATATTAATTCCACGCATGCGGGACCCAAACGTGTTATAGTTAATGGTAATGTGTCCCTGGTTGTTGCGGATGGTGTTTTGTCGATGCTACGAAAGCAGCGATAGAAAAAAGCCCTGGCCCCGACGGACTACCGAATGCCGTTCTAAAGCGTTTTGCTGTTCAGCTGGGTGTGTTTCTGGAGCCATAATTTCAAGTCTTTTTTTGTTTAATTCCGAAGAAGTGCCAACCGCTTGGAATCAAGCGAGAGTTGTCCCAGTTTACAAAAAAAAGGGGAATAAGCTAGTAGTTTCAAATTAGAGGCCTGCTTCTATTACTTCACCTTGTAAATTGTTGGAGCATATGGACGCGAGAGAAATTAGAACATAACTTAGAACGTTAGGCCAACTTACCAGCATGGGTTCCACGAAGGCATGTCTACAGTAACCCAATTAGTAACAACCCTGCACGAAATTTTATAGATTCTTGATTCGAGTGGGCAGGTTGATATGCTAGTTCTTGACTTTTGTAAGGCTTTAGATAACGCTAACATAATGCTAATCCATAAGAAAGGGGACGCCAAAGACTTGAAAAATTATAGATGGATCAGCTTACTGTCAGTTGCCTACAAACTATTTACTAAGGTAATCGCAAATAGAATCATGAACACCTTAGTCTTCTGTCAAGCAAAGGACCAGGCGGGATTCCGTAAAGGGTGCTCAACAATAGACCATATTCACAATATTAATCAGGTGATAGAGAAATGTGCGGAATATAACCAACCCTTATATATAGCTTTCATTGATTACGAGGAAGCGTTTGATTCTGTCGAAACCGCATCAATCATGGAGGCATTACGTAATCAGGGTGTTTACGAGCCGTATGTAAAAATACTGAAAGATATCTATAGCGGCTCCACAGCCACCGTAGTCCTCCATAAAGAAAGCAACAAAATCCCAATAAAGAAAGGCGTCAGGCAGGGAGATACGATCTCTCCAATGCTATTCACAGCGTGTTTACAGGAGGTATTCAGAGACCTGGATTGGGAAGAATTGGGTATAATAGTTAATGGAGAATACCTTAGTAACTTGCGATTCGCTGATGACATTGCCTTGCTTAGTAACTCAGGGGACCAATTGTTATGCATGCTCACTGACCTGGAGAGGCAAAGCAGAAGAGTGGGTCTAAAAATTAAACTGCAGAAAACTAAAGTAATGTTTAACAATCTCGGAAGAGAACAGCAATTTACAATAGGTAGCGAGGCACCGGAAGTGGTAAGGGAATACATCTACTTAGGGCAGGTAGTGAAGGCAGATCCGGATCATGAGACGGAAATAATCAGAAGAATAAGAATGGGCTGGGGTGCGTTTGGCCGGCATTCTCAGATCATGAACAGCAGGTTACCGTTATCCCTCAAGAGAAAAGTGTGTAATAGCTGTGTCTTACCAGTACTCACCTACGGGGCAGAAACCTGGAGGCTTACGAAAGGGGTTCTACTCAAATTGAGGACGACGCAACGAGCTATGGAAAGAAGAATAATGGGTGTAACGTTAAGGGATAAGAAAAGGGCAGATTGGGTGAGGGAACAAACGCGATTAATGACATCTTAGTTGAAATCAAGAAAAAGAAATGGGCATGGGCAGGACATGTAATGACGATGGAAGATAATCGATGGTCATTAAGGGTTACGGAGTGGATTCTAAGAGAAGGGAAGCGTAGCAGGGGGCTGCAGAAAGTTAGGTGGGCGGATGAGGTTAAGTTTGCAGGGACGACATGGCCACAATTAGTACATGACCGGGGTTGTTGGAGAAGTATGGGAGAGGCCTTTGCCCTGCAGTGGGCGTAACCAGGCTGATGATGATGATGATGAGATAAACTGTCACATTGCAAACTTTTGCATAAATTTGAACTAATAATACTTCCAGATTTCCTCATTCATTGAATTGCATTTGCCTTGAAAAACATAGACCAGTTAGTTGATATTAATGGTTGCCCTTCTCTAATGAATCCTCTTAAATCTGGTGTATCACAAGGCAGTGTACGGGCGCCTTTGCTGTTTTAAATTTATATTAATGACTTAACAGAGGACATTTCATCATCAGTGTCGGTAGAGTTATTTGCAGATGACTGCATTACAAGAAGAGCCGTACGGTACTTGATGATGATGATGGTGACGATTAAAAACTTTTTTATCCCTCTTTAAAGGGAAGAGGGCAATGGAATAGAGGGTGGGGGGAGGAACTACTTGAAGTAGACCTCCTTTATCCTCTCAGCCCACTCCACGATGGCCTCCTGAAGATCGAGCCTGGAGCTGCGCAGGCAGCCTCCCACTGCTCCTCACTAGATAATAATTGCTTGAGAAAAGGGTGAAGGGGGTGCTTAAAACACCCCCACATGATGTGGTTTAAGCCTGCTTTGGGAGAGACACAGAATTTACAAGAGGGAGAAAGGTAAATGGCTGGATGAATGTGGTGGAGGAGGTAAGGGGACGGAAAGGTGCGAGTCTGCAGCTGTCGCCGCAGAACTTCTCACCTACGCGGTGATTTGCCCATGAGTGGCGGAAAGGTTAAGCAGTCTAATCGGTAGTGTGTGCAGATGTCGTGGTAAGCAATAAGTCGATCCCGCGCTGTAAACGGCGCCTCCTCCGTGGCGAGGTCCGACACATCTGATCCCTGAGCCCGGACTGTAAATCATCGGGCACTGGCATGAGCCGCCTCGTTTCCGGCAAGGCCCGCATGCGCGGGAGTCCAGATTAATGCCACAGTTTGATGCAAAGGATGGGCCAAGAGGAGAGAAAGGGCTGGCTTAGAGATCCTACCCGCTCCGAAGTTATGTATGGCTGCTTTGGAGTCGCTAACGATCACTGATGAATTTGGAATTATGGGGGCCAGGGCTATGACCGCTTCCTCCGCCTTCTACGTGGAAGAGCCAGGAATGGAGGCGGCCACAGCGACCTGGCCGTGAGAGTTAATGACTGATATTGCGTAATGAATTCTGCTCCCATATTCGGTGGCATCAACATAGAGCACGTCTTCAGAGGTGGAGAATTGTTTTTGGAGAGCCTTTGCTCGCTGCCTCCTGCGCTGTTTCTGATGCACAGGGTGCATGTTTTTAGGAAGTGGGGGGATGCAGAGGTTCTCGTATATGTGATGTGGAATGGTGTATTTAGTCTTGATGATGGGTGCCGGAGTGATAGAAAGAGTTTGTAGAATGTGCCGACCTGTTGCGGTGTTGAAAAGTCTGCTATATTGGGATGTGAGGTGGGCTCCTTTGAGTTCAGTAAGTGTGTTGAAAGTTCCAGTAAGCATTAGCCTTTCAGTGAAGGTACGTATGGGAACCCCCAGAGCGAATTTATATATTTTGCGTTAGAAGAGTGTCTATCTTATCTGATTCTCACTTAAGAAAAAGTAGATATGGTGTTGCGAATGTAATCTTACTGAAAACGAAGGCCTGACTCAAGCGGAGAAGTTCGGCGGCCTTTAGTCCGCCATGTTTATTGGAGACTCGCCCTAGAAGGCGCAGGGTGTGATCGACGGTGGTGTGGAGTCTATGTAGGGTATATGTGTCGAGCCGGTTGCTTTCAATGTGTAAACCGAGCACCCGGAGCCTGTCCACTCTAGTAAGGGGGATGTGGTTGAGGATGACCTCTATACTAGACATGTGTTTTCCGGCCCCACGGTGGGATGGCAGAAGAAGAAGCTGAGATTTTTGAGGGGAGCATGTGAGATTCATAGCCCCGGCTTGAGCCACGACGGCGTCTGCTGCGGCCTGTAGAGTGTCTTGAATCTCTCCATCGGAACCGCCAGTCGTCCAAAGAGTGATGTCATTGGCGTAGAGTGAAAACTTGAGATCGGGAATAGACCGCAATGCTTGCGCCATCGACATCATAGAAAGATTAAAAAGAAAAGTGGACAGCACTGAGTCTTGGGGCATGCTGCGGATACCAAAAGCGTATGAAAGAGATTGTGCCTATGTGAAAGAGATTGTGCCTCTGTGCCTATGCGTATCGTTGCGGTACGGTTGGATAAGATGGTACATATGTAGCCATATGTCTTTCCGCAAACCCCAATGAGATTAAGCTATCCGAGGATGGTGGAATGCGAAACGTTATTGAAGGCTCCGTGGAGGTCCAGACTGAGAATTGCTTGCGTATCCAGACTGCTATTGGGTGTAATGATGTCATGCTTCCTTCGAAGCATGATATCTTGGTATGAGAGAGATTTTCGAAAACCTACCATTTCTGATGGATAAAGATTGTTGTCCTCCATGTATTTACTGAGTCGGTTGAGGATGACGTGTTCGAGTGGTAAAAAAATTGCCCTGGTATCTTTCTACGAACTAGGGAGGGTGCCAGTGTCAAAGCAGTGATTGAAGTACGCCCTGAGGCTGTAACAGAGTTGTCGTCTAGACTGCGGAGTATTTTATTATTAATAAGGTCGGGGCCTGGTACTGACATTGTGCGCAGGGTGGCGAGGGCATGGCGAACTTCTGCTTCCGTGCTTGCGGCGCTAAGTAGCTCGTTGGGTTCGCCAGTATACTTTGGCAAGTCATACTTCTGAGCGGGAGGCAGATGTTTATGGTGGAGGTCGTCGAAGAATCCGTTGAGATTGTTTTTCTGCGCATGTAGCAGTTTATTTATGCTATGGTTGTGGTGTGTGCGCGATGTGGTAGGGTCTAATAAGTGTGGCAAGAGTTGTCATGAACGTCTGTTGTCGAGCTTGTCATGCGTGCTTTCCCATACCTGGCCCCACTGCTGGCAGGCCAGTTGTGGGGCGTACTCCTGGATCTGGAGGTCTAATTTTGCAATTCTGAGTCATAGTTTTCGGTTGAACCATTGCCTCTTCCACCGTTTGAGAAGAGACTGTTTGGCTTTCCACATGTGTAGAAGCTTGGAATCAACCATAGTGAGATCGGTTTCGGGGGGCAGAGTAGTAGTGTGCGTCTGGGCGTCTGAATGTAGTTTCTGAACCCATTCTGAAATGTCTCGAGTGTTTGTGGGAGCTGATATCTGGCGGGCCTCTCTAAAATTGTCCCAATTGGTAAGGCTGAGGCGCTGAGGCGTTTGGGTGCAAAGCGTTTGTGCTTTAATTGTAGTGTGATGGTAATGAAGTAATGGTCGCTACCGAGGTTAACTTGTGAGTTGCGCCATGTGACTTGTTGGATTTGTGTGTAAGCGTAAGATCGGGGGAAGTGTCCTTTGCTACGCTATTGCCTAGCCTGGTTGGTGCATCGATGTCGTTATGTAATGTGAGTCTGTGGTCTTGTATGTGGATCCATAGAGCTCTGCCCTTAGGAGTAAAAACGGAGTGACCCCACAAATTGTTGGGTGCGTTGAAATCTCCAAGAATTAGGAGGGTGTAGTGGGTGGCAGCGGCAATAGCTTGAGCGAAAAGGGAGTCAAAGCGGTGATGTTTGTCTAGTGGACGACTATAGGTATTGAGAATGTCAAGGCCAGATGCATTATTTTTGCGAGGAATAATTTCTAGAAAATCGTGCTCTATATCGACGCTGTCGAATTGAGAGTGATTAGCAGTGAGGTTCTTTTGCCTAAGAATTGCCGTATCGGGCCGGGAGAACTTATTGTTCTGATAGACATTAGTGTATTTGAGTATTATTCCCATCCAAAAAGTTGACAGTTGTAAGTATCCTGGAGTTAATTTGATTATTAAATCCATCTGGACTAAATATATATATGAGATATGTTCCAACGCGTTTAAGGAGTTGTGCTTCTTAGGCAGAGAGCTTTGTCATGCAGCTCCTCCAGTACATTTGTTCATTATGAACGTATATACACGGTCGAAATTAGAATACCTGTCCAACATTTGGGCCTACGCACGATAAAGGATATTAATCAGCTCGAAACTATTTCATGTCAGGCCACGAATTTTAATTCCAATAAATATAAAATATCAAATCCTCCTAGTCAACTCATGCACAAAAACAAATCTTTTTCTTACATTCTAGAAGGAAATTCCATCTCATCAAATTTCTTCATAATACATTGGCAGGTTACACGAAGGTAGGTGATCTTCCATACCGTCGTCCTTTAGCAACAAGACAAACAAGAGAAACTTGAACTCATTTCTTGCAATCAATTTTCACTAAAACTGAAGCATTTCAAAACAGTTTTTCGTTTTGAAGAACTATAGCGGACTGGAATAGATTACATGATTAGTAATAATGTGGCCAAATTTCGTTCAATCTCTGGAAGAGCACATTATATGTTAGCTTTTAGGTTCTTTTCTCCTGCTGATATTCGCTTTGATTAACTATATGATAGTGCGTTATTGATAATTATACGTCCATTGTAGCTTTTTTTTTCAACCCTTAATGTATTGTATTTATAGCGTAATGTTGTCTAATAGTGGGCTATTGTACCATTGTATGTGCTAATATATTATTGTCTTTATGATCATGTACCTGACCCTCCTGCTTGGGCCAAGTTGGTCGGCAGTATATTAAAATAAATCAACAAACAAACAGATAAATAAATTAATAAAATTCAACATTGTTCTTGTACGCCCCTGCTGTTCGTGGTCTCTCCACTTTTCTGCCACAAAACCTCCAATCGCCTTTTACTAATCTGAATTGCGGACACGTTTACTATGCTCCTGCTACCTACACCCATGGGCTTCGAGGAGGCCAGATGAGTTTAAATCAGCAGCTGGGTAGATATCTTCACAATCTAATAAAACACGTTCCATCGTTTCTATAGATTTACCGCAGCAAATACATGCGCCTTCTTCCTAGTTTTGCCTCACTTTATAACAACACGTGTTAAGGTATCAGGATCTCGCTTCGAAAAGTAACTTCCGTTTGAGTTACCATAAATAATTTTATTGCGATAGCACTTATATGGACACTCAAGGAGCATTTCTGCCGTCGGCGTCGCTGCCGCCGTCGTCATGAGTTCCGTATAAAGTCTATTGACGATAAAATGGTCGCCGTGCGTTGTATATGCTGCATATGCGAGTAAAAGCGTGCGAGGTTGCGCCGGCCATCGCGGATCAATCGCGCGCACAGTGGAAAGAGAGGACGAAGTGCGCAAGTCATGCGCAAACTTTCAGAGGTTGGGGGGGGGGGGCGTGCTACTCTGACTGGCGCAGGCGGCTGTGGGTGCCCGGCCAGGCCGCTGTCTTGACAGCCATCTGCGACGGGTAGAGTCTATGCTGCGCTTCGTTTTCAAGGCTCAGTTCGCGCTGATGCGAGCATCTGCACGAAGGTCAATTCACTCGCTGCTGCTGCCGCATTTCCGCACTGCAGCGTTCCGACGGCGAGTTTTCGCGGCCATCGAGTGAGATGTGCTCATGTTGGCTTGTGCGTGCATCCCACTATGCTCGTTAACTCAGTTACACTCGCGGACAACTTTCTGTGGTGACGAAGGGAAAGCTGCGGACGCAAAGCCCGCACAAGTCAGAGCGCTTCTAAAAGAGTCCTGCGTTTTAATTCACGTTAGTTTGGGCTGGCGTGGATTTTCGCTAACGTCAAAAAGCACAAACACCTTATTAGAACAGTTAAATAAGGCAGATCACACCACTATTTGTAAAGGTTTACTTATTTTACGGTTATTCCCTTTCGTGTCTGCGGAAACGCGAAACCGTCGCACGTGGAAGCTGCGTCGATTCAGCGTCTCTTCCGAACAACCAAAAGCGCTGTCAAACACTCGCGGACTGCTTGGCGCCGTAGCACATGTGCAGCAGCCACGCGTCAGTACCTTTGCTTTCATTGCCACAGAAAGTTACCCGCGAGTACAGTGAGGTAGCTTCGTATGCGCTGTGCTTTCGACGCTTCGTTCGCGTTGAAGCGACAGATTCGCGGAGGTCAATTGGGTGGCGGCTGCTGCCGTGATGTCTAACTCCAGCGTTTTCACAGACTGTTTCCGCTGCCATCGAGCGAGATATGTTTATGTTTACCTGTACGAGCGTGACATGGTGCTAATTATTTAGTTAAAACACATTGACGTGCTGGTTGGCTTGAATCTATGATAGAATGGCTAAGCGCCACTGAATAATCCAATACAAAGAAGCATACACACAAAGACAGCGCTGTCTCTGTGTGTCTATTTCTTCGCACGTCCTCGTTCAGTGACGCTTACATGTTCTATGATTGTTAATTTAGTTAGTAAGTGAATGTTTCCAAGTTTATACGGCCGATAAAACAACTATTCTTACTTCGCACAGCTATCTACTAATTTGCTATTGCAATCGATGCTTCGCATTTCGGGCGGAGCTACGAATTTTTCACAAGTGGCCAGTCTGTGAAATTGGCGGAGTTTGTCCGAAGCCGCGAAGCAAGCGAGCGAGGAAGGTACCCAGGCCTCCGTGCTGGCTTCACTCTGTCTGCAAATTTGGTGTGCATATTTATTTACACTATGGAGAATGACAAGACCGA